>NC_064643.1:105747151-106362151 GCF_023864345.2 Schistocerca serialis cubense | reverse complement strand
GGCAGGTAATATTAATGGGATCGTAGTAATCTTCGGAAGTGACCAACGGTCACAATGAAACCACGTGTAGCAATAAGTTGAAATACTTCCGTGTGCTTAAGTTAAGCTGAATTACTAGCGTATGTACAATAAGTTGAAATATTTAAGAAATAGCGTGTGTACCATAAGTTGAAATATTTAAGAAATGGCGTGTGCTGGACTTGAAATTAGAGACGAGTCCTTCCACGTGGTGAGTACTGTGTGAGTCTCAATCTGTGTATGAGACAAAGGAAAAAGAGAAGTACTCGTCCATGGTATAAGTTGACTCGTGTGTGTGATGAATATGTTCTTAATATTACTTTGCGAGATATGTTTCCGTGTGACGCTTGATTCAAACTATAATACTCTGAGAGAGAAGCAAGGTGAGTGAGCCGTCTATCCAGCAACGCCACTTGGCTTGGATTGCACAGGAAGACGTGCATATATCTCCAGAGTTCATAGTAGGAAAGAAGAATTACGAAGTGGGGCAGTGTTGTGTGAAACTGGGATAAGTACTAATTGAAGTGGGAAAGCTGAAAGTGATAGTGTTGTGACTATTTATTGTGTTGTATTCCATGTAGTAGTGTGTTGTATGTCATGTAATTTGGGTATGTGTGGTTTGCATGGGAGAGTAGCAAGGTAGTTTCAGAGGTAGTGGGTTATGCTTGTTCCTTCTGTACCGCTCGGTCTGGAGGAAAGTTTCGTGATGATGATTGTGAGAGTCGAAGTGTGAGATATAATAAAATATCCACCATCCTATCCAGAAGGTGCACTGTAGCGTTAAATAATTACGAGACCATAAGGTAGAGAATCACCAATGTAATGCCATGCCCACTGGGCATTTGTTATTGTTGTAGGTTATAGAATTTGTGTGTTTAGGCTATAGAATTTATCGGAATAAATAAGATAGTGAAAAGAAAAAGATTGGTGGACTTTTCCTTCGAATTATATGTTGTCATGATATCCAGAATTTATAATGCATGCGCCACTCATATTCAGTGCGATGGCCACGTGTTGATAAAAGCCGTTAAATAAAAAAAAGAAAAAAAAAAGAAAAATGTGGTCTTGCCAGTGCGTAGCGAACAGAGTTCTGTAAATTAGCCGGCCGAAGTGGCCGTGCGGTTAAAGGCGATGCAGTCTGGAACCGCAAGACCGCTACGGTCGCAGGTTCGAATCCTGCCTCGGGCATGGCTGTTTGTGATGTCCTTAGGTTAGTTAGGTTTAACTAGTTCTAAGTTCTAGGGGACTAATGACCTCAGCAGTTGAGTCCCATAGTGCTCAGAGCAATTTTTTTTTCTGTAAATTACTGATAGTCAGATGTGCGTTTCCGTTGCGTATTATTCATACAGGAGGATAATTTGTAACTTAATTGAGAGTACGAGAGTTCATATTACTCGATAAATAAGAATGAATCCACTCGCTTGGCAGACCACTCATCTTGCAGGCCTGACTGCTTGATGCCACAGTATTCTTTCTGATCACTGGACTTAGAGTATTCAGCGCTCGCTGAGCGCCTCCGGCACCGCTATATATATTTACTTAGCCCGTGTTGCTGGAAAATCAAGCTTATCAGCGGAAGTGACGTCACGATAAGGAGCGCGTGACGTCTTATCAGCTGTCCTTGGTGCTCTGGCTGCTCTGGCTCATTTTACTCGCTGCAGCCGCACAGTGCTCATCCATATCTATCCCGTGAAATTTTTTTTTTTTTAAATTAAAAACACTAATTCAGCTAATCAATTATCTGTCTCTTGTGTGGGTTGCAGGGGTTACGACCCCTGGGGAGGTGGGTGGGTGCTCTTAAGTTGTTGAGAGAGGCATGTGGGTGCCTCTCAAGTGGCTTCTACATGTGTCACCCGAATTTTTTTATTTTTTTAATTTTTTGCTCGTTTCGACACTGCGATACTGATGGAACAAATGCTTGGACTTTGACACTACAGCACAGTATCAAAAGCCACGTGCACACTGTTACTGGAAACATATTTCTGGTGGGAAAACGTTCCCTGCAGTGTTTTGTAACATGTTTCCGACTTTGTTTCTTGTCTCTGTCGCTATCCATACTGGCGGCAAACATTTCTCATTGCTTATTCGCATCGTCTCTGCAACGCTATTGATTTTCATTTTGTTTTCGTACCGTCTAGGGGCAAGGGAACCGTAATATGTGGTGCTGCATTATCAATACTCGAAGGTTTACGCGAGAAAAATGAAAGGCGTGATTGTCAGTGGTGGGAATAATTTGCTACGGGAGCTAAATATGCAAGACTGCCCTGGTTTCCCAAATTTCACCAGGATGTCATATACCAATTTTGAGTTGCTGTCGAGGATCATGTGTTTCCAAAAAACAAAACAAAAAAGACACGAATTTCAGGAAAGCAATTACAGTCAACCAAACGCATACTGTTAGCCTCCGACACCGGAAGATTCATTTCAGAGTCTTTATTTCACATTTAGAAGCAAGCTACGACAAACTACGACAAGAGGCCTTATTTTCTTTTCCAAACAGTTTCTGTCAGTACCAAAGGTAGCAGACATTCTCTGCAGAATGTCTTGTTTTTTATTGCTGTTCTTGTACTGCTTGCTACGTCTACCCCACAAGCAATCAGCCTGGTACGTACGCCGGCCGCGGTGGCCGAGCGGTTCTAGGTGCTTCAGTCCGGAACCGCGCGACTGCTACGGTAGTAGGTCCGAATCCTGTCTCGGGCATGGATGTGTGTGATGTCCTTAGGTTAGTTAGGTTTAAGTAGTTCTAAGTTCTAGGGGACTGATGACCTCAGATGTTAAGTCCCATAGTGCTCAGAGCCATTTGAACCATTTTTTGAACCTGGTACATACAACAACAACAAATTCTCGACAGCCTACCTACTACACAACATTTTTTTCGGAAAAACGTAATACAGCCAGCGAAAACACAACACCTAAAAGCCCGTTACAGCAGACGACACAACGCAACCTATAAGCGTGATACGGGTATAAACAAAAACGCCTTACAATAGACACAACGGTACTCTCTGATGCTATAGTTGTTACCGTTTGACAGCTGGAGCTACACTAGCCCTCCAAACGGTGACAAAGCAGACAGACACATGCGTTTTTAGTTACTTTCTACTTAATTAACGAAACAATTCCTATATTTCTGCATTCCATGCGTCATTAAATTACCAAGAGACATCTGTTATCCTGAAACACATTTAATGACAGCTGAATCACCTTGATTCAATGACAGAAACTACAATATATTCATAAAGTAATACTTTCTAATATGTGTACATTTGCAGCTTTCTCCGCTGAAAGCAAGAGAGTAAAAACATTTATTTCATACCTGAGGAGCACATTTCTGTTGATATTATCACAGGCACTTTCCTTGTCATTTTAAATAATTATGGAGACTAATGATTCGCCCATTCTTAGATTTCACACGACTTTCTAATACACAAATATTTTTGTAAATGTAATTACCTTTGCTTCAAAAGCCAATGTGTTGAGAATTCTTGCCGTTTGTGGCTCAGATTTAGCAACAATTGTAGAGCTGATTTCTTCTGTTTTGGGAACCTGTTATTTTGCTGTTGACGAATTATTGTTACGTATGGTGGTTTTCCCTTGGGTTACAGGTGTGGTGGCTTATTTGGCAAGTTAAATGATATTGGTATTATATTCTAGATAGGTTTCCTACGTTCCACATTTATTGAATTAGCTGAAAGTTTACCGAAAATGTCTCCACTTTGTTGGGTAGATATACGACGTCTGTCTGCAAAAGGTCTGGTCTTCTGGTGTTTATTAACAATTTTTTGTTATGAAAGGAAAACGACATTATTCAGTAAGTATTTCTACGTTACAAGATAACCGTAAATAAACTGTTACGTGATGTACAGTTTCGTACTTCCCAGTGATCTTAGGAAAGTACAAATTGACAAATGTGTTGTCATTTTATGTTTACTGGCGATTCTTATGGCACTATATACACTCCCTATTGTAAAAACTAAGTTACAAATCGGTATTGACGTTGGTATTCGCACTCATACGATATTGTATTCAACAGTGTTGCTTGCTAACCGCTTGGGGCGCTGCATCGTTGTGGTTAACAAAAACAAGACGGAGTGTCGCAACTGTTTTGGTAGACTGTGGTGGACTCACTGCCAGTGTCAGAGAAATTATATTACATCGAGTCACTGAAAATGTATGAATAGATAAAAGAAACCCTGTGGTCTGCGAATGGTCTTTGAGGACAAGCAGATTTTTCTGGCTGCGACATGCATTGTAAGTTCCACAGGTCACAACACATTGGTGCCTTGTAATAATACAAGAAGAGGAATAAGAGGAAGAGCACTATTTGATCATGGCAAGAATAAGGAATATTTGTATCTGGAGAAGAGACATTGTTATTACAGCTGTCGTCCACGAGCTATCACTTCGCCCTTGCAGCGTCAAAAAACGAAAGATCGAAACACTTCAGACTTCAGCGTTGTGAAACGATTGCCCGTGTGTGAACTTTGTTCATTATGTCATTGTCGTCTTTATCCCAAGTCATTATTACCTGGAACAAAATGGCTCTGAGCACTGTGGGACTTAACTGCTGAGGTCATCAGTCCCCTAGAACTGAGAACTACTTAATCCTCACTAACCTAAGGACATCACACACATCCAAGCCCGAGGCAGGATTCGAACCTGCGACCGTAGCGGTCGCGCGGTTCCAGACTGCAGCGCCTAGAACCGCCCGGCCACTCCGGCCGGCTTAGCTGGAACAGGCTCCATGCTCTGTTATACTGTATTCCGAATGTCACAATGTGATTGCTAATTTTAATTAACACGAGAAAACTACCTTTGCCAGAAAATAAAACTAACTTTTGTTTCGAGTTGGAATTTCATATTCTTGCTAATTACGAGTAATTAAAGTCATCCAATAACTTTTGAGCTTCAACAGTAATGACCAACTTTAAAAACTGACATTTTAAAGGACTACTGAAACCACTGAATTTGTCAAAGGCGTAGTGTATTTTACGCATTATTTAAGTATATAAATTATTTTTGCGATTTTGGTAATTTTTATGTTATCGATGTCTTGGCTGTCTTACTCCAGCGCTGTCATGCTGTTTTCTGTTCCTTTCTACTGATGTTTGAATGAGGTGATATTAAGAGTGATTTTTACGTATTTCGTAAATTCGTAACGGTGTGGATTACAACAAGGTTAGACTATGTCATTACAACAGTGCTGCGTAATGTGTAATCCATTCAGTTTTCACTTCTTTACGAATTCTAAAGTTTCGAGTATGTAATATGATTTAACTATACAAGCCAGTTTGCGACCCTTTGAATACGAATATTTGCTACTGCTGAAGTAATGACGGCGGCATCATTACACTTGCCACTGCTTAATGCGTGACATTAAATATGGTCATAACCATCAGGTTTCTGAGAAATTGTTTGCCACAAGGACTGACGATGGATTATTTTATTCCATTATTGAGATGACACTAACTTCAATTTCGACTGACCAGTGTAAATTGAGTTTAATAATCACATTTCTCTGCATTCAGGCTGTATTAAGACAGTCTCTTCAAACGCTATGTTGGTGATGTACACTTTTTCAAATCGTTTCGGTCAATTTTCGTCGGAATCTATAATTTCCTGACAAATTAGGTACTCGCAACCCGGTTGATTATATCGTATACCGGTCACAGTGAGAAGATTACAAGATAACCATGGTAACTACGTGGAAAAGTAATATGTACGAATGCCGTAGAAATTTTGTTTCTCTCCGTTAATACCCTGAGTAAACCTTTTGTTGCAGACCAGTTATTTTACCTTTTGAACTGCATTGATATATCTTACGGTTTACATTCACAAACGGTTTTAGAGGTAATACGGATGCTGCTAAGTCTGACGTTCATGATGTGTTACAGAACGGTGAACGTTGAATCACAATCAGTTTGTGGAACAATACGATAAGGATACACCAAGACAGAAAGTTTGCAATGGGCTTAATTTAATGTCAATTTTATATAGCCAGACCTCACAATGTCTGTTAAAAACATTCGTATTGGGGAAGGTTGTTTACGAGCTGTGTGCGCTTCTTTCTAGGAATCCTGGTTTAAAAATGAGAAACGTTCTTTATGATTTTAATATGGAAAAAATGTACGCAGAAATAAGGCTGTTATTCTATTACGACAGCTACACAATATCTGAGCAGAACAACGATACTGCAGAAAAATGAGTTGTAACCTCTGAGAAAGAGAGATTCGTATCCCCACAAAGAGAGAAGTTCGTTTCTTCCTGCCGACAAAGAAGCCCCGGTTATTCTTTCTATCTTAGTTTATAATCTGTGTAATTATCCAAGTTTCAAAAGATAACATCTGTTATTCCAATTAACGTTATTCTAACAAAAGCGAAAATTTTCCGGAATTAATATATTTCCGACGCCCTCGAGCGAGGAGTAATCTCGCCTGTAATAAGTGGGGAAAGAATGGTCTCCTCGTCTGGCGGCAACGCACAGGTTTCCGGGATGGGAGGCGATGAAAGGAGGGGCCGAGAAAAATTATTTTTCTTCGCGAGAATGAGGCGGCGGGAAGAAAGAAGAACACAGAAGTTAAATTTGTAAGAGGCCAAAGTATAATGGACGCTAATGCGAACTCACGCCCCGGTCTGGCGGCGGAATAAATCTGCGGGCGTTGTAATTACATTATTCAGGGCAAATGGTGGGAAGTTGGCGGACAAGGGTATTATGCGCCGCGGCAGCGACGGACGCGGGGGGCGGAGGTGGGGGCGTGGCGTAGCCAGCAGCGTCGGAGGTTCTCCGTCAACGCCCGCCATTGTGGCGGCCAAAAACTCACACCCGCACCGCCCACAACTTTCTTTTCGGCGGCTCTCGGTCGGCGCGACCGCGCTTTCATTAAAACATTAGCTCCGCTGAAAAGAGGCGACGGGAAAACTCCTCGCGCCGAAGTTCCCGACTCTTCCGCTGGGGGGCGGGACAGTAGCGGAGACGGCAGAGAGTTCCGGCGGAGGCACCGCTGTGCGAGCCATCCACTCATCCACTGGGCGTGCCTGCTGCAGAGCGCCGTGATTGGCTGCTTGCTGCCGTGCACTGGTTTTACCCGTTGCTGGCTTACTACGGACCACGTCCACTAAAGCACTGTCATTTATTGTGTGAAACTCGACCGTTCCTCTGTCGTATTCGTTGCTGTTATCTGATGTTAGACCAAATGCCTCACCTTTTTGTCTCGGTATCTTCGGCCGACATTTGTTTCACGATTTTTCCGATGTTTCTCCAGCAGGATCGTAACGACGGTGTGACAGGACAGGCCTTCGCTAAGGTCGCAAGTACAGAGAACCTGAAAAAACTGTCCGAATAAGAACGGGATAGGAAGAGGGTTTAAGAATTAACCTGGAGTGGTACGTGAGTTCTCTTACCTATTGTGTTACGATGGCTGTTCATACATTAACCTGCGACTGGCTATTAAAAATAAACCAAGGCTTGTAACTTCATGACGCCTGCGTGTTTATGTCAATCTGCTCTCTGTTGTGTTCGTCAGCAAGTAGATACCAAGCGACTGAAATGGGCAGTGTTGTTGCGTCCCACATCATTTGAGAGGTTTCAGCAGCTCATGGTCTTGTGGTTAGTGTTGCTGAGTCTCGACCACAAGGCCCCTGGGTTCGATTTCTGGGCGGACTGGGGATTTTCTCCGCTCCGTACTGAGTGTGCGTGTATGTTATGCTCGTCATCATTTTATCACCATAGACGCGCAATTTGTCGATGCTGCGTCAAATAAAGACTTGTACCAGGCGGTCGAACATCCCACATGGGGTCTCCAGGCTAATAACGCTCTACATACATTGCGAGGTACTTTCTGCTGTTGGCTTTGTGAAAGCAGAGGGATTCATTGTAGCCAAGATTCATCACTGATTGCGTCCGCCCGCGGTAGCTGAGTGGTCAGCGCGACAGAATGTCAATCCTAAGGGCAGGTTCGATTCTCGGCTGGGTCGGAGATTTTCTCCACTTAAGGATTGGGTGTCGTGTTGTCTTAATCATCATCATTTCATCCCCATCGACGCGCAAGTCGCCGAAGTGGCGTCAAATTGAAAGACTTGCACCCGGCGAACGGTTTCACCGACGGGAGACCATAGCCACACGACATTCACATCACTGATTGTGTCGTGTGTATGGAAACGGGATTATGAGTGATGACGTTGTGAAGGAGAGGTGCAGAAAACTGAAGATGTGACTGACAGATTTGTGCAACCTGTTGACATCACAGGTTTTGTTGTGATACTCTTACAAAATTGCGGAGGTCAGTTCATACCAAACGGCATGGGGTGATAACCGAAGCAATCATTCTCATTCACGACAAAGCACGACTCCATAGAGCGAATCGAATTAAAAATTTACACTTTTTGCCTGGGAGTGTTTGCAGCATTCCTACAGGCCAGACTTGGCAACAAGGGAGTCCCACCTGTTCGCCAAGGTGAAGACCTGACTGGATGCTCAGCACTTCACTACCGACGGTAAGTTCTGCGATGTCATCAACAACTGGCCGAAATACCACGGAGCACCGTTCTTTTATGATGGAATGAAGGGGCTGGCGTTGCGGAATGACGAAAGTTTGAATTTAGGTGGCGATCATGTCGTACTTAATGTCAACAACTATGTGCAGACTGTATTCTGGTTACAATAACCTGGTAATAAGCCACGATATTTTACCCATTCCGAGGAGTGGAGCGGGCTGTTCCGGATCCGGCATTTTGCACAGTCGCGTTCCTATTCAGCCAGATTTCAGACAAGCTGATAATGTGGCAAACAGGTGTTCCCGATTGGCTATCGTGAGAATGCCGTACTAGCTCCGGCATACGCCATATAAACAAGGGTAGCCTCCCGACCAAATTTCGGACAAGATAATAATGTAACAAATGGGGGAACCCGAATGGGAATCGTGCGACGGCCATACTACAAGTTGTACAACTTTGCCCCCGACGTTTGCCGATAGGTGGCGACAGCGGTAAGTAGCTGTCGAAAGAAACAGATCGCAGACGTCAGGCAGTTAGCTTGGACCACGGTCCACCATAACCTCCTTCAAACATTAGTCGATTTTTGTGTTCCTCACAAAGTTGTTCTTGATTGAAAATATCGGTTTCGGAGCCTAATTCTCGTCATTTGCGGGATGTGTTACTGTTTTGTTTCAATATGAAGAAAACAGTGGCTGAGTCTCATGGAATGCTCTCAAGTACGTATGGTAAGGACTCTGTTAGTGAAAGAACGTGTCGTGAGTGGTTTCAACGCTTCAAGAAAGGTGAAATGGTTCAAATGGCTCTGAGCACTATGGGACTTCACATCTTAGGTCATCAGACCCCTAGAACTTAGAACTACTTAAACCTAGCTAACCTAAGGACATCACACACATCCATGCCCGAGGCACGATTCGAACCTGCGACCGTAGCAATCCCGCGTTTCCGGACTAAAGCGCCTAGAACCGCACGGCCACCACGGGCGGCAAGAACGGTGATTTTAACGTCGTAGACCGTCATAGTGGTAGAAGAGAGAATCTTTTCGAAGATGCAGAATTGGAGACATTGCTGAGTGAAGACTCGCGTCAAACTCAAGAAGAATTGGCACGATTAGTGAGAGCGACACAACAAGCCATTTCAAAACGTCTCAAGGCTAAGGGTATGATGCAGAAAGAAGGAACTTGGGTCCAATGTGAGCTGAAACCAAGAGACGCGTTGAACGGCGTTTGTGAACAGTTGCTTCAGAGGCAAAAACGGAAGGGATTTCTGCATTACGATAACCCTAAATGCCAAAAATGATGCGGATATCTCGGCCATGTTTCCACGTAGACGGCCAAACCGAAAGTTCACGGCTCCAAGATCATGCTCTCCATTTGGTGGGACCAGCTCGGCGTCGTGTACTATGAGGTGTTAAAACCAAGTGAAACAATCACAGGTGCTCGTTATCGAACGCAATTAATGCGTTTGAGCAGGACATTAAAAGACAAACGGCAGCAATACAGCGAGAGGCACGATAAACTGATTTTGCAGCACGACAACGCTCGACCCCACATTGCAAAAGAGATCAAAAGGTATTTGGAAACCTTAAAACGGGAAGTCCTACCCCACCCACCGTATTCTCCGGACATTGCTTCCTCTGACTATCACCTGTTTAGATCAGTGGCGCATAGCCTGGCTGACCAACACTTCCGATCTCATGAAGAAGTCACAGATTGGATCGAATCGTAGATCGCTTCTAAAGATGAACAGTTCTTTCGACGCGGGATTCGTACACTGACCGAATGATGGGAGAAGATAGTGGCCATCGATGAATAATACTTTGAGTGATACATGTGTAACCAATTTGTTTCATCAAAGCCTCAAATGTTGGGGAAAAGTCCGAAACAAAGTTGTACACCTTGTAGTCCAGTACATGCCTCACAACCGACAGTAACATCCACACAGACAGTGATACCCTACTTGTAGGTTTACTTATCAATAGCCCTCATATTTTGTTCCGCCTGCGAGAAGAAACCGTGCACGTGGTCCGTGTCAGAGTCACTTCTGCAGTGTCACTTCGTCCTAGCAGGACTACTGCCGAACAGCCGGCACGTGAGCCGTGCGTGAACGGTGGACTTGGTTGATGCAGCTGCCGCTTACATAGCCAGCTCATGTTCAACAATGGAGTTCTTTCCGCTACATCGATTCTGTACTGTAGGATCTCAAAGGTCGACGAGCATGTGCTGAAATAAATGTGCTATTTGACGAATGCTTCCAATTTTTACCGATTTCTGCCGATTGAGGACTGGAGTGAGTTGGAACAGTGAGGGAAACAAGCGGTGACCCTCCAGCCATGGCTTTTGCTGCTCACAGTTTTAGTTAGGTGATCTGCTGTGTAAAAAAATTAATAATAAGTCAAGAAAAACCCTCTGCTGATGATTAATATTGTTATGGATATTCTTAACCCTGGTGCCTATAGTCAGCTATGTTCGGTCCATCTTGATGTATGTTGAACCCTCATTTGAACAAGCGCATATTCTGCCAGTGATCACCGGTTACATTGCTCAAGCATCTGTTGCCGTAAGGCCACTGGAAGTACGAAAGTCGTAAGTTTCTTTGCTAATCACCGTGCTAAGCGTTTCATCCCTACAGTTCCTGTGTCAAATGTCAATAGTGAGTCACCTCACCTTGGGGCACCTTCCGCCAGAATGGGTATAGCGAGAGAAAGTTGCCTATATCCACATGACGTTCCTATGTGCGAATCTGAGAGTAGAATAAATTACAGGAAGATAGTTTTTTAGGGGCGCTATGGCGAGGGGGTCGGGGAATAGCGCTGCTTTGTCAGTTCTGCCGGGGACTCAGGACAATCTAGGTGAGGTTATATTCGCTAGTATCAGTGGCTGCCATTGTCCAAGATTCAGCTTCTATTCCTAGAGGCGGACTCAACAACGAATGGGTGAATCTTCGACACTGGCAGCTGCTAGTTCTGATAAAGCGTCAGAAAAATCCTTGGACCAAGATCTGCCGAAGATCCCGAGACAAGAGCCATTAGGCAATACGTGAAGTAGCGGCAACGATCCTGTAACTTGGTTTAGTACTGGTCTTAAATAAACTAAGCTATTTCGTAATATGTCGACTTACACTTATGTTTTGCTTAATGATCAGTTCTAAGAGCAGATAGATGAAGTTCCAGTGGGAAGTCCTTCGTCATCTACTGTTGCCAATCTTTTTATAGAAGATTTCGAGGAATGTGCTCTGGAACTGGTAACACTGAACAAGCATCCCTTTTTTGATACGTAGACGATACTTTTGTCATTTGGTGTCATGGCAGTGACGATTTACACAACTTTTTAGGACATCTCAGATCATTCTGCCAGAATATTCACTTCACTATGGAGGTCGGAAAGGATGGCTTCCTTCCATTTCTTGATGTGTTGTACAGGAGGAAGAAGGGCTGTGTGTTGGGACACTCCGTTTAAAGAAAGCCAAGTCATACTGATTTGTGTATGCAGGCTGTTAGTGAGGTTCAGCGCGCAGGCGTACTTTGTACCTTGGTTAATGGAGACGATGTCTTCTCAGGCCTTGGAAGTAAGCTGATTTAGCCCACCTTAAAGTCACCTTCCGGCAGAATGGGTATAGTGGGACACAGATTAAATGTGCGTTGTGCTACGATTGCTAAAAATATTCTGATGGAGGTCAATTTTCACACAGCCGGTTAGAAATAAAAGAGATTACAACACTATAAGCCAGACCAAATATTTCAGTGCCTGATGATTCAGAAGAGTGAAGGAAAAAGTTCTAACCTCAGAAGATGCTCTGCAAGTGTCGCGTGCGCATTGATGAGTTGCCAGACTAGTGAATGTGGGGAGACAGCACAGGTATCTTAAACAGCAGCAGGGAAAATTTTCCTTCTAACCCATACACAATAGTGAGCATCCATAGCAACACTCGGGTCAACCTCAAAGTTGAGAAAATGTTCTTAGAGAGTCGTTGCCTCCCACGCTACAAAATGCACACACTAGCAGAAGAGGGGGTAGAATGGCCTACTATCCCGCGCTGTTTCAAAACTGTCCGACATTCAAGCAGGACAATCAAACTATCAGCGTGGATTACCCATACATACAGATATGTGGAATGACAAGAATATACATTTTATTTCGCTATAACAAGCTACAAAGACCCTTACAAAGAAAACATATACGCTACTGGCCATTAAAATTGCTACACCACGAAGCTGACGTGCTACAGACGTGAAATTAAACCGACAGGAAGAAGATGCTGTGATATGCAAATGATTAGCTTTTCAGAGCATTCACACAAGGTTCAAATGGCTCTGAGCACTATGGGACTCAACATCTTCGGTCATAAGTCCCCTAGAACTTAGAACTACTTAAACCTAACTAACCTAAGGACATCACACACACCCATGCCGAGGCAGGATTCGAACCTGCGACCGTAGCAGTCCCGCGGTTCCGGACTGCAGCGCCAGAACCGCACGGCCACCGCGGCCGGCTATTCACACAAGGTTGCCGCCTGTGGTGACACCTACAACGTGCTGACATAGGAAAGTTTCCAGCCGATTTCTCATACACAAACAGCAGTTGACCGGCGTTGCCTGGTGAAATATTATTGTGATGCCTCGTGTAAGGAGGAGAATGGCGTACCATCACGCTTCCGACTGTTATAAAGATCGGATTGTAGCCTAGCCCGACTGCGGTTTATCGTATCGCGACATTGCTGCTCGCGTTGGTCGAGATCCAATGACTGTTAGCAGAATATGGAGTCGGTGGGTTCAGGACGGTAATACGGAACGCCGTGCTGGATGACGTTTGCAGCAGCATGGACTATCAGCTCGGAGACCATGGCTGCGGTTACCCTTGAGGCTGTATCACAGACAGGAGCGCCTGCGATGGTGTACTCAACGACGAACCTGGGTGTACGAATGGCAAAACGTCATTTTTTCGGATGAATCCAGGTTCTGTTTACAGCATCATGATGGTACCATCCGCGTTTGGCAACATCGCGGTGAACGCACATCGGAAGCGTGTATTCGTCATCGACATACTGGCGTATCACCCGGCGTGATGGTATGGTGTGCCACTGGTTACACGTCTCAGTCACCTCTTGTTCCCATTTACGGCACTTTGAACAGTGGACGTTACATTTCAGACCCGTCATTCGATCCCTGCGAAACCCTACATCTCAGCAGGATAATGCACGATCGCATGTTGCAGGTCCTGTACGGGCCTTTCTGGATACAGAAAATGTTCAACTGCTGCCCTGGCCAGCACATTCTCCAGATCTCTCACCAATTGAAAACATCTGGTCAATGGTGGCCGAGCAACTGGCTCGTCACAATACGCCAGTCACTACTCTTGATGAACTGTGGTATCGTGTTGAAGCTGCATGGACAGCTGTACTATTACACGCCATCCAAGCTCTGTTTGACTCAATGCGCAGGCGTATCAAGGCCGTTATTATGGCCAGAGATGGTTGTTGTGGATACTGATTTCTCAGGATCTATACACCCAAATTGCGTGAAAATGGAATCACATGTCAGTTCTAGCATAATATATTTGTCCAATGAATACCCGTTTATCATCTGCATTTCTTCTTGGTGTAGCAATTTTAATGGCCAGTAGTGTATTAAGCAGTCTCTCGGGGACCCATAAACAGTATATCGTTGATGAACCGGAATTACAGCCAGGTTACAAATCTTAATATGATAAGAAAAGAGCGTTATCATCCACAGATTTTTACAAACAACAATCAATATTGGAAAAGATGCATTTTTATCAATTTTACACCAATCTAGGGGTATAGTCTTTGATTAGTAATAAAAAAAGTCTTCGGTCCCGGCTTCCAAACCAGCCACTGCTTAAATTTTGATTACTAATCAGCAGTGGCGGCCGAAGACTTCCGGCGGAAGAAGTCACCCTCATTCTGCAAACGGCTTTGTCAAAGAGGGCGGAGGAGCGGACAGAGTTTCAGGGCACTCTCTTGTCCCAGGGGTGGAAAAATGCCCCTAAGGGTGGATGAATCAGCAGTGATCAACAGCATGAGGATGCAGAAGGCAATGGAAACATCTGTATTAAGGACACCTACCGTATATCCACAGCACATACGGCCTGTAATTGAAAAAGTGTCATGATGTTCTCTCCAGGATAGACTTAGAACTAATTAAACCTAAGGACATCACACGCATCCATGCCCGAGGCAGGATTCGAACCTGCGACCGTAGCAGTCTCTCTGCTCCAAACTGAAGCGCCTACAACCACTCGGCCACCGCGGCCGGCTTTGCACGATATACGAGAGAGAATTGTCAGAGCATGTGCTTCGATAAGTGCCAATTTGATAAGGAACACGGCTGGTCCCGGCGGAGGTTCGAGTCCTCTCTCGGGCATGGGTGTGTGTGTGTTTGTCCTTAGGATAATTTAGGTTAAGTAGTGTGTAAACTTAGGAACTGATGACCTTAGCAGTTAAGTCCCATAAGATTTCACACACATTTGATCATTTTTTTGATAAGGAACACCACTCAATCCATGATAAGAAGATTGCAGCACTGCATTGATATCAATGGTCATCACTTCGAACACCTTCTGTAAATGGACGTTCATGCCACTTTTGTGACCTTCGTTGATCTTTTTAGCTATTTTTTATGTTTTGAGGCGTCGTATTTCATTTTATACCTACACATTCATACATATATACACCGATGTGCCAAAACATGACCACAGCCCAGTGCAAGATGAGCGCCACCTGGTGGCGTTGTGGTCACGTGATGCGGTAAGGGAAGTGTACAAGCAAAGCAGAGACGAATGGGAATCATTCTAATGACGATATGGACCGCATATTGGGAAAGCCTTTGCCATAGGCGACTTCGACAAAGAGCAAATCGCGGCGACTGGGAACCAGCGTCTTGGAAACGGTGAAGCTGGTGGATTGTTGACGTGCTACTGTCGTGAGCATCTGCGGTAAATGTTGGAGGACGGCGAAGCCACGAGTAGGCGACAAAGGATTGGACATCCAAGTCTCATCGCAGAACGTGGAAGTTGGACGGTTGCCCTCTCTGTAAAGTAGGATAGGCAGCGATCTGTGGCGGATCTACGCACAAAGTACAATGTTGGGCGGACAGATAGCTCTCGGAGCACATCGTTCACATATATTGCCGAAAATGAGGATCTGCAACTGCCCGTGTTTCATGTTCACCCAGCGACATCGTACATTACGACAGCAGTGGGAAGGGCACTATCCAATCAATGCAAAACGTGCTGCCGGGTCGGATGTATTTCGTTTCTTATTATACCGGGTCTATGGTTGTTTTCGGAAACACCGTCATCCACGGTGCTCGAAACATACAACGCGCCACGCACATAGCCCGGTGGGCTCAGTAATTTTCTATGTGGGACACTTACCTGGATTTCCCTGGCAACTGTGGCAGTGATCGACGGTATCATGGCAGCAGTGAACTACCACCTGCGGATCACCTGCACCGCTTCGTGCTTGACGGCTTTCCTGATGGCGATGGCTTCTTTCAGCGGGTTAACTGTCCACGTCACAAGTACATAAGCAAAGCAGAGACGAGTGGGGAATCATTCTACAGACTATATGGCCGAAACCGCGGTTACGTGGTTTGAGCAGCATGAAAGTGAACTCACGTTGATGTCTTCGCAACCAAAGTTGCCTGATGTGTGTGAAATTTGCCTGATCTGAACCCGATGGAACACATATGAGACACTATCGGCCACCAATTCCGTGCTCACAAACCACTGGCCCGAAATTTACCAAAATTTTGTGACCTTTGCGTGGTCATCTGATGCCCCATATCACCAGAACCCTTCCAAAGATTTTTGATATCCATGTCAAGAGAAATTACTGGTGTATTGCGTTCCACACGTGATCCAAAATGCTGTGAAGCAGGATGTCATAACGTTTTGCCTCAAGTTATATACTGTTTATATTTGGAGGTTGGAGGAATCAGGAGAAGTTAGAGACTACAATCAACTGGAGTAGTTTCTATTAGTGGTGTGTGGTGCACATGGCATGAAGCCACCACCATTCGCCATAAATGGTACGCCTGATGATTAAAAATTTTTGTAAGTACGTGCCGAATCCAAGATTCAGAAAATCTCCAGGTGAACAGACTTTTATTTATACGTAAAACTCAGTAATTCCGCGGACAGGTCCAGAGGACCACACGAAACTGACCGGGCGCCACGTCATACTCCGCCATATGGCGTCATTTGGATGCGGCGTGCAGAGGCACGTGGATAACACATCGTCCTCCCGCTCGTTGACGACTTCCTGCAATTTGTTAATGAAGGAGTTACTCAACTGCTCTCACGAGGTTAAGTGCATCCCTGTTCCAGTCCTGCCACCAACGGAAGAACACTGACTGTACCGGGAATTTTATTCCTTGTTCTCCATACGGCAGCGAAGACCCGCTGGCCACACAGATACGGAGGCTGACGCACAGTTGACTGTGAAAGTTCCAAGTTCTTCGTCTAAATGATGACTCTGTGTAGGTTCCAAGTTCTTAGACTTAATGATGACTCTGTAAGTGGAATTTTCTGTTGGGAGGGTAGTGGAAACACAAAAGGGAAATAGATCGGTGTTTCAGCTTCCTCAGACTCTCGCACTGGATGACTTGCTGCTACCAATACCACTCACACGAAAATACTGTGCAGTTTAAACTACCATCTACTGTCGACTCGCACGGAGAAGTCGGATAGTCTCTGACGCCCGTCCCGTGAAGGTGATGGGGGAGGAATACTACAGTTAAGCTGGAACTCGGAATTCACATTGTCACATACGTGCGCGCGCGAGCACACACACACACACACACACACACACACACACACACACACACACATATGCACACACACACACACATGCCTATGTGTACCCAAAAATTTATGTAGGCTTGTTCCTAGAAGGATAATTAAATGCTTGTTGATAAGGAAGTTTTGTATTATAGTAATATTATGGTGAATTTCCATACGATTTAACGTTTCTGGATGAGCAGTGTAATTATACTTTTCAAAACATGTCAACGTAATATCTTTCATTTCACACTACAGAAACATGCTATACTTTTACTGTGTAGTAGAAATTTCGTATAAATAAATAATGCCTGAGAATGAGATAGTTGTTATGGACAAAGTGAAGAGCTGGCGCATGTGATGCTAAGCGAAATATGATGCAATTGTAGCGTTTTTAATGCCCACAGTCCATCGAAAAATCGGTTCCGACTTCATGTCGTAGTCTGAATTTTGTTTTAAAATGCAGCGTCGCTTCTACTCTTCATTACTGCTATACCACTTTATGCATGTAAGAACCACATACCTTTGCTGATACATTAAAAAAACTGTCATTACTTTCATTTTGGAAGGTAATTTTCGCAGTTAATTTAGAAATGTTCAGTCAATTAAGCTTCTCGTAAAAAACACAGAATTTGCACACTGGTGTCTAATGAAAGGCTTCAAGGTGCTTCTAAAAGTCAGAAATGGTATTGCTGACAAAGCAGAGTCAAAATATGGTTAACAGTGCAGTGCGGCACTATTTCACTGTAATTGATTTTCGAAAATTTATCAACTCTCTTGGCACGTTCTTTTGATTTTTTCTCAGAGGACATGTTGAGGACTCTGGTAAAACAACACTTGTAAGTCTGATGTATGGTCGACGTAGAAAAGTCAGCTCAACGTATCAATATCTTCCACATAAAATTTTTACTTAAGGGGCGTAGGACGTCAAACAGGCCGACTTGGAGCAGGAGAGGCACCACAGGACATTTTAATTTCCACTGTCTACACCTTTACAAATAAATTCATAAACCATTGTCAGCATGACAAGGAAGGATTCAGGATTCACACTCATAGCAGTGGAAGTTCAAAATAATGTTTTTAACATGTGACATTTCATCATTTTTTTCACTTACCATTGGCCGCATTTGTTGCTATAGGTACACTTTTCTCATAAGTAAGAGAGATTCTTCGACGAATTTTGCACATCATACAAACCATCCTTAGAGGTGTATGAAACACTAGAATTTATTTTATTTATGGAAAAATGAATGAGATGTTCCATTTTAAACTTCATGTTTAGAAAAAACTCAAATTTTATTGTTAATTATCTCATTTTTACCACAGTTTTTAATACATTTGGAAAATTGTAGAGTTTTGCCCTAAGGAGTTTGTGTTTAATAAACAGTGCAAAATTCATCGAAGAATCTCTCTTACTAATGATGAAAAGTGTACCTATAGCAACAAATGCAGCCAATAGAAAGTGAAAAACTGATGAAATTTGACATGTTAAAAATTTTATTTTCTTATGTTTTTGAACTTCCACTGCTACGAGTGTAAATCCTGAATTCTTCCTGGTCATGCTGACGAAGTTTTATGAATTTATTTGTAAAAGTATAGACAGTGGAAATTAAAATGTCCTGTGGTGCTTCTACTGCTCCAAGTCGGGCCATTTGATGTGCTATCCTCCTTAATAAAATACATCCAGTCAGTCTCATTCCAGTAGTTACTTCCTCCTTAAGTCACTCACTCACACACTAAATAAGAAAGAACTGTTATTATGCAATAAATCATTATTACACTGTAGTTTCCCAAAGTCATTTTACATAACTTTACGTAAATGTGAGCTGCAAAAATTTGACTTTATGTAAGGTGAAGGAGGTTTTGAAACAAACTGGCGTATTGTATTTGAGTTACAATGGTCCTTCTAATTTTTCATTGACGATAATAATTTCCGCCGATGTCCATTACTACACTATATGTGACGACGCAGGATCTACATCTACATCTACATACATACTCCGCAATCCACCATACGGTGCGCGGCGGAGGGTACCTCCTACCACAACTAGCATCTTCTCTCCCTTTTCCACTCCCAAACAGAACGAGCGAAAAATGACTGCCTATATGCCTCTGTGCGAGCCCTAATGCCTCTTATCTTATCTTTGTGGTCTTTCCGCGAAATATAAGTTGGCGGCAGTAAAATTGTACTGCAGTCAGTCTCAAATGCTGGTTCTCTAAATTTCCTCAGTAGCGATTCACGAAAAGAACGCCTCCTTTCCTCTAGGGACTCACACCCGAGTTCCTGAAGCATTTCCGTAACACTCGCGTGAAGATCAAAACCTACCAGTAACAAATCTAGCAGCCCGCCTCTGAATTGTTTCTATGTACTCCCTCAATCCGACCTGGTAGGGATCCCAAAAGCTCGAGCAGTACTCACGAATAGGTCGTATTAGTGTGTTATAAGCGGTCTCCTTTACAGATGAACAACATCTTCCCAAAATTCTACCAATGAACCGAAGACGACCATCAGCCTTCCCCAGAACTGCCATTACATGCTTGTCCCACTTCATATCGCTCTGCATTGTTACGCCCAAATATTTAATCGACGTGACTGTGTCAAGCGCTACACTACTAATGGAGTATTCAAACATTACAGGATTCTTTTTCCTATTCATCTGCATTAATTTACATTTATCTATATTTAGAGTTAGCTGCCATTGTTTACACCAATCACAAATCTTGTCCAAGTCATCTTGTATCCTCCTACAGTCACTCAACGACGACACCTTCCCGTACACCACAGCATCATCAGCAAACAGCCGCACATGGCTATCCATCCTATCCAAAAGATCATTCATGTAGATAGAAAACAACAGCAGACCTACCACACTTCCCTGTAAAATATCTGAGAGTATGCGTGCGGAACGATTTGAAGTGGAATGATCATATAAAATTAATTGTTGGTAAGACGGGTACCAGGTTGAGATTCATTGGGAGAGTCCTTAGAAAATGTAGTCCATCAACAAAGGAGGTGGCTTACAAAACACTCGTTCGACCTATACTTGAGTATTGCTCATCAGTGTGGGATCCGTACCAGATCGGGTTGACGGAGGAGATAGAGAAGATCCAAAGAAGAGTGGCGCGTTTCGTCACAGGGTTATTTGGTAACCGTGATAGCGTTACGGAGATGTTTAGCAAACTCAAGTGGCAGACTCTGCAAGAGAGGCGCTCTGCATCGCGGTGTAGCTTGCTCGCCAGGTTTCGAGAGAGTGCGTTTCTGGTTGAGGTATCGAATATATTGCTTCCCCCTACTTATAACTCCCGAGGAGATCACGAATGTAAAATTAGAGAGATTCGAGCGCGCCCAGAGGCTTTCAGACAGTCGTTCTTCCCGCGAACTATACGCGACTGGAACGGAAAAGGGAGTTAATGACAATGGCACGTAAAGTGCCCTCCGCCACACACCGCTGGGTGGCTTGCGGAGTATAAATGTAGATGTAGATGTAGATCAATCGTATGCACGCGTTTTCGTACACACGCACACACACATACAACCACACACGTACACGTACACGTTGTGCTTGGCAAGGACAACGAAAGACGGGAAACGAAACTGGGAGAGAAGCCAAATAGTGCTCCCATATGTTAATGCTTGGGCAACAGTTCCATTATGAGACGACGATGTGGCTTTTTAAGGAGTAGCTTCCCTTCTTCTTATTTGGACGAAACGAAAGTAAACGCGTCGGCCGCCGCGGGCAGCGGGGCGCGCCGTCTGTTTGCCCGGGTTAAAACAGTTTTTACAGGCGGTGTGGCGCTGGCCGTGTTTGCAGAGCGGGAGAGCCTAGGCGTCGCTGGGTCGGCGCCCTCTCAGGGTATACAGGTATACCGGGCAGGAGGACCAACCAGCCGACCAGCGACTGCCGCTGCCTTGACTCCCTCCCGTCTCCAGTGCCCGGGACTTACAGACTTAAAGCAATCCCATACTGAGGGAATGGGCATAAGGAGCAGACGCTGGAATCCTACATCGTCGATCTAAGTGTATCTGCGCATAGCCACCTTCACACAAGCTGGAGTCTTCAATGTGACAAAGTCGCGCAGCTGTCAAATAGACAGCCGGTTTTTCAGAACGGACGTCTTGTTGCACGTTAAAAACAAGACTGTTCTAGTTAGTAACTCTATGATTATAGCATGCACACTAGAACCAATCGCTTATATTCTCTGTGGTGTCACCGCAAGGCACCACTCTTGCTAGGTTGTAGGCTTCAAATCGGCCGCGGTCCGTCAGTACACATCGGACTTAGAGATGGGTAGTTCGTGAACGAACGAGTGCAAAGGAACGATTCACTAAGATGAACGAAAGGACCGAGGAACGAATTCCAAGGAAGAATCGGTTCATAGTTCACTTCGGTCGCGGCCGTCTACTTATAGTTCCCAGGAACGAGGAACGATCGGTTCATAGTTCACTAGTTCACTTCGGTCGCGGCGGTCACTTCGGCAGCTCTCGTTCCAGCCTCGGTCCCGTGCTCGTCTCAGTCTCGGTCTCCCTCGGCCGCACTCGTCGTTCTTCGCATGACCACCTGTCCCATTTCCAATGCCGACTGCTCCTACTTAGTTCAGTATCCAGTTGTTCGTTTCGTTCACTGCGCTCGCCTACTTTACATGTGTTCCAAACTGTTCTTGCACTTGGTTCTGGCTATTCAGCGTCCACGACCGTTAATCAAAAAGTATTTTATAGTTACGTAAATTACACAAAAAGTACGTTGTATGCAATAGGCACGTCTTTTCAGGTAATAAAAGGGCATATCAGCTCACTTCATTATATCGATGAACAGCAGAAGACATACTTACAACAAGCAATGTTTTTTGTTATTCACATATTTTTTGGTTTCATCGACTAGATTTAGCAGCTAACTTTCAATAATTTGCTTAATTTTTAGTGTAAGAAAGTTCATATAAAACGAGTTTCGTGTATCTTTCATATACAAAACATTACATTTAGGAAGGCTCTAATTATTTTTAAGTTTGGTTACTTCCAATTTGCATTACCTGCTAGTTTGGTTTCTTTGAAAAAAAAAAGTGGGTTGTGGGTCATTTTGGCTCAGTAAGAAAAGTGGTGCCTCTCCATTTGAAAAGACATAGATTGCCATAAAATCGTATTTAGTTATTATCTCAAAAACATTTGTTCAGGACGAGCTTTCAAACCAAAAACTTTATTACTGCGAACTTAATTATTATTATTATTGCTGCATTAACTTTAATAATGCAATATAAAAACCTAATTTTTACTAAGCGTGTGACGCAAGTATGAGAAAACCACATTTTATTTTATGCTTCCATAAAGTCTCTACTTCGCCTACGAACTCAGAGACAACGCGTATATAGGGTGTAAACGATTATTGTTTACTACGTAGCATAGCTATGTAGTGGAAGTCGAAACGAAGAATTTTATACAAGACACATGTGGTCTATTAAGTTGGAAAACAGACACCAACAGGTTTGCAAGACTACATGAGCTATAGCCCATGCGCGTCGCGTGAGATTTTCATGTTCTCTTCTTCAGCTCTTTACACATCGTCACCGATTGTTTGGCAAATTGTTGCTTTCATTAGCTTGTTATTTCTTCACTGCCTAATTATTACGTGTTTGTCTGTTTGTTGTATCTGCTCGTAACGGGCAACACATCGTCCGTAGTTGGCGAGTAGTCTGTATTCGGGGCCGGTTTTCCGTGCTCCCTGCGATCAGCCACACAGGGCTACAGTTGGCTAAACGAGAGGTTCTGCAGAATCACAGAAATTACTTCTGAAAGTGTGTAAGAATTCTGTAATGAATAAAATCTCTATACTCCAGGGGGTAGGCAAGTGCCCCCTCTTGGTGCCCTCCATCCTTCAGTCACCCACATTAGTAGTTTCCAGTTTTTCATAAGGACCATATACCAAGCACAAATGAACGGTGAACGAGTAAAAATGAACGATTCCCAAAAAAGAACGATCAGCAGTGAACTAGTTCCCAAGGATGAACGAGTTTGCCCATCTCTCGGATCGGACCCGCGAGTCGCCACTGTCGACGCTAGCGGACCGAGCGCCGCCACTCGGCTGGTCTTACGAGACAAGCTAGCGCACTGCCCAGTTCTACAGCAGACTTTAATAGGAATGGTTCACTAGTTATAGCTTCAGACATCTCATTTGCAGAGACGCTAGTAAGCATAGCCTTCAGCTAAGTCTGTAGCTGCGACCTTTCCAGGCGCCACATACAGTTTATGCATTGATAGTTGATGTATATGTGTGAAGCAATCAGAATTGTAAAGAAGTATTCGCAGTTCAGTCTATAACTGCACTTGTAAATTATTGTACAAAGTCAAGATCGACGTTCACCGCTGATGCTGAATAAAAACTAAGTATTTAATTGTATTCCTGTCCACTAACTTCCTAATCACCTAAGATGTTCCAGATACATCCCTTCAAGTATAGTTCATTGATCCTCACGTCAGCCTACGTCATCAGCGCGTGCAGTTAATGGCCAACCCGTGTGATCAGACTAAGAGTCAAATTGCGCGACTCAGCCGTGTCACCCTTTTTCCATGAGGCCCATTGTTCCGCTTCATACATAACATTCTCCGTGTTTAAATAGCCACAAATGTAATTTTAGCAAGTGTCGTAAAATGTAATACATGAAAACAGAAAATGGTACAGAAGCCAATTACATGGTAAGACGTGTGATATGCACATTAATTAGCGCAATTCTACAATTAACAGAAGTATGCACGAACATAACACTATTATTCTCGACATTTCAATGTCCAAGAGTCGACGTTTAACGTAGAGAAAACTTATTATACACACGAAGTCATAATGCTGTGCAGCTGTATAGGACAGCTTGATCAATGTGTACTTACAAGTTAAAAACACATTTCCCACGCCAATAATTGTAAAAACTGACAGTAACTTGCTATTATGTCACCATCATTTCCCGTATACTTTTGTCCCACTGCAGCGTGGGGTCGGCCTTGTTACTACGGATATGGTGGTGTTAGTTGCAGAGGGTGCCAGATGCCCTTTCTGTCACCACCCCATACCCTCCCCCCCCCCCTCCCCAGATGTCTGCATCGAGTGTAAGCCATGGAACAGTGCGAACGTTTTTCAAATATCTGCGAGTCGTGTAACTGAGGCGGAATGTGGTGACCAGTCCGGTATTCACCTAGTGAGATGTGGAAAACCGCCTAAAAACCACATCCAGGCTGGCTGGCATACCGGCCCTCGTCGTTAGTCCGCCGGTCGGATTCGATCCGGGACTGGCATGCCTACCCGACTCCAGGAAGCAGCGCATTAAGTGCCCTTGTCTACCTTTTTTTATTATTATTTTATTTACTGTGTTGAAAATAAAAAATAAACTGAGGAACGGGACTCGATCCATCGATCCAGCGACTAAGGGGGTTTTTATTATTATTTTTTTATGGAGGGTGGGGAGGGCAGAGTGATCAGGGGTCGTGACCCGAGGCCTGGTCACAGTGTCCCCCTCGCCTGTCAATGAATCAAGGAATCGTGGATGGTAAGGGGAAATCTTTCGTGGGAATTTTTATTTATTTATTTATTTATTTTTATTTACTGTTTTTAATATATTCTTAATTTGGTTTTACTTTACACCACAACAAAAATAAATGTACCTAGCACTGCGTCGTGCTCGGAGTAAACAAAACACCAAGGTAATGTATATGGGGAAAACGAAAGAAAAAAATGTGCTGCGTACATGATGCAGAAGGGTGTGCCGCTGTTCTCCCTACACTTCATCACCCAGGTACGTCTTCACGTATATCTTATGTTATTCCATCGAGAATCGAATTTAGTCTCGTCAGCTCACTCAAAGGGTGTCTTCTCCTACCTGTTGATGATCGAGCTGCGTGGAGAGTCGCGTAGGGCACTCCCTAAGTAATTAGAGAAATACTATCCGTATTCTGGGTCCCGTACGACCTTGCAATGACGTTCTTGTAGGTAGTTCCAAAAGTCGAATACATCTTTAGGTCCATCGTGAAATAAATAGTATACCGCATGCGCACGGATCCACGTGACTGAGTTGGTCTTGGTGGGCGGGAAATACTGTTGATCCGGAAATAGTGGAAACCGAGGTATAATGTGTTCCGGAGTCACTCATAGAAAATACGACAAAATTGGTCGCACCAAGCGCCACGTCTTCTGCCGCCCCACATGTGAGACGGTGTTCGTCCGTGTCTGGCATCCCGCAGTCTACACGTAGAGGCGATTCCGCCATTTTTATCTTGTGGAGGCGTGATCGGGTGATCTGTTTACCATTGACTGTGATGTACCATGTGGATCGGACGGCTGTGTCCAGTGTAACCGCGTGAATCGTCTTCCACACCACCTTCCAATTAACCTGAGGGCTTTTGGTCTCCACTGTGTTTGGTGGGCGCCTCTGCTGGAGGACATGACATATATACCACGCCGACGCCTGTTTCGTCGGTGGTACTGCGATACGGACATAGCTGTGTTCAATGTAAAAGTTCCCGAAGTAGTAGAAGGGTGAGGGTATGTCTTGCGTCGTCTGTGGGGGCATAAGGGAGGGCGGAGCTAAGAACTCCAACAGCAAACCTGTCAAACTTTCCGGGTTGTGGCGCAACAACTTGATGTGTGAGCTGACTACCTTGGCGGGTAGTAACTTGCTATTATGTATTAAGTTAAATGTACATCAAATGGTTTGTAACGTTATTACACAGCTGTTTAATTCATTAGAATTTCAGTCAAATTTTCCTCTGTGTTTACTGGTGGAAGGTGTAACATTCGTATTTTGATGATAAAAAGCAGTATACTTTCGATGAGCTATTTTGACAGACCTCCTGGTGTCTGAAAATCTATTTGCAATTACTGAAAAAGAAGGCTCACAAATTAGGGGAAGCAAGGAAAAGGTGCCGTGTAGATACAACTTCCCTTTATGTAACTCCTTTGAAAACTTTGTGGTAGGGAAAATTTCATACAGTACAATTTGACATTAGTATAACCTCTACTGTTTCCTTATAGCACACTTTCTAAATCAGGAGACTCAATAGGCAAAAACTAGAATCAGATAGGTAAAAGCAAAACAAGAATTTACTTGGGTACAGAATTGCAGCACAAATATAACATCATCACTATGTCACTAAATTTTTATTTTTCTTGAAATACATTAAGCTTCCTTGAATTTTTATTCGCTGCTTTTTTGGCTGTATGCTATCTTTTTTTGCTTGGTGTAATCATTGCACTGTAAGTTTACAGTAACAAAAGTAGCATATCTCACAGCAACCGAAGCCAAACATTCATAATGTACACAGAACTGTATCAGTTGAGTATGCAGTCTTCACAGCGTTGCCGCTTCTCGTGACTCCGAGTTGTGTAAAGTGGGCTGCGATTTGTGTCGCGTGGATGGCTGTGATGAACGCTTGTACAGTGTAGTGCTGTTACAGGTGGATGGAAGGGAGGGGGTGGAACCCCGTGCCGGCACACAGTCTGCTCCCCTCGATCAGCACCAAGGCCGTTGCCGATCTTAACGTCAGCATTCGACGGACGGCTGACCATCAACTGGATCACAAGCCCTCACTCCAGTAGACACTGCGGAGAGCTTCGGAATTTAATCCAGGGTATGGCGCGAAGACTGGTGATCAGGAACTTTACGTCACTATCCGTCCTCCCCTTATACTGACAGTGAAAATGCTGGCTTACCTGCGAGTCGAGTGCCATTGCACGATCAGTGATCACGGCTACAGAGGCGCGTCTTTAGACTAGTGACAGAAATCGTTGGTTTTTTTGACACAACCACAACAAAAACAACATCCCTAAAGCTTTCGTGTTTACCGAACAATCCCGCAACGAAATGTGGAATGGGACCTTTTCTATCTCTTCCTCCTTTAATCTTGCTTAATAAGGACCCCAGACTGATGAACTCACTGAAGAACAAGTAATAAAATTCTCGTTGTTCCCAATATACCTTAGTAACTTACTAGTGCAATAAAGCTCCTAAAGAGCTATTATTTGAACCTTAAAGAATAAATGTCTACTGTTCAGTTCACTTTCGCGAATTACTTCCCAATATAACGAATAAGAGTATTTAAAGCAGACGTAAGCGAATACAAGAAGTTGGTAAAGAGCAGAGCATTCAGATTGGTTTTTAATCATCTTCTTTTTGTCATTGCCAGCTTTCACCGAGCGAGGTGGCCCAGTGGTTAGCACGCTGCACTCGTATACGTGAGGACGACGGTTCAAACCCGCATCCGGCCACCCTGATTTAGGTTTTACATGATTTCTCTAAATCTCTTCAGGCAAATGTCGGGATGGTTCCTCTGAAGGTGGACGGCCGACTTCCTTCCCCGCCCTTACCTAACCCGATGAGACCGATGACGTCTCTTTCTAGTCCCCCTCCCCAAGTCAAACAAACAACGAACTTTCAGTACTTGTCCACCCTACTGAAAATACCGGGTGATCAAAAAGTCAGTATAAATTTGAAAACTTAATAAACCACGTAATAATGTAGATAGAGAGGTAAAAATTGACACACATGGTTGGAATGACATGGTGTTTTATTAGAACAAAAAAAAAAAATACAAAGTTCACAAAATGTCCGACAGATGGCGCTGGACAGCAAAACGTCAGTGACTGCGCATGACAATCGTGCATTAATGGAGCTGTAATGAGAGAGAGAATCAGATGCTCCAGCAGTCGCAGCATATTGACGTTACCTGATAAGGCGCTTTTAGTGAAGTAGTATTATCATAATGGGGAATGTGCTAGTTCAGCGTTATGATCCTACGGCATACGAAGGGGATTCGAACGGCTAAAGGTCCGTTAACAAATGCAGCTGTGGTGAGAATGATTTCGAAGTTCGAAGCCACGGGCTGTTTATACGATAGACCCCGTAGTGGCCGACCGAGCACAAGGCGTTATGCTGCTGAGACAGTTCAGGAAGAAATGGAGACTGTAGCGGGTTCGTCTATGCACGGGGAAGTCAGATCTCGTGTGGTCGCACGTCGCACCGGCATTCCATACACTACTGCTTGGTTGGCACTGAGG
Source organism: Schistocerca serialis cubense (assembly GCF_023864345.2). Lineage (NCBI taxonomy): Eukaryota > Metazoa > Arthropoda > Insecta > Orthoptera > Acrididae > Schistocerca > Schistocerca serialis. The sequence goes on along the minus strand of NC_064643.1, from coordinate 106,333,812 downwards.
CGTACCCTCCGATGCTATCCGTACAAAATCCATCGGCATCATGAACTGTTACCTGGCGATTTAGTGAGGCAGAGGGCATTTGCGGTGTGGGCGTTTTTTAAAGATGGCGGAAGATGACGAATGGTTGAGTAACGTGTTGTGGACCAACGAAACTCATTTCACGCTTCGAGGGTCTGTCAACGCCTACAACTGCAGAATTCGGGCTACCGAAAATCCTAGAACTATCGTGGAAACTCTATTGCACGACGAGAAAGTCACGGTATAGGTTGGATTTACCACAGCTACCGTTATCGGGCCTTCTTTCTTCGAGGAAATGCGTGATTCTGGTTTTGCAACTGCTACCATGACTGGTGAGAGGTACGCCGATATGTTATAGAATCGCATCATCTCCAGCCTGACTGATAAAAACTTGAACGTACGATGTTTATGCAGGATGGCGCTCCACCCCATTAAAAAAGATCTCGGCCGGAAAGGCGACGTCATGAACACTTGTCAGATGGCGAGCCGCTAAGGCCTGCTCGAACTGTAGACAGGGGTTGCAACGTCATGAACACTTGTCAGATGGCGAGCCGCTAAGGGCTGCTCGTACTGTGGACAGGGGTTGCAATGTCATGAACACTTGTCAGAGGGCGAGCCGCTAAGGGCTGCTCGTACTGTGGACGGGGATTGCAACGTCATGAACACTTGTCAGATGGCGAGCCGCTAAGGGCTGCTCGTACTGTGGACAGGGATTGCAACGTCATGAACACTTGTCAGATGGCGAGCCGCTAAGGGCTGCTCGTACTGTGGACAGGGATTGCAACGTCATGAACACTTGTCAGATGGCGAGCCGCTAGGGGCTGCTCGTACTGTGGACAGGGGTTGCAACGTCATGAACACTTGTCAGATGGCGAGCCGCTAGGGGCTGCTCGTACTGTGGACAGGGGTTGCAACGTCATGAACACTTGTCAGATGGCGAGCCGCTAAGGGCTGCTCGTACTATGGACAGGGGTTGCAACGTCATGAACACTTGTCAGATGGCGAGCCGCTAAGGGCTGCTTGTACTGTGGACAGGGGTTGCAACCCCTGTCCACAGTACGAGCAGCCCTTAGCGGCTCGCCATCTGACAAGTGTTCATGACGTCGCCTTTCCGGCCGAGATCTTTTTTAATATGCGACTTGTAAGTACTGCATCGTTTCGGGTCAGTACAAACTTTAATTTTATTAATGCACTATATACCTAATGTTTTAGTACAGTTAGTCTAATTCTGAAGACGACACTCATAGTAGCGTCGAAACCAGGTCAATTTTTGACTTAATATTTGTGACCGAGGGCTTATTTGTTACAATATGAAAGGAGATACTTTATAAGATAAAAAAAATGTATTTGATAAAACAAGTATCTCTCTTTTGCCTCTTCTTCTGTCCCCCACCCCCTCCCCCAACGTGTACAATCGCAAGATATTTCATTACCATTCATTGCTCCTCACCCCACAGTCAACCAAGATACCTAAAGAAGAGCACCAATATGTTCACAGTTTCTTGTAAAAGCCACCCAGTACAAACGTAGCTACCTCAGGTTTACAAATAAGGTAAAGAAGCACGAATTCTGTTGCTGCTGGACCATGAAGTTGTTTTTGTATGTCAATCCTTAAAACAGGTGGAAATTTAAGTTGAGGAGTACACTATTTGTTAAGAAGTGTAATGAATTGCTCAATGAATTGATTGCAGAAATCTCTCAGAACAACGTGTGTTGGTCAACTACAACTCACATTTTCCTGTGTCAGAGAGGGAGACACCACCATTATGAGTATGCCTGCAACAGACCGGGCGTTCGCCGTGCCAAGCTGACGTAACGTCACGAACAAGCGCCGAGGCCTCCCTTTGAGTTTGTAAGTAGGCTGTTTATGTTTTCTTATTGCCAACGTTACGTAGCGCTCTGTATGAAAATCACTGGCTGTACTGTGTGCAGTCTGTGGCTGGTTTGCATTGTTGTCTGCTATTGTAGTGTTGGGCAGCTGGATGTTAACAGCGCGTAGCGTTGCGCAGTTGGAGGTGAGCCGCCAGCAGTGGTGGATGTGGGGAGAGAAATGGTGGAGTTTTGAAATTTGTAAGACTGGATGTCATGAACTGCTATGTATATTATGATTTTTCAACACTATTAAGGTAAATATATTGTTTGTTCTCTATTAAAATCTTTCATTTGCTAACTACACTCCTGGAGATGGAAAAAAGAACACATTGACTCCGGTGTGTCAGACCCACAAGCAATGATCACACGCACGGCACAGCGGACACACCAGGAACCGCGGTGTTGGCCGTCGAATGGCGCTAGTTGCGCAGCATTTGTGCACCGCCGCCGTCAGTGTCAGCCAGTTTGCCGTGGCATACGGAGCTCCATCGCAGTCTTTAACACTGGTAGCATGCCGTGACAGCGTGGACGTGAACCGTATGTGCAGTTGACGGACTTTGAGCGAGGGCGTATAGTGGGCATGCGGGAGGCCGGGTGGACGTACCGCCGAATTGCTCAACACGTGGGGCGTGAGGTCTCCACAGTACATCGATGTTGTCGCCAGTGGTCGGCGGAAGGTGCACGTGCCCGTCGACCTGGGACCGGACCGCAGCGACGCACGGATGCACGCCAAGACCGTAGGATCCTACGCAGTGCCGTAGGGAACCGCACCGCCACTTCCCAGCAAATTAGGGACACTGTTGCTCCTGGGGTATCGGCGAGGACCATTCACAACCGTCTCCATGAAGCTGGGCTACGGTCCCGCACACCGTTAGGCCGTCTTCCGCTCACGCCCCAACATCGTGCAGTCCGCCTCCAGTGGTGTCGCGACAGGCGTGAATGGAGGGACGAATGGAGACGTGTCGTCTTCAGCGATGAGAGTCGCTTCTGCCTTGGTGCCAATGATGGTCGTATGCGTGTTTGGCACCGTGCAGGTGAGCGCCACAATCAGGACTGCATACGACCGAGGCACACAGGGCCAACACCCGGCATCATGGTGTGGGGAGCGATCTCCTACACTGGCCGTACACCACTGGTGATCGTCGAGGGGACACTGAATAGTGCACGGTACATCCAAACCGTCATCGAACCCATCGTTCTACCATTCCTAGACCGGCAAGGGAACTTGCTGTTCCAACAGGACAATGCACGTCCGCATGCATCCCGTGCCACCCAACGTGCTCTAGAAGGTGTAAGTCAACTACCCTGGCCAGCAAGATCTCCGGATCTTTCCCCCATTGAGCATGTTTGGGACTGGATGAAGCGTCGTCTCACGCGGTCTGCACGTCCAACACGAACGCTGGTCCAACTGAGGCGCCAGGTGGAAATGGCATGGCAAGCCGTTCCACAGGACTACATCCAGCATCTCTACGATCGTCTCCATGGGAGAATAGCAGCCTGCATTGCTGCGAAAGGTGGATATACACTGTACTAGTGCCGACATTGTGCATGCTCTGTTGCCTGTGTCTATGTGCCTGTGGTTCTGTCAGTGTGATCATGTGATGTATCTGACCCCAGGAATGTGTCAATAAAGTTTCCCCTTCCTGGGACAATGAATTCACGGTGTTCTTATTTCAATTTCCAGGAGTGTATGCCTATCAGTAGTTAGTGCCTTCAGTAGTTTGAATCTTTTATTTAGCTGGCAGTAGTGGCACTCGCTGTATTGCAGTAGTTCGAGTAACGAAGATTTTTGTGAGGTAAGTGATTTGTGAAAGGTATAGGTTAATGTTAGTCAGGGCCATTCTTTTGTAGGGATTATTGAAAGTCAGATTGCGTTGCGCTAAAAAATATTGTGTGTCAGTTTAAACACAGTCATGTATAATTTTCCTAAGGGGACCTTTCATATGTCGACCCTTAGCCGAGGATACCTCACTGGAATCTTCTGATTTTTTCTTGTAGTTTGTGTAATTAGTGTAGATTTTGTTTATTGCTAGCGCGTAACTGTAGAGAGAATCTCCTTTGTAGTTGCAGTCTTTCATTGTTGTACATTAAAACAGGCGTGGCACGCATGTAAATTTGCACGAAGTATTTCGCAGTTGCGCTTGCAACTAACTAGATATTATTTTCAGTGCTATGTTAATGTGTTCTCTTATTTTTGCTCTTTAAATTGTGTTTTTATGTGTTGTCGTATGAAATATTGTGACAATAATGGCGCGTGAAAAACGTAATACTAGGCTCCAAAGTAAACTGAGAAATGACAGTGAAGACGAAAACAGTGTGTTAGCGCCACCATGTAATGAATTAACTAATGTTCAACATAGTAATTTGGTAATTGTGCATAGGGAAATGGAGCGGGCGGCAAACAATGGTGTAGGCAGTGAAACAATTAGTGAAGAGGGAAGCATTATCGATCGATCGATCGGCAATAGCTCGCCTCAGGAATCCGAAATGACAGGACACAATTCTGCAAATACTGTAGATTCAGGTTTTGCGTCCTCACCGTTTTCTCAAATAAGTCAAGACACATTTTCTGCTTGTCAAAATGTGAATGTTACCAGCGCATATGCACTGCTGAAAAGCGTAGAGGAACAGATTCCTGACACTAATGCATTGTTATTACAGCTAATGCAACAAATGGAACAAAATCAGAGACAAACACAGCAAAAGCTTCAAAAGTTAGACACCACACTTGAACAAACACGTGAAGATTTAACTACTGAGTTACATAACATTGAATCGAAATGTCAAAAAGTCTGTAATGAAGTAGAGACAAATTTGTGAGCATTTTCAACCTATTTTTTCGCGGCATGAAAATGCATTACAGAATCACGAAACAGCCATAAAAGAACTGCAAACCATTGTTCATGAAAATCACGACACCTTGCAAGATAAAATTGACTCAGTTGCATCTACCGATTCGGTTACGCAACTTGCAAAAACTCAGGAAAACTTAAAGGACACAGTAGATACTCTGAACCTTGGTTCAGAAAAACACACTGAGGAAATAAGTACACTATCAGAGAAAGTAGCCGAACTTTCGGATCAGTTCACTAACTTATCTACAAAGGTAGATGATGATCTGAATGACACAAGACCTGTAGTCATCACTGACACAGAAGAGTATGAACAAATTAAGAAATTCAAACAAAATCAGAATCAAATTAATACGCAGCACAAAAGAGAAATCCGGGAAGTACAAGATCAGTTGGCACAAGTAATACAAGAATTACATATTTCAGAGGACACTCGCGCTCCAGTATGGGAAGAGGGAGATAGAAATACGGAACAACCACAAAATAATAACACAGGACACTTCAGAAATAATGAAAGAAATTGGCAAGGCGCATTGGATTTTGAGATGGAACCGCCGAAACGAAGTAACAATGAGCGATGTGCGACTCGCCGACACGATGATTTTGACTATAAGCTGTTCATTACTACACGTAAATTCAAAACATTTAAGAATTCTGACAACGACATTCATCCACAAGTATGGCTTCATCAATTCTCTCATTGTTTTCCTCCCAACTGGTCATTGGAGCACAGGTTAGAATTTATGTGTGGCTACTTGGAGAATGAACCAGCTGTAAGAATGCGATCGGTCATTCACGATTGTCACAGTAAAGGAGAATTTTATCATGCCTTCCTCTCAGCGTATTGGTCTCAAGCTACACAAGACCGAGTAAAACATAGCATCATAATGATGAAACGTTTCGAACAGTCTGAATTTTCCAGTCTTATGAAATATTTTGAAGACATGTTGCATAAGAATCAGTATCTTTCAAACCCATACAGCCCCTCAGAACTCATCCGCATTTGCTTAATGAAATTGCGTGAACATTTACGACATATTATTTTAGCAGGACGTTGCAAAGACGACATTGAAGCTTTTCAGGGACTGTTACAAGAACTGGAAATTGACACTGACAATCGCAGAACGCGAAAACAGGAGCACAACAATTACAGGTCACATCTGTCACAATTCCGCGATGACAGAAGTAATACACGACAAGGCTATTCTTACAACGTAAATCGTGACCAAAACAGACACCACCCGTATGACAACCGTTGGCAGAGTAGTAATAATTACAGGGAAAGATCACCTCTCCGCAGTAATGACCATCACAGAGACAATCAGAGAAACAGACAATATGGGAACCAAAATAATTATTATCAAGGGAGAAAGAATAACTTTAGATGCAACGGTCCAGCGCGCAGTTACGATTCAGGGAGAAATTCTCCACCACGTGACCAACAAGAAAGAAACTGTGGAATCTACCGACATGACGACAGACGATATGATCGTAACGACAGACCTCAATTGCATCAGAACTGGCGGGATTCAAACAGAGCAGGGCCCTCTCGACAAGGTGAATTTGTAGAAGTTAGGTCTCCTAATATTAATAACGACGTGCGCCAACAAAGAGACAGACAATGACTCCCACCACATGCAGCCATGTGCGCCGGCTGGCTCAGAGAAAAATAACATAGATGCTAACCTTGAGACAAATTTTAGCATTCTTAAACGACGTATACCGCATGACAATTGCGCTGAAGTTGAAACTCTGCGTACTAGGAAGAGTAAAGGATTGCACCACATTTCACATGTAAAACCGTTTATTGAAAGATAATCTGCTTTTTAACTTTGTCTTTGCCATAAAATTTTTCACTTCACATTTCTAGTATGCTTCGTCAAACTTAAGAAACTGTTAACATGCAACAATGTTTGAAGTTAAATATCCAGTCAAGAACCAAGAGAACATATTTAAACAGAAATTACGAATGCTTTGTTATGGTGAACAGACGACAAGGAGTGATTGTATTTGTACATTCTTGCTTGTTAGTTGCACGAGTATGTAACGACTATCGGGCTTACATACTTAGGACATATACTGGTACTGCTAATGAGATTTTAATGCAACATTTTGGTTTACTTGAAAATACATTCTGGATTTAAAGTACTTTCTGAGAGATATCAGATGACACAGTGGTTAGTTTATGTGACAGCTACACGATTTTATCACGACGCTACTAATGAGTGACAATTTACAATGTTGCTTTTGCGGTGTTTCTGTTTTATGTCTGCACAGTTTTATGTATTATTCTGGAAAGTAAAACATGTTTCAGTAGTAACTTTGTGGTATAGCTACAAGGAGACAGCCTTTTCCGTATCACAACAATACATTACAGCACAGTACTTTCTTCATCACAACAATAAGCGTAATAACTAAGATATCTATACGCAAAGCATTTCACTTTTGTTGTGCATGAGGTAAGTACATTGACTTCTGCAGAACTTAGCTTTCGGAGGACGATAACTATGAGACTTCCACAGAGGTTATCTTACAACATGACGCACAGTTTACCGCTACAGTACACGTATTTGAGAGATTTTGCACTTAAAACATTTTATTTTTAAAGATATTTGAAGTACAATGATACAAAGGTTTTCTGTGATACATTTCATTCCAATGCTGTAATCTGTGACACCTGAGGGTATAATTACATTAATCTTCAGGGGGGTACACGCTTACTTTGTGTACCATGTGTGTGGCAAGCACAAGGATCCCTAGCTAATATGGTATTTGCTTATACAACTTTACACATCGGTACCATACTTCTCCAACACAGAATTACACAGCTATCTGATTATTTAACAAAGAAACAAAATTTCTTTTTTATGTCAGTGACACATGTTTACACAATTACACAGTTGGATAATTTCACACTTATGATTTTGTATTTTGACTGTACTTTGTGAACTGTTCATATTTTTTTGGAACCATTGTGATACTATGAGTGCTTTGAATGATGTATTTGGTATGGGATCATGATTTTAAAGTACGTTTGAGGTAGATGACACTATTGAAATGAGCAGAGAATTTTTTTAGGTTTTGAAATTATTGGAGGAAGCTACGACGATTTTGAGAGTTGACTGAGGTGTTATGACGTTATTATTACAATGACTATGTGTATTATGCTGTTTCGGTATGTTTATGATCAATAAGCTGATGCTATATGAGTTATTTGATTATGCCACATATCTGTTATGATGAAATATTGAAGAAGTGTCGATGAATATGTATATGTATAATGAGGTAAGGAATAATGAGTAGTGGTTAGGGACTCTGATTTGTGGAAAAGGATGTTGGAAACCAAGAATCGTACTTTAGAATTATGAAATGTGTGTACATGTGTGAATGTATCACAATGCCACTGAAAATTTTTTGGACACTGTTATATTCACAGGATTTTGTTTCTATACATTTGCAACGCAAATTCTCGACCCGTGAAATTTTGTATATGAGACTGCCACTGTAGTCAAACTGGTGTAAATATTTCGGTAAGAAAGTTAAGTGACCTTCAAGTAATGCGTCGTGGGGCACGACGCATTATGTGGGCAGCTGGGCGACAGTCGCCTGGAAAAAAGCCATTAGTGTGTGCCTTTCAGAGGCACAGGTGGAAAAAAAGGCCATTATCCTCGCTATTGACATTCCTTTGTAGAAAGCATCGCAAATACGACACGCTCAAACTTGAAAACATATGATTACACAGTGGAGCTCTTAATTTATGATATTTACTAAAATGCCTAATGAAATGATGAGAAACATTTTTACATCTATTGTCTTTCTAGTTAAGAGATTGCTCAATTTGTTTAATATCTAGTTTTTAGCTGCCCTGCAGCATTGGTTAAAATAAAATTTTATAGATGTACTAATATAGATATTTTATGCCTACAGATCCAGTAAATACTAACTTTATGATGTACTTCAAAAAAATGAAGGAGCACAAAAAGACATTTCCCTTCACAGGAATTGCATACAGAATTTTCTTTTCAAGTACTTGGTAATTTCTTTTGTAGAATAAATTGTGATGCATCACTCTAGTATTAAGATGTGACATAGGTATTAGACATGGCCATCTTTAGTGTAATGTTTTTTCTGATTGAACTTTGTCATGTTTAGATATAAGTTATTGCATTTGCTGCTGCTGTTTGCCAGGCATAGTGCTACTAAATTTCACTTTGTATTACTCTGTTAAGCTAGTTTTACTACTGATTTATTTTTCTTGTTGCTGCACATTGGCTCATATTAGTTGTAATGTTGCGTTGCTTGGTAATTTAGATTTACTGCAGCTTGCTTTGATAATTTCCATTTTTTTCATTGCTGTTTTTATTAATTGTTTTATGCTGCTGCATTGGCTTGTCCCTTAGTTTAGCATCTGAGCTCAATAGATTTAAGTTAGCTTAAGAGGGGGTAGACTACATAAGAGAATGAGTTGCGATGAATTGGAAGAAATGCATTGAGAAGTTTTACGAAAAAAGTACAGAAAGCAGGTATAGATAGCATTTTTTGAAATAATGAAGAACGAAGGGAGATCTCCAAGAAGTAAAGAAAGTTTTGTTTGCAAGATACTGCAGTAAAACAAACCCTTTCCTTTCCCTTTCTGTTATTCCACTATGTGTTTGTGTACTCTTGTATATTAGTGTTTTTCCTGTCTTTATGTGTTTAGCTAATAAGAGTTATGTTCTAGAATTTTTCTAATAATATGTAATTTACTTTGTAAAGATTTTAGACATTATTTATTCTGTTTTGTTTTAATGCTCATGTGTGAAGTTGATGTTTCGAAAGTTATTCTGATCTTTTATGTATGTACTCATGTCATAATTCCTGCAACACTGACGTATACGTTATTTCGATTCTTTTGTAAAGCCTGTACTACAAATGTTATCTGTATTGTTATGTTCTTTAATGATGTATTTTGTACCTTTGTAATTGTATTCTTATGTTATAAAATTGTAATTGACACCAGTTCATCATACTATTAACTTGTAAGTTCCATTTCACTGCACATGTTTCTGTTGGTCATAGTATATGGACAATATGTGAGAAGTAGGGACTGTTAGTGTTTACACGTGCGTTAATAATTCAGCAAGGGACTGGATAACAGCATTGCTGGTTCTAAGGACAATTGCAAAAGCTTTGTGAGTGCACAAGTGGTGGTTATGGACTTGCCATATTGTCCGCAACACTCTTCGATGGTGATTGTGCACCTGCACAGTCGCAACAGATGGCTGCTGGCCGTCTCTACAAGGACTACAGTAGGTCTGCATCTTTGATGGCCCACCAATACCATTATTTCTACAAGGACTGCAGTGGGTCTGCACCTCTGGTGGCCCACCAATACCGTAATCTCTACCAGGACTACAGTGGGTCTGCTCTGTGATGACCTACCTACCAATACTCTTCAAAATTTCGACTGACTCTGCTGTGGGTTTGCTCTGTTGTGGCCCATTACCTGTCCGCATGTCAAGAGTCAGCACTGTCTTTCCGTTGGAAGGACAACACTACTTCTTCAAGACTGCATGGAAATCCACTACTTCCGTGTGCATTTTCTTTTACTGCTCAGACTTTGAGAAAAAAAATCATTGCAATTTTACTATGATGAATGATCAGGACTGTCTTTATGGACTGTGAGAAAATTTTAGCTTTTGACCAACATTGCATCAATAAGTGTGTGCATTTGATATATTTGTTATTGTAATTACGAAAAATTTTATCAAATCACTATTGGCCACTGCCCAAAACAATATTCTTATGTTATAAAATTGTAATTGACACCAGTTCATCATACTATTAACTTGTAAGTTCCATTTCACTGCACATGTTTCTGTTGGTCATAGTATATGGACAATATGTGAGAAGTAGGGACTGTTAGTGTTTACACGTGCGTTAATAATTCAGCAAGGGACTGGATAACAGCATTGCTGGTTCTAAGGACAATTGCAAAAGCTTTGTGAGTGCACAAGTGGTGGTTATGGACTTGCCATATTGTCCGCAACACTCTTCGATGGTGATTGTGCACCTGCACAGTCGCAACAGATGGCTGCTGGCCGTCTCTACAAGGACTACAGTAGGTCTGCATCTTTGATGGCCCACCAATACCATTATTTCTACAAGGACTGCAGTGGGTCTGCACCTCTGGTGGCCCACCAATACCGTAATCTCTACCAGGACTACAGTGGGTCTGCTCTGTGATGACCTACCTACCAATACTCTTCAAAATTTCGACTGACTCTGCTGTGGGTTTGCTCTGTTGTGGCCCATTACCTGTCCGCATGTCAAGAGTCAGCACTGTCTTTCCGTTGGAAGGACAACACTACTTCTTCAAGACTGCATGGAAATCCACTACTTCCGTGTGCATTTTCTTTTACTGCTCAGACTTTGAGAAAAAAAATCATTGCAATTTTACTATGATGAATGATCAGGACTGTCTTTATGGACTGTGAGAAAATTTTAGCTTTTGACCAACATTGCATCAATAAGTGTGTGCATTTGATATATTTGTTATTGTAATTACGAAAAATTTTATCAAATCACTATTGGCCACTGCCCAAAACAATTTGTAAAAATTTTTGTGGGGAGCATGGGGGCTATCTAAGTAGGCTGTTTATGTTTTCTTATTGGCTACGTTACGTAGCGCTCTGTATGAAAATCACTGGCTGTGCTGTGTGCAGTCTGTGGCTGGTTTGCATTGTTGTCTGCTATTGTAGTGTTGGGCAGCTGGATGTTAACAGCGCGTAACGTTGCGCAGTTGGAGGTGAGCCACCAGCAGTGGTGGATGTGGGGAGAGAAATGGTGGAGTTTTGAAAGTTGGAAGGCTGGATGCCATGAGCTGCTATGTATATTATGATCTTTCAACACTATTAAGGTAAATATATTGTTTGTTCTCTATCAAAATCTTTCATTTGCTAACTATGCCTATCAGTAGTTAGTGCCTTCCGTAGTTTGAATCTTTTATTTAGCTGGCAGTAGTGGCGCTCGCTGTATTGGGGTAGTTCGAGTAACGAAGATTTTTGTGAGGTAAGTGATTTGTGAAAGGTATAGGTTAATGTTAGTCAGGGTCATTCTTTTGTAGGGATTATTGAAAGTCAGATTGCGTTGCGCTAAAAAATATTGTCAGTCATTTTAAACACAGTCATGTATAATTTTTCTAAGGGGAAGTTTCAAGTTTACGAGTTGATTTCGTGTCTGCACTTCAGTGTACTGCATTATTTAGGAGGAGTTTGCATGTCTGTGTGCTGTGTACTGAAATTATTTCGGTAATTTAGGAATTGTTTGCACATTGGCAGAGCGTTATTTACGAGTAGTTTACAGGTCTGTAGGCTGTGTGGCATGACCTCAAGCATGTCAGAGCGTGTGTTCTGCATCACTGTCATAAATATACTGTCTCTTAAAATCCATCCCTAAATAAATTGTTCCAAAATAAATACAGTCCATCCTCTCTCCAGCAGCCCAGCGCACGATGATTCATTTTCCCGCCAATCCCTAGGAGGAGGTGGCGGTCGGACGACTTAGGTTATTGGAGGTAGCCCAAGTGACCTATTTTCCCGCCATTTCCTTAGGTTAGTACATGTGTGTTGCATTGTCCCGATGGAATTTGGACTTCCCGCCGTTTTCTGGGGGAGGGGAGGAGGCGAAGGGGTAAGGTTAGTGGAGGTAGCCCAACTGACGTATCTTCCCGTCAAAATTCAAACTTCCCCACAAAAGTCCCCATCTCGGATAACGTCACAGATGACGTCACGGCTGCCACCTTGGATGACGTCATCTCCACCATCTTGGATGGCGGCACTTTGGGACGACACCCCCTCCCCCCCCCCCCCCCCAGTTCGTTGGTTGGTTGGTTTTGGGGAAGGAGACCAGACTGCGTGGTCATCGGTCTCATCAGATTAGGGAAGGATGGGGAAGGAAGTCGGCTGTGCCCTTTCAGAGGAACCATCCCGGCATTTGCCTGGAGTGATTTAGGGAAATCACGGAAAACCTAAATCAGGATGGCCCCCCCAGTTCCCCTATTCCCCTCGTCTCCCTCTCTCTACTCACTTCCCTCCTCCCTCCTCGCTACATCCATTTCCTCACTCTCCCCTCTGTCTCTTCCCAAATGTTTATTAGAGCATCGAGGAAAAATTTGAAGTAAATCGGACAAGAACTTCTCGATACTTTTTGGTAACAACGTTTCCTCTTTACGTATTACATACCACATATATTAAAATCTGTAGCTTATGTCCATTCAAACATTTATTTGAGTATCGTGTAAAAATTGGAAGTTAATCGGTCAATATCTTCTCCATTTTTTTGGTTACAACATTTGTCCTTTATAGATTACATATACTGATTTATATATTACAAAATTGTATAGCCTATTTGGTTTCGAACGTTTATTACAGTGTCATGTAAAAATTAGAAGTAATTCGGTCAAGAACTATTCGAGAGGTTTGATGACAACGTTTCCACTTTGTATATTATTCACTGACAGAAATCTCAACACTAAGCTCTGCGATATAAAGAAAGTTGGTAGGAGCGTTTCTACGGCTGATAGATGACGTCTATTCAAATTTTGCGCCAATCGCATAAGAGTGACGCAAGTAGCGTCACTGTGAGGAGGAAAATCAGGTTTGTTTTAAAAGCGCGCCGTAACTGTCGTGAGCGTTGGTGAGTGTTGAGATTGGACGTGCCTTTACGGAGACAAGACGCCACTGTCAACAACTCACCGAGTTTGGAAGGCTCGTGTAACGCAGCTACGAGAAGCTGGATGTTCCTTCTTCGACTTTGCAGAAAGAACCCGCTCTGGACGGCCACGTGGCGCTACCGGGAGGGAAAACCATCGTGTTCAGCGCATGGCTCTGGAGCGTCGTACTGCATCTGCAGCAGCAATTTAAACAGTACTTGGCACCACAGTGACACAACGAACTGTCACAAATCAGTCACTTCCTGAACATCCCCGAACCAGACACCCTGTAGCGCGCATTCCACTGACGCCAACTCTCCGCCATTCACAGCTTCAGTGTTGCCAAGTGAGCTCATTTTAGGACATGGTGGTGGTCTGTTATGTTTTCTGTGGAAAGCTTGCTCTGCTTCGGTGCCAGTGGCGGTCGTGTGTTGCTCACGAGGAGGTCAGTTAAGGGCCTGGAACCAGGACAACGCTCGCCCAAATACAGCTGTTGTAGCTCTACATGCTCTACAGCTCTGTCTCCAGTCGAGCACATATGGGACATCGTTGGACGATAACTCCAGCGTCATCCACAAACAGAATTAACTGTCCCTGCATTGACCGATCAAGTTAAACAGCCCTGGAACCCCATGCCCTTGCAATCAACACTCTGGCGATTACACCGGTTATTAACTTACTAGCATTTCACATTTGCAATGGCTTATCTCGCGCTTACATTAACCTGTGATCTTGCAGTGTTAACCAGTTATATATGTTACCTAGAAAAATGTATTCCTGAAATTCCATTGCTCTAAATAAATTATTTTTTATGTTATGTTTTCCGTCGGTGTATAAGTATTTATATGAGTATATTCAATATGTAAAAAAAAATGTGTAGCTTACGCCCATCTGAATGTTTATTACAGAGTTGGGTGTAAATTTGAAGTAAATCAATCAGGAGCCTTTCCAGATTTTTGCTAACAACGTGTTTCCATATATATATATATATATATATATATATATATATATATATATATATATATATATAATTGTATCTATTATATTTACATATCAATTAGAAACAGAATAAAATGGGCTATTATTAACAGTTGAGAAGATGTTCCTTGTTAGCGGTAGTCGCTTATTATATATTCATGTTACACTGCTTCGCTCGTGTAGACTATATGGCCTGCAGCGACTTTTTGTTTTTAGTTAGTAGAATTTTTATGTTGTTCACAAACTGCAACACCTTCTAAGCTTTTCACACTAATTAAGGCCATATAATCCTGGTCTTTTCCGAATGTACTTCTGAGCAAAAACCGATTCTGGTAGCTGTAGTCCAAAGTTCTTTTTGTTAATCATGCCTTTTGTTTTGTTTGGAAACTTGTGGTAAGGTCTTATGGGACCAAACTGCTGATGTCATCGGTCCCTAAGCTTACACACTATTTAATATAACTTAAACCAACTTATGCTAAGGACGACACACACGCACCAGTGCCCTAGGGGGGACCCGAACCTCCGACGGGGAAAGCCGCGCGGACCGTGACAGGGCGGTCCATACCGCTCGGCTACCACACGCGGCTTTTGTTTTGTTGTGGAGGTATTTCCATAGCTACTTTTTTCCCTTGAGAAATATTTCTTTATATCTAAGCGAGAAGAATACCAATTTTTATAAATTAAGCTTTAAATTTTTGTAATGTAACGAAATATTGTCTTTAAAATTTTCATCTCCTATTGCACTCCCTTTCCAGAAACACTGAATCACGTATTTTTTTTATTTCTAAGCGAGTACTCGAATACCAATTGTCATAGATGTAGCCTTAAAAATACTTTAGTAGTTCTTTAATAATTATTTATTTAAAAAACAACTTTCAACCACTACTATACCCAATTAGAGGTTGAATTTCCAAAAATGCTGAAACACGTATATTTCTTTTCTGACTGAAAAACCAAATATCAGTTTTCCTAGTTCTAGCTTAAAATTCCCTTAGTAACGAAATACTTTCGAAAAGCCTTTCATCCCTTATTTCATTCTCCTAGGAACGGAATTTCGGGCAAATCCTCCTTAAACGATGCCCACAATATAAGATCCACACCCTCTCCGAACTTCAAGTTTCTATTCTTTGCTGTTGGAACTGGGCGGTGATGAGTCAGTGAATCATTCTGAACCTGTTTCACCCGCTTCCAAAAACAGTGAAACATATATTCTTCCATCTCTAACCGAGAATCCAAACTCCTATTTTCAGAGATTTAGCGATAAAAATGATTTAGCAATGAAATATTTTCAAAAACGTTTCATCCCCTATTGAACCGCTTTACGGGTTGAATTTCCAAGAACAGTGACACCCATATTTTTTATTTCTAATAGGGAAGGCAAATACAAATTTTGACTCATTTAGCTTCAAGAATGCTTGCACAACGAAATACTTCCGTAAAAACTTTCATCCTTTGGTTCATCCCTATAGGGGACGTATTTCCAAAAACAGTAAAATACGTATTTTTTTTTTATTTCTAACGGAGAAACCAAGTTTCGATTTTCATGGATTTAACTTTAAAAATGCTATCATAATAAAATGTTTTCATGAAAAATCTCATCCCCTATTTCACTCCCTTAGGGTTTCAGTTTCCAAGAACACTGAAACACGTATTTCTTTATTTGTATCCGAGAAGCCCAATATCGTTGTTCATAGATGTAACTTTAAAAATAATTTAGTAGTTCTTTAATAATGTTACACTTTCAAAAAAAGCTTCCATCCACTATTTCACCCCCATAGGGTTAAATTTCCAAAAATACTGAAACACGTATTTCTTTATTTCTGACCGAGAAACCAAATACCAATTTTAGTTGGTCTTCCTGTTGTGTCTAGACAAGACAGCCTAGACACAATGAGAGGAAGCCGAAAGGCACGCGCTAAGCTAAAGCAGGATGGCGTGAGGTCTGAAACAGGATACGTAATGAATGCTATAAAGAAAAGTACGTACCTTCTGGAATACTTAACTTTAATCCATCCTTTTGGTACATCTGGAGATTGTGGCGATACAAGTGAGACTCTTTAGATACATGCAATGTTACTAATGGCGCCTTGCTAGGTCGTAGCCATTGACTTAGCTGAAGGCTATTCTAACTATTGGCTCGGCTAATGAGCAATGCTTCGTCCATGTAGTCGCTAGCAAAGTCGTCCGTACAACTGGGGCGAGTGCTATCCCGTATCTCGAGACCTGCATTGTGGTGGCGCTCGGTCTGCGATCACACAGTGGCGACACGCGGGTCCGACATGTACTAATGGACCGCGGCCGATTTAAAACTACCACCTAGCAAGTGTGGTGTCTGGCGGTGACACCACACTTCCTTCAAAATCCCCTTAATAGCGACATTTTTCGAAAAAAAATCTTCATCCCGTATTTCACCACCTTAGGGTTGGAATTTCCAAAAAATCTCTTCTTAAACGATGCCTACAGTATAAGACCCACACCTTTTAAAAATTTCAAGTTTCTATCGTTAGCGGTTTTGGCTGGACGATGATGAGTCAGTCAGTCAGGACATTGGCTTTTACATATAGAGATTTCCTTGCTTTGAGCGATGGAAGTTCATTGAAAGTCACTGCGATCAAGTTTCTTTGCTGCGTCATATTCTATAGCCAAGATAGTTAAATTTGGAGCGTCGATTCCCACTTTTTTTCTTTCAACGTAGATGAAGGCAGTACAGTCGTGTATAGGGACTGTCGCGTCCTCGCACGAGCCCACCTGGGGTGAGGGTGTGGCCTGCGTAGCGGAATCAGGACGTTCACGACAGTATTTTTTATCGTGAGCTGAGATCGACTAAGTCACCTTTAACAGTGTGACAGGGAGAAATTCTCCTAGGAAGCTTAGCACAGATGATTCCGAAACGGAGAGGAGTTCTGATTCGTAGAAAGTGAATAAAACAAACACCGTCCGAACAGGCCATCAAGGCCCAACGGTACCGACCAGCCGCCATGACATCCTCAGGCCTCAGACGTCACCGGATGCGGATACGGTGGGGCATGTGGTCAGCACACCGGTCTCCAGGCCGTTGGTAGTTATAGTGACGGCGGCCGCTACTTCCCAGTCAAGTAGTTCATCAATTGGACTCATAGGAGGTGACTGCAGCCCGCTGGCCATTAGCACTCGGCAGATCCGGCCGTGATCCACCCTTAACTTCGATGATCTGACAGGAACAGGTGTTACCACTGTGGCAAGTCCGTTGACATGAAGTGAATAAGGGTTCAAATATTTAACGGTTAAATTTGAAAACGATTTATTTTCACCCTTAAATATTTAAGGGTTAAATTTAAAAAGGATTTGTCTTCTCCGTTGTTTGACCTTTTCGAAAAGGTGCCTTCCAGCGGCTGTGTATCTTTGCGAATTAGTAAGTGCACCCTACCACAACGTATCTTGCTCCTTTCCCGCAAATCCTGGTTCCTGAGTTCTACATTTCGCTATCGGAGACGACTGCTCTGCTTGCAATTTATTCAGACGTTACATAATCAAATACCTTAGCCACAACTGTATGCAAGTGCGAGGCAGTTCTTGTTCCTCTTTATATTCTGTCAAACAGAAAAATCAAGTATTACTCATTGCGACTGCACGTTTTCAGGTACCTTATTCACAATAGGAGACAAGTGAGAGACTGTACTTAATTCCCCTTTAAGTTCTAACAGAAAGTATCAGATACTGCTCGTTGCTACTAGTCAGAAACTCTGTATTATTTGTTCTTCACTAACAGGCAGAAAATTCAGTATAACAACTGTTACTGCATACGTATCGGAAACATGCTTTTCCTTCTTCGAATGTGTACAGAATTTTAGTAGCCCTACTGCAGCGCCATCAAAGTGTCACTCTGTAATGGCTTCGACGCTCGGCGGTGGTGCTCGTTCCAGCGACTCGGTGACGTGTACTGCTTCTACCTCCTACTTATCCATCTACTTCTTTACACTGACTGCCTTGGCGCTCTGCTCTGCTCACTTATGTGCTGATTTTTCAGGGAATTGTTACTCTCGCTAGCAGTTACAGCACGGCCACCCTCTCAGCTGTCCGTCAATATGTTTTACCTCCTACGGGGTTGTGGACAACTTCTTTGTGCCCACCTAACACCACGTTGCCTCATCTTTGCTACTCAATCAAGTTTCTTTCTTTTCCTTGCAGCCAACAACTCCTGTAATAGCATCAACCAGTCGCAAAAGCTTATACTTTATTAACATTTTACTCGCACAATAGTTCATACAGACCACTACACGAGGGTAGAGAAAGTATTGGTTGGAATGGTAAGTAAATTACACGTACCTCCCCTCCCCCCCCCCCCCCCCCCCAATCACTCTTGTTTCCTCCGCCGTCTCTTCTAGGCCCAATCCCTACTCCTCAGAAATCGGCAAAAATCGGAACCTTCGATAAAGTACCATATTTGCTTCAGCATCCGTTCTCGAGATCTTACAATACCGTAACGAAATACTGGCAAAACTTCCGTTGCTGAACAGGTGTGAGTTGTGTAGTCGTCAGCTGTGTGAACCAAGGACACTGTTGTTACAGTGTGACAATTACTGAACTATGTGAGATAAAATAACCATAACTTCTGAACGGTTTCCGTTAGGACGTTCAAACTGCACGGTTGCCCGCGGGGCATGATGAGAATTAGTATGCGCTGTATGGTTTGGCTTAGCGACGAAGCCCACTTTCATTTGGATGGATTCGATAATAAGCAAAATTTGCGCATTTGGGGGACTGAGAATCCGCATTTCCTGATCGAGAAGTCTCTTCAGCCTCAACGGATGACTGTGTGGTGTGCACTGTCCAGTCGCGGAATAATCGGTGCGATATTCCTTGATGGCACGGTAACTACAGAACGGTACGTGAAGGTTTTGGAAGATGATTTTAATCCCTACTATCCAAAGTGACATTGATTCCGACAAGATATGGTTCACGCCAGACAGAACTTGAGTGCATCGAAGCAGAAGAGCGTTTGATGTCCTGGAGGAGTATTCTGTGGAACGCATTCTGGCTCTGGGGTACCTAGAGGCCACTGACATGACCCTGGATCAGCCGCCATATTCTCCGGATCTGAACACAAGCGACTCCTTTTTATGGGCCTATATTAGAGACAAGGTGTACAGTAATAATCCCAAAACCGTTGCTTAGCTGAAAACAGCCATTCAGGAGGTCATAGACGCAACATTGTTGCGACGCTTCAGCAGATCATGCATAATTTCCCTATTCGTTTGCACCACATCATCTCCAATGATCGCAGGCATAACGAACATGCCATAACCTAAATCGAATATCTGTAGTGACGTTTACATGTTGAATAAAGTGGTGCCGGCCATAGTTTGTATCTAAAAATACGTTTTTTTTTCTTGTACTTCAGTAACAGCCACCCTGTGCGTAAACCATGCCAGCGATAGACTACTTCCTGACAGATACGGAACATGGAGAGCAGGAGAAGTCGCTTACCTCTGCTGGTTGAGTTCTAAACAGACTTCGTTTCTTATTTTCGCTCGACCTCTGCATCCTGTCTGTGGCGGCCCCTTTGGCGAGGGCTGTCTCGTAACCCCATCGGTACGACTGTGGAAGTAATACGAAACGCGGAAGAAAATATAGTGCGCAGTGTTTACTTTTGTGTAAACTTACGATGAACAAAATACAGTCTAAGACAGGAAAAAACGACGCACCACGAAGGAATTATCCGAATGGGACGGAAATCAGTAGATGTGATGTACATGTACAGACAATAAATGATTACGATTTGAGAAAAAATGCATAATTTATTCAAGAGAAACACCTTCACAAATTCAGCAAGTCAGTAACGCGTTGGTCCACATCTGCCTCTTACGCACCCAATTATTCAGTTTCACTTTCATTGACAGAGTTTTCGTGTATTGGGTTCCAGGCCGAAGACGTGACTGGAGCAGTCCCGGACAGTGATGGGGTACCGACCAGGCTGTCTCCCGCCATGCGGCCCTACATCCAGTAGTGATGATCTGGGAAGGCATTTCATTTCGTAGCAGGACCCCCTTGGCTGTCATTCGCGGCACCCTTCCAACACAGAGGCGCGTCAACGATACTCTACACACCGTTTTGTTGCCCTTCATGGCAAGGCATCCTTGACTTACGTTTCAGCAAGATAATGCCTGCCTGCGCACGGCGAGAGTTTCTACTGCCTGCCAAACCTTATGTTGGTCAGCAAGATCGCTGGGTCTCTCCAAAATTGAGAACGTTTGCAGTATTATGGACAGCACCCTCCAACCAGACCGGGAGTTTGACGGTCTACGGCGCAAATTGGACAGATATCCCTCAGGAGGACAACCAACAACTCTATGAACCAGTGCCAAGCCGAATAACTACTTGCACAAGGGTCAGAGATGGGCCAACGTGTTATTGACTGGCTCAGTTTGTGAAGCTGATTCCCTTGAATAAATCATCCAACTTTTCTAAAATCGTAATCATTTGTTGCCTTTACATGTAAATCACATACAGCGCCGTCACATTTGGATAGTTCCCTCGTGGTGAGTGAACCATCAATTATGGCGGTTCACAAACCTCAACTCAAGTACACATGTTATTCCAAAACGTTATCGTGGAAGTAGGTTCAAATGGTGCAAATGGCTCTGAGCACTATGGGACTTAACAGCTGTGGTCATCAGTCCCCTAGAACTTAGAACTACTTAAACCTAACTAACCTAAGGACATTACACACATCCATGCCCGAGGCAGGATCCGAACCTGCGACCGTAGCAGTCGCGCGGTTCCGGACTGCACACCTAGAACCGCGAGACCACCGCGGCCGGCGTGGAAGTAGGAGCCAGAAGGAGCTGGTGAAATAACACACACTGCTAAAGATACCTTTTTATTTTAAAAACTTTCTCAATAATAATTTTTAAGTCTGACTTTAAAAAAAAATTCAAAAGCAATTTCCAATAGCTGACAAATCTTCTTTATGAAAAGGAGATTGCAAGGTATGGCGTTAACAATAATAAGATTTTAAACTTATCATATATATGTAACAAAACAATTCCTTAAAAGCTTTAAGTACCTAGTTTATACTAAATTTAAAATAGTTGTCTCTTGCCAATTAAATAAGTTATCTGACACCTGTCAGTTGTTACAAGATAAATGTGAATAAGCCAGCACACAAACCTTCACATTAAAGGCAGTTCCCAAAAAAAAAATTTTTCCTTAGCTCGACGAGGGAGTGACACGTGAAAAGGGATCCAAATCACAATAGGCGGAATAGTTATTGGTGGTCTACAGGGCCACAGCACATCAACCTCAAAACATCCATTAGAACCCACCACCTCCCCGAGTTAACGAAAACCAGAAGACGTAGCAGGGACGGTGCCTGCACACACTCCGAACCACAGAGACACGCAACACCGACCCTAAATCACCCAATCGAGGTGTGAATGAAACGGTCCGACCAAGAAGCAGTTACCACATTCCCGCGGACAGGCAAACGAAAACTGTGGTGCCAAGACCCCAACAAAACCACTGGTGAAGAAACTCATACACTTCACTAGAACTTGAAAAACCCCTTAAACAGTACTCAACTTCTCACACTCCACCACAGCGCCGGGAACACGTCGCACTTCCAAATGCTCGACAGAGCCAACCGCTGCCAGTGATTTCAAAAGCCGATAAGAAGACCCACGGTCCCACGCGCTGATCTCCTGCACCACGGCTTCTAAGCTTCATAAGCCACGAACATGCGGGTAAGGCAGACTTAGCCCCTGACAGCGAAGAGGTCGGGCAAAGCACGTGGCGAGCAGTTGACGACCCAAAACAACAGGGCCCCACTCGCACCAACATCTCTCTCGGTCACCGCCCAGTACGTACCCCTCGATCGTCACGCGACCCTACACTTGCTCCACCTCCCGCCAGAGGGTGGTAGCGATGCAACAGCGCGCCAAACTTCGACCATAGATACTAGTAGACTGGCCTTGCTGTGCAGAAGCTATGGGGCTGGTGTGGCTCCAACATAAACCACGGAACTGTTGGCAAAACGTGGCGGGATTTCAAATCAGCGGTCTAACATCCTATGTTTGTATCGTATTTTCTCCACATTTCTCAATTGACTGCCAAGCGCTTCCAACAAAAATTACTTTTTTATTTGCGAAAAATTATGCCAGAACTACATTTGACCTGGATTTGTTCACAGTACCATTTATAAAATCTAAAAAATACATCGAACGCCATACTGGTGGACAGCGGGACGAAATTACTATAAACTATAAATTAAAGAAAAATGTTAAAATTCTCTTAAACAGTAAGAGTGGGCTCGTGTCAAAACTTTTAACATTGGATTCGCCGCGTTTTGAGCTCTAGTCACTTATAAAAGAAAATGGGATATGGGAATTATGTCAACTATAGGTGCCAAAATTGTCGACTTTAGGAGCAGGTCCATTTTAGAGTATCAATTTTAGGTGCACTTCAAACGTTCAGTTCCCACTACTTTTACAAAAGTTTAAACTATCAGTTAAAAAAAAAAGATATTTTAGATGAAAGGTGAGACTTAGAAGTTTTTCCGTTTCAGGGTCTGTATCCAAAGCTGCCTTCGGTTTTTTTCATCCTTAGGGAACCTATGAGTAGGAACGAGAAACATACTTACTTCTGTAACCGAATTATCACAGATACTTTACAAAATGTAATATGAGTCTGACTTTACAGGAATCACTTTCAACACTTTAATTTACGTGATACTCTATTTCAAGTGTAAAAAACATATAAAAGTCACTTCAGCAGATTTCAATAAACGCATCTGCACTACCATAGAAACACTTACACGTGAAATGTAACGCCATTTCCCCCGACAAAACGCTGAGTACAGCCATAAGCGCAACACGAAACAACCATGTTTTGCCAACGTTCACGTGACTTCAGCCCAGAGATGTTGGAGCCACGAAAATGACGTCAGGGCCAGTCTATTATATTTATGGTCGAAAGCGCCAAACCGAAAGCGCCACCGCAAACACTGGACGCGAAGCAAAAGCACTCCGCCTGGCGCGCTTTTCGGAGAGCCGGACACAGCTACGGCTCAGTGAGTATTTTTTGTTTTGTTTTGTGTGTGTTATAGTATATTTCCAAAGAAATTTTTGATTCCCAGTGGAGTTGTTTAATAAGGAGTTATTCTTCTCGCTACTTTTCCATTTCGCTGCCTGGAAACTTATTAACCCATTAGCGCCGGAATTAATTTTTTCGTGATTTTTTAAAAAAAATTGCGTTATTATGTCTGTAAAAGGCATGAATTATACAACAGAGTTGTTTTGACGAAAGTCATTACTGGTATTAGCGAGATATTTGATGTTGCCATATGGCAACTCTAGGCACTTTCACTACCTAAGTTTATATGGATTACAACTTCAACTAAAATATGTAGGTTATTGAAATTTCTTGTTATATATACAAGTTTTGTGCAAATTTATTATTCAGTCTTCATCATACAATTGATACTTTATAACACAGTACAATTAATAATCAAAATCAAACCTTCAACTTAGCATTGTTTTACACGAAATGGAATAAAACAGTCAATACACAATCCCACATTACACTTTGAACACATTGTTCTCACAATAGATTTACAGTCGTTGTGTGCACAACTTTTCTTCTTCTTTCCTTCTTTGTGCCGTACGAAGTGGTCAGCCTTATCAAACCTAATTGAATCTGATATGCGGCTGTTGGAACATGCCCTTGATGCAGATGGTCTCCCGGCTCCTTTTGGCAAAGCTCGGTGTCTTTGCAAGTACACTGTTGCTACTTCTCTCTTGAAATCAAGCTGAGAAATAGTTTGGTTTCTTGCTTTACTATACAAAATCCAACTGTTTTGTATGGAGACATCTAACACCCGTGTAAAGAGACACCAGTACCATTTCTTGCTTCTTACTGCAATGCGATAGCATGCTAGATTCTGATCCATCTGATCAGTACCTCCCATATATATACTATATTTGGCTACCAGTTTTGGTCTGGGAATCATTATATTTCGCTTTTTTAGTTGCGAGAATCTCTTGACTTGGCCAACTTCTTGTGCCCCACATGAAGAAGTGATCATTGTGACAACTGCCACTGCACGTACAATAATCTATCATTCTTCTCCATTCGGATCTGGGGGCTCAACAAACACATCACCTTCAATATCGTCATTATAAAGAATCTCCAGCGTTCAGCAAGCGAGAAACCTCTTCTGAAACAAAAAAGAGAAAAGTCGTCCTTTTACTGAGTACAAGCGCCTAGCGTTGCCATTTGGCAACACCGACGTCCAAATGGCCTAAATGAACGTAATTTATTTGACTGCAAGCAGTAACCTCCAAAGAATATATATTTGAGTATTTAAAGCACAATCATACTAAAAAACCAAATTATATATCGTAAGTTACTGTGTAAAACATACTTACTCGAACTTATACTCCATTTTTCTTCGTCATTCAGCAAACAACGACTTCCAACACTGCTTAATCCGCAGAATTTAAATGTATTGTTAAAACTGTTGCATTGTAGTGATCTTTACAGTCTTGCGAAACGGAAAGCAGTGCTGCCAACACTCTCGCCTCATTGATGTCGTGGACTCAACAGTTTTAAAAAAGTGTTACAAACGTTGCCATATGGCAACGGACGGCGCTGATGGCTTAAGCGACTCACCGCGATATCCGCTTGACCCACCACCGCCTGACTGGAGGTGGCGGGAGCGGTCTCCTCGAGGCGGCGGCGAGCACGCGCCGTCCGTTCTTCGGCCATTGTGCGGCCGCCTCCTCGACGCAACAATGGTGTCCATCTTCAGGTGACGCGGTAGGCATTGTGGCATTGTTCAGCATTGTCCGCGCGGCCGCCAACACTCGTGCGCATGCGCGCGGGCCGGTGGGTTCGAGAGCCGGCGCGGGCAGACAATGCCGTCACTCGGGGCCGCGCGCCGCGGCCGATGTTTCGCCGGCCTGGGGTGGGGTGGGTCGCCTCGCCTCGCTCCCTCACGCCGATATCCGTAACACGCACCTTTCACATCGCAGCAGGTAGCCTATTGAGGCTCCGCGCCCCTGTATTATACATCCGCATTGTCTATTAAAACGCAATTATAATAGAAATCAAACAATCGCGAACGATGAGAAGTGGTTCGGCGGCGTCTGGGGCTCGTTCCCCGGGCCTCCTTCCGCTCCCCACTGCTCGCGCCGCCCCTTCCGACTCGCGTGCGTGGCCTAGTGTGTTAATTTGGCCCCCCGAGTCCCGCATTGACGTGGCCCACAATGGGAAGAATAAGACTGTAAAACGCGCCCCTCAAAGCGGAGGGCCCGCGATCTGTCACTCGTCGGTAACTGCCATTGACGCGGCGCTCAGTGTAATAATCTGCTCTGCTCGTTTTGTTTCTGGTCCCCCTCGGCGCGCACAATGGGGACCGTGTGCCCTCGGCCGTTCGAAATTAATCATTGTAAAAAGAGATAGGTCGGACTCACGCTGCGCCGGCGGACTCGATGATCCGCCAGCGAGAGCGCACGGCAGAGAGGCTGCGTTTTGTCCGCGGCGGCGCCGAACAATGGCCGGCTGCCATCTTGCGGGTCGCGGCCTCGCAGCTGCGGCGCTCGCTGACTTCTGCTGACTGCGCAGCGTCCTGGCCAGCTCACGTCGCCGACTTATTGTAATACTCGCACACTCCTCGAAGGCAGTCGAAGCCGTGGGTGATGCGAGCTGGCCCAGTCGATAGGCATCGAAGGTATTCGAACCGGCACTGACAACCCAGAGGCGGTTTATCCACATATAGTCGACCGTTTTCTTACACCAAAATTAATAGTGGCAATAAGAGATTGACACAATCACTTAAAATTCAGCGGACTGCCGTGCAGGATGTTGGCACAGTGTCAGTTATGAAGTGAACATGGTATGTAACACATTGTAGAGGGTGTCCACATGAAACCTTCCTGATATCCAAACAACAACAAAAAAAATCCTTGAATAAGGAGATAAATAAATGTAAATGTCGTGTGACTAGGGCCTCCGGTCGGGTAGACCGTTCGCCGGGTGCAAGTCTTTCGATTGGAGCCACTTCGGCGACCTGTGCGTCGATGGGGATGAAGAGATGATGATCAGGACAACACAGCACCCAGTCCCTGAGCGGAGAAAATCTACGACCCAGCCGGGAATCGAACCCGGGCCCTTAAGATTGACATTACGTCGCGCAGACCACTTTTTTTTAAACATTTTGTTGGTTATATGTGATCCTTGCGGACGTCACATGGCACCCATTGATGATACTTTCACTCACTTTTTTTATTACAGAGATCAGCCAGTTCTCTGATCGAAGACGCTGAACTACCGTGCCGGCTAAAAATGTTAGTTTCCTACAGTAACAGATGTGAATGCATTGTTGTGGTTTCGTTACAAAAGTCGCGTCCCATGCATATTTGTACAGAGCATAACATTAAAATGGCACATCTAGCCATCTAAAGAGTAAGGAAACAACCCTTGTAATCAGAATGAAATTATCGCTCTGCAGCGGAGTGTGCGCTGATATGAAACTGCCAGGAACTTTCAACCATTGTAATGTTTACCGAAAATCACACAGTATACATAACAAGGGTTGTAGTCCCTTAACTCACAGTGACTGAAGTGCTAGAAGCTACTCTTCCAGATTCGGAATCTGTTAGTTGAAACCGCTCTCTCGTTTCATCGGATTACCATAGCCGTCGCAATATTCATCGCCAGCTGTCTTCGCCACATTGCCGCCGAGAGTTCAGATTCTCCTGCAGCGGACGGACGCTACCTACATCGCTGCACAGAGACTTTGCCCAAAATGACTGCCACAACAGCTACAGCCGCACCAATCAACGCCAAATTGCCTGCTACTGAACAACAACATGGCCAGCGGCTTACCTGTCAGATATTTGCAGGACCTCTCCACAACACCGCAAAACTATCAACGGTGCTGCTGTCCACCGAGGCACCAGCACCTTCACTGCCAGAATTCGCAACTCCAGTCGCATCATGGCCAGCAGCAGCCACAGAGCAGCCAGCAACAATACCAACAACGGCGCTTATACCTGTACCAGCAGGTAAACATTCCTTATCTCCAGTCATCCCACAACATCTCTTCCACACTCTAACAAGACCTGCCACAAATCTAACAAAACGCCAACTAAAAGTCGGCGTCAGGGTGAAACCGAAAGGACCCAGCTAACTCTTCCAGATACTGACGACATGCAGGTCCAAATTACACCAGAATCACAAAACCAAGTACATTCCTGTTTCTCTCTTCTCAGCAGATGTGACTCCAAATTAATAAATCTAAAGACACTTCTCACTCACATTCAGAGATACGTACATACCAGTAATGTAAATCCAGCAACTCATCCCCAGGACAAATTCCACTATCATTAGTACTCAGAATCACTCGACACCATCGAAAATCTTGTACAAAGTGAGGAATTAATAAACTGCAGGAAGAATCATGTAAATAGCAACTCGAACAACAATGCAAACATATCGCTGTCAGCGATGCCGCCCATATGGTGATCGTCTGACCCAAAATTGCAAATATTCACCTCCTCACTGGAAGCAACTCCGTCTCCACCAGCAATGTCCAAATCTGAAATCCCCACCTACCCATAACACCTGCAACCAATCTCGCCCTACCCACTCCCACAAGTGAAAATGCAAACCTTCTCCCGAAAAACTTGAACTTACTCTCCCTAATCCGTACAATTGACCCATCATTCCACACAAACAACTCTATCCATCCTCCATCCACCAGCGAAGATATTATCCATTTCATAAAATTAGTCCTACAAAACATACCCCTCTTAAGATACCAAACGTCCTACCGCAAATAACCCTCGCCACCCGCACCATTTTCCATCTCGATACATACATCACCCATTCCCAGAATCACGCCATGACACAGTAGTCTAAACCTACCTTGCAAACACCTCCTTGTTATACCGAAATTGGCACTGTATACATACAACGTCCTGTACCAAAGTATTCGTTCCCTCCATTTCAATGAACAGCTTCTTATCCACACCCACCGACAACAAGAAATCCATGCCGTTCTCATCAACGAAACCTTTCTCCAACATGATCATTCCATATGCATGCCTCCTTACATTCTACATCCCAATGATAATCTCAATCCTATTTCCTGTGGCAAAGTAGCCATCGTCCATCTCCAAAATATCCCTTCTACATCCCTACCGTTCCTAACTGATTCAACTGAGCACTTCGTTCTCATCATCTTTATACCAATACGTTAATCCTTCCCACTATCTACATCCACCCTAACCATCCGAACCCTTACGATTGCCTAACTCACGTAGACAAGACCTTTACCACACACATGGGATATGCAAAATAATATGAACACCTGTCCATACTTGGGAATCGTTTATTCAAAAATGGTTCAAATGGCTCTGAGCACTATGGGACTCAACATCTTAGGTCATAAGTGCCCTAGAACTTAGAACTACTTAAACCTAACTAACCTAAGGACATCACACACACTCATGCCCGAGGCAGGATTCGAACCTGCGACCGTAGCAGCCCCGCGGTTCCGGACTGCAGCGCCAGAACGGAATCGTTTATTAATAAGAGGCGGGACCCCCTTACTGCTTAGAATACTGGCATATAATGATTGCATAGTCTCCAGGGGAATGTTATGCCACTCTTCGATCAGTACCTCTTCTAACTCCTGTAGTGACAAGGGAGACGGAAATCGGCTCCAGAGGCTGCACTCCAATACAGCCCACAAGGGTTCCAAATGTTCAAGTCTGGGGACTGTGCTGAGCATGCAAGACGCTGCAGTTCAGTTGTATGCTCCTCATACCACGATTGTACTGTCCTGGATGTGTGAATGGGTGCATTATCGTCCTGAAGTATGGCATCACTGTTGGGGAACAACATTTGAATCCTGGGATGCACCTGATCTCCTAAAATGTTCACATAATCGTTGGCTGGATCACGGCTTTGAGAGTAATGATGGGACCAGCGGAATACCGTGATAACGCTGCCCACACCATCACACTTCCACCTCCATGCTTAACCGTTGGAACCAAGCAATCAGGATTGTAGGCTTCTTTTGGTGTTCTCCAGACGTAAACCCGGTCCGGTGATGGCCTTTGACTCGTCGGACCATATGACGTGTTTCCACTGATCAGCCGTCCAGGATTTATGCCCCTGACACCATGTTTTACGTTTCTTTGGTTGGATGTCGTCACTAATGGTTTCGTCCATAAATATCCGCTTTATGGAGTTCTCGGTGGACAGTGTCGATAGGTACAGTGTCTCGAAGATGGCTCTCGAGGTCTACAGTCACTTTAACCGCCGTAGTTTTGTGTTGTATTGTCACGATTCGTATTAGTGTACGACGATCTGTGTCACTTAGTTTTGATTTGCCCCCACTATTACGTTTACACTATGATGTCTTTCCATTTTTTGTATAGGCTGTCATGACTGTTGAAACAGTTTCTCTTGAAACATTTAATAAGTTGGCTGTCTTGGTTACTGATGCGCCAGCTGATCGGGCACCCACAATCTGCCCTTTTTGGAACTCTGTTAGGTCTCTCATTGCACGTCGACCTCGGCCTCTGCATGCAAATTCGAAGTGTGCACTACTCCTACATAACGTGCACTGATGCCTAGTCCGTACTGAAAACGCACAGTCCAGCACGACACGTGTCATACACGCGTTGTTAACCATCGCATTACTACCACTGTTCACATTATTTTTCCTATACCCTGTACATTATCACTGCCGATCTCAAACGTCACTCCCGCACATAGTGCGAAAAATAGGACCGTGTCAGTTTATCAACATCATCAATGGCCATGATATTCACATCCATGTCCACAACCGCCTTGACACAGAAGCTACCCCCTGATGCCAGTATTGTCCCCCTAACATCTTCAGGTGCACGACAATAGGACTCCTAGATCCAACTAACTGGAAGTGATCACTTGTTTGTCCTACTCCAGACCACACGCCATGTACCAAACCAAACGTAACCCCGCATGAGCATCCACCACGACGAATCCAGGATTATTCCTGTTCAGACTCCGATGCCTACCGTGCCAAAGTCTATGCCCTAATCGGAAGCCAAGAGTCCAGCCTTCAAAATCTTGGCGATACCAAACTTGAAGCTGATTTCCAACATCACACCACCTCAGATGAAATTTCCAATCGTATCTCATTCTAAACAATATACTGTGACCATCCTAGTCTCCCTCCCCACGCGCATGCCTCCTCTAAGAATCCCATTGTGTCTACAGAGAATTTCTTCGTTTCATTATTGGGACCCGACTGCTCCAGCAGCATTATTGGAGCTTCTTACAAGTGAAACGATGTCGGGATTGGCACATGACATGCACTAAACTAAGCTAAACATCTACAAACTCTACTATCTATTGTAAAGCATTCCGTAGATTCTCTGGAAACAATCCCACTTCCATTTCTCCCACCCTACATAACAACAGACCGCTTCCTGATAACCTCACCAAAACCAACCACCTCATATCCTGGGTGAAAGGAACATTCACCATCCCAAATAATCCCACCTTTTATTACTCGATGGATCCCCATATATCTATGAATGTACCAACACAGCTATTCCATCTCTTGTAGCAAGATTCCAGTGCTGACATAGCTCTCCACGAACAGTGGTAAACACAGAAATGACAGCTGAAGACATTACACAAACACTCGCTATAAAACGAAACACTGCGTCTAGTAACAATATAATTACCGATCGTCGCCTCAAGGACTCTGTCACGAAACCCTTGCCATTGTTTACAATCCCATCCTCTAACAGGAAGCCTCATCTGAGGCCGATGATATAAGTTGGATTGTCTGTCTTAAGATGCTTCTTCCGAACAGTTCTCATTCATCATTTCCCAGCTGCAGAAGGCCAACCGGGATGGGCTTTGGAAACAATTGTCAGGGGAAACTCAACTCGTTCTTTTCTCATATGACATGTTGAAAGCGATAGATCAAGGCAAACAGATGGATGCAGTACTTCTTGATGTTGAAAAAGTGTTTGATTCAGTAATACACACCAGCGCTAATTAATGAAAGTATGATAATATGGGCTATAAAACGAAATTTCTGACTTGGTTGAGAATTTCTTGGTAGGGAGGGCACAGTATGTTATAGTAGATGGACAGTCATCTGCAGATGTAGAAAAAAACTTCAGGCGTGTGTTAGGCAAGTATGTTGTTGTGATATCCCTTGTTCATGTTGTATATTCAACACCTGGAAGATAATGTTAAAAGTAACCTTAGATTTTAGGCAGATGATGCAGTCACCTATAAATAAGCACTATCTAACAAAAACTGCACAAACATTGAGTCAAATATTGATAAAATTTCAAGGTTGTGCTAAAATTTGCCTTTTTTTATTTTAAGTATTCGAAAATTTATGGCTATGAACTGCGCAAAACGCTGAAATCTACCATTAAACTTCTACAACATCAGTGAGTGACAGCTGGAATCAATTGACTCATACAGGTAGCCAGGTGTAACAGTTGAAACGTCCCCTTTGAACAATTATACAAGACTGTGCTTAAACTGACATACAATATTTTTAGCGCAACGCAATCTGACTTTCAAAAATCCCTACAAAAGAATGGCCCTGACTAACATTAAACTATACCCTTCAGAAATCACTTACCTCACAAAAATCTTCATTACTCGAACTACTGCAATACAGCGAGCGCCACTACTGCCAGCTAAATAAAAGATTCAAACTACGGAAGGCACTAACTACTGATAGGGATAGTTAGCAAATGAAAGATATTAATAGTGGACAAACAATGTATTTACCTTAATAGTCATAATATATGTAGCAGTTCATGGCAAATTACAAAACTCCGCCATCTCTCTCCCCACATCCACCACTGCTGGCGGCTCACCTCCAACTGCGCAGCGTTACGTGCTGTTCACATCCAGCTGCCGCTGCCCAACACTACAATGGCAGACAACAATGCAAACTAGCCACAGACTGCCCACAGCACAGCCAGTGATTCTCACACAGAGCGCTATGTAACGTTGCCAATAAGAAAACATAAACAGCCTACTTACATAGCCCCCATGCTCCCCACAAAAAAAATTTTACAAATTGTTTTGGGCAGTGGCCTACAATGACTTGAGAAAATTTTTCATAATTACAATAACAAAGATATCAAATGCACACACTTATTGATACAATGTTGGTCAAAAGCTAAAATTTTCTCACAGTCCATAAAGACAGTCCAGATTGTTCATCACAGTAAAATTCCAGTGTTTTTCTCAAAGTCTGAGCAGTAAAATAAAATGCACACGGAAGTAGTGGATTTCCATGCTGTCTTGAAGAAGTAGTGTTGTCCTTCCAATGGAAAGACAGTGCTGACTCTTGACATGCAGACAGGTAATGGGCCACAACAGAGCAAACCCACAGCAGAGTCAATCGAAGTTTTGAAGAGTATTGGTAGGTAGGCCATCACAGAGCATACCCATTGTAGTCCTGGTAGAGATTACGATATTGGTGGGCCACCAGAGGTGCAGACCCACTGTAGTCCTTGTAGAAATAATGATATTGGTGGACCATCAAAGATGCAGCCCCAATGTAGTCCTTGTAGAGATGGCCAGCAGCCATCTGCTGCGACTGTGCAGGTGCACAATCACCATCGAAGAGTCTTGCAGAGAAGATAGCAAGTCCATAAACCACCACTTGTGCACACACAAAGTTTTTGGAATTGTCCTTAGAACCAGCAATGCTGTTATCCAGTCCCTTGCTGAATCATTAACACACGTGCAAACACTATCAGTCCCTACTTCTCACATATTGTCCATGTACTATGACCAACAGAAACGTGTGCAGTGAAATGTAACTTAATTTGAAGAACTGGTGTCTATACAACTATAAATGTACAACATGAAAATACAATTACAAAGGTACAAAATACATCATTAAAGAACATAATAGTACAGATAACATTTGTAGTAATATGGGCTTTACAAAAGAATCGAAATAACATATACATCAGTGTTACAGGTATTATGACATGAGTACATACATAAAAGATCAGAATAATTATTGACTTCACACATGAGCATTAAAACAAAACAGAATAAATAATGTCTAAACATCTTTACAAAGTAAATAACATATTATTAATGCAAATTGTATTTGAGGATAACAGTAATCCTCATCATAGTGAATGTAGCTGGGTATTAGAAAAATTCTACAACCTAAATCGTATCAGATAAACACATAAAGACAGGATGAACACAAATACACAAGGGTACACAAACATATAGCGGAATAATACAAAAGGAAAGGACGGGGTTTGTTGTACTGCAGTATTTTGCAAACAAAACTTTCTTTACTTCTTGGAGATCTCCCTTCATTCATCATTATTCCCAAAAAGTCCTATCTATACCTGCTTTCTGTATTCTATTCATATTTCTTTCAATATAATTATTTCTCAGTTTACAATACTCATTTTGGCCCAAATCTTTTTCATATAACTTCGCAACACATTCTTTACCTATTCTCCATAGTCAGTTTCTTATATAGTCTACCCCTCTTAAGCTAACTTAAATCTACTGAGCTCAGATGCTAAACTAAGGGACGAGGCAATGCAGCAGCACAAAAGAATTAACGCAAACAGCAATGAAAAAAATGCAGATTTGCGAAGCAAGCAGCATTATAGAAATTAGCAAAGCAATTGCAATATTACAATTAATATAAGGCAATGTGCAGCAAACAATAAAAATAAATCATTTGTAAAACTGGCTTAACAGAATAATACAAAGTCAATTTCAGTAACACTATGCCTGGCAAACAGCAGATATCTAAACATGACATAGCTCAAGCAGAAAAAAATATTACACTAAAAATGGCCATGTCTAATACCTATGTCACATCTTAACACTAGAGTGATGCATCACGAGAACTTACACTAGCAGATAAGATACCAAATCGTAAAGAAATTGTTTATGCAATTCCTGTGAAGGGAAATGTCTATTTATGTGCCCTCGTTTTCTTGGAAGTAGATCATAAATTTCTTATTGACTGGATCTGTAGGCATAAAATAACTATATTAGTACATATATTAAATTTTATTTTAACCAATGCTGCAGTGCAGCTAGAAACTAGATATTAAATAAAATGAGCAAATATGTACAAAGGACGACATGAAACATCATTCATTAACCATATGGCATTTCATAAGGCAGTAAAAATTCTCTCAATTCTCGAGAAAAACGCTTGTCATAATCATGTGTGCAGATGTAAGTATCTTTCCAAGTAATGAGCGTGTCGTATTTGCGGTGCTTTCTACAAAGGAATGTTGATAGCGAGGATAATGGCCCCTCCATCTTTTTTTTTTTTCTTCCTGTGCTCTGAAAAGGCACGTGCTAATGGCTTTTTCTCCAGGCATCTGACACAGCTGAGTGTCCACAACGCATTACGTGCAGGTGGTCACTTAATTTTCTTACGGAAATATTTACGACAGCAGTTTCCGCTACAGTGGCAGTTTCATATAAAAAATTTCAGAGGTCGAGAATTTGCGTTGCAAATGTGTAGATACAAAATCTTATGAATATAACAGTGTCCAAAAAATTTTCGCTGGCATTGTGATACGTTCACTCATTTACACACATTTCATAACTCTTAAAGTACGATTCTTGGTTTCCATCATCCTTTTCCACAAATCAGAGTCCCTAACCACTACTCATTATTCCTTACCTTACTCGTTGACACTTCTACAATATTTCATCATAAAAGATACGTAGCATAATCAAATAACTCATATAGCATCAGCTTATTGATCATAAACATACCGCAACAGCATAATACACATCATCATCGTAATAATAACATCATAACACCTCAGTCAACTCTCAAAATCGTCGTAGCTTCCTCCAATAATTAAAAAAAATTCTCTGCTCATGTCAAAAAAGTGTCATCTGCCTCAAACGTACTTTAAAAATCGTGATCCCATACCAAATATATCACTCAAAGCTCTCATAATATCACAATGGGTCTGAAAAAATATGAACAGTTCATAAAGTACAGACAAAATACAATTTCGTAAGTGTGAAGTTACCCAACTGTGTAATTACGTAAACATCTGTCACTGATGTAGTAAAGAAATGTTTGTTTCTCTGTTAAATAATCAGATAGCTGCGGAATTTGTGTTAGAGAAATATGGTACCGATGTGTAAAGTTGTATAAGCAAATACCATATTAGCTAGGGCTCCTTGTGCGTGCCAAACACATGGTACACAAAGTAAGCGTGTACCCCCCTGAGGATAAATGTAATTGTATCCTCAAGTGTTACAGATTACAGCAATGGAATGAAATGTATCACGGAAAACTTTCTTTGTAATTCAAAAATCTTGAAAAATAAATGGTTTAAGTACAAAATTGATCACTCAAATACGTGTCCTGTAGCGCTAAATGTGCGTCTTGCTGTAAGATAATTCTGTGGAAGTGTTGTAGTTATCGTCCTCTGTAAGCAACGTTCTGCTGAAGTCAATGTACTTACCTCATCATAAACGAAAGTGAAATGCTTTGCGAATAGATATCGTAGTTATTATGTTTATTGGCGTGATGAAGAAATTACTGTACAGTAACGTATTATTGTGCCACGAAAAAGGCTGTCTCATTGTTGCTGTACCACAAAAGTTACTACTAAAACATGTTTTACTTTCCAGAAGAATTCAGAAAAACTGTGCAGATATAAAACAGATACACCGCAAAAGCAACAAGGTAAATTGTGTCACACATTAGTAGCGTCGTGATATAGTCATGTAGCTGTCACATAAACTAACCACTGTGTCATATGGTATCTCACAGAAAGTACTTTAAATCCAGAATGCATTTTCAAGTAAACCAAAATGTTGCATTAAAATCTCATTAGCCGTACCAGTATATGTTTTAAGTATGTGAGCCTTATGGTTGTTACGTAATCGTGCCACTAACGAGCAAGAATGTACACACACAGTAACGCTGTATCGTCAGTTCACTATAACAATGCATTCGTAATTTCTGTTTAAATAAGTTCTCTTGGTTCTTGACTGGATATTTATCTTCAAACATTGTTGCATATTAACAGATTCTAAGTCTGACAAAGCTTACAAGTAATGTAAAGTGAAAAGTTATATGGCAAAGACAAAGTTAAAAAGCAGATTATCTTTCAATAAACGGTTTTACATGTGAAATTTGGTGTAAACCTTTACTCTTCCTAGTACGCAGAGTTTCAACTTCAACGCAATTATCATGTGGTATACGTCGGATTCTGTAAGGTCCATTGTAAACTAGAAAGAATTTGTGACTCAAGTGTTTCTTCTTATGTGACAATGAATGAGCTTTAATGAGAGCTTTCTGATCAATATACAATTTCTTTGCATTTGCTTTACCATGTAGTTTTCTCCTTTTGTCTGCTGCAGATTTTATATTTTTAAGAGCCAAATCAATTATGTCTTTGTGTCGAAGTTTACGTGTATTCGGGAAAGGTACAAGCTCTCTGATTCTGTTCGGTGGTTCTTCATTCTTCAGTACAAGAATAGGTGGTAAAGCAGTGGAATCATTCAGCACATTTTGAAATAAGTGTAAATATCTGTCCCAATGCTGATGCTTTCTGTGACAATAAAGTCTGCAATGCTTATTGATTTCTTTCATAATTCTTTCAGACGGGTTGCAATGTGGTGAGTACAATGAAATAAAAACAGGTTTGATTTTATGATTCTGAAGCATGCGTGACCAAACATCAGATCTAAATTGTGGTCCGTTATCTGAAATGTCTTTAGCAACGTGGCCAACTTCACGTAAGAAATTTTTAACAAAGGCGTTGGATACAGATCGTCCAGTGGCTTTACGTAACGGAGTGAAAGAAACAAATTTTGAAGTAAGTTCAACAGCGACTAGAACGTACGAAAATCCATTCGATGTTCTGACAAGGGGTCCCAATAGATCAACTGCAGCAAATTCTTTTAATTTAGAAGGAATGATAGGAAACAACAGAGCACGATGTGAGATAGTAGATGGTTTAGCCTTTTGACAAAGTTTACAAATAGACAGGACTCTTCGAATTCTCTTTTCCATATTGTTAAAATAACAAGTCGTTCGAAGAATATGATAACATTTTCGTGGACCAAAATGTGCGTAGCTGAAATGAATGTACCAAATGAGCTTATTAACAAAATCGTCAGGAATGCAAAGTACCCATAGCTTGTCATCAACAATGCAGCGTTTGAACAGTATGTTGTTTCTAACCAGATAATAATGCCGAATCTGTGTGTGTGTCTTTTCATGCCATTTGCTTTTGATGTCTTTCCAAATCGGATCTTTATCTTGTTCATGAGCAATGTCCTTTAAAGATGTGGTGATGAAGTTTTCAAAGGCGACTTTCTGAATGTAAAGAATACTGAAATTTTTCTCGAGGTTGCCTTCTGTGTTACTTTTCTCAAGCCCAGCCGGTGCGCGTGACAGTGCGTCCACAACAATGTTCTCCTTCCCGGGAATGTAGACTATTGTGAAGTGGAATTCTTGCAGAAACAATGCCCAACGTTTTAACCTGTCATGATTTAATTTTGAAGACATAAGAAATTGTAATGCACGATGATCACTGTATACTTTTACGTGCTTACCAGAAAGAAAGAAACGGAATTTGTTAAATGCCCAAACGATTGCTAAAGCTTCTAATTCAGTAACGGAATAATTTTTTTCGGATTTTGTTAGCACTCGGCTAGCAAAAGCAATGGTTTCCTGAACAGTAGTGTCATTTTCTGTGGCTTCTTGAAATAAATGGGCACCAAGACCGACTTTAGAAGAATCCGTGCTAAGGCAGAAATCTTGTGACAGATCTGGATGAGCTAGTATTGGCGCGTTAAGTAGCGATTCTTTCAAAGAATTGAATTCCAACTGTGCTTGTTCGTCCCAGTTCCAAATAGTATTTTTTCCAGTGAGAGAACAAAGTTTTGGTGTAACAAGAATTTGCATATTCAGAAAACGACGGTAAAAATTTACGAGACCTAGAAAACTGCGGACTTGTTTTTTTGTGGATGGAACTGGAATGGCTCTGATTGCTTCTAACTTTTCAGGATCCGGCTGAATGCCTTCAGAAGAAATAATATGTCCCAAAAACCTCACCTTTGACCTACCGAATTCAGACTTTTCCAAGTTAACTGTAATTCCAGATTCTGCAAAAATACGTAACAAACTGTTGAGGATGCGATTATGTTGTCCCATGAAGCTTCTGCTATTAGAATATCGTCCACATATAAGGTGATGTGACGTTTTAAGAACTCAGGTAATATGGAATTTAGCCCGCGAATGAATGCTGCCGAAGAAATGTTCAAACCAAAAGGAAGTTTCCGAAACTGATAACAAACGCCGAAACAAAGGAAAGCTGTGTATTTTCTACATTCTGGATGAAGTTCGATCTGATAAAAGCTGGATCTGAGATCAATAGGAGACAACACTTTTACACCATTAAAATTTTGAAGAAGTTCTTCCAACGTTTGCGGCCTGTCTGATTCAGGAATGATGATAGTATTGATTTGTCTCGAATCTAAGACAAGTCTGATCGATCCATTTTTCTTTTCAACAACATGTAATGGATTGTTGTATGAGATTACTGCAGGCTCAATAATGCCCTCATTAAGCATAGATTGTATTTCTGTTCTAACACGGTCCCTATAATGCGCCGGAATTATATATGGTCTAACACAAAACTTAGTATGCTCACGAACACGAAATTGGTATTGAAATCCCTTGATTGTTCCTGTTTTGTGAGTAAAAACTGTGAAATGTGCTTGTAAAATCTCAAAAAGGTCCTGCCTATCAGTGTCATTACAATTCTCAGTTGTTTGAATTTTATTCTGAATTAACTCATTAATTTCAAATATGCCGTCGATATCATCCCTGTCAGTACTTGCAGAGTGATTATTAGTGTCTAGTTCCGTAGAAAATTCCGAACTGTTGTCTAACAGAAGGTAAAGCCGATTAATTTCCTCGTCATGGTTTGAGAGCCAATCTTCACATTTCAAAGCTATTGACTTACCTTCCTTCTCTAAACTTATTTCCGCGTCGTTCATAGAGAAGCTGTGGCTTTGGCAAAGGAATTCCAAATTGGTTTGTTGGCGTACATCTACACTTTTTCCAAAGATTGCACCTTGTAATTTAATCTTACGTAACGGAACTGTGGGGCAATCGTTCGATTTGTTGCACTTGCTAAAAGCTGTTTCACTAATTACTGAAATGGGACTGCCAGAGTCAAGTACTGCCGTAAATTTTACGTCATTTACTGTAATGTGAATCACAGGATAAGCAATGTTGTTATGTTTTACGTCGTGTTCCTGGAGTAAGATGTCCCTAATGTCTTCCATTTTTGCGTAATTACTAGCTACGGCAGCTGCGTCGTCAGTTTCATAAGTATGTTTTGTGGCTGCCAGCGGTGTGAGTCATTGCCTATTGACTCTTTGTTGGCGCGCGTCGTTATTGGGATTTGGAGACCTAACTTCTACAAATTCACCGTGAGGAGAGGGCCCTGCCCTGTTTAAATCCCGCCAGTTCTGATGCAATTCAGGTCTGTCGTTACGATCATATCGTCTGTCGTCATGTCGGTAGATTCCATAGTTTCTTTCTTGTCGGTCACGCGGTGGAGAATTTCTCCCTGAGTCGTAACTGCGCGCTGGACCGTTGCGTCTAAAGTTATTCTGTCTCCCTTGATAATAATTATTTTGGTTCTCATATTGTCTGTTTCTCTGATTGTCTCTGTGATAGTCATTACTGCGGAGAGGTGATCTTTCCCTGTAATTATTACTACTCTGCCAACGGTTGTCGTACGGGTGGTGTCTATTTTGGTCACGATTTGCGTTGTAAGAATAGACCTGTCGCGTCCAGTTATTGTTTCTGTCGTCAGGGAATTGTGACGGATGTGACCTGTAGTGATTGTTTTCCTGTTTTCGCATCCCGCGACTGTCTGTGTCAATTTCTAATTCTTGTAAGAGTCCCTGAAAAGCTTCAATGTTGTCTTTGCAATGTCCTGCCAAAATAATATGTCGTAAATGTTCAGGTAATTTGATTAAGCAAATGCGGATGAGTTCTGAAGGGCTGTATGGGTTTGAAAGATATTGGTTCTTATGCAACATGTCTTCAAAATATTTGACAAGACTGGAAAATTCAGATTGTTCAAAGTGTTTCATCATCATGATGCTATGTTTTACTCGGTCTTGTGCAGCTTGAGACAAATATGCTGAGAGGAAGGCATGGTAAAACTCTCCTTCACTGTGGCAATCGTGAATGACCGATCGCGTTCTTACAGCTGGTTCATTCCCTAAGTAGGCACACATAAATTCTAATCTGTGCTCCAATGACCAGTTGGGAGGAAAACGATGAGAGAATTGATGGAGCCACGCTGGTGGATGAATGTCGTTGCCAGAATTCTTAAATGTTTTGAATTTACGTGTAGTTCAAATGGTTCAAATGGCTCTGAGCACTATGGGACTCAACTGCTGAGGTCATTAGTCCCCTAGAACTTAGAACTA
Organism: Schistocerca serialis cubense; assembly: GCF_023864345.2. Classification (NCBI taxonomy): domain Eukaryota; kingdom Metazoa; phylum Arthropoda; class Insecta; order Orthoptera; family Acrididae; genus Schistocerca; species Schistocerca serialis. The sequence continues at coordinate 106,292,886 of NC_064643.1, read as the reverse complement.
GTTAAACCTAACTAACCTAAGGACATCACAAACATCCATGCCCGAGGCAGGATTCGAACTTGCGACCGTAGCAGTCTTGCGGTTCCAGACTGCAGCGCCTTTAACCGCACGGCCACTTCGGCCGGCTTACGTGTAGTAATTAACAGCTTATAGTCAAAGTCATCATGTCGGCGAGTCGCATATCGGTCATTGTTACGTCGTTTCGGCGGTTCCATTTCAAAATTCGGTGCACCTTGCTAATTTCTTTCGTAATTTCCGAAATGCGCTGTGTTATTATTTTGTGGCTGTTCCGTATTTGTATGTCCCTCTTCCCGTATTGGGGCACGAGTGTCCTCTGAAATACGTAATTCTTGTATTAATTGTGTCAGCTGATCTTGTACTTCCCGGATTTCTCCTTGGTGTTGCGTATTAATTTGATTCTGATTTTGTTTGAATTTACTAAGTTGTTTGCACTCTTCTGTGTCATTCAGATTATCATCTACCTTCGTAGATAAAGTAGTGACCTGATCCGAAAGTTCGGCTACTTTCTCCGATAGTGAACACATTTCCTCAGTGTGTTTTTCTGAACCAAGTTTCAGAGTGTCCATTTGTGTTGAAATCGAATCTACTGTGTCCTTTAAGTTTTCTTGAGTTTTTGCAAGTTGCGTAACCGAATCGGTAGATGCAACTGAGTCAATTTTAGCTTGCAAGGTGTCGTGATTTTCATGAACAATAGTTTGCAGTTCTTTTATGGCTGCTTCGTGATTCTGTAATGCATTTTCATGACGTGAAAAAGTAGATTGGAAATGCTCACAAATTTGTGTTTTTACGTCATTACAGACTTTTTGACAATTCGATTCGATGTTATGTAACTCAGTAGTTAAATCTTCACGTGTGTGTTCAAGCGTGGTGTCTAACTTTTTAAGATTTTGTTCCACTGTGTCTAACTTTTGAAGCTTTTGCTGTGTTTGTCTCTGATTTTGTTCCATTGTGTCTAACTTTTGAAGATTTTGTTCCATTATGTCTAACTTTTGAAGATTTTGTTCCATTGTGTCTAACTGTAGCTGTGTTTGTCTCGGATTTTGTTTCATTTGTTGCATTAATTGCAATAATAATGTATTAGTGTCTGGAATCTGTTCCTCTATGCTTTTCGGCAGTGCATTTGCACCGGCAACATTCACATTTTGACAAACAGAAAATGTGTCTTGACTTATTTGAGAAAACGGTGAGGACCCAAAACCTGAATCTACAGTATTTGCGAGATTGTTTCCTGTCATTTCGGATTCCTGAGGCGAGCTGTTGCCGACCGATCGATCGATAATGCTTCCCCGTTCACTAATTGTTTCACTGTGTACACCATTGTTTGCAGCCCCCTCCATTTCCCTATGCACAATTACCAAATTACTACTTTGAACATCAGTTAATTCATTACTCGGTGACGCTAACACACTGCTTTCGTTTTCACTGTCATTTCTCAGTTTGCTTTGAAGACTAGTATTACGTTTTTCACACGCCATTATTGTCACAATATTTCACACGATAACACAGAAAAGCACAATTTGAAGAGCAAAATAAAATAACATAGCAATGGAAATAATGTCTACTTAATTGCAAGCGCAGCTGCGAAATACTTGGTGCAAATCTACATGCATGCCACAACTGTTTTACTGTACAACAATGAAAAACTACAACTACAATGGAAACTCTCTCTATAATTACACTCGAGCAATAAACAAAAGCTACACTAATTACACAAACTACAAGAAAAAAATCAGAAGATTCCAGTGAGGTATCCTGGCAGGGTCGCCATATGAAACGTCCCCTTTGAACAATTATACAAGACTGTGCTTAAACTGACATACAATATTTTCAGTGCAACGCAATCTGACTTTCAAAAATCCCTACAAAAGAATGGCCCTGACTAACATTAAACTATACCTTTCAGAAATCACTTACCTCACAAAAATCTTCATTACTCGAACTACTGCAATACAGCGAGCGCCACTACTGCCAGCTAAATAAAAGATTCAAACTACGGAAGGCACTAACTACTGATAGGGATAGTTAGCAAATGAAAGATATTAATAGTGGACAAACAATGTATTTACCTTAATAGTCATAATATATGTAGCAGTTCATGGCAAATTACAAAACTCCGCCATCTCTCTCCCCACATCCACCACTGCTGGCGGCTCACCTCCAACTGCGCAGCGTTACGTGCTGTTCACATCCAGCTGCCGCTGCCCAACACTACAATGGCAGACAACAATGCAAACTAGCCACAGACTGCCCACAGCACAGCCAGTGATTCTCTCACAGAGCGCTATGTAACGTTGCCAATAAGAAAACATAAACAGCCTACTTACACAGTTTGTAATGATATGATGTGAAATGCTCATATAGGCTCAGTCATAGACAAGACAGGTTGCAGACTTCGGCTCCTTGGAAGAATACTGGCGAAATGCGCTGACAAAGGGACCACATTACAATTTGATTTTTTTAGTATAATTATGTTACGTAAAGTTCAGAACTCAAAAATCAGTCAGCAAAAGCTGGTGGTGTGGCTGTGTGGAAAATGATTGCCTACCACGTGTGTGGCACAGATTCGACTCCCATCTCTGCCAAAATTTTATATAAAGGTGCATGTTTTACGAAATTTTCCATGAAGCGTAAAGTACTTGAGAACGAAAAAGAACTTCTAAGGTTTGCTCTTTTTTTTAATTTAGCAAAACTTTTCTAAAATGGTGCTAACTGAGAATGTATGTTTGCAATGAAAACTGCTTGCGATATGTGATTAAAAATAAGGAGCATGCAGTTATTATAAGCATAGCAATTATATATCTGTTAGATAGCATTTATTTGATGAATTTTATAATTAAATGGCGTAGATGTTCGAACTAAACGCGAACAGAAACGAGACGCGAACCAACGATTACCAGTTTCGAGCACTACTGATTTTTCCCATCCTTATGTATTTTACACTTCTCGGAATTGTTAGTAGGACAGGAACCTCTGGCAGGCGAGCAATCTGCCAGACAGCCGCAGAAGCTGTGGACAAAACTCGACCATGCCTTTAGCATACGAAAGACGGTCGGAAAGTTTCAAGTCTGTTTTTCCGATAACTTTGGAGAGTTGCATCAAACTATCTAGGGGGATTAATATTTGAGTTATGAACTTCACGTGACACAAACATAAACAATTTGTAAACCCAACTGCCGTGCGGTCCCCTTGTGAGTCTGCAAAAGGGACTGCTTACAAAACGCTCATATTCTCCATCTTAAAACATTCCTCAAGTGTATGGAACGGAACTACCAAAGGATACTGAACGTAAACAAGAAAACAAAGGCTGCACTAGTAGTCAAGTGCTTGGTTTATTCACAGAATAATGTCACGGAAATGCAAAAACACTGAACTGACATACTCTTGAAGATTTTTTTTTTCTTCTTGGGCCATCAGTCTTCTGACTGGTTTGATGTGGCTCACCACGAATTCGTCTCCTGTGCCAACCTCTTTATCCCAGAGTAGTGCCTGTTCTCAGTTATTTGCTGGATATATTCCTCTACAATTTTTGCCTTCAACAGTTCCCTCTAGACCCATAGAAGTCATTCACAGATGTCTTAAACTGATGTTCTATCATCTTGTTCCTTCTTCTTGCCCGGAGAGAAAAGGAATATTTTCCACGTATTCCTTTCCTCTCTGATTCTGTGCAGAATCTCCACATTCCTCATCTTATCAGTCCACGTAATTTTCGACATTCGTCTGTAACACCCCTTGCTCCGTCCGTCACTGGTTATTTTCCTGTATAGGTAGTATAAGTCCTTAACTTCATCTACATGGTGACCATCACTCCTGACGTTAACTTTCTCGGCGTTCTCATTTCTTCTACTTATCATTACTATCGTTTTTCTTCGATTTACTCTCAATACTTATTCCGTACTCATTAGACTGTTCATTCCACTCGGCAGATCATGTAATTCTTCTTCACTTTCACTTAGGATATCAGTGTCATCGGCGAATCGTATCATTGATATCCTTTCACATTAAATTTTAATTCCACTCCTGAACCTTTCTTTTCTTTCTATCATTGCTTCTTCGATGTACAGATTGGACAGCAGGGGCGAAAGACTATATTCCTGTCTTACACCCTTTTCAATCTGAGCACTTCATTCTTGGTCATCCACTCTAACTATTCCCCCTTGCCTCTTGTACATATCGTATATTACAAATCTCTCCCTATAGCTTACATTATTTTTCTCAGAATTTCGAATATCTTTCCCCATTTTACATTGTCGAGAGCTTATTCCAGGTCGACAAATCCTACAAAAGTGTCTTGATTTTTTTTTTTTTTTTTTAGTCTTGCTTCAATTATCAACCGCAATGTCAGAATTGCCTCTCTGGTGCCTTCAGTTTTCGTAAAGCCAAACTGATAGTCATTTAACACATCCTAAATTCTCGTTTCCATTCTTCCATATTTTATTATTGTAAGCAACTTGGTTGCATGAGCTGTTAAGCTGATTGTGCGATAATTCTCGCACTTGTCGGCTCTGCCGGTCTTTGGAATTGTGTGGATGACATTTTTCCGAAAGTCATATGGTATGTCGCCATACTCATACATTCCACACACCAACGAGAATAGTCGTTTTGTTGTCACTTCCCCAATGATTTTAGAATTCTGACGGAATGTTATCTATCCATTCTATCTTACTTGATCTTAAGTCCCCCAGAGTCCTCTTAAATTTTAATTTTAATATTGAATCCCCTATCTTTTGTAAATCGACTCCTGTTCTTCTTCTACCACATCAGACAAATCTTCCCCCTCATAGAGGCCATCAATATACTCTTTCCATCTGTCTGCCCACTCCTTTGCATTTAACAGTGGAATTCCGGTTGCACTCTTAATATTGCCACCCTTGTTTTTAATATCACCGAAGGTTGTTCTGACTTTCCTATATGCGGAGTCAGTTCTTCCGACAATCATTTATTTTTCGATTTCCTCACATTTTTCTTGCTGCTATTTCGTCTTCGCTTCCCTGCGCTTCCTATTTCTTTTATTCCTCGGTGACTTGTGTTTCTGTATTCCTGAATTTCAAAGAACATCTTTGTACTTTTTTCTTTCACTGGTGAATTGAAGTATTACTTCTGTTACCCATGGCATCTTTGCAATTACCTTCCTTGTACCTACGTTTTCTTTCCAACTTCTGTGATAGCCTTTTTTAATAATGTCCATTCCTCTTCAATTGTGCTGCCTACTGCACTATTCTTTATTGTTGTATCAACAGCCTTAGAGAACTTCAAGCGTATCTCGTCATCCCTCAGTACTTACGCATCCAGTTTCTTTTCGTATTGATTCTTCTTGACTAATCTCTTTAACTTCAGCCTACTCTTCATTGTGATGTGAGTCTATATCCGTTCCTAGGTACGCCTTACAATCCTTTATTTGATTTCAGAATCTGTGTCTGACCATGATGTAATCTAACTGAAATCTTCCCGTATCACCCGGCCTTTTCCAAGTATAGCTCCTCCTCTTGTGATTCTTGAACAGAGTATCCGCTATTACTGGCTGAAATTTATTACAGAACTCAATTAGTCTTTCTCCTCTCTCATTCCTTGGCACAAGTTCATATTTTCTTGAAGATAGACGCCGATTATGTGCGAAAGCCAACATACGAGATTTCAAGAACCAATATTAAGTGAAATAATCTAGATACATTTTCCCGGATCTTGGAGCGAAGATTAGACTAATTATAGCATGCAAAGAGGCAGTTAAGCAATCATTCTTCCCGGAGTCCAGACGCAAATATTACTTTAAGAGATACCAATACGCGATACCGCGGAATGTGTCCTCTGCCATGCACTTCACAGTGTCTTGCAGAGTGTGAATGTATATGAGGAAGCGTTTTTAAAAGTTAATATTATTGAAATGGAAGGGACAGTCAAATAAAAACAAGACAATGGAAAAAATTAAGTAAACAGTTTATTAGTTCAAAACTAATCGCCATAACTGTTAATACATTTATCCCACTATAAGACAAGACTGACAATGCCTTCATGGAAAAATGTTTGCGGTTGCCTAAGGCACCATCATTGTACCCAGGTGTGCACCTATTCGCCCGACGCCAATCGAGGCCACTAATGTCTTTCGTCAGGTCTCCAGAAATATGGAAATCATATGCGGAGAGGTCGGGAATGTATGGAGCATGTGTAAGGGCTTCCCAGCGAAAACTGTGTTTCTGTGGGCGGGCCCACTCGTTTCCAAGGTTGTTTCGACTTCACTGCAGCGGTTTTGCTGGGAAATCCTTACACATCCTCCATCAGTCTCGATCTCTCCCCATCCGATTTCATATTTTTGGGGCCCTGAAGAGACATGGTTAAAGTGCAGCAACTCACCGTGATCCAGTGTGTTAATCCGGAACTGATTTACTATGGAAAAAAGTTAGTTCCAATTTTGGCCACTGGGTGCAAATCTGGCGCTGTGAGTGGAAGGAAGACATATAGAAACGTTTCCATATGTAATGGGTTGGGAACGGGACGTGAGTAGAAAAGGTGAAACAAGTGAGAAAGGCACAATGTTTTTATTATTAACAACCACTTACACAGTTTGTGCAGTATGAGCACCAGAGACGTCGACAGGATGCTGCATCCATAAAACAACTTGATCAAGAGTTGCTCGCAGCAGCTCCGGTTCAATCTGAGCAACGTGTTCCGTGTATTGACACTCAGATCAGGTAAAGACGGAACGTGTCACTGGTGGATGCGTTCGTTTCGATATCCCCAGAGTTAAACGTCACGGGGATTCAGATTATGTGAGCCCAACGCCATGCGTCTGGAAAACCTCTGGAGATAACAAAATAGTGGAAAGTTGCGTTAAGCAGATAATTCATTGGGCGAGCAACATTAGGTGTTACCTCATCTTGCATGAAAGCAGTTGTGCTCTCCCAAAGCAGGAATCACATGCTGCACAAGGATAATCAGTAACGTTCAGACGTCACGGCACACCAGACAGAGCCTCTGTATGTATTCCCTGCAAAGAAGAAAAGACTGAGAATAAAGGTGCTTGAGCCGTGGTAAAAGTTGTTGTTTTGAAGAGCGCGCCGCAGCGCCTAGTGTGAAGCAGTCGCCCTCCGTTTCTGGCGGTGGCGCCGCTGTGGCAATCGCAGCTTTGGTGTCTCCCTCTGGTCGGAAAGGGGAAAGGTTGCCTGTTCACGTGCATTTAAGGGGCGCTATGAGCTCGCCAGTCGGTCAGTCTGGGTTAGTCTCTCGTCCCCAGCCTGCTAGTCTGTCTCTCGTCCACATTTGTTAGGCAGTTAGTGTCTGTCGTTCGGATCAACCTCTAAAGCCGGCAAAATCAGAGGCTTTCCACTCCTCCAGTAAGAGAACTCAGCGAGTGGTCGCCCGGTCGGGGCTTAGTTCCTGCATCTGAGTCTGCGCATTAGGCCGCCAGTCTGCTCGAGTTTGCTCAGGCAATGGTCATTGGCGGTTGGATCGATCGATTGGCCGGTCGCGCACTGAGACACAAGATGACTTGTCCGTCTTAAGCATCGCCTCATGTGAGGTCGCCACGTGAGTCCAGTGGGCCGCGGCGTATAGCGAGGGGTAGTGAGTTCGCGGTCGACACGAGAGCAACAGGAGTCAACCCACGACATCAGTCTGGCCGGTGCGAGCTGCCGCGCCGTGAGACGGGAGATCGGCGCGCCTTCCTGCGTCCGTTGAAGCGGCTGGCAGCGGACGGTTCGGGAGAGCGATTTGGGGTGCTGCGCCAGGTCTTCTCGAGAAATCGCAGTTTATTAGAAGTTACGTGATTGGTGATATCTTGTTTGATTTACTCTTGTTAAATTCTACTTGTTTTCTTGGTGAGGTCACCTGCCGTTTTGGTTTGAGTTCGTCCCACCATTCTTCTCCCTTTCCGCTCCAGTGGGAAGGTGGTGTTTATAAATTGGGTGGTCCGTTTTTCCCTTGTGGAGTGGGGGCGGGTTAGAGGAACCTGCGGTTCAGGTTGTTCTGTAATCTCCCTGTCAATCTACCATACGTTAGTAGCTGCCTCTGTCATGTTTGTTGGATTTGGTGTGTTAACGAATTTATTGCTTGGAGTGTAACGACGTAATACCTGAATAATTTTTTGATCTTTGGAAACTTTGATATTATTGCCTATGGTCTTGAGAGGGGATATCTGTGTACTGTAGAGCATCTTAACTATTGTTTGGCCAACTTTGTAGAATTTTATATAAGATTGCCTTTCATGGGCTTTTATTTAAATCATCATTTTAGTATATAAAGTTGCCACCCTTTCATCGTAAGACTTTTCTTAGAAGTTAAAATCAAGTTGCACCTTCGGTGGCAAGATTAATATTTTAATTGTTAGTGTTTTGTACCATTCCCATCCCTCCTACGAGGGGGGAATAGTTTTTGTTCTTGTGTAAATTGTTAAAACTCTTAGTTTAAAGTTGTCTGGTGTGTTGCAGATTTGCACCAGTGTAGTCTTTCAGAGGCTGTTGTGAGCGGTCGTAACTACGGCCGTGTCAAAAGGGAGCAGCAAGGTTCTCAGCCCGAAAGTTCATACAGTCAAAACTTGTTACTTTCTGCCTCTGAATAAATTGTAACTTTGATATTTAGAGGGTGCTTTCTGATTATAATTTTAAATCTGTGTCTTTTAAAAAATGCTTTTAAACACCATTAAAGTGAATAAAATTCCCATTTGTTAAAAGGAATTTGGTTGTGATTTCATCAGTTATCCCCGGCAACTACTTCCATGCTTACATAGTGTGATTAAAAGTGTTAATGATCTTGATGAATCGCTAGTAAATAAAATAAATTATTAAGAATATTTTTTGAAAATAAATCGCGGTTCAGTGCTTGTGAATCCACAACACACAGTTGGCAGTTCTGTGTATTCACAGCACCCTGCAGTGTAAAATCTTCATCACTCTACAGAATGTTGCCTGGCCACATGTCATCAACTTCGATCCATGCCAGAAACCAAAGAGCAAATTGATAACGTTGCTGCGGATAATGATGTTTCAGTTGCTGCACCGTCTGGATCTTGTACGTGTACGAGTGTACAATAGACAGCAAAACTTTTCGTAATGTCCACTATGGGATGAACAATTATCCTGCTATGGCACAAGCTCTAACCGGGGCGCTTGCTGCACGGTCAGTTACAGCAATAGCAACCTTGTCAATAACTTCTGACTGGATAGGACGCCTTCCTCTTCCAGGTGCCACACTAAGATCACACGTGTTTTCAAATTCCATTATCATCTTCTTTTAAACATTTAAAGACGTCGGGGATCTCCTGAGACCTTTCTGTCGGCGGTACTCTCTCAATGCTGCGCTGTAATTTCTCCAGTTCATATAAAACAGTTCCACTAACAGCGCAAGATCTCTCTTCTCGATAGCCATTCACTTGTCAAATGGCAGCGTAGATGTCATACGATCACACAAACATGTACAGCGCCAGATTTGCGACTAGTGGCGTAAAACGGTTCGGCTTAAACGGATTACCATATCTATTACGTTTCGCTGCCGTATTATAATTACAGTCCACACTGAGCTTCCGCGAGTAGCTGCACTGTAACTATAACCACCCGGTATTAACATATTGGCGATTACTTTTGACGTAATAAACAGTTTAGTTATTAAAGTTCCAATGAAACTATTATCTGCGTCAGTCGCTCTTCTTATTTCATCCCACGACATGTTTCGAGAGTTTACAGTTTCATCTTCGGGTGGAACATTAACGTTATGTTACATTTTTGCTACCTGGATGCAGCCAGCTGTTTGTTGTTGTGTTGTTTTGTGCGTTGCTGTGGTTGATTTGTTTTCTTTCAAGAACTACACTCTACTCTAATTTAGTCCTCGTTTTTAGCTCTGAAGCTGGTTCAATAATGGCTCTATTCCAACATCCCAGATTTCTTGACCATATGAAAGGTATGTGCTAAGGTCTTGTGAGTAGGCTGTTTAGGTTTTTATGTTGGTGACGCCACGTAGCACTCTATATGAAAATCACTGACTGTGCTGTTTGAAGTCTGTGGATGGTTTGCAGTGTTGGAACATTCGCTTCTGTAGTGTTGGGCAGTTGGATGTGAACAGCGCGTAGCTTTGCACAGTTGTAGGTGAGCCGCCAGCAGTGGTGGATGTAGGGACAGAGATGGCGGAGTTTTGAGAGTGGACGATCTAGACGTGTGTCCGTGTGTCCGTCAGAAAGAGGAAATTTGTAATCCTGGATACTATGAACATTATTAAGGTAAATACATTGTTTGTTCTCTATCAAAATCTTTCATTTGCTAACTATGCCTATCAGTAGTTACTGCCATCAGTAGTTAGAATCTTTTATTTAGCTGCCAGTATTGGCGCTCGCTGTATTGCAGTAGTTCGAGTAACGAAGATTTTTGTGAGGTAAGTGATTCATGAATGGTATAGGTTATTGTTAGTCAGGGCCATTCTTTTGTAGGGATTATTGAAAGTCAGATTCCGTTGCGCTAAAAAAATATTGTGTGTCAGTTTAGTGATGATCAGAATAAGTAAAGAGAGAAATGTCTGAGTACGTTCAGTTTTGCTCAGCTGTTTGAAAATCAAATAACGTAAGAGGTTTATCGGTGCAGTAATTCATTAATTTTTTCAAGGGACGTTCAGTCTGATCATGGTAGATCCAGAAAATAAAGTCGGTAGTTGACCATCGCAAGGTGGAACGAGTATAATATCTTTGAGTAGAAGGATCTTTGATGGTTAAGAGAGCGAGGTGCGCTCAGTAAAAAATCTGAAGTTGCAGCTAGGTGCCCGGAGGAAGCAGACGTGTGGTGACAGCTTTAAGGTAGGTCGCTCTCGATGCCCCTGACCAAACTTTAGCACCTAAATGAGAGAAGATATATAATGACTTCAAAATGGTTTTTGTTAGATAATGTTCAGAGTTAGGATTTGTATGTCCAAGGTTTGAGGCAGCAAGCGTTTTATAAAATTTTTTGTAAGAGTGATTCGTGCTACAAAAATGTTGAAAACGGTAGGTTTTGTGTATGACTTAAAATTTTAACAATATATATATATATATATATATATATTGAGATCAACATTGCGTTTAAACCTAACAGCCTGAATCATAATCCACATCCTTTGCTTGTACTGAATATGAAAATGAGTAGTAAAGTAAAGTTACCAATGAGAGAAGGTAAAGAAAATGAGACCTCTTTGCAATATACATGTGCAGTTCATAGTTTGAAATCGATTTTGGTATAGATTAGAGATTAGATTAGATTAGTACTTGTTCCATAGACCATGGATACGACACTTCGTAATGATGTGGAACGTGTCAGGTTAATAAAAGGTGTCTATACAAGATATTAGATGACACAAAATATTATATGACACTTCATATTTTTAATTTTTTTGTGGGGGTTGGGGAAATTACCCACTTATTATATCCCAAAATTCATCTAATGAGTAGAAGGAGTTGCCATTAAGAAATTCTTTTAATTTCCTTTTAAATGCTATATGGCTATCTGTCAGACTTTTGATGCTATTAGGTAAGTGACCAAAGACTTCCGTGGCAGCATAATTTACCCCCTTTTGAGCCAAAGTTAGGTTTAACCTTGAGTAGTGAAGATCATCCTTTCTCCTAGTGTTGTAGGCATGTACATTTGCTATTACTTTTGAATTCTTTCGGATTGTCGATAACAAATTTCATAAGTGAATATATATATTGTGAGGCTACAGTGAAGACCTATAGCTCTTTAAATAAGTGTCTGCAGGATGATCTTGGATGAGCTCCAGCAATTATTCTGATTACACGCTTTTGTGCAATGAACACTCTTTCACTCAATGATGAGTTACCCCAGAGGATGATGGTAAGCTAATTTTCTCAGATGTATATCGCCAAAATTTGCAATGACGCTAATAGTATAAGCAGCTGAACTCAAACGTTTCGGCAGATCATCAGTGTGTTTTTTCCAGTTCAACCCCTCATCAATGCATACACCTACAAATTTTGAATATTCTGCCTTAGCTACCGATTTCTGATCGAAGTCTATATTTATGAATGGTGTCATTCCATTTACTGTGTGGAACTGTATATACTGTGTTTTGTCAAAGTTTAATGAGAGCCCATATGCAGAGAACCACTTAATGATATTCTGAAAAACATCGTTTACAATATCACCAGTTAATTCTTGTCTGTTGGGTGTGATAGCTATACTTGTATAACTAACGTTATCAGAGCAAAGTTATTTCAAATAACTAATTTTATGCCATTGCGCAACTAACATTATTCAAGTCAAGATATAATTTCATTAAGTAAACTTCAGGGCCAAAAGTTAATTTTCCAGTACCACGTTAATGCCATTGCACAAACGGCATTATTCTCTTAAACTTGGTTGCTGAGTCAAATACACGTTGCATTTCTGGCAAAATGGAGGAGTGCAAGAAACAAGCACAGACGCAGTCAGATGCAGCTTTGTTGAATACTTAATTTAGAACAATCTTATCATTGATACTTTCACAAATAAAAAAGGACACAATTTTGGTAAGATACTTTGACAGGGATGGCTAGAGGGCAAATGTAAGGATGTAGAGGCTTATCTCACTAGGGGTAACATAGATACTGCCTACAGGAAAATTAAAGAGACTTTTGGAGAAAGGAGAACCACTTGCATGAATATCAAGAGCTTTGATGGAAACCCAGTTCTAAGCAAAGAAGGGAAAGCAGAAAGGTGGAAGGAGTATACAGAGGGTCTATACAAGGGCGATGTACTTGAGGACAATATTATGGAAATGGAAGAGAATGTAGATGAAATGATAGATACGATACTGCATGAAGAGTTTGACAGAGCACTGAAAGACCTGAGCCGAAACAAGGCACCTGGAGTAGACAACATTCCATTAGAACTACTGACGGCCTTGGGAGAGCCAGTCCTGACAAAACTCTACCATCTGGTGAGCAAGATGTATGAGACAGGCGAAATACCCTCAGACTTCAAGATGAATATAATAATTCCAATCTCAAAGAAAGCAGGCGTTGACAGATGTGAAAATTACCGAACTATGAGTTTAATAAGTCACAGCTGCAAAATACTAACGCGAATTCTTTACAGGCGAATGGAAAAACTGGTAGAAGCCGACCTCGGGGAAGATCAGTTTGAATTCCGTAGAAATTTTGGAACACGTGAGGCAATACTGGCCCTACGACTTATCTTAGAAGAAAGATTAAGGAAAGGCAAACCTACGTTTCTAGCATTTGTAGACTTAGAGAAAGCTTTTGACATTGTTGACTGGAATACTCTCTTTCAAATTCTTAAGGTGGCAGGGGTAAAATACAAGGAGCGAAAGGCTATTTACAATTTGACCAGAAAGCAGATGGCAGCTATAAGAGTCGAGGGGTATGAAAGGGAAGCAGTGGTTGGGATGGGAGTGAGACAGGGTTGTAGCCTGTCCCCGATGTTATTCAATCTGTATATTGAGCAAGCACTAAAGGAAACAAAAGAAAAGTTCGGAGTAGGTATTAAAATCCATGAACAAAAGCAAAACGAGGATAATGGAATGTAGTCGAGTTAACTCGGGTGATGCTGGGGGAATTACATTAGGAAATGAGACACTTAAAGTAGTAAAGGAGTTTTGCTATTTGGGGAGCAAAGTAACTGATGATGGTCGAAGTAGAGAGGATATAAAATGTAGACTGGCAATGGTAAGGAAAGCGTTTCTGAAGAAGAAGAATTTGTTAACATCGAGTATAGATTTAAGTGTCAGGAAGTCGTTTCTGAAAGTATTTGTATGGAGTGTAGCCATGTATGGAAGTGAAACATGGACGATAAATAGTTTAGACAAGAAGAGAATAGAAGCTTTCGAAATGTGGTGCTACAGAAGAATGCTGAAGATTAGATGGGAAGATCACATAACTAATAGAATTTGGGAGAAGAGGAGGCTGTGGCACAACTTGACTAGAAGAAGGGATCGGTTGGTAGGACATGTTCTGAGATATCGCGGGATCACCAATTTGGTATTGGAGGGCAGCGTGGAGGGTAAAAATCGTAGAGGGAGACCAAGAGATGAATACACTAAGCAGATTCAGAAGGATGTAGGCTGCAGTAGGTACTGGGAGATGAAGAAGCTTGCACAGGATAGAGTGGCATGGAGAGCTGCATCAAACCAGTCTCAGGACTGAAGACCACAACAACAACACTTTCAAACATACATGGCATACTGTCCTGGCAGCTGTCTGCTTTACTTTTTTTTCAGATGTCTCGTTTTCATTCGACTGTCGCTGTAACTTTAGGAGAACTAACTGTCAGCCGTCTCTTTCAAGCATCAGGCGGCTAGGCGCACCGTCACCCCACAGAACGTTCCTTCAGACAGCGACAGCTGGTGGCGCCGCAGCTTGTCGTCAGCGCGGGGTGCCCAAAGTGTCAGCCGCGGCTGTGTAGCCCCCTTCCCCCCTCCCCCTCCTCCCCCGCCCCCCTCTGCCACTCTTTCCGCTGGCGCCCTCTGACGCTGCCGAGCGGAGTCGCGCCTTCCCAAATCCCATCTTTCTTTAATCCGGACGCACAAAGCGCGGCGCGCTTCGATTTTATCCGCGGTTTTCTCGCCGCGCCGCGGAGAAATTTAGCGTCGCCCGGCTGCCCTCCAGCGTGAAGATTAACATTGCTGGCGGTGACACGGCGTTGTGTCCCCACGTCAGCGCCAGCAGCGGCCCGGCCAAAGAGTTCCGCCTGACTCAGTGCCGCCCGCCTGCCAGGCAGCCAGATAAGCCCTCTCACCGCAGACGCGGCCGCCGCTCCAGTTAATTTACATCCGCCTCCTTCGGCCTGTTTCTCCCGCGTGTGACGTTCGCCACTTGTAAGGCTTATCGTCACCGTTTTTCCACCGCGGCGGTTTAAAGCCCGCTGGTCACTGTTCAGAGGGGAAGGCTGTCTGGCCAGGAGGGGTGGTATGATGGGGGAACTGGGGATTTGGGGAGAGCGCATTTGGTCCAAGTACTGCTCTTGCACAGTCCTCCCTGTAATGTCAAAGCTACAGCCTTGAGCAACGCTTGATGATAAGCGAGGCATGCTTGGATCAGTACCTCTTAACGTGTACAAAACAGTGGTGTTAAGTGATTATTGATATCTACGAAATATCAATGTTGTGAGTCTAGACAGCGATGTTTCAGTATCGGTACTGGAGGTACGATCTTCAAAACAAATTATCGATCTTTGGTGTAGACGAAAGACCACTCTACTTGTTGACCGCTGCCAATAATTTTTTCGTCATTTAAACGAATGATTTTTCCGAACGTGTCTCATAACGATATAAGTGCTGTGGTTAAAGTAGTAGAAGTACTATTCCGAAGAAAAAATCCTTGCGTATTTCCCAAATTCAGATTCCAGTAGCAAATTCACTAGATGGAATTCAACATTCTGTATGTTTGAAAGAGTTTTGCAGCTATATCCAGTGATTAATAATATCGTTGCCGTGCTAGTACCCCACCTAGGCCAACAGATGCAGATTCAACTACACACCGAGAGATTACAATTACGAACAATTTAAACTGGAACTATCGCCCTGATAATGTTGAGGGCAAGGCGAATCAGAGACTGTGTTTTACTGGCAGAACTCTTAGAAGATGCAGCAAATCCCACGAAAGAGACTGCCTACACTACGGTTGTCCGTCTTCCGCCTCAATACTGCTGCGCACTGTAGGATCCTTACCAAATAGCATTGACAGAGGACCCTGAGAAAGGTCAAAGACAGGAAGTCTGTTTTGTATTATGGCGAAACAGCTCAGAGCATGTCACTTATAATAAGCAAGTTGACGTGGCTATCATTGAAACAAAGATGTTTTCCACTGCGCCGAAATCTTTTTACAAAATTTTAACACCAAATTTCTCCTCAGACAACGAAAATATTTTCTCAGATCTCACCTACGTAAGGAGAAATGACCATAATATTAAAATAAAAGAGAGCTAGCACTGAAAGATTTCGGTGTTTATTTTTCAAACGAACCGTTAGAGAGTGGAACGGTCGAGAAATAATCTGAAATTGGTTCTATGAACCCTCTGCCAAGCACTTAAGCAGGAATAACAGCTGACATGTAGATGTAGATGTAGATATCATAGATCTGACAGATGATTGTAGCTGCCTGCGGCCAGCAGAAGTTGCTACTCTCGAAACTTGCGTGGACAAGTACGCTGGGGGCAGTAAAACAACTCCAAAAACTAGTATGCTGAATATCAAAATATGTCGCATGCAGTCTATACTGACCATTCAAGATAATCTCACGAGTAACATTATAACAGAAATCAAAAAGTGTAGAGTACCAGCTGCACTCGTACACACATTGACGCACAAACATTGTTTGGACGTAGATATAAGAACATGTACTTTAAAGACGCTTCACCAAGTTCGCAAGCAACCAAAACTATCAAGAATTTGCTTGCAGCTGTTGAAACCACTTTCTGTGAGGATGGGAAACGCGTTGATACGTTTCAGCGGAAGAGGGAACCAAATTTGATTTGTGGAGCGAACTTTGTAATGTAGCATAAGAAAAGAATAATTTGCACACTTGAGCACAAACGGACTTTCCGTCACAGTCAAGATATTATCTGAAAGACAGCCTTGTAGATCTTAAGGAAAATCTATTAGAAATGTGGAATCACATCATCGACATGATCCATTCAAAGCTACAAAAAACTGCATTTAAGAATTTAAATTGTTTAGCCACACCCTCCGTTTATTTTAGATTCTTCTCAGAAGAAGGATATGCTCTCAGTGTACAATGCAACAGCATGGAAGGAAAATATTTCTCAGAAATACTACTTCTACAGTCCGTATACCAAAAGTTGTGGTATACGTCACAGGTAGGTTCATTATTGCTGTATTTATTGTTTAATACTTATGATATTAGATCAAATTGTATATTGCTCTTCACAACATTCTATAAATTTATCATTCAACATCGAAATTTTGCTGAATCGACATAGATGTGTTTGGTTTCCTGATACACCTCATGATAGTATGTATATTCTCATACTGAGCGATTATGTTGTATAAATAATCATGATCGATAAAATGCTGCCTGAGCAACTCCGTAATCTTTCGCATAATAAAATATATTGCAGCTGCATGCCTCCAACATAACATAGTAAAACTGAAGAAGGGAATAAGACTAGTAAGTAGTAGCATTTAAATGAGAAATGTCAGTAAATAGTTCAGTTAACAAAATCATCATTCAGTGGCGATAAAAGTTGAGAATCACTTATATATACGCGAGGATTGCCTACATTGTCTGCTATACTTAGCGATACCTACATCTGGGTATATTCTCTCGTTCTGAAGGCCCACCATAGCTGCCTGTCATACTGTATAATTTGAAAAGTTTAAAAACAAATGTTTGAAATGCGATTCTGGAAATGGATTGATGAGCCTGCCTACAGTAATTCATCAGGAGCTACCCTAGTATTGCTGATGCCTTTCATCCAAAGTGTCAAGTCAGACCTTTGAAATGGCGAATTTTAAAAGAGGTAACATGTAAACCAGTGTGTATCGCTATGAGTCACAGTAGCACAACCTTTTATTACAGGAACACTTAGAAGAAGTTACAAACCTTCTAAAGAGACTGCATACACTAAGCTTATAACTGCATGTATACTGTCACCTGCTACCCCAGTAGTGGCAATATGTGAGAAATGTGTATTTTTTTACTGGTATAGAACAATGAAGTTACAACATAAGAGTTAGATGTGTATTTCATACTC
The DNA here is from genome assembly GCF_023864345.2 of Schistocerca serialis cubense. NCBI lineage: Eukaryota > Metazoa > Arthropoda > Insecta > Orthoptera > Acrididae > Schistocerca > Schistocerca serialis. The sequence continues at coordinate 106,275,196 of NC_064643.1, read as the reverse complement.
TAGATCTTGTGTACGTTGATAAATAATACAAACAGTTTTTTAATGTTTTGGTAGCAGGACTGAATTTTTTTGTATACGACCATGTATGCATATTATGACAAGCAACATGCACGTGTTTTTTGTACACACGGTGTTATTTTATATGCCGAATATATACCAGGGAATTTAGCAGTGTACATTTTTGTAAAATATCAGTCTTGCTGTCTCGTCTATACTCCCAAATGAACAGTACGTTGCGCCCAGACAAGTTTATAGAACAAGCGAAGATAAAAGCGAGGTAATGCCAACTAACTGTTAACGTTTAAAGAAACCCTAAGATGGAGGGTCACTTTTATACATGGACGACTTTGGTATCGGTTTTAGCAGAACTAAGACAAGGTCTTTGACAGAATAATAACATGCTGAATTTAGGCTTTGGTAGAGTGATCAAATGTTTTTCATTTGCAGTGAGATAACTGTAATCGTACTTGCCTATTATGAAAAGCAACCTGCAAGAGTATGCACACTGTTACACTCCATCCCTGGAGAACAACTATTTAAAGGGAAACGTAGGACTGTATATTTATTAACGTACACATAAAAAAATATCGATATGTTTTAAAAATTTATTGCTTTTCCATACATTTTCCCTTTAAGTACACTATCTAACAACTTTTAATCGGTATACAGGTGCAGCAAGATGGAAGGCCACATACGTGTTCCCCATTTGGCTCCGAAGTGTAGTGTCTGTAGCTCGTGGTCTCGCGGTTGCGTTCTCGCTTCCCGAGCACGGGGTCCCGGGTTCGATTCCCGGCGGGGCCAGGGATTTTCGCCTGCCTCGAGATGAGTGAGTGTTTGTGTTGTCCTCATCATTTCATCATCATTCATGAAGGTGGCGAGATTGAACTGAGCAAAGTTTGGGAAGCTGTACGCGCGCAATTGAGCGCCCCACAAACCAAACATCATCATCATCATCATCAATCAAAGTGTAATATAGTTGATAGGTTGTGCAATGATCGTTACGAAGGGCTGGAAGGGCCGTTCTTCTGGTGCTGAGGACAGTGGTGGCTTTCCCACCTGGGCAGTTTGCGTCAGCAGATCGGAGTGTTGGTCTGGGAAGCTGTAGAGAAACGGGTGGTCAACATTACCAGTTTTTAATCAGTTCATTCAACAGGTGTGACCTCATCTCAGGCGAGATTTAGCTTTGGCTTATAATACAGCATTGAGTCACAAGGCTTTTCACCGGTTTCTGGAAGGTATTCCTTAGGTTATCTAGAACACAAAATGTAAATAAAGTAATAAGGAGCTACAGTAATTGAAAAACTCAGGAAGATGGCAGAAAAACTTTTAGTGTAGGATTTCACTATCAAAAATGCACATAATAATTAATTTAAACAACTTTGTAGCAGTCTCTTGCATTCAGAGTGGATTTAAAGCAAGTGTTCAAAATTTCCTCCCTGCATCTGATGGCTAAGATTTGCACGGGAGTGAACCCGCAAGTAGCATTTCGTAATTACACATGCTCGTTCGTTATTGACGTTGCGGCACAGAAAATCCGTTGTATCAATTCTTCTCGTGTTTCCACCTTAACTTCGCACACGATGTCTTTCACCCACCACCAGATGCAGTAATCTAGGGGTGTCAAATCTGGGGATCTGGCAGGCCACTTGATACGGCCCCTGCGACCTATCTATCGATGTGGGAACTGATGATTTAGATAAGCTGTTACCACATGGTGGAAGTGTGCAGGTGCCCCGCAATGTTGGACGTACACGTGGCGTCTTGTTTCCAGAGGAACATCTTCAAGAAACTGCAGTAAGTCTTCTCGTAAAAAGTTAACGTACATCTGACCATTTAAATTTTCCGGAAGAATAAACGGCCCCAACAACACACCACACCAGACCAGATATTGACACTGAACCTACGATGAAATTGAGACACTACCGTGGCTGGCTGACAGAGGCCTGGATGAAGGCCTTGGATGAAGGCTGCGTCTGAGACACTCTGCACGCAGCTTTGTTGCCCATCTGGTCGACAATGACAGCTGGCTTGGACAGAGCTTAAATACTACTGTCCAGGGCTGACTTTGTGAAAGAGACCATGTTTATGTGTCCTTTGGAAGCATCTATTACAGAGGCTGATAGCCAAGGTTCAGCTGTTCTCATGAGGCAGTGTGTCACTGTCCCAGATTTGGCCGATAGCTCATGGAACTGGATGGCACAGAAGAGGCACTTTCGGTAGCAGTCTCTGAATAAGCAGGGTGGCGAGTGGTGGAGAATGCCCTCTGGCTGGTGCTCTGTCCTTGGCTGCAGGCACTGCTACAGCTCAGCCCTACACTACTGCATGGAACTAAAGGGCAGCACATTACATACGATCTAAATTTAGGAGGTACGCTATGTGATCAAAAGTATTCGGACACCTGGCTGAAAATGACTTACAAGTTCGTGGCTCCCTCCATCGGTAATGCTGGATTTCAGTACGGTGTTGGCCCACCCTAAGCCTTGATGACAGCTTCTTCTCTCGCAGGCATACGTTCAATCAGGTGCTGGAAGGTTTCTTGGGGAATTACAGCCCATTCTTCACGGAGTGCTGTACTGAGGAGAGGTATCGATGTCGGTCGGTGAGGCCTGGCGCGAAGTCGGCGTTCCAAAACATCCCAAAGGTGTTCTATATGATTCAGATCAGGGCCCTGTGTAGGCCAGTCCATTACAGGGATATTATTGTCGTGAAACCACTCCGCCACAGGCCGTGCATTATGAACGGGTGGTCGATCGTGTTCAAAGATGCAATCGCCATCCCCGAATTGCCCTTTATCAGTGGGAAGCAACAAGGTGCTTATAACATTATAACATCAAATGGTTCAAATGCCTCTAAACACCTTGGGACTTAACATCTGAGGTTATCAGCCCATAGACTTAGAACTACTTAAACCTAACTAACCTGAAGACATTACACACAGCCATGCCCGAGGCAGGATTCGAACTTGCGACCGTAGCAGCAGCGCGGTTCCGGACTGAGGCGCCTAGAACCGCTCGGCCGGCTGTAACATCAATGTAGAGCCGTGCTGTGATAGTGCCACGCAAAACAACAAGGGGTGCAAGCCCCCTCCATGAAAACCACGACCACGCCATAACACCACCGCCTCCGAATTTTGCTGTTGGCACTACACACACTGGCAAATAACGTTCACCGGGCATTCGCCACACCCACACCCTGCCATCGGATCGCCACATTGGGTACCGTGATTCGTCACTCCACACAACGTTTTTCCACTGTTCAATCGTCCAGTGTTTACGGTCCTTACACCAAGCAGTCGTTTGGCATTTACCGGCGTGATGTGTGGCTTATGAGTAGCCGCTCGACTATGAAATCCAAGTTTTCTCACCTCACGCCTAACTGTCATACTACTTGCAGTGAATCCTGACGCAGTTCGGAATTCCTGTGTGATGGTCTGGATAGATGTCTGCCTATTACACATTACAACCCTCTTCAACTGTCGGCGGTTTCTGTCAGTCAATAGACGAGGTCAGCGTGTAAACTTTTGTGTTAACGTGTCCCTTCACGTTTCCACTTCACTATCACATCGAAAACAGTGGACCTAGGGATGTATAGGAGTGTGAAAATCTCGCGTACAGACGTATGACACAAGTGACACCCAATCGCCTGACGACGTTCGAAATCCTTGAGTTACGCGGAGCGCCCCATTCTGCTCTCTCAAGATGTCTAATGACTACTGAGGTCGCTGATATGGAGCACATGGCAGTAGGTGGCAGCACAATGCACCTATTATGAAAAACGTATGTTTTTGGGGGTGTACGGATACTTTTGATCACATAGTGTATAATCAGGAGTAACATCATAACCATGTTATCAGATGTGTGCAGCATCTCGAACATTTACAGCAGCTGTCGGCACCTGGCGGACCGTGGTCGAGGTCCGGACTGCGGAAGATTAAAAACTGGTCCGCCAAAAATATTTTGAAAGTATAATTTACGTGCTCAAATTATTTAAAAAATATTTTACTGTACAAACAATTAGCTTGAGCGCCGCACCTATAATTTTTCTAGTAGTGTACAATTAACTGCTGAATAATTAGAATTCATAATCGTTAGTTACAGGTAGATTAAATAGATGTCTGCTACGCTGTGCAGCGCCGGAGAGTGCGCCGAAGAGCAGCGGTGGAAGAGAGCAAACCGGCCGGCCGGCGTAGCATGTTATGTCGGTCCACATGAAAGCTCTGTACACACGAATGCAACACACGAACTTTATTTAATGAGCAAGGAAATCTCAGGTGCTCGTAACTGTAACTATAGCTTAAAGCTACTTCTTGAAACTTCTGTCCAACTGATTCAGCGGCGGCGATCTTTGACAACGAAGCGTCTCCTTTGCAGTGCGGTTCCTTTCGTGTACGGCAGCATACAATTTCAAACGAAAGTACCTCCTCTGCGGTCAATCGGCATGTGCTGTGTGTCGGGCGCCGGTATTTTTATGGAGAACGAATCTAAAAGTAATCAAATTTATAGCTACTTCGTCAGTAGATGTTGCTATCTCGTTCCGAGAGTTTCTGTATTATCGAGGCTTTCGCTCCGATATGGATACAGTAGAGGCCCGTTAATCCGAACTAATTGGGCCCAGGCCCTGTTCGGATAACCGAATTGTTCGGATTGGCTGGAATTACGGTGACTAGTTTCTAGAGTGAAGTATACCAAGCGGTTAAGTAGGTACACCATGGTAACAAATGGGAACAAGAGTGGGAACAATGGCTCACTCTCACTCCCTGCCCTTGTTGTTGTGCATTGTTGAGACCTTTGTAGTGCCTCAGGTCAGTGCACTGGCAGTTGGCTCGCAAAGCGCTTGGTTATGTAAGTTATCGATCGCTGGCACCGTAACAGTTGTATTGTATTCGTACAGGTGTAGTGGTGTACGTGTTCATCATGAGGAAACAGAAACATACAACGTTAACTCTCAAAGGAAAACTGAATGCTTTGAAGCGGATAGACAATGGTGAGAATGTATCTAAACTGGCAACGGAGCTGGGTGTTGGTAAAGCAATCATTTGTGATTGGAAGAAGCACCGAGTGAAGCTTGAACAATCCTGTGCAACGTTTTCGAGAAAAGCACTCGAAATTCGGCAGACTTTGAAACAGTGCCAGTATGATGAAGTGGATGAAGCTGTTTTCCTTTGGTTTACGGAGGAAAGAGAATGGGGAACTCGTTTTAATGGGGCACTGGTTCAAGGAAGTCTGTTTACCTGGACAAGTTAATGAATGCTGATGAGTCTTTTAGTGCGAGTACGGGTTGGCGGGACAGATTAAGAAAACGTCATTGAATCCGTCAGCTGACAATTACTGCAGAGAAGCTTTCTTCTGACCGTGATGCAGCGAAGGAATACTTGGGTGAGTTTGAAATATGATAAGAGAGGGAAAGTATTCTCCCCAACAAATTTATAACGCTGACGACACTGGCCTTAATTTTAGGGCATTGCCAACAAAAAGTCTGTACAAATCAAAAGCAGAAGACCATGCTCCTGATTTTAAAATGTGCAAAGATCGTGTGACTTTATTAGCGGTCAGCATCGCTGCTGGTAATCACAAGCTGCCTTTAATCCTGATCGGCAAATCTGCTAGGCCAAGAGCTTTTAAAAACTGCAACATGAAATCCCTGCCCACATATTATCGCAACCAGAAAAAAGCATGGATGGATGGTAAGCTGATCAAAGAATGGTTGCACGGCCAGTTTGTTTCCTCTGTTCGACGGTTTTCTAAGGGAAATCATTTGTATATCCGTGCAATCCTTTTGACTGATAACGCGCCATCTCATCCCAGCACTGAATATTTATGTGATGGAGAAATTGTGGTGAAGTTTTTGTCACCGAGTATTACTCCACTTCCACAGCCGATGGACCAGGGCGTACTGCAAACATTAAAGTTGACTTACAGAAAACAATTTTTAAGAATGCTGATCCAAGATGATAGCAATCCTTTAGTGGACAAAATAAAAAAGAACAATGTGAAGGATGTTGTTTATTGGGCGCCTGAGGCATGGCAGAATATTTCAGAAAATACTCTGAGAAAATCGTGGAGAAAACTGTGGACATCTCTTGAATTTCAAGACAACATAGTTGAAAATGAAGAGGAAAATCTACTACAAATGATACAGACAATCAGTGGAAGTGGAGAAGCTAGTGAAGGAGACGTAGATGAGTGGATGGCAGCGGATGCGGCGTGTGTGGAGAACCTTACTGACGCAGATTTAGTTGCTGCTGTGACTCGAGACCAGGAAGAAGTGGACTGCTGTGACGGAAGTGACAAAGCGACAAAGGAGAGCTGGTCTCACACAGTGACACAACACAGCTGAAGCCCTTGACCTCGCGCTACGTTATTTCGAGCAACAGCCCACTGCTAAACCCGCTGTTTGATGTTTACGATGGTGCAACTATGCGTCATATAACAGACTGTCTTCATTTGTTTTCTAAAATGTAGGGATAAAATGTCCGCTGTATTTTAGTAAGTTTGGTAGCTTTTCTTTCACTGTTATGTATTGTTTAAACCTAATGTTTTCTTGCCAATTTTTCTAATACGTGTTTACTGTACTGTGTAAATTAAAATAGTGTGTATGTACACCAGTTTACCGCACAGTTATCGATACTTAGACTAACATTGTTAATGTTCGGATCAACCGAACGTTCGGATCACCGCGACTCTGCTGTACTAAAAAGTGTGAAGTTGATAATCAAAATAGGAAATTTTCAGGACTGATCAATATTGTTTTACGCTGTCATGTAGACCTGGAGCTGTTCCTCTTTGCCTCATATACAACAGAACTGACGTTCTTGTTAAAAGAGCAAATTAAAAGCGACACTATGAAACAACTCATCAGCCGTTCCATAAAAATTTTTCTCTAGGTAGTGAAGCCCGTCAAGAAAAACTCTAGGCATATCTAGCTTCTTAGATAAAAAGCACGACCTTCCTGGTTCGAGCGAGCAAGAAAAATCTCCAAAAGCAGCGATGCATGTGTGTTGGACGCTTAATAAACACCAGAAGCCATTTCCAGACTCTGAGATAGTAAGAAAATGTTTGTCGGAACTGGCAATGGCACTTTTTGAAGAAAAAAGTATGTTATCGCTGCAATTCAAGGTATTCCACTGTCGGCAAGAATTAATACGAGAAGAACCTAAGTTTTGGCTGCTGACAATAAAAGTAGTTTGATCGAACTTCTGCAGAAGCCACCTTGCTATGCCATAGCGCTAGATGAATCATGAGACGTTTTTGGTGAAGAACAAATGTCAATTTTCGTGCGATTTTTGGACACTGAAGGTAAGGTATTCACGGAAGAATTACTAACAACACTATTGCTGAAAGGCAAGAGTTGCAGACAATAACTATTCAATAGTTTTGATGACTTCATGACTAAATCAAACATTAGTTATGATCAACTGGTGTCTCTTTCCAGTGAAGGAGTCCCAGCAATGATCGGCAAAGAAAAAGAACTAGTAAAGAGAATCAAAGATAAGAATGGCTGGGTACTATCTTATCAGTGCACAACCGACCAGGGAGCCCTTTGTGGAAAACTTAGTGTGACTCTAAAGCAAGTAATGGACAGGTTGATCAAGTTGGTTAATTTTTTGGAGGTCTCGTTCTACTCTTCAGCACAGACAGTTCAAAAAGTATCATTCTGTGTGTGACTCGGTGCAGTCTGACTTAATGCAGTACAACAATGTTCGTTGGCTAAGTAAAGATCAAGTGAGTGAACTTTTCTGGCAAGTAAAAGAAGTAACATCCTTCTTAGAAAACTTGGATTCACAAGAAGCAAACCGTTTGGAGTTCCTAGCAAACGAACGCAGTACGCTAGCTGTGGCTTTCTTGAAAGACATTCTGAAATATTTAAATGCGTTCAGTACCGAGCTACAAAGAATGGGAACTTAATACGCGATCCGATGCTAACTGTGTTTTCTTTCCGTCGCAAGGTGGATATCTTTAAAAAAGACATTGCAAGTCAAGAATTTTTTCACTTTCCAGAAATTTACGATTATAAAGACAATTCTGAAATAGAAATTTCAGTATTTTCAAGTTTTACGCTAGATCTTAAGAAGGAATTTTATGCAAGATTCTAAGGCTTCTCAGAGATAAAGAAACTGTCGCGATTCTAGAAATCGCCTTTTGAAGTTTCTCCAGCGGCGCAATGGACGGATGTGGCATTGAAAATGTTCTGCCTTTCAAAGCCTTTACTCAGAATGGAGATAATAGTCTTGAAGCAAAACATTTTGTGAGAAACGTTTAAAACTACATCCGCTCAAGTAAACACGTCCAAGAAAAACATGAAAATTGCAAAAAATTAGCAGTACACCTGGATACTATGTTAGGCTCCACATATATTTGTGAAATTTCATTTTCAAAAATGAGTTTCTTGAAGAATACGGTTCTGTCAAGATTAATGGCCGCCCACCTGGAAGGTCTATTCGCGTAAGCTGCTTCCCACGTGAACCTAACTTTAAGGAACTGGCTCACGTCCGCAAATGTAATTCTTCCCATTGATTTTTTAATGCAAATATGCCTATCTATTGCATTTCATATTAATCTGAGAATGAAAATGAAAATAGAAATCTGTAATAAATTTGAGCTTTTTTCTGGATTTTTGATTGCAAACGTGCCTATCTGTTCGTATTTCATATTGTTTTGTGAATGAAAATTTTAAAAAAATGAGTGAGCGGTGCTGCGGCTCGTGTTGGTACTGTTTGTAGGTTTTGCCCTCTGTTGCAGGCCAGACGGTATCGTTTAGTTGGCATGGTTGCGAACGGTCTACCCGACGGGAGCCCTAGTCACACGACATTTACATTTTAACGCAGGACAACGTGACCGATACAGTGACGAGTTTTCGCCCAAAGCTCTGGGTGAGTTCATCTGCTTGTCCGGAAGGGGAGACCGACAAATGTTTTCCACCTTTCGGTAAGTCCGCGACGACAAAATCGAGGCGCACGCCCTTCAATCTTTCTGAAAAGATTTTAGGGAAAGTATTTGGTAAAAAGATTTCATTTTCGATTTACTTACCGCTTGGTATGTCCGGTTCATGATGATGTGCCCATCATTTCGTTAATGGTCACAGTTACTGTAATGTTTACGGCGAATCAAGATACTACGTGAAATTCGGAAGAGATTGCAATGAAAAGAATATGTTGCCATGATTTTGCGTTTGGAGTATATTACATAATATGTTGCTGCATGTGAAATTTAACTAAGATATTGAATTTTTCTTTAGACTTGTGTAGAGCTGTCTATCTGTCGTCAATCTCGAGAAAATTGATCTGACGTATAACTCTCATTTGCGATGAAGCTACAACATTACTCATGAACGGTTTCAGATACTGAAACGAGATTTTGGCAAGTGATAGCACGCAAGAAGAAGAATATTTTACTATAAACTTCATTATCTACTGTGCTATTCACTAACTAAAGACTTTCGATGGGAGAACGTAATTTTTAAGCGCCATCGATGGCTGTGGGAACGAGATATGTTATGGGATTTGGAACAGGGTAAGTGAAGACATTACATGTTTTTTTGTACCGAGGATGTGGTTTTTCATCAGCTACTGACCGCACTTTTTCTCAGTTCCTTAATTAATAGACTTAATAAACCACTGTTTAAGTCTTCTCCCGTAATTGTGCCTGCACAACATGTTAGTGATGTGAGACTCTATATATTAAAATGTAAACTTTCACGGCCGGAAATATCATGTCCATTATAATTATCCGGGCTGTTATGCCGTGGTCGGTTGATGAATTCTGTGGTGATTCCCAACGTTTCGTCTCCGACTGCGGGAGACATCTTCAAGGGGGTCCGTAGCTTGATGGAAGGTCCAACACACACACTGGCTCGCTACTGACTGCCGCTAAATTCCGTGTCCGCGCGCCCCCGTGCCGCGGCGTGACGTCACGTGTTTTGAAAACGTCAGTGCAATTGGCCGCTGTCCGTCGCCGTCGATCGCCGTTGCCATCACCCAGTAGTGGACGAGTGGTACACATCTTCTTTAACACCGGCATCCATATACCGTTTAATTTGACGCCCTCCTCCTTTCGGTTGAAATTATTTGGGTGTTTAGCGATTTCGATTGCCTCCCTGTAGAGCCTTTCGTAGTATCCGCTAGTGGCCGCTAGTACTTGCGTCTCCTCGAAACGAATATTGTGGGTCCCTGGCTGGAAAGCATGCTCCGCAACAGCTGATCGTTCCGTTTCTCCTCTTCTACAATTTCCCTTGTGCTCTTCCAAACGTTTAGAAACAGTTCTTTCGGTGGTACCCACATAAACATCACCACAGCTGCATGGGATCCTATACACTCCAGGTTTTTCCAATGGTTTGCGAGCGTCCTTGGCAGGCCTAAGGTATTCCTGTATCTTCCTGGTGGGCTTTTAAATTACGGTAATATTCCGCTTCATCAAGATCCTCCCTATTCTTTCCGTTACATTTTTAACAAACGGCAGGAAAACCTTAGATTTTGCAGTAGCCTGTACGTCAGTATGATTTCTGCGTGGCTGCCTCAACGCACGTTTTATTTCGGCGGACGAATATCCGTTCTTCGTTAGTGCATTGTGGAGATGTTCCATGTCAGCGTCGAGCAACTCAGGTTCACAAATATTTCTAGCTCTGTCCGCTAACGTCTTGATAACACCCCGCTTCTGTTGTGGGTGGTGGTTCGAATCCCGGTGCAAATAACGGTCCGTGTGCGTGGGTTTGCGGTACACTGAGTGGCCCAAACTACCATTTTCGTTTCTAAACACAAGCACATCGAGGAAATGTAGTTTGCCGTCTACCTCCTCCTCCATTGTAAACTGAATTCTTGAGTTTATACAGTTCAGATGTTCGTGGAAGTGGCTTAGTTCCTCCCTACCATGTCTCCACAACACAAACGTGTCATCCACGTATCGGAACCATACATTTGGTTTCTTGCTGACAGTACCTAAGGCCTGATCTTCGAATTTCTCTACAAAGAAGTTTGCAATTACGGGACTTAGGGGGCTTCCCATAGCCACGCCATCTGTTTGCTCATAAAACTGTTCATTCCACTTGAAGTATGTGGTCGTCAAACAACACTTAAACAGCTCTAAAATACCGGCAGGAAAAATTCGATCCAGCTGTTCCAATACATCATTAAGTGGAACCATGGTAAACAGCGATACCACATCGAAGCTGACCAATATGTCCTCCGGCTGGACCACTATGACATTCAATCTGCTGATGAAATGTGTCGAATTCTTTATATACGAGTCCGAACGGCCCACATGTGGATTTAACAGCGTAGTCAAAAACTTGGCTAACGAGTAGGTGGGCGAACCAATGGCACTTAGTATCGGTCTTAACGGAACATTTTCTTTATGAATTTTGGGCAATCCATAAAGCCTCGGTGGTAGCGCAACCGAACTGCAGAGACCTTTCTGTACACTCTCTTCAATGGAGGACTTTTTTTTATTAACCGCGACACAGTTCTGAGAACGTTGTTAGTGCGGTCCTTATTCAGCTTCCTATATGCTTGCGGATCCAGTAGATCCGTAATTTTTCTCTGATAGTCGGCCACATCCATAACCACCGTTGCGCTTCCTTTGTCAGCTGGGAGAACCAAAATACTATCGTCGTCATTCAGGAGTTTTAAAGCTCTTCTCTCACCCACAGTTATATTACTTTTCGGCGGTTTTGCATTGGCTAATATTCTCACTGTTTCAGAGCGAGAGTACGTTCCATCACGTATTGGCGTTGCTCAGGAGTGCTGTCAAAAATCTCCCATGGAAAACAAACAATTTCGTCTATGCAGTCTTTTTAAAAATACGCTACTGGACATTAAAATTGCTACACCACGAAGATGGCGTGCTACAGACGCGAAATTTAACCGACAGGAAGAAGATGCTGTGATAGTCAAATGATTAGGTTTTCATAGCATTCACACAAGGTTGGCGCCGGTGGCGACACCTACAACTGGCTGACACGAGGAAAGTTTCCAACCGATTTCTCATACACAAACAGCAGTTGACCGGCGTTGCCTGGTGAAACGTTGTTGTGATGCCTCGTGTAAGGAGGAGAAATGCGTACCATCACGTTTCCGACTTTGATAAAGGTCGGATTGTAGCGCATCGCGATTGCGGTTTATCGTATCGCGACATTGCTGCTCGCGTTGGTCGAGATCCAATGACTGTTAGCAGAATATGGAATCGTGGGTTCAGGAGGGTAATACGGAACGCTGTGCTGGATCGCAACGGCCTTGTATCACTAGCAGTCGAGATGACTGGTATCTTATCCGCATGGATGTAGCGGATCGTGAAGCCACGTCTCGATTCCTGAGTCAACAGATGGGGACGTTTGCAAGACAACAACCATCTGCACGAACAGTTCGACGACGTTTGCAGCAGCATGGACTATCAGCTCGGAGACCGTGGCTGCGGTTACCCTTGACGCTGCATCACAGACAGGAACGGCTGCGATGGCGTACTCAACGACGAACCTGGGTGCACGAATGGCAAAACGTCATTTTTTCGGATGAATCCAGGTTCTGTTTACAGCATCATGATGGTCGCATCCGTGTTTGGCGACATCGCGGTGAACGCCCTTTGGAAGCGTGTATTCTCATCGCCATACTGGCGTATCACCCGGCGTGATGGTATGGGGTGCCATTGGTTACACGTCTCGGTCACCTCTTGTTTGCATTGACGCCACTCTGAACAGTGGACGTTACATTTCAGATGTGTTACGAACCGTGGCTCTACCCTTCATTCGATCCCTGGGAAACCCTACATTTCAGCAGGATAATGCACGACCGCAAGTTGCAGATCCTGTACGGGCCTTTCTGGATGCAGAAAATGTTCGACTGCTGCCCTGACCAGCACATTCTCCAGATCTCTCACCAACTGAAAACGTCTGGTCAATGGTGACCGAGCAACTAGCTCGTCACAATACGCCAGTCACTACTCTTGATGAACTGTGGTATCGTGTTGAAGCTGCATGGGCAGCTGTACCTGTTCACGCCATCCAAGCTCTGTTTGACTCAATACCCAGGCGTACCAAGGCCGTTAATACGGCCAGAGGTGGTTGTTCTGGGTACTGATTTCTCAGGTTCTACGCAGCCAAATTGCGAGAAAATGCTGGCCAGTGTGGCCGAGCGGCTCTAGGCGCTTCAGTCTGGAACCGCGCGACTGCTACGGTCGCAGGTTCGAATCCTGCCTCGGGCAGGATGTCCAAGTTCTAGGGGACTGATGACCTCAGATGTTAAGTACCATAGCGCTCAGAGCCATTTGAACCATTTTTTTGCGAGAAATTGTAATCACATGTCAGTTCTGGTATAATGTATTTGTCAAATAAATACCCGTTTATCATCTGCATTTCTTCTTGGTGTAGCAATTTTAATGGCCAGTAATGTACATATATGGTGATCTGGGCGCACTGTAAATGATTATACACGCATGCCTCAGCGCCAATTTTTGTTCTGCGTGCCATGAATTACGAAACACACAGGAAAAACAATAGTTTTTTAGAGGTCTGTACAAAAAAATATATAAAAGAACGTAATAACGGAATCGCTTAACCTCCACAGAAAATGTGTATTTTTTTCAGAATTTTATGCTTACCGTCGTGTGTCCATTCCGCGGAATTACAGAATTACCTTCCCCGCTCGATGCACGCTACTGCAGTTTACTGTGTCCTAGTGGTCACACCGACGGCGCAGATTGTTGCGGGGACTTACCATCCCGACCCAGCCTTGCCCTGTTCCACAGCGCGCCCTGTAGGCGCAGACCTGCAGAGCAGAGCGGGTGGAGGATTGTTCTCGGTCTCCGATAGGAGGGAAAGAGCGCGAGCGGTGTCGACAAGCCCGGGCGGTGACAATGGATCGGGGAATGCCTGCCCCCGCCGCCGGTGGTTGTCAGCCAAGTTTAAGTGTGGCTCAAAGGTATCCTGCGGCATTACAATGTCGCCCCGGGCCGGCGGTGCGGGCGGCGGCGATATTGCCGGCCAGGAATCTGTATCCTGTACCCTGCGACAATGGGCGCGCCCCGCCCAATTAACTCGGCGGCGGCATTGTGCGCTGCAGCCGCGCTCCTCCGTCCAAATGAGTTTTATCTAACATTTCGTATTGCAACAAAAGACGGCCCGGCGCCAGGGGCCGCGCGGATGCACTTTAATCCGATATTTCCTGCCCCCGGCTGCTTGCTACGCGCTTGTTTAATTCTCATCCGGGGAAAGCCGCTAGGGAGGGCGGGGAATCCCCCACCGCTCCGGCAGCTCCCCTTTCCCCACCCCCCCTCCTACCACTCCCCAAACCAGCAGCGCCAGGGCGCGGCAGACTACTTTGAAATGTCGCGACCAGCAGTTTTAGATTTGCATTCATTTTCTTGCCATTGTCCGGTGCCCCGGTCGACCCTTTCCGCGCGGATTATTCCGAGTCGCTGTCGCAGGCCGCACTGCGATTGCTCGCTCGTGCGCGAATTCGGCGGCGGCGTTCGGTTCCGACCTTTGTCTCACCTCGTGTAATAGATTTTCGCTGGAAATGTGGGTAGGCTAAGATTAAATTTACGTCGTAGGCACTGGTGCAACACTTGTCCGACCTCACTGTTTCCTAGGACATGAAATGTGTATGATAATGGAATTTTAAGGAATATTTCCGTGTCGGCAGAAAATAACAATGAATTAAAAATGGACCACCTGCTTACAAGAATACCATTTTTGTTTTTTTTTAACCCTTAGTTGGTAACATGTGAAAAAATGGCGTTTAAAGTAACTTCCGTCTGGGAGACTAAGATGACCAAAATTTTCAATAAATTTCCACTGTAGTGAATACCGAAAATAAATAACAGTTTATTATTCTTTTGCAAAATTCACAAAATTTAATATTTCTGTTTCAAATGAAATAGTTTCCAAACTTGACATTTGCTTTCTCAAATATCTTGATATACTTGCAAAAAAATAGTTCATCTTGCCATGATAAATTGTGTCAGTTGCGGTGTCATCATTTTCCCTACTCTGAAGAGAGTCAACGCCATCTTGTTCATTCTCGGACTTGCAGAGGATATCATTCACATCTATTTCAGAATCACTGTCATGGTCTAAATCTGATACGCGATCTTCCTCAGGAACATAAGACTCATCTGAATGATAATCATCATCGCTTTCTTCAAATTGCTCTAAAGCCATATGCACCACTCTTTTGCTTCTTTGTGACTCCCCTAGTAGGCATCTACAAGTAATGACATATTTGAAAAGAAAAGAGTATAACACAAAAAAACATACTCGGTTAGAGTAATATCCGTATGTCAGACGGAGTAAAAATCTTACCTCTACAGCAATATCCGCCTGAGACGATGTGACTGACGTTTGTGTGCGAGTGAAACAATACTGCCGTGGAAATGAGACAATGACGTCCACACAGTAGCAAGTTCAACTCACGAATGAAGCATAGTTGAAATATGCCAGATCCAAGTAACAATGCACGTCTGTCAACAATACATTGAGAGCTTTTATACCAGCCTAAGAGATAGATGTTACCAACTGAGGGTTAATCCCCAAAATTGTTTCACTACAGTTGTCGCGTCCTCAGCGCTTTCTTTCTTTTGTTGTTTCTGAAATATGTACATGCAATTGTTTTATAGCTAGGGGTATGTTGGCACCAGGTATTTTTGTTTCAAAAAATAATACGTATTACAAAGTATTATGTTGTCAAACCTATCGATCGCTGAACCACGGCTCCGTTATTGGTGGAACGAATAACTTATCTACTTTATATTCATTGCCGCTAATTGTCGGTTGTCTTCTGTTTGCTTCGTCACCATCACATGTTGCAAACCGGCAGAAACCATTTTGTATTACCGAGTTCACGAAGTGTAGTTTCGTGATTACAGTGCAAAGACGTTATGCTTGAGCTACCAAAGCGACCCTCCGAATGGATGGATCAATCACAGATGGTATAGACTGTTTATAGACAGAGGATGTGTATGTGAGGAAACACTCCTGGGCACCCTAGTGTTTCGGACTAAACTGTCACAAGAATTCAAATCGTTTCCCAACGTATTTCTACAAAGTAAACTCGTCGTCTCCGTAGGGAGTTACAACTGCCTACAGTAACAATTTGGTGTGTTTTGGGACGTCGGTTGACTGTGAAGCCGTACAAGTTACAGCTGTTACAGGTTCTACGATCTGAGCGCAAACAAAAACCTGTGACTTTTTCTGACAAGCCTCAGAATCTGAGAATGCACTTGAAAATAACACTTCCGCACAACGTATCGTGTTGTGGCGGAGCGAATTTCCACCTTAATGGGAAAGTAAACCAACACAGTGTTCGAATCTGGGGAGTAAAGGGCCCGCACAACGAACATGTAGGAGATTCATCTAAAGTCAGTGAGTTTTGTGCTATATGACACTCAGCTGCTTAGAGCCTGTGCTTTTTTGGTCGAAACACGGCTAGCTGTCAGCAGTACCTTGCTGTGTTACATAGCTCATTGTTTCCGAGGCTGAACGGGAACAACTTCATTTTTCAACAAGACTGGGTACTCCCCACTGGAGTCGCCAAATGTGTGAATATCTGAGTGAAACTCTGGATTAGTCGTAAAACAGCCCGAGACTTATCACTTGTCAGCTGGCCTCCACGTTCACTGGATCTGACGTCCTGCGACTTCTTCCTGTGGGGCTTCATTAAGAGCAACGTTTTCGCACCAACACTGCTACAGAACCTAGAAGAGCTGAAGAACCGAATCCGTAGTTCCGTAACACCAGTGATGATGGACTTGCTTACCCGAGTATGGGAGGAATTCGAGTATCGATGTGACATACTGAACATCTGTAGTCTAAACTTGAGAGGTTCGTAAATGTTTCATAGTTTTGTCTTATACTTAAATAAACGTACCGTATGCGTTCTAAACGCGTATAGTCTGCTTGAAGCACGCTGTATTACATTTGCGCTTTACATTTTTTGCGTTATGTGTGCCATGTAGAAATCAGGTCCAAGTCTATATTAATACACCACGTCATCTGGAATAAGTGGATGTCCGTTTTTTGACGCATACCATTGCTATAATTAATCTGTCCTAAGGTGTACGTTATAATTTGCCTGCTAATTTTGTTGTTGTTATTTTTATGTTTAAAGTGCCCTATGGGGCATCGGTAAAATTTCGTGAGGTGTTGATTTGGAAAACTATTTGGTATAGTTTGCAATTTATACATGGTGTTGTGAATTTTCACTGAAGAGCCAAAGAGACTTGTGCACGTGCCTAATATAGTGTAAGGCCCCGCGAGCACGCAGAAGAGCCGAAATACGACTTGGTATGGACTCTGCTAATGTCTGAAGTAGTGCTGGAGGAAATTAGCACCATGAATCCTGCAGGGCTGTCCATAAATCCGTAAGAGTACGAGGGGGTGAAGATCTCTTCTGAACAGCACGATGCAAGGTATCGCAGACATACTCAATATTCGTGTCTGGGAAGTTTGTTGGCCAGCGGAACTGTTTAAACTCAGAAGAATGTTCATGGAGCCACTCTCTAGCAGTTACGGACGTGTGGCGTGTCGCATTCAACTGCTGGTATTGCCCAAGTCCATCGGAATGTACAATGGACATGAATGGATGCAGGTGATCAGACAGGATGCTTACGCACGTGTCACCTGTCAGAGTAAACTCTAGACCTATCCGGGGTCCCATATCACTATAACTCACACGCCCCACACCATTACAGAGCCAATACCAGCTTGAACAGTCCTCTGCTGACATGCACGGTCCATGGATTCATGAGGTTGTATCCACACCCGCACACGTCCATCCGCTCGATACAATTTGCAACGAGATTCGTCCGAACGGGCACCATGTTTTCAGACATCAACAGTCCCTTGTCTGTGTTGATGCCCAGCCGAGGCGTAAAGCTTTGTGCCGTGCAGTCATCAAGGATACACAAGTGGGCCTTCCACTCCGAAAGACCATATCGATGATGTTTCGTTGAATGGTTCGCAAATAGACACTTGTTGATGGAAAAAACGACATTTAATCTATGGAGTGCGTGATTGATTCTTTTGTAAATTTTTTTGTTTATTTATAGACACAATCACATGTTTATGACACAGTCATAACCGGCTTCGGCCATACATGACCATCTTCAGGTGCTAAAGGCGGCATACACTGAACACAGGTTCATGCGTTGTGAACGCATTAACAACGCATCAACCTGTGTTCAGTGTATGCCGCCTCTAGCATCTGAAGATGGTCAATGTAAAGCCGAAATCGGTTATGACTGTGTCATAAACATGTGATAGTGTCTGTAAATAAACAAAAAAAAATGTTACTTGTTGACGGCCCAGCAATGAAATCTGCAGCAATTTGCGGAAAGGTTGCGGAAGGTTTTAACGATTGTCTTCAGTCGTCGTTGGTCCCGTTGTCGCAGAATCCTTTTCCGGCCCCAGCGATGCCGGAGATTCTATGTTTCACCGGATTCCTGATATTGACGGTACACTCGTGAAATGGTCGTACGGGAGAATCCCCACTTCATCGCTGCCTCGGATGTGCTGTGCACCATCGATTCTGCGCCGACTATAACACCACGTTCCAACGCACTTAAATCTTGATAACATCCCATTGTATCAGCAGTAATCGACCTAACAACTGCGCCAGCCACTTGTCTTACCTAGGCGTTGTCGTCGCCAGTGCGGCAGTCTATACCAGCTTCTTTGGCGCTTCAGTGTATAACAGTGTATAGCAGCGTTTACTTACGTTTTCTCGAAATCACTGGCGATTTATGCATGTTTACTACCTGTTGTGTCTAGGCAAGACAGCCTAGACACAATGAGAGGAAGCCGAAAGGCACGCGCTTAAACTCACGCAGGCTGGCGAGAGGTCTGAAAATGGATACGTAATGAATGCTATAAAGAAAAGTACGTAGCTGCTGGAATACTTAACTTTAATCCACAATTGGTGAACATTGGTCTTGTTGATACAGTATTATCATCTCAATATAACTTGGTGATGGCGCCTTGCTAGGTCGTAGCAATTCACTTAGCTGAAGGCTATGCTAACTATCGTCTCGGCAAATGAGAGCGTATTTGTCATTGATCCATCTCTGGCAAAGTCTGCTGTACAACTGGGGCGAGTGCTAGGAAGTCTCTCTAGACCTGCCGTGTGGCGGCGCACGGTCAGCAATCACTGATAGTGCCGACACGCGGGTCCGACGTATACTACCGGACGGCGGCCGATTTAACCACCTAGCAAGTGTGGTGTCTGGCGGTGACACCACACTACCTTGCTGTGGATTAAACATTTTTCAAGACACATTTACGATTCAGATACGCTGTTGGCAGTCGTTTGTTTCACTGTTTTGCTTGCAACTGGCGTCCGCGAGGCTTGAATTTGTTCGCTTGTGTTTTCATTTTGTTTTAAAAAAAAATAAACAACAAATAACAAACATGCACACACCCGCACACACACACACACACACACACACACACACACACACACACACACACACACAGACACACACACACAAACTAGATGAAAAGACAATTGAATAAATAGTGTCCATGCAAGTTCTTTAACTCGTCATTATGAAGTGCGCAACTTACTGTCTGTACACCGATGAACCTTATCAGTCACTCGTCCACCGTCTGTTTAAGTCTCGAAAACATTTTTTTCTAAAAAAGAAAATCCTCTGTATTACAATAAACATGCTTCCAATCAAACTGTTGTATACTTATCGCATAACAGTAGAAGCAAAATTATCTTGACTGAAAGTCACTACACAGAAATAGTGATCTTAAAATTAATAGTGCACACAGTAGGCACAGTGGAGCAATCAATGGTGCAAATACTAGTGGAGACCATATTCTCTTGCTTATGAGTCGAAAGGAGTATAGGAGAAATCACGAAAATGAAAGAGAAAATGAGATTTAATAGTGCACACAGTAGGCACAGTGGAGCAATCAATGGTGCAAATACTAGTGGAGACCATATTCTCTTGCTTATGAGTCGAAAGGAGTATAGGAGAAATCACGAAAATGAAAGAGAAAATGAGATTTAAAAGCACAGAATGGGCAAGAGAGTTAAGTGAGAAATACAGGGTGATTCAAAAAGAATACCACAACTTTAGGAATTTAAAACTCTGCAACGACAAAAGGCAGAGCTAAGCACTATCTGTCGGCGAATTAAGGGAGCTATAAAGTTTCATTTAGTTATACATTTGTTCGCTTGAGGCGCTGTTGACTAGGCGTCAGCGTCAGTTGATGCTAAGATGGCGACCGCTCAACAGAAAGCTTTTTGTGTTATTGAGTACGGCAGAAGTGAATCGACGACAGTTGTTCAGCGTGTATTTCGAACGAAGTATGGTGGTAAACCTCCTGATAGGTGGTGTATTAAACGTTGGTATAAACAGTTTACAGAGAATGGGTGTTTGTGCAAAGGGAAAAGTTTTGGACCGCCGAGAACGAGTGATGAAAATGTAGCACGCATCCAGCAACCATTTGTTCCCAGCCCAGGAAAATCGACTCGCAGAGCTAGCAGAGAGCTGCAAATTCCACAATCAACTGTATGGAGAGTCCTACGAAAAAGGTTAGTTATGAAACCTGAACGTCAACTACCCGAGGCGATGGATCGGTCGCCAGGCAGCCCGTGACGGAGCACTTCATCACTGCCCTCCAAGAAGCCCTGATCTTACCCCCTGCGATTTTTTCTTATGGGGGTATGTTAAGGATATGGTGTTTCGGCCACCTCTCCCAGCCACCATTGATGATTTGAAACGAGAAATAACAGCAGTTATCCAAACTGTTACGCCTGATATGCTACAGAGAGTGTGGAACGAGTTGGAGTATCGGGTTGATATTGCTCGTGTGTCTGGAGGGGGCCATATTGAACATCTCTGAACTTGTTTTTGAGTGAAAAAAAACCTTTTTAAATACTCTTTGTAATGATGTATAACAGAAGGTTATATTATGTTTCTTTCATTATAAACACATTTTTAAAGTTGTGGTATTCTTTTTGAATCACCCTCTATGAGCGATTGTGGTCTAACGCCACACCAGCGCGAAAACAGATGTAGACTATACAGAGAACATGGGAGCTGAAAATTTGTGAGGAAACGGAATAGACGAAGGGTAATCGAATCTTCCGAATTTTGTGAAGCACATTAAAGAAATTTTATGGACAGAAGAAAACAATGACTTAATATACTACATTTGTATATTCAATCTTTTATGCTCATTCCGCACGTCGTTGTGACAACAATGAACAATAAGCTGGACAGAATAGAGATACTAGAAAGACGAAATATTAGGAAAATAAAGTGAACAAAACCGCCTATATATTGTTAGTAAACGAGAAGTAATGAGGAGCTCAAGGAAAATATACGGAAAATATTAGAAACATTGGCAAAGCGATTGTTTATATTCTTAGAACACGCTCATGAAGCAAATATTCCTGTATTTCGGGAAAAAGAAGTCAACAATAGCACGAACTAAAGAAACAAAAAAGAATTAAATAGAAATAACATAAAATAATCGGAAATAAAATAATAGTAACTTCTTTAAGAATGAAATACCAAATTTATAACGCTTTCAAGGGAAAAGAAATAATACACCAGGAACAATATGGGCAGGAGACAGGAAAACATGGGGAGAAGAGGGAAACGAGGAAAGAGTATTGGAAAAGAGGCAACAACAAAGCAAGAAGTGGAACTGTTGTCTTTATGGAATCCCAGCTGGTCGATACGAAATAAAAGGTCCTTATCGCCGTCGTCGTCGTCATCATCTTACATACAGGGATTAGACACCTGCCAGTTCCATCTTTAAAAGTTTACGTCCATTGTTTTCTTCGTCGACCAATTTCTCTCTTTTCTTTGGGTTGTAGTTCAGGAATTTATGTGCTCGTCTTTCACCCCTCACTATACAACTTGTTAAGGGGTAGAAACGTAGATATTTTGATCATTGGTACCTTAATATGTACCCGTTTTAGAATACTGTTTGGCTTTTTTCTGCACCTAACATTCTTCCCGTAAACACGTCACATAATTTACTACATGATGTTTTCTGCACGGTCATAACTGCACCTCTAAGTGTACAACGTTTGTCGGTACAGACTCGTCGCTTTGCGTGCACATATCCACGCCTGATCCGCTCCCTAGGGGAAGATAAGCATTAATGGCTTGCTCGTGCACATGTTCTTGGACGTACTAACAAAACTAAAAACATATTACTTCTAACAGCTACAATTATTAGTTTGCAAATGAAATAAATACTAATGTCATGTTATTCAACACAGTGTCCCCGGTCTCCAATAAAGATGTCTGCACGTATACCCCTAATACACTGTATTTACACATTGTTTCCACCCCTCCTAGTATGCAGTTATTTCCTCATTAGTACCATGTAGGTTCATCTCTTTTAAAGGATCTTCATTGTTTATTAAATATTTTCCTGTGCAGACCTTCACTCTCCTCAAGAATATCATATCTGCTGCTTGTATTTTGCTGATATCTCTCCTTCTGTTTATCTACCTCCCGTAGCCATGAAACAGTTATGGTGTCAGCATAGTTTTATAACATTTAATATTTATATTTTTTTATTCTCTCAATTGAGCCACTTACGCAAAGTTTTTAAGGGAAACGGTTACAACAACAAACAGATCTCATATATAGTGTCATCCAAGCCTCAAAGGAAGAAGACCTCTGAAGAAGACACAAAGCAGGTTGCATTCTTACCGTTTTGTGGTTCGACAACAGGGAAGATTAGTCGGCTCCTGAAGAGGCATCAAACAGACAATCTTCAGGCCTCCGGCAAAGATCCGGCATCTAATGAAATCTGTGAAAGACGATGCAGGCAGGAACGCCAGAAATTTACAAGAAACTGAGTGGATGTGGGCAGTTTTATGTCGGCCAGACTGTCCGCACTATTGAACAGCGCCGCATAGAACATGAAAGGTGTTAGCGTCTGCGCTATCCCGAAACGTCAGCTGTAGCAGAACATGCTCTGGAAAACGGACACCAAATTGCATTCGATGAGACGTCTATTATTAAACGGACTAATGACTTCTGGGATAACGTGATAAACGAGGCCATAGAGATTAGAATTTCTGACAACACCTTCAATAGAGACCGTTGATTGCAGCTGAGTACAGCGTGGGATCCGGTGTTGAGGGAGTTGAAACGGGCCCGGCAGTCGCGCGGCCAAAACATTACCATATATGGTGCGGGAGCGAGCACCAGTGACGTCACGAGCGACGGCGCGGCTATATAAGCACGGCAGTGACAACCACACGACAGTCATCCACTTGACAATGGCAGAGGAGATACCTGCAGAAAGCTCGTGGGCAGTAAACCACTTGACACGGCCTGAAACCCGAGAATGTTTTATTTACGGATATCGCAGTGAAAGCATGCATTCGTGGTGTTATTTATTGAATCATGATGCAGATCCGTCCCCTTTCCTCATCTTTCCGCTTCCTGGTGTGGATCTTGAGTAATTGTAGACTTGCGACTGATTTAGAGGTCGCTCCTTCTTATGCAGAGATAGAAATTGATGAGTTGTGCTACCAACTGTTGTTGTTGTTGTGGTCTTCAGTCCTGAGACTGGTTTGATGCAGCTCTCCATGCTACTCTATCCTGTGCAAGCTGCTTCATCTCCCAGTACCTACTGCAACCTACATCCTTCTGAATCTGCTTAGTCTATTCATCTCTTGGTCTTCCTCTACGATTTTTACCCTCCACGCTGCCCTCCAATACTAAATTGGTGATCCCTTGATGCCTCAGAACATGTCCTACCAACCGATCCCTTCTTCTAGTCAAGTTGTGCCACAAACTTCTCTTCTCCCCACTCCTATTCAATACTTCCTCATTAGTTATGTGATCTACCCATCTAAACTTCAGCATTCTTCTGTAGCACCACATTTCGAAAGCTTCTATTCTCTTCTTGTCCAAACTATTTATCGTCCATGTTTCACTTCCATACATGGCTACACTCCATACAAATACTTTCAGAAATGACTTCCTGACACTTGAAACTATACTCGATGTTAACAAATTTCTCTTCTTCAGAAACGCTTTCCTTGCCATTGCCAGTCTACATTTTATATCCTCTCTACTTCGACCATCATCAGTTATTTTGCTCCCCAAATAGAAAAACTCCTTTACTACTTTAAGTGTCTCATTTCCTAATCTAATTCCCGCAGCATCATCCGACTTAATTCGACTACATTCCATTATCCTCGTTTTACTTTTGTTGATGTTCATCTTATACCCTCCTTTCAGGACACTGTCCATTCCATTCAACTGCTCTTCCAAGTCCTTTGCTGTCTCTGACAGAATTACAAAGTCATCGGCGAACCTCAAAGTTTTTATTTCTTCTCCATGGATTTTAATACCTACTCTGAATTTTTCTTATGTTTCCTTTACTGCTTGCTCAATATACAGATTGAATAACATCGGGGAGCGGCTACAACCCTGTCTCACTCCCTTCCCAACCACTGCCTCCCTTTCATGCCCCTCGACTTTTATAACTGCCATCTGGTTTCTGTACAAATTGTAAATAGCCTTTCGCTCCCTGTATTTTACCCCTGTCACCTTTAGAATTTGAAAGAGAGTATTCCAGTCAACATTGTCAAAAGCTTTCTCTAAGTCCACAAATGCTAAAAACGTACGTTTGCCTTTCCTTAATCTTTCTTCTAAGGTAAGTCGTAAGGTCAGTATTGCCTCACGTGTTCCAGAGCTTCATTACTGCAGGAGAAATCTGCAACATTGCAAAAACAGTTTGTGCGGTCCAGGGTTGGTGACAGTCGCGAATTTCCACCTGCTCCCCTTAGGGAAGCAGGGCCGGCAGAGCGCACGAAGGAAGAGACGACACAATACTACAAAGCTTCGAAGGTGAGAGACGTATACTTGGCACTGCGCTGGACTTGAGAACAGAATTTCACAAAGGCGTCATTAGTACCCAGACTATATCGTGGATAATGAGATCGGTGATTGTTTCATTCGCGTATTCATTTTAAATTTCATTCGTTGAGTTATTTTAAGTAAATTTCAGAGGGTCTTATGATCTCAGTTGGTTCGAGGCTGATCGTCGAACCACGTGGCTTCCGTTCTTTCTTTAGAGCTCATTCATAATGTTGTCTTTTTTATGTTTCAGCTTCAGTTAATACGTTAGGAGAGTGTGTGTTAATTATAAGATATTCTTGTAAAGATAATCTAAGATGGAATTCATGATATCGGTGGTTTATTGCTATCACGTGTGTAGCTGTAAGAAGCGCAGACATCTCCACTGGGTGGTTTGCGATTCACTCTATCGAATATTGAGATGCACCTGCCCCTCAATATTCGTTATCTTGCGATCACTTCTATCGGCCGCCACGTGTGTGGACGATAAGAATGGGTCTCCCTGACACACAATGATGGCTAGTGAAATTTGTAAAGAGGCAGTTTAAAAGGTGGGCAGATTACCGTAGCGTGTGTGGATGATATTAAACTGCCGTCCAGAACAACATCTGATATTTTTCGTGGCCTCTGACCATTAGGAGTGTAGTTTTATGTGTGGCACATCTGACAGACAATACGTCACGTAACATCTGCAGAAAAAAGTGAGATGTCCATCGTGTGACGATGTAATTAGTGATTTTTGGGGTTCATATTTTGTCTGTAGCGTAGCGGCATACGTAGATAGCAACCGCCGTGATGATTCCCTGTGAGCAAACAATTATGATAACCACGTGGAGCTGAATAAGACGATTCTTCGTTTACCTGTTCCCAGTCTGTAATAGCTTCCTAGTTAGGTAATACTTTTCGTAATGTTTTTCCTTGCATGCAGTTTATCTGTTCTCGTGGCGTCAGTTGCCTAATCGCGTGTTGCGATTCGTCCTCCAGTGTTAAGAATATTTCCTTCCATAAGGTCGTTGGAAGCACGCTCTCGAGTGATGGAGTACATGAGTGTCCACGTGTAATTGTGAAATTAGATAGTGCTATAATCCCCAGAGCTCTGTACGTTGACTACATCTCAACGGTCGATGGCCATGAAATCACGTAAGCGTTTATTTAGTTAAATTTAGTAGCGCCATAGGTCGAATTTAACTGTATCATTCAGTGCTGGTCACGCCAAAAGGCAAGGCGAATTATATGTGCAGATCACAAGTACTAATAAATCCAAGTTACTTAGAGTCCTAGCTTTTGAAATTCACCAACACATTTAAGTATGCACGTCCTCGTACCTTCCTTGAGAGTATCAGGAAGTGTTTAAAAGGAGCCACATATTGGGACCTCGTGGATAAAATGTTGTTTCCTGTCTTGGTCTGATTATATATATAGAGAATTCATCGAGAATTCTCTCTAAAAGAAATCAGTGTGTCTCATCCATGCTATTCTGTGTGAAGTCGTTATCCGTTTCGATTTAAATATTCCTAGCTAGATACACTCATACACACACATTCAAAGAAGAGGGGAAACTTTCAGTCGTTTTATTTTCAAACTTATGCATGACAGTGGGAGGCAATAACGGGGTTTCAAAGAAGTGATCCTTTAAGTCTGTTGCGCAGTGTGCTATTGATAAATTCTCTTAGCAAGTGTCTTATCCTGAACCGCTAGAATGGAACCCGGAGTTTGTGGTGATTAGTTTCCATTTGATGAGTAGTTATTTTATTATTGTATGTCTAGAGGCGACGCAGAACGCCGGAAAAATTTATCACGCCTTCATTTTTAGATTCGTCTTGCCTTTATGTGACTGTATGGTATGATAAACTTGAGAGTGAGTTTAAGTCTTGAATTGTTTTAGGCAGTTATGAACTTCGGATCTTATTATAAAAATACTTCCACTAATACAATCTGCACACTCTAATTTTGTGTCATCAGGTTTGTAACAACGCATGTTCCTTTGTTACATTAGTTTTTCTATGCATGGTTTTTGAGTAGTGGAACACATATTTTGTCACTGCCCTTTCCTATTATCCGTATAAAAGGAGTGTTCAAATGAAAAGGAGTAAAAAGCTGTAACAACTCAAACCGGCTGAAATAGGCATACGCCACTTTGAGATAAAGCATCTTCGTACGTGAACGTAGCGTCGTCAGATCCTGCCAAAAAATTCGTGCCTGTGCCTCAAGCAGGCCAGCCAGTGTCTACTGTCTTCTTCAACGTCCAAAGTCCGATACTCATAGAATTCCTAAAGCACGGATAAAGTATTAACAGTGACATGCAGTGTGAGACACTCCGTACCCTACGCAAGTTCAAAATGGCTCAAATGGCTCTGAGCACTATGCGACTTAACTTCTGAGGTCATGAGTCGCCTAGAACTTAGAACTAATTAAACCTAACTAACCTAAGAACATCACACACATCCATGCCCGAGGCAGGATTCGAACCTGCGATAGTAGCGGTCGTGTGGTTCCAGACTGAAGTGCTTAGAACCGCTCGGCCACACCGGCCGGCCCTACGCAAGTCCATCAGGACCAAACGCCCTGGGCTGCTCACGGAGGGGGTGATTCGACTGTACGATGACGCACGTCCACATGTCTCCAGGGTCACACAAAGTGTGGCGGCCAAGTAAAAGTGGGAGCAATTTAAGTATCTGCTGTACAGGGCGGACATGTTGCCCCGTGACTTCCATCTGTTTCTCGGACTACGAACTGAAGAACTGAAGGACACAATATAGGACTGGCTACTGTCGCAGTTACAGCAATTCTGGGAGCAGGAAATCCCTCGGCTCGTGAAAGAATGTGATAGTTGTGCTCGTTCCCCTGATGGTTACTTTCGAATAGAGACTTTAATTACAGCCACAGTACTGTTTCCTACCTTTTCTTTTCAACACCCCTCATAACCATTATCATTACGAAAACAAGTGGATTGTAAGAGATAATTACAGCCTGAGGGAACGCCTTAATGGAAGGTAGGTTGATGCCACCACAAAACATGGACTAAAATGGATGCATATAACTGAGCACAGGAACTCGTTAAACCGTGCAAAGGAGATCTGATGCTAGTGGTCTCATCCTGAACGATGGCCGGCCGAAGTGGCCGAGCGGCTCTGGGCGCTTCAGTCTGGAACCGCGAGACCGCTACGGTAGGAGGTTCGAATCCTGCCTCGGGCAGGTTAGTTAGGTTTAAACAGTTCTAAGTTCTAGGGGACTGATCCCCTAAGATGTTAAGTCCCATAGTGCTCAGAGCCATTTGAACCATTTGAACCCGAACGATTCTCAGCTCAAATACGTACACGCGTAGACACTGATCAACCAGAACATTATGACCACCGACCCGCCGGCCGAAGTGGCCGTGCGGTTAAAGGCGCTGCAGTCTGGAACCGCAAGACCGCTACGGTCGCAGGTTCGAATCCTGCCTCGGGCATGGATGTTTGTGATGTCCTTAGGTTAGTTAGGTTTAACTAGTTCTAAGTTCTAGGGGACTAATGACCTCAGCAGTTGAGTCCTATAGTGCTCAGAGCCATTTGAACCATTTTGAACCACCGACCCACTATCGATATAAACACATCCAGGCGACAGCAGTGTCACCTATCGAGGAATGGCTGTTAGTCAGACACACGCACGGTTCACATAGTATCACAGACGGGGAGGGGGGGGGGGAGGGGGGGGGCGAGTCCGTGTGTAGAAATGGGAAGGCGCACAATCTATCTGAGTTTGACCGAGGGCAGACTGTGGTGGCCAGGAGACTCAGAATAGGCACGGGCATTTCGGAAATTGCACGACTTGCCTGGTGTTCGAGGTGTGCTGTGGCGAGCGTCTTCAACACGTGGTGAAACGAAGGTGAAACCCCGTCCAGATATCGTGAAGGTAGACAGCCACCACTCATTACAGATGTCGCACGTCGTAGGACGGGCAGATTGGTAAGACAGGACATGCGGCGACCTGTGGCGGTACTAACATGTTTCAATATTGGGCAGAGTACACGTATGTCTGAACACGAAGTGCACCGCACACTCCTAAAATGGGCCTCTGCAGCCTACGACCCATGTATTTGCCCATGTTAACGCTACAACGTCGGCAAATACGACTGTAATGGGCATGTCACCATTGGCGCTGGACGTTGGCGCAGTGGCAGAGTGTTGCATGATCTGATGACTCCTGATACATTCTTCACCATGCCGTTGGGAGGGCGCGAATCCGATGTCTTCCAGGGGAACAGCTCCTTGATACCTGTACGAGAGGACGGCCACTCCATTATGCTCTGGGGAACATTCACGTGGTCCAGTGTAGCTCGTGCAGGGCACCATGACGGCCAAGGACTATCGTACACTGGTTGCAAACCACGTACATCCCTTCATGATGATCGTGTTCACTGACGGCAGTGGCATTTTTTCAGCAAGATAATCCTTCATGTCACAAGGCCAGGAATGTAACGGAATGGTTCGAGTTCCAGTGGCAATATCCAGTTGAAGCGCTGGCCCTCCATCTAGCCCGATCTAAACCGGATCGAACACGTCTGGGATGTGATTGGAAGTGGTGTGAGAGCTCATCGCTCCCTCCCCCCCCCCCCCCCCCTTCCTCGAAATTTACGGGAAATAGGTGGCTTGTGGGAGGAGATGTGTGTGCGGATGTGGTGCCAGCTGCCTCACTCATTGCTTCCACGCCACGAGGCGTCGCCGTTGTTATCTATGCCAAACGTGGACATAACGACTATTAGGTAGGCGGTCGTAATGTTCTGGCTGTTCAGCGTGCATTCATGAGCCAAGACGTTGTGACCCCTGCCCACTGAGAGGGTGAAAGACGGCTGGTGGCAGTGACAGCACTTGACGCGTTGAGACAAATGAAGAAGCGGAAGGGAGGTGATTGGGCGAATTATCCTAATGACGATACAGGCTACGAATCAAGAAATCCACTGACACAAGGGACTTTGAGCAACGGCAGATTTTTATGGCCCGTTGCCTATGAACGAGCTGCCCGGAAACGCGGAACTGCTCTTCAAATGGTTCAAATGGCTCTGAGCACTATGGGACTTAACCTCTGAGGTCATCAGCCCCCTAGAACTTAGAACTACTTAAACCTAACTAACCTAAGGACATCACACACATCCATGCCCGAGGCAGGATTCGAACCTGCGACTGGAGTAGCAGCACGGTTCCGGACTGAAGTGGCTAGAACCGCTCGGCCACAGCGGCCGGCAACTGGACTTCTGTTTGCCTGCTACAGTTGTGTTTCGGAGTACATCGTTCAGTGTCATTGTTCAACATGGGACTTCGCAAAAGATACCCCTTGCGTGTTCCTCTGTTGATCAAACATTAACGTTGTTTACGATTGCAGTGGACACCGGATCGTAGAGATTGGACTGTGGATAAACTGTCACCTAGTTGGGTGAACCACGTTTCGTGTTGCGTCAGGTCCATTGTCGTGTCTGGATACTCCGTTATCAAAGCGAACGTCTGCTTGGACGATGCACCACGCCACAGACGCCGGCTAGTTTGGGCAGTATTATGGATTGAGAGACATTTACCTGGGTGTCTATGGGACCTGTGGCAGTAATCAAAGCAGAGCGACACATGTGGTCTATGTGGGCATTATTGCGGACCAGCTGCATCGCTTCACACTTGATGTCTTACCTGACGGCGATGGTATCTTCCGCTGTTCTTGTCACAAAGCTATAATAGTGCTTTTAGTGGTCTGAGTAACATGATAGTGAACTCACTTTGATTTGTTGGTCACCAAATTCACTTAAACCATCCGAGAAACTACCTGGCACCTCCTCCGCGCCCACAAACCATCGGCCCGTAATTAGCTCCATAAACCTATATGTTTCCCTTGGATACTATACTTCATCAAGTTACGAGACGACGAACGCACTGATCAGCTTATCGAAAACGTGAAACAACCCGCACCCAGTTTCATATCTCATTCGCACTGTGATTACTATCGACTGCTTGCAGTTCGCACAAAAGCAGGATGGTCTTCGCTATTTAGTGAGGACATTAATTTCAATGGAACTTAGTAAAGGTTATGTAACAACACATCCTTCATATGCCATGATTATTGATTCTGATCTAATGCGGAAGGAAGTCATCAGCATTAACAGGTTAAGAGCGGGCCACATGACTTCCAACAAAATGAAGTACGCGAACTGCGATTACCGAGCAACTGACAATGCCATTCTGCGTTTTTGTGAAGCGTAAAACGTAAAAAAACGTAGGAGGAAAACACCACACAAAGAAATCAAAACTGGTCTATTTCTCACTCCAGTTAGTTCTAAGGTCTTTGAACAATCAAGCTTGTAAAAATTTATAAACTTCGTAAAATGGAATCCTCAATGATAGTTCGAGTTTTTAATTGGCATCTTCTTCCACATCTACATTTATGCTTACATCCACATACATATCTATGCTCTGCAAACTACTCTGAAGTGCATGTAAGAGTGTAAGTACCTATGCACAAGTTATTGGTGGTTTTCCCCGTACCGTTGACGTATGGAGGGCGGGATGAATGATTGTTTAAATGCTTCAGTGCGTGCTGTAATTAATCTGAACATACCCTTACGATCCCTGGGGAGCAACACGTAGAGAGGCTGCAGTATATTCCTGCAGACACCTATTAAAGACGAGTCTTGAAACTTTGTAAGTTGATTCTTTTGGAATACTTTACGTCTGTCTTCAAGGGCCTGTCACTTAAGTTTTTTGAGCGTCTCTGTGACGCTCTCTCACACCTGTGTCCAATAGTACTGCCTTTATCCAAATACGTTCAATATCCCTGTTAATCCTATCTGGTGCGGATCCCGCACGACAAATTCTTAGGATGGGTCGCGCGAGTGCTTTGTAACCAATCTGCTTTATAAACTGACTGCAATTCAGTAATATTGTACCAAAAAACCGAAGACTACCCTCTGCTTTACTCACGACTTAGTCTTTATCATCATTCCATTTCATATCCCTAAAACGTGCTATACCCAGGTAGTCTTTTCTCATGAGTTGACCGATTATAACTGTGACGCACTGACATTATAGTCATTCTAGTTCCTGGTTCTTTAGTTCAATTCGTACGTGGTTGAAATTCGAGCTTGACTGACGTAATGTTCTGTGTGATCCTTCGGGCTTTGTTGGTGAAACTGTTGGCTTACAAGTTTACAAGCACAGTGCCGACGCACGCACAAGTATATCGGAGCACACCGCCCACCCTACATTGTTGAACATGGAGCTCCGCAGTAGACCAGCCCTACGTGTTCACATGTTGACCTAACAACATTGTCAGTTACCATTGCAGTGGGCGCGGGACCATCGGGATTCGACCGTCGATCAATGGAAACGTGTCGGCTCGTAGGGCGAATCACACTGTATCGATGGTCGCCTCCACGAACGCAGTCATCGAGATGAACGCCGGTTTGAAATATGCAGCGCGCATCGGACACAGGCTGGAGAGAGCAGTATTACGCTGTTGGAGAC
This sequence comes from Schistocerca serialis cubense, assembly GCF_023864345.2. Lineage (NCBI taxonomy): Eukaryota > Metazoa > Arthropoda > Insecta > Orthoptera > Acrididae > Schistocerca > Schistocerca serialis. The sequence goes on along the minus strand of NC_064643.1, from coordinate 106,242,882 downwards.
ATTCTCCTACACCTGCATGGGACCAGAGGTAGTAATCGAAGACACGCTTAACAGCTCTCAGCTGCCAACCACCTGCATCCCTTCATGCTTGATGTCATCACCGACGGCGATGTCATCTTTCAGCAGTATAACTGTCCGTATTTTTGGAGCCAGTACGTGCTACAGTGGTTTGAGGAGCCTTATAATGAAGTCACGTTGATATCTCGGCGACTGAATTCGACCAAAGTAAATCCTATGGAACCCATCCGGGTCACTTTCCGGTGCCATCATCGCACACGCACATCAGCTGCCCGTTATCTACGCGAATTACACGACATGCACGTAGACATCTAGTGCTACACTCTATAAACCTAACAACAAACTGATGATGCCTGATACGCAGAATCATTGATGTATTTTGTTACAAAGACGAAAAAACTAGCTACACTCATACTTATTTGTATTGATTGCTAAACTCAGCTCCCTAGAATAAAATAAACGGGAGTAATACCATACGACCATTGTCAATGTAAAGAAACAGTTGTAGGAAGCTATAGACTAGGATTGCCCGAACGTAGCTTCAGGGCCTAAACGGAAAGGGCTTTCTTCCTCCGTATCCAGCGGCTCTTTTCGCAGCTGTGTGTGAGTTGTGTGTTAAGTTTATCTGTGGATTATACTTGACTGTAACTGGTATGTGTCATGTTTGTACTGTGTGGCGACGAGAGAAGAGAGGGGGTAAAACCCTGTGCGAGCTCTAGCGGTTGTTAAGTGGACCGGTGAGCTTAACGTCCCCAACCACTGGACGAATCACCGACAACAGTGTCAACTGTCATCTTTTAAGAACAACTGTTTTAACATTTTAAATGAACACCGCGGTCTTAACGTATTATGTACTGCCGGCTTGTTCTTGCTTCGTTTTGCCCGACTGTATCTTCAGACTCTGTCTGCGCAATGATTTTAAGGTACCAAGAATGATTTTCCTTTCCGAAGTGGAGTCGGCGCTGACTTGAGACTTGATGCCAGATTGAAACTGTCTGCAGAACCGGGACTGGAACCTATCTCCTTTGCCTTTCACGAGAAATTGCTGTACCGATTCATCTACCCAAGCGCATAGATAGCTTACTCCGTAGCGTACTAGCCCGCGAACTGCAACGGTCCCCAGTTCGAGACTCGGTCCGGCATACAGTTTTAATCGGCCTGGAAGTCTCGAGTTTAACGTACTCACGAAGGAATTATCCGAATGGGAGGGAAATCGATAGATGTGGCGTACACGTACAGGCAAGCAAATTATTACAAGTTCAGAAAAAAATGATGATTTGTTCAACGGGAAGGACCTCACGACTGAACAAGCCAGTAAGGAGTTGATCCATCTCTGCCAAATTCTGTACAATTGGCGCTTTAGATCGTCACAATTCCAAGCTGGTTGTGGGCCCTGCCTGTAATGTTCCAAATGTTCTCAATCAGGGACAGATCCTGCGACCATGCTGGCCAAGTTCGGGTTGGACAAGCATGAAGATAAGAAGTCCAATAGTTCGCCGTGTGCGAGCGGGTGTTATGTTACTGAAATGTAGGCCCAGGAAGCTTCTCCATCTGCATCGATAATCCTCTATCCACACTGCGGCCCGTGGTGGAGGGTACACCATACAACTATTAGTCAATTCCAGTCCTGTTCCACCTGCAAGTATAACGAGGGAGAGACGACTGTCTGTATGCCTCCGTATGAGTCCTAATTTCTCGTATCTTATATTCGTGGTCCTTATGCGCAAAGTACTTTGGTGGCTACAGAATCGTCCTGCAGACATCTTCAAATGTCGGTTCTCTAAATTTTCTCAATAGCGTTCCTTGAAAAGAATATCGCCTTCCCTCCAGGGATTCCCATTTCAGTTCCCGAAGCATCTCTGTAATACTTGTGTGTTGTTAGAATCTACCAGTAACGAAGCTAGCAGCCCTCCTCTGTACTACTTCGATGTCTTCCTTCAACCCGACCTGGTACGGATCCCAAACCCCCGATTAGTACTCAAGAGTAGGTCGCACTAGCATCCTCTATGCAGTCCCCTTTACAGATGAACCACGCTTTCCCAGAATGCTCCCAATAAACCGAAGTCGAGCATTTGCCTTTCCTACTACAATCCACATATTTCATATCGCTTTGCAAAGTTATGCCGAGATATTTAAACGATGTGACTGTGTCACGCAGCACACTACTAATGCTGTATCCGAAAATTATGGGTTTGTTATTCCTACTCATCCGCATTAACTTACATTTTTCTACATTTAGAGCTAGCTGCTATTCATCAGACCAAGTAGAAAATTTGTCCAGGCCGTCTTGTATCATCCTAGAGTCACTCAACGACGACGCCTTGCTGTACGCCACAGCATCATCAGCAAAGGACCGCCAAATTTTGCGGGTCCCGTCACACTTCCCTGGAGCACTCCTGACTATACCCTTGTCGGAGAGGAACATTCGCCGTCGAGGACGACATACTGGGTCCCGTAACTTAAGAAGTCTTCGAGTCACTCACATATCTGTGAACGTGTTCCATATGCCTATACTTTCTTTAATAGCCTGCAATGAGGCACCGCGTCAGACACTTTCCGGAAATCTAGAAATATCGAATCTGGCTGTTGCTCTTCATCCAGTAGGTAGCAGTATATCATGTGAGATAAGGGCAAGCTGAGTTTCGCCCCAGCGATGCTTTCTAAAACCATGCTGATTCGTGGACGTAAGCTTCTCAGTCTCAAGAAAGTTTGTTATATTCGAACTGAGAATATGTTCAAGGATTCTGTTCAAATGGCTCTGAGCACTATCGGACTTAACTTCTGAGGTCATTAGTCCCCTAGAACTTAGAACTACTTAAACCTAACTAACCTAAGGACATCACACACATCCATGCCCGAGGCAGGATTCGAACCTGCGACCGTAGCGCCTAGAACCACTCGGCCACCTCGGCCGGCCAAGGATTCTGTGGCAAACCGAAGTTAGGTATATTGATCTGTAATTTTGTGGGTCCGTTCTTTTACCATTCTTATATACTGGAGTCACCTGCGCTGTTTTCCATTCGCTTGGGACTTTGCGCTGGGCGATAGATTCACGATAAATGCAAACCAAGTAAGAGGCCAGTGCGGTAGAGTACTCTGAAAAACTGAATTCGTATTCCATCCGGTACTGGTGACTTATTTATTTTCAACCCATTCAGTTGTCTCTCTACGCCAAACCAAACTGTGCACTTTCCAAAAAAATTGAAACACTGAAATTATGTAGCAACACTATGAAACACACACCGTGCACTGACCCATTAAAAATCTTCATTACAAAGAAAATGCTTAGAATTTGAGCAATGGAAACGTGAGATGAGAAACGAAAGAACCAAAAGACTGCTAAAAGAATCTCACCTGGAAAAGTGCAGCATAATCAGCAGCAACGGCACAGCATGAATAAAGCGCGCCAGCTAAAATATGCGAAAGTAAGGCTAAACTACTGGCAGAAAGATTAGAAAGATGTTTTCATATTAAAAAAAATTCTTACTTGAAATGAAAGTAATAATCCTTTCATTATAGTGACAACGCTGTATTTTAGGCTATTATTTCACAAGAGCGTAAAACTCACAGAAAACTAGAAGCTTGACTTTATTTACAAAAATCTTACAAGGCAATGCTCTTATGATCATGCAAATTGATATTAATTAAACTGAAATGACCTAAACTGAGGGGGGGGGGGGAGGGGAGGTAGACCGTTCTGTTGCAAGAACCGCTAGCATTATCAGTACCCGCGCGCAAAAATTATTACCTTAAAAGCATATCCATAATGCAAATCCATTCTATCCGTTCCATAAATACTGCATCTGTAAATCTTTCCATCAGATTAATAATTCCCAACAATTTTCTTCGGCAAAATCCTCCTACAGTATGCACTACGCTACAAGCTCTGCCAGCTTACTCCATGTCCAACACTCGACTATTCTGCGCTCTACATCTGAGCCAAAGATACACAAGTTCAGAGATACTACTGTCACTGCCTTAAGTCAGCTATTCCACAGATGTCATACGCGACTGTTTCCCTCTAGTAACATGACGTTCGAGTCCTCCCTTGGGCACGGGTGTGTGTGTGTTGTCCATAGCGTAAGTTAGTTTAAGTTAGATTAAGTAGTGTGTGAGCCTAGGGGCCAATGACCTCAGCAGTTTGGTCCCATAGGAAAATTTCCAATTTTCATTAAATTTCCACTAATTCTGAAATTATCCAGAAATAAATGTTCAGTTCACCTATGTATGTCCACTCCCAGTATGTCTGTATGAGTCTCCTGCATGAGCGACTTCATGAACGTGACATATAAAACCTCGGCTTTCGTTTTGCTGTCGTCAACTGCCACAACAGACTGGTCAATAAGTGACTGGATGGAAATCATAGGCCCACTTAGCTATTTTACATAGGACCAGAATTTTTTCGGCTTCTCTGCCAGATCTTTTACTAAGGTATGACGGTGGAAATAGTTGTATGTTTCGCGCATAGATCTTTTCACAGACGCACGAATCTCTACTAACTGTCGTCATTTGCGCGTTCTCATTTCAACCGAGAAATTTCCGAATTTCGTTGTTAAACCATAGTGGATCTCTTCTGTTCTTAATGTATGTACTAGCACATACTTCCCTAGACTACGACTTGCAATCACCTTAAACTTTCCTCTACGTCCAACTTACTGGAACTAAGTGATGTCATTTCACGGTCTAGGTGAGATGCTAACAACTGCTTATCCGGCCTATTTGTAGCTACATAGTCTACGACATTTTCATTGTGTGTGGGATGCTGAACTAACTGCTCAAGGCAGTTTTCAGAAAACTTGTTCAAAAGTACTTGTCATGACTGTCTATCTGTAGCACCACAATGAATCCATAGCCATCCCAGTCTATACTCTGTAGGTTAAAGTCGTCTCCAACTAGCAATGCATGATTTTGGTATTTACGCGCTAATGATCATAGACATTCTTTGAATGACTGTATAACTGTCAGATCACAATCGGGTGGCCTGTAAAATCATCAAACTTAGTTTAACATTGATCTGTTATACGGCACCACATAACTTCATTGTCACACTCAACTTAGACCTCAATAGAGACAATATTTTTATCAACTACAATGAACACTCTCCTCCTACGGCCTCTAATTCGTCTTTCCGATGTACTTTCCATGACTCGCCAAATATCTCAGAGCTTTCTACTTCGGGTTTCAGCCAGCTCTCGGCCCCTAGAATAATTTTAACACGAGAACATTCTTGGAGGGCAGTAAATTCTGGAACATTGTTACAAAAACTTTGACAATTTACTGAAAAAATTTTGACAGTCTATCCTGAATGCGGTCTGACTTCCCTTGCTGCGTATCAACTGGCGAGTATTCATCAGAATACTTGAAACTACCTCCTGGGCTAACAAGCCTTCATGTGCACTCGCCTAGTACTCTGCTACCCGAATAGATACTTCCTTTGTGTAGTGCACAACTCACCTATCAAGGGGAGTCCTACAAATCTTCAACCGATAATGCAAGTACAGAAATCTTCAGCCAAGACCGTCACAGAGTCGACGAATCCTTTGTCTGAGACCCTCCACCCCGGCTCCAAACCAAAGGATCCTGATCAACCGTGGGAACAATGCTGCAAATTGCGAGCTTTGCTTACACCTCAACTGTGAGGCCAGCAGTCTTCACCACTTCCGCTACACACCTCTTTGAACTGAGGATGGCCTCAGAAACTAAGCAACAGGCGTTGTTGGCGCTGACGTAAGCTAAAACTTGCAGACGACAGCACTCTACAGGCTCGATAGCCGCAGGCAAGGACGCCTCCACATCTCAGATGAGGACCCCCGTCAGGCATAGCGAGTGCACATTGGCTTTCTTTCCAGCCCTTGACGCTATCTGCATAACAAGCCCCATAACGCACCTAAAATTGGAGTTCCCAATAACTAGTAAACCCCTCCCCCCGTGTGCCTGCTCGGACACTGCTGAGAGAGCGACCAACTGCCCACTCACAAGGTGAATGGGCGAGGCCAGACGGGCAGTATCCACAATGGCCCTCCACCTCGAGCGACGCGAACGAGTTACCACCCGCCTCCCGCCCTGCTGCAAGGGCTGGTGCACCACTTCCGGTACACTAGGAGGAGACTCAGTAGCAGAGCCCATGACCGAAACAAGGGACACCTGAGGTGTCCAATGCTATGCACCACATTCTCCGCCATCGCTACACCCCGAGGCAGCAGACTGAAGGTGACTGACCATAGCCATCGCATTTCGCGAACTGCGTCTTGGTCTGCACACAGCATTCACACATCCTACCCATCCATGCTTGACATGAAGGGGAACAGAACGGGGCAAAGAAAATCGTCGATATACCGTTGTACTGTAAGGGTGGTAAGGGTGTCACGGATGATAACCAAAGGGGTCCTGGTATGAAATAAAATGGCATCCCAAACCATCATTTCTGTTATCAAACCGTACGTCGGGCGACAGCCAAGTTGGTATCCCAATGCTGTCAGAGGCGTCTCCAGATACGTCTTTGCTGGTCATCAGGGCTCTGTTCGAAGCGAGACTTATCACAGAAGACAAGTATACTCCGGTCAATGAGATTCGAGGCCAAAGACAAGCCTGGAGACAACCCGGGTAGCCGTGGGATACCAATCTGATTGTTGCACGCCATACACTCCGACAACCAAGAGCGATGATTTGGGGTGCCATTTCATTTCGGTCAAACCCTACCTTGGCCAGCAAGGTCGCTGGATCTCTCCACGACTGAGAATGTTTCGAGCATTATGGACAGTGCTTTCCAACAAGCTCGGGATTTTCAGGACCTAAAGCACCAACTGGACACAACCTGGCAATATATCCCTCAGGAGACATCCAACAACTCTGTCAATCAGTTTCAAGCCGAAAAACTGCTTGCGTAAGGGCAAGACATGAACTAACGAGTTATTGATTTTCTCAACCTGTGAAGCTCTTGCTCTTAAATAAATCATCCAGTTTTTCTGGTATTGTAATGATTTATTTGTCTGTACATGTACATCGCATCTACCTAATTTCCGTCCCATTTGATTATTCCATCATGGAACGTCTTTTTTTTCTTATAGTGTATCTTATCTCCAAGCAATTATGAAAGCTGTGGATGAGATAAGACGTGATTAGCGGTTGACTTTCCTTATCTGCTCTGATTTACTCATTACTCTGCAAACCGTCAAGTATACCTATCCCGCAGATGTAACATTTCAGAATAGCGAGGACGCCCTTCTCCGGTTGCGTAGTCAGGGCAGGGAGCAGTAATTCTGCTAAGTGCCAAGACATGTGGGAAATGGTGTGAATGAGTTAGCCGATGGCGCAGCAAAGGGGGCATCAAACTACCTTACGTTATCCACTGTCCTGTCTCTCTGCTTGCCATGGTGTCAGTGTTGAGGAGTTCCCTAATGCGTCTTTGAGGGGGCTACAGTGGTCCGGCATGATGAACAGCACATAGAAAACAATGAAATCGACGCACCTTTTGGTCGCCAGCCTGCTTAATACGTCTTCGAATAGGTTAAATGAACGTGACACATAATTTCCTTCTCAGACACGAAGACATGCCACTTTGTGTTGTTTGTGGCACGTAAATGACAAGTTCGCCACATTGTAAATAGGTGTAGGTTACATCACGAGAAGAGGGCAGAAGACGGCCTCCCTCTATGTTAAGCGACACTGAAAAAAGATGTGGCACGTGTTTTAAGATAGATTGTGTGTGTCTGACCTATCTAAGCTTTTAGCCAGGAGAGCTTTTTTATTGAAAATGTTAACATTTTTTGAAAAACTCTACCAGGAAAACTCAGAATAGAATAGGTTAGCAATGGGCTGATGTGCCAGTGGGTATGTCAAGGTGCGCCGCTATTGCAAGAGACCTCATAGCATGGTAGATAGAAACGCAAGTGATGGTGTGCTACGTAGCAAGGCACTGTGACGTAACGCTACGTAACTTCACCGATCGAGAACCACTACAAAAACAAACTTAGACAGAAAAGGCCGAACTCAGTGACGTAGAATAATCGCTGCGCGGCATGGCACTGATGGGTCTGATAAATGAGGGCAAATGTGCACAGACTCGGTCCTTAAAGGGCCGAGTGTTTCAGAGCTCAAGAACACAGTCTGTCGTGTTGCCATTCTGTCCGTGTCGCTAGAAGCAAAAAGAGTGACAGTCTGCCAAGGTTCAGTGAAACCACGACAAACTGATCGACGATGGCCAACCTGCTGCTTGCTTGCTGAGTTCAATACGGAGATGCAGTCAAACCTGATCCGTATCACAGCCATGGTCTTCCATTGGGTATTTTGACAGCTACTGTGGGTGTCAGCATGGAGATAAACAAGGAAGGAAAGAAGTCACTACGGCCAGTGGCAGGAATCCAAAATGATCTGTACATTAAACTTGAAGATTAACTGAACACTTTATTTCTAAAAAGAAAATAAGCATAACTTGTTTTTATGTAGTGGTTTCCTGTGACTCCTACTTGCAAGTACTTTACCCACTGTTACTACTCGCAGAACGCAGGCTAAGTAACGTCTTCCTAATACTTGTTACAGATGCTCTCGAAGTCCGCAACCGAACTGGACCAACCGGTGATGGGCTGCTTCTTAAATCAGCGTTGACAGGGGGCGCTGAACACTCTGTTCTACATCTACAGTTACATTTATACTCCGCAAGCCACCCAACGGTGTGTGGAGGAGGGGACTTTACGTGCCACTGTCATTACCTCCCTTTCCTGTTCCAGTCGCGTATGGTTCGCGGGAACAACGACTGCCGGAAAGCCTCCGTGCGCGCTCGAATCTCTCTAATTTTACATTCGTGATCTCCTCGGGAGGTATAAGTAGGGGGAAGCATTATATTCGATACTTCATCCAGAAACACACCCACTCGAAACCTGGACAGCAAGCTACACCGCGACGCAGAGTGCCTCTCTTGCAGAGTCTGCCACTTGAGTTAGCTAAACATAACCGTAACGCTATCACGCTTACCAAATTACCCTGTGACGAAACGCGCCGCTCTTCTTTGGATCTTCTCTATCTCCTCTGTCAACCCGACCTGGTACGGATCCCACACTGATGAGCAATACTCAAGTATAGGTCGAACGAGTGTTTTGTAAGCCACCTCCTTTGTTGATGGACTACATTTTCTAAGGACTGTCTCAATGAATCTCAACCTGGCACCCACCTTACCAACAATTAATTTTATATGATCATTCTACTTCAAATCGTTCCGTACGCATACTCCCAGATATTTTCCAGAAGTAACTGCTACCAGTGTCTGTTCCGCTATCATATAATCATACAGTAAAGGATCCTTCTTTCTATGTATTCGCAATACACTACATTTTTCTATGTCTCAATACGCCAGCACATCCCTCCCAGCCCCCCAGAATGCGCCACCGTTATTGTGTAGTGAGGCTACGAACGATAACGGGGAGGTAGGCAGGACGCTGGACCTGGAGATGGGCCAGGATCTGTAGCTGTGGAAGACGGCCTACTCCCAACCGTACCCTGCCATCTAGTTCGCGAGGGAACAGGAACACCCTCCAGAGAACTGCTGTCGGGGCACACTCCAGGCCTGAGGGGGTGTGCTGGGGCGACGACGGCGACAGCAACGGCGATGGCGGGTCCAGGTCCATGGGTATGGCGAGCTGGAACGGCGGGGGCGAGGGCGCATCGTCCATCCACTCCGCCTGGGATGCTCTGGAGGCAATGGAGTCTGGCTGCGAAGGCCGCGCGGTCCCGTGAGGCCGTGAATCTGGGGGAAGAAAAGCAGCAGAATCACGGGACAAATGACGTGCACGAATTTGGTTCTGGTAGTGGGGCTGCAAACCATCGGGTCCTGCAAACAAATACATGTAAGAGCCAATGCGTTCCTGGCTCACGACTCTTCCCCAGCTCCCATGGTTGCCACAAAACCTGAAAAGAACAAGATCGCGCTGCGCAAAGCGATACTTGCGGACCACTGGCGGCGCTGGATGCTGTGGTGGGTGTAGTAAGTGGAGCAGCGTCCGATGGCGGTGGCCATGCAGAAGTTCTGCCGGTGATGGTCCGTCTCGTGGATGGGAGCGATAGAAGTCATGAAAGAATTGCAGCGCCTGTTACCGTGTCCGTGTGTGAGTGGTGCGAAGCTTGGCCATCTGTTGCTCGAAAGTGTGTACGAAGCGAAATGGTTCTCCGTTGGACTGCGCTTAAAACGGAGCACTTGTCAGATGAAGAATGCCATTTCGTTCACAAAACTGTTGAAAAACGGTTGAAATTGCTCTGAGCACTATGGGACTTAACACCTGAGGTCATCAGTCCCCTAGAACTTAGAACTACTTAAACCTAACTAACCTAAGGACTTCACACACATCCATGTCCGAGGCAGGAGTCGAACCCGCGACCGTAGCGGTTGCGCGGTTCCAGACTGTAGCGCCTAGAAACGCTCGCCCACCCAAGCCGGCTGCATTACAAGCAAATAAGGTTCGAGGGGGTGCACACCCTGATTGCTTATTACATGTCCTAAGTACTGTAGTTCAGTTTGAAAAAAGTCACACCTTTCGAGACGACAAGTGAGTCCAGTTTATGACAACAATCGAAAAAGAGGACGCCAATTGGCAATGTGTTCCTCTGGTGTGCGACCTGAGATGACAATATCGTCAAGACAGTTTGAACAAAATGGCACTTTTGCAGTCAGCTGCTCCAGGTAACGTTGAAAAATGGCGGGTGCGGAAGCGCTGCCGAAGGGCAAACGCAAATACTTGAGCAGTCCTAAGTGCGTATTTACAACAAACACTTTCTGTGATTCTTCATCCAATTGAAATTGCAAGTAGGAAAATAACGTCCTGCAGCACGCGTGTCCACGAGTTCCTCAGGGCGTGGTAAAAGCAATTGGAACGGGGCGGGCCCTAAGAAACTTAGGCTGTGCATTGTCTTTCAATGTAACATACGCTATGAAGTTACTTTTTTTACCATTCCTTCAACAAATAGTTCAGGAAATTGTTTAAGCAAACTAGCGACACTGTCTTTTGGTGCAAACGAAAGTACGTTCTAATGGATGCTACGTCTAAACAAATCAAAAGTATCTAAACCGAACTGTTCTCACTGTCTCTGGATCGCAACACAGTAAAATTCACTGTCATAATGTGAGGTTTGTAAGTAGGCTAGCAGGAAAACTACGCTGTCCAAGCACTGGAATTTCCTGACTGTTGTAAGCAGTGAAGTGCTTGCTAGACTGAGAAAGGTGTGGTGAACCTAATTGTTCGTATGTGGCACGATTAAACAAAGTTACTGAGGCACCTGTGTCAAATTGAAAGTTCACACGACAGCCAGCAATGCGTAGCGAGACAAATAGTTTGTTATATGGTTCAAATGGCTCTGAGCACTATGGCACTTTGACATCTGAGGCCATCAGTCCCCTAGAACTTAAACCTACTTAAACCTTACTAACCTAAGGACATCACACACATCCATTGTAAGTAGGCTGTTTAGGTTTTTATGGTGGTAACGTCACGTAGCACTCAGTATAAAAATCACTGACTGTGCTGTGTGCAGTCTGTGGCTGGTTTGCATTGTTGGGATATTTTCTATTGAAGTGTTGAGCAGTTGGATGCGAACAGCGCATAGCGTTGCGCAGTTGGAGGTGAGCCGCCAGCAGTGGTGGATGTGGGGAGAGAGATGGCAGAATTTTGAGAGCGGACGGTCTGGACGTGTGTCCATCAGAAAGAGTAAATTTATAATACTGTATATCATGAATATATATATATATATATATATATATATATATATATATATATATATATATATATATATGATGACTTCTGAACATTATTAAGGTAAATACATTGTTTGTTCTGTATCAAAATCTATCGTTTGCTAACTATTCCTATCAGTAGTTAGTGCCTTCAGTAGTTAGAATCTTTTATTTAGCTGGTAGTATTGGCGCTCGCTGTATTGCAGTAGTTCGAGTAACCAAGATGTTCGTGAGGTAAGTGATTCATGAAAGGTGTAATTAGTGTAGCTATTGTTTATTGTTAGAGCGTAATTGTAGAGAGAATTTCCTTTGTAGTTGTAGTTTTTCATTATTGTACAGTAAAACAGTTGTGGCATGCATGTAGATTTGCATCAAGTATTTCGCAGCTGCGCTTGCAATTAACTAGATATTATTCTCAGTGCTATGTTAATGTGTTTTCTTATTTTTGCTCTTCAAATTGTGTTTTTCTTGTTATCGAGTGAAATTATGGCGTGTGAATAACGTAACACTAGGCTCCAAAGTAAACTGAGAAATGATAGTGATGACGAGTGTAGCTTATCAGCACCACCGTGTAATGAATTAACAGATATTCAAAGTAGTAATTTGGTAACTGTGCATAGGGAAATGGGGCGGGCGGCAAATAATGGTGTAGACAGTGAAACAATCGATCGGTCGGCAACAGCTCGCCTCAGGATTCCGAAATGACAGGACACAATCTTGCAAATACTGTAGATTCAGGTTTTGCGTCCTCAACATTTTCTTAAATAAGTCAAGACACATTTTCTGCTTTTCAAAATGCGAATATTGCCGATTCAAATGCATTGCCGAATAGCACTGAGGAACATGTTTCAGACACTAGTGCATTGTCATTACAATTAATGCAACAAATGGGACAAAAGCTTCAAAAGTTATACACAATGGAACAAAATCTTCAAAAGTTAGACACAATGGAACAACACCAGAGACAAACACAGCAACAGCTTCAAAAGTTAGACACCACGCTTGAACAAACACGTGAATGTTTAACTGCTGAGTTACTTAAAGTCGAATCGAAATGTCAAAAAGTCTGTAACGAGGTAAAAACACAACTTTGTGAGCATTTCCAATCTACTTTTTCGCGTCATGAAAATGCATTACAGAAACACGAAGCCGCCATAAAAGAACTGCATACTATTGTTCATGAAATTGACGACACATTGCAAGCTAAAATTGATTCAGTTGCATCTACCGATTCCGTTAAGAAACTTGCAAAAACTCAGGAAAACTTAAAGGACACAGTAGAAACGTTTTCAACACAAATGGTCACTGTAACGTGGTTCAGAAAATCACACTGAGGAAATCAGTTCATTATCGGAGAAAGTAGCCGAACTTCCCGATCAGTTCACTAACTTATCTACAAAGGTAGATGATGATCTGAATGACACAAGACCTTCACGGACACAGAAGGGTATGAACAAATTAAGAAATTTAAACAAAATCAAAATCAAATTAATACGCAGTACAAAAGAGAAATCCGGGAAGTACAAGATCAGTTGGCACAAGTAATACAAGAATGACATATTTCAGAGGAGACTCGCACTTCAACACGGGAAGAGTGATTTAGAAATACGGAAAAGCCAAAAAAATAACACAGGGCATTTCGCAAATTATGAGAGAAATTTATCAAGGTGCGCCGAATTTTGAGATGGAACAGCCGACACGACGTAACAATGACCGATATGTGACTCGCCGACACGATGATTTTGACTATAAGCTGTTCATTACTACACGTAAATTCAAAACATTTAAGAATCCTGGCAACGATTTTCATCCACTAGCGTGGCTTCATCAATTCTCTCATTGTTTTCCTCCCAACTGGTCATTAGAGCACAGATTAGAATTTGTGTGTGGCTATTTAGAGAATGAACCAGCTGTAAGAATGCGATCGGTCATTCACGATTGTCACAGTGAAGGAGAATTTTATCATGTCTTCCTCTCAGCATATTAGTCTCAAGCTACACTAGACCGAGTAAAACATAGCATCATAATGATGAAACATTTCGAACAAACTGAATTTTCCAGTCTTGTGAAATATTTTGAAGACATGTTGCATAAGAATCAGTACCTGTCAAACCCATACAGCCCCTCAGAACTCATCCGCATTTGCTTAATCAAATTGCGTGAACATTTAAGACGTATTATTTTGGCAGGACGTTGCAAAGACGATATTGAAGCTTTTCAGGGACTCTTACAAGAATTGGAAACTGACACTGACAATCGCAGAACCACTGAGGGTTACGGCGGGACGAAACCTCTCCATCGTTTCTAGGTCCCCGGTTCAATACACAATACACACGCACACACAACGGTAATTTCCGAACACCCTGTTTCTTTCTGAATCCTGTTTTAAACTTGAGCTAACAGACGTGAACGATCATCAGCGAACGACAGTTCTCTTGTAAACGGTAGGCGAGCGAGCAGCTTTCGTTCGAGTTCGGTGCTGGTTATTGGTCTCCTAGCGAACCATCAAAGAAAGTTCGCTCCCTCTCCACTTCGGTACACGCAGTACAGAAGCTTTCGTCTGATATCTTGTCTACTTTTGTTGTCGATAAGATTGGCAAGAGCTGCGTGAGCGATCGAGTGGTGTGAAGCGAATATAATCTTGCTAATAGAAGAATGCAGACATAGGTGCTTCTAGGGTTGCAGAGACTTACAATGCAAACTTCGAAGGAAAAGAATTACGACAGGTGGAAAATTACCGAAGCATTCAAAAATCCAGCTACTCATGAGCAAGATGATACATTCATTAGATGCTTGCACCAGCTGGAAATGAAGTTAATAGGAAGAAGTTCTCTATTTTTTATTGAAAAAGCAAAGCACAATTAACTTTCTTTAAAATAAGCAAATGCAAACGTTAGTCTATTGTGTCGATTAAAATTACAAATATACTTAAGTCCTGATCATACTCTTTAATTACGTTCATGGTATCTGTAATTATATGACTGACCAATCACTGTTGGGTTACAGATATTTGAAGATAAATTAAAATGGTTTACCTAGGCTCACAGAATCTATCCTCTAACAAACTGTGTAGAATATTTTATCAAGTGGTCTAAGTAACACGTTGTACACATATTTCTAATGTCCTTTACCATATTTTGTTGACATTATCATCCTGCTAAGTGCTTTGATAAAATCCTTGAAGTTTTTCGCATATGACACTGCAGATACTAAGTATCTGAATTATAGCAACCACTGAAACGCAAAACAATCACTAAAGCGGATTTATCCAGTTGCTAGTAACCAGAGTGTAAATGTCAGTCTTCGTTTAAATTATGTTGTTCGTCGATAACTAGTTGATCAAATTTCCTTGTCACCTGTAATGAGAAGGCGTCAGCTGACACACATGCTAAGTTTTGGAATAACGCTAAGGAAATCTGGAGTTGTAGTTTAGTGTTAAGTGCACTGCGTCCATGAATCTCCCTCTTACGTACAAATTAAGGCGCCTGAATTCTTCCTACGCTATTTCGCTTTATTCATTAAAAACAGTTCTCTCGCCATGCAAAATAATTCTCTCTGAATATCACAGTTTTCCATTGTGGCTCTAACTATGCAATATTGTATAATCTATGCTTATTGTTAGCGCCAAAAACAATATTGCGACGTTCATAGGCTATGTTCGTTATCTAGCGTCTTCTTCTGTTCCCTGTGTAGTGTTAACTCTTGATCACTGATAGAGACGATTGGTACTAATTATCACTTAATGCTCATTCGCTGCTTCCCTTCGCTTCCATTCTCTCTTGTGTATGTCAAGCTTCAAGGTCCTGGTGCCGGCTGTAGTGGCTGTGCTGTTCTAGGCGCTACAGTCTGCAACCGAGCGACCGCTACGGACGCAGGTTCGAATCCTGCCTGGGGCATGGATGTGTGTGATGTCCTTAGGTTAGTTAGGTTTAAGTAGTTCTAAGTTCTAGGCGACTGATGACCTCAGAAGTTAAGTCGCATAGTGCTCAGAGCCATTTGAACCATTTTGAAGGTGCTGGTAACGATGAGGTTGAGCAGAAAAAAAAACGAGCTGCATCATGAGACACAGTGCAGAGATGTATGCAATGGTGACCAGTAATCCTGTGCTAATGTGTTAAACCACACTTTAAATATCGCAAAAAAATTATGCCATTTCTCTTCGAATGTGAGCCGGAAATTGCACTAATATTATCCAATTTCTCTTGGATGCGAGCCAAAAATCACACTAAAATTACACCATTTCTCTTCGAATACATGCTGATATTCAAGCAAAATGTACGAAAACATGTCTTGAAGCTCCCTCTCCATAATAATTAGAAACAATTATCGATTGCTGAAATGATGGTCAGCCATGCTATCATCAACTCAAAGAAGAGACACAACTGTCTGTTTTTGACTGCACATGCCCTGATGTGACATCCCTTCCAGGACTATGAGTGCTGTGTTTCTCCCAGCACCAGGTCAATATTTTTCTTTGAATCTGCTTGTAGCGTGTTGTGCAAGCGAAGATTATGAGGTATTTGTGAGGAGACGGTGTCGTAAAGGCTCTTGACCGAGTTACTATCCTCCCCCAGAAGGCTGGAGTACTTGGACTCACCAGCGTTTGTAGTCGCGTGGTAGCCGTATCTCCGAACATCATGAACAAACAGTGGTCGGGCACAGGGAACTCACTCAAATGACAATCCTTGGGCATTTACATGCTGGCCTCCATCTTCTTGCCGGTGTACGGAGGACAGATCTTGCCTCTATTCATGCACTGTCTGTCATTTTCATGCACCTTAGCTATGTAGACACTGGGCTCCCATGTACAAGCCCCTCACATTCAAATATTTCTATGTGCCATTGCTGTACTCTTCAACAACGTTGAGGTCAAGTATCCAGTAACGAGGTTAACTGAAGTGTGGAACAACTGAAACGTCCCCTTTTGAACAATTTATACATGACTGTCCTTAAACTGACACACAATATTTTTTTAGCGCAACGCAATCTTGACTTTCAGAAATCCCTACAAAAGAATGGCCCTGACTAACATTAACCTATACCTTTCACAAATCACTTACCTCACAAAAATCTTCGTTACTCGAACTACTGCAACACAGCGAGCGCCACTACTGCCAGCTAAATAAAAGGTTCAAACTATGGAAGGCACTAACTACTGATAGGCATAGTTAGCAAATGAAAGATTTTAATAGAGAACAAACAATCTATTTACCTTAATAGTGTTGAAAAATCATAATATACATAGCAGTTCATGACGTCCAGTCTTACAAATTTCAAAACTCCGCCATTTCTCTCCCCACATCCACCACTGCTGGCGGCTCACCTCCAACTGCGCAACGCTACGCGCTGTTCACAGCCAACTGCCCAACACTACAATGGCGAATGTTACAACAATGAAAACCAGCCACAGACTGCACACAGCACAGCCAGTGATTTTCATACAGAGCGCTACGTGGCGTTTCCAATAAAAAAACTAAACAGTCTACTTACATAGCCCCAATGCTCCCCACAAAAAATTTTGCAAATTGTTTTGGGCACTGGCCAATACAGATTTGAAAAAAATTTTCGTAACTACAATAACAAAGAAATCAAACGTACACACTTATAGATACAATGGTGGTCAAAAGCTAAAATTTTCTCACAGTCCGTTAAGACAGTCCTGGTCGTTCATCACAGTAAAATTGCAGTGTTTTTCTCAAAGTCTGAGCAGTAGAAGAAAATGCACACAGAAGTAGTGGATTTCCATGCAGTCTTGAAGAAGTAGTGTTGTCCTTCCAACGGAAAGACAGTGCCGACTCTTGCCACGCAGACAGGTAATGGGCCACAACAGAGCAAACCCACCGCAGAGACAGTCGAAGTTTTGAAGAATATTGGTAGGTAGGTCATCACAGAGCAGACCCACTGTAGTCCTGGTAGAGATTACAGTATTGGTGGGCCACCAGAGGTGCAGACCCACTGTAGTCCTTGTAGAAATAATGGTATTGGTGGGTCATCAAAGGTGCAGACCCACTGTAGTCCTTGTAGAGACGGCCAGCAGCCATCTATTGCGACTGTGCAGGTGCACAATCACCATCGAAGAGTCTTGCGGAGAATATAGCAAGTCCATAAACCACCACTTGTGCACTCACAAAGTTTTTTTTTTTTAATTGTCCTTAGAACCAGTAATGCTGTTAACCAGTCCCTTGCTGAATTATTAACACACGTGCAAACACTATCAGTCCCTACTTCACACATATTGTCCATATACAGGCGCGTAATGGGGCCCCTTAGGGAAATGGCAGCAAGAGAGGGGAAGAAAACCAATGTGCACTCCGTGTGCATACCGGGGGGAGTCATTCCAGATGTGGAAAGGGTCCTTCCGGATGCCATGAAGGGTACAGGGTGCACCCATCTGCAGGTGGTCGCTCATGTCGGCACCAATGATGTGTGTCGCTATGGATCGGAGGAAATCCGCTCTGGCTTCCGGCGGCTATCTGATTTGGTGAAGACTGCCAGTCTCGCTAGCGGGATGAAAGCAGAGCTCACCATCTGCAGCATCGTCGACAGGACTGACTGCGGACCTTTGGTACAGAGCCGAGTGGAGGGTCTGAATCAGAGGCTGAGACGGTTCTGCGACCGTGTGGGCTGCAGATTCCTCGACTTGCGCCATAGAGTGGTGGGGTTTCGGGTTCCGCTGGATAGGTCAGGAGTCCACTACACGCAACAAGCGGCTACACGGGTAGCAGGGGTTGTGTGGCGTGGGCTGGGCGGTTTTTTTAGGTTAGATGGCCTTGGGCAAGTACAGAAAGGGCAACAGCCTCAACGGGTGAGGGGCAAAGTCAGGACATGCGGGGACCAAGCAGCAATCGGTATTGTAATTGTCAACTGTCGAAGCTGCGTTGGTAAAGTACCGGAACTTCAAGCGCTGATAGAAAGCACCGAAGCTGAAATCGTTATAGGTACAGAAAGCTGGCTTAAGCCAGAGATAAATTCTGCCGAAATTTTTACAAAGGTACAGACGGTGTTTAGAAAGGATAGATTGCATGCAACCGGTGGTGGAGTGTTCATCGCTGTTAGTAGTAGTTTATCCTGTAGTGAAGTAGAAGTGGATAGTTCCTGTGAATTATTATGGGTGGAGGTTACACTAAACAACCGAACTAGGTTAATAATTGGCTCCTTTTACCGACCTCCCGACTCAGCAGCATTAGTGGCAGAACAACTGAGAGAAAATTTGGAATACATTTCACATAAATTTTCTCAGCATGTTATAGTCTTAGGTGGAGATTTCAATTTACCAGATATAGACTGGGACACTCAGATGTTTAGGACGGGTGGTAGGGACAGAGCATCGAGTGACATTATACTGAGTGCACTATCCGAAAATTACCTCGAACAATTAAACAGAGAACCGACTCGTGGAGATAACATATTGGACCTACTGATAACAAACAGACCCGAACTTTTCGAATCTGTATGCACAGAACAGGGAATCAGTGATCATAAGGCCGTTGCAGCATCCCTGAATATGGAAGTTAATAGGAATATAAAAAAAGGGAGGAAGGTTTATCTGTTTAGCAAGAGTAATAGAAGGCAGATTTCAGACTACCTAACAGATCAAAACGAAAATTTCTGTTCCGACACTGACAATGTTGAGTGTTTATGGAAAAAGTTCAAGGCAATCGTAAAATGCGTTTTAGACAGGTACGTGCCGAGTAAAACTGTGAGGGACGGGAAAAACCCACCGTGGTACAACAACAAAGTTAGGAAACTACTGCGAAAGCAAAGAGAGCTCCACTCCAAGTTTAAACGCAGCCAAAACCTCTCAGACAAACAGAAGCTAAACGATGTCAAAGTTAGCGTAAGGAGGGCTATGCGTGAAGCGTTCATTGAATTCGAAAGTAAAATTCTATGTACCGACTTGACAGAAAATCCTAGGAAGTTCTGGTCTTACGTTAAATCAGTAAGTGGCTCGAAACAGCATATCCAGACACTACGGGATGATGATGGCATTGAAACAGAGGATGACACGCGTAAAGCTGAAATACTAAACACCTTTTTCCAAAGCTGTTTCACAGAGGAAGACCGCACTGCAGTTCCTTCTCTAAATCCTCGCACAAACGAAAAAATGGCTGACATCGAAATAAGTGTCCAAGGAATAGAAAAGCAACTGGAATCACTCAATAGAGGAAAGTCCACTGGACCTGACGGGATACCAATTCGATTCTACACAGAGTACGCGAAAGAACTTGCCCCCCTTCTAACAGCCGTGTACCGCAAGTCTCTAGAGGAACGGAGGGTTCCAAATGATTGGAAAAGAGCACAGATAGTACCAGTCTTCAAGAAGGGTCGTCGAGCAGATGCGCAAAACTATAGACCTATATCTCTTACGTCGATCTCTTGTAGAATTTTAGAACATGTTTTTTGCTCGCGTATCATGTCATTTCTGGAAACCCAGAATCTACTATGTAGGAATCAACATGGATTCCGGAAACAGCGATCGTGTGAGACCCAACTCGCCTTATTTGTTCATGAGACCCAGAAAATATTAGATACAGGCTCCCAGGTAGATGCTATTTTTCTTGACTTCCGGAAGGCGTTCGATACAGTTCCGCACTGTCGCCTGATAAGCAAAGTAAGAGCCTACGGAATATCAGACCAGCTGTGTGGCTGGATTGAGGAGTTTTTGGCAAACAGAACACAGCATGTTGTTATCAATGGAGAGACGTCTACAGACGTTAAAGTAACCTCTGGCGTGCCACAGGGGAGTGTTATGGGACCATTGCTTTTCACAATATATATAAATGACTTAGTAGATAGTGTCGGAAGTTCCATGCGGCTTTTCGCGGATGATGCTGTAGTATACAGAGAAGTTGCTGCATTAGAAAATTGTAGCGAAATACAGGAAGATCTGCAGCGGATAGGCACTTGGTGCAGGGAGTGGCAACTGACCCTTAACATAGACAAATGTAATGTATTGCGAATACATAGAAAGAAGGATCCTTTATTGTATGATTATATGATAGCGGAACAAACACTGGTAGCAGTTACTTCTGTAAAATATCTGGGAGTATGCGTACGGAACGATTTGAAGTGGAATGATCATATAAAACTAATTGTTGGTAAGGCGGGTACCAGGTTGAGATTCATTGGGAGAGTGCTTAGAAAATGTAGTCCATCAACAAAGGAGGTGGCTTACAAAACACTCGTTCGACCTATACTTGAGTATTGCTCATCAGTGTGGGATCCGTACCAGGTCGGGTTGACGGAGGAGATAGAGAAGATCCAAAGAAGAGCGGCGCGTTTCGTCACTGGGTTATTTGGTAACCGTGATAGCGTTACGGAGATGTTTAATAAACTCAAGTGGCAGACTCTGCAAGAGAGGCGCTCTGCATCGCGGTGTAGCTTGCTCGCCAGGTTTCGAGAGGGTGCGTTTCTGGATGAGGTATCGAATATATTGCTTCCCCCTACTTATACTTCCCGAGGAGATCACGAATGTAAAATTAGAGAGATTAGAGCGCGCACGGAGGCTTTCAGACAGTCGTTCTTCCCGCGAACCATACGCGACTGGAACAGGAAAGGGAGGTAATGACAGTGGCACGTAAAGTGCCCTCCGCCACACACCGTTGGGTGGCTTGCGGAGTATCAATGTAGATGTAGATGTACTATGACCAACAGAAAGGTGTGCAATGAAATGTAACTTACAAGTTACTTAATTCGATGAACTGGTGTCAATTACAATATTACAATATTATAACATAAGAATACAATAACAAAGGTACAAAATACATCATTAAAAATATAATAATACAGATAACATTTGTAGTAATACGGGCTTTACAAAAGAATAGGAATAAACATGTACATCAGTGTTACAGGAATTATGACATAAGTACATATATAAAATAATGAGAATAGTTTTTGAAACATTAATTTCACACATGAGCATTAAAACAGAACAGAATAAATAATGTCCAAACATCTTTACAAAGAAAATAACTTAGTATTTGAAACATTCTACAACATAAATCTTATTAGCTAAACACATAAAGACAGGAAAAAGACAAATTCACAAAGTGTAATAACACAAAAATACAGGACAGGGTTTGTTTTCAGTGCAACATTTGGTACTGCAGTCCAACCCAAAATGTCATTCCATAGATCTTTCCTCTTATTTCGACATTTGTTTCCACCAAAAAAAATTCTATCCAAGCATGCTTTCTGTATTTATATGTTCACACATTTCTTACCTCATTATTTATTTTCCATTATCTTACCTCATCATTTATTTCCAAGAAAATCCTACCTAAACCTGTTGTCCCTAAACCCTAATTTTTGTTCATATCCTCTTTCAAAATCCTTTTTTCCCCAAACCATTTTCTTATAGCTTCTCAATGCATTTCATCCAATTCATCACAACTCGTTCTCATATATAGTCTACCTCCTCTTAAGCTAACTTAAATCTACTGAGCTCAGATGCTAAACTAAGGAACGAGGCAACGCAGCAGCACAAAACAATTAACACAAACAGCAATGATAAAAAATACAAATGGCAAAGCAAGCAGCATAAATTAGCAAAGAAAATGTAATATTACAACTAATATAAGGCAATGCACAGCAAACAAGAAAAATAAATCAGTAGTAAAACTGGCTTAACAGAGTAATGTAAAGTGAAATTTAGTAGCACTATGCCTGGCAAACAGCAGCAGCAAATGCAATAACTTATATCTAAACATGACATAGTTCAAGCAGAAAAAATATTACACTAAAAATGGCCATGTCTAATATCTATGTCACACCTTAACACTAGGGTGATGCATCACGAGAACTTACTCTAGCAGACAAGTTACCAAATTGTAAAAAAAAATTATTTATGCAGTTCCTGTGAAGGGAAATGTCTATTTATGTTCCCTCCTTTTCTTGGAAGTAGATCATAATTTTTTTTTTTTACTGGATCTTAATATCATCAGAAGTCATAATATATATAGCAGTTCATGACATCCAGTCTTACAAATTTCAAAACTCCGCCATTTCTCTCCCCACATCCACCACTGCTGGCGCCTCACCTCCAACTGCGCAAACGCTACGCGCTGTTCACAGCCAACTGCCCAACACTACAATGGCGAATATTACAACAATGCAAACCAGCCACAGACTGCACACAGCACAGCCAGTGATTTTCATAAAGAGCGTTACGTGGCGTTACCAATAAAAAAACTAAACAGTCTACTTACACAACCTCCATCAGCCCTTCCTTCCGACATCACCTGTGGAAAATTTGCCAATAGGCAGTGTTAACATGCGATTGGTTTCATGGACACTCGTTTATGCTTCACCTGTCACTTGATAGACGATGAAGCCCATCACTGAACTGTGCCAACATTCGTGAAGACTAGACGCTGGGGCAGCAAATGGTAGTCTGTTTCTTTAGCATCCTTCCATCAGTGATCGAACTGTACATCTTCATTCTCATAGATGCCCCTTAGCCAAGACTCATGAGACAGCCTGGGTCAAAGAATGGACGGTCGCTTATCTGTAAGGAAACGGTGTCAAACTCAAGCCTGTTCTTTGGGCCCTCTTAAAGAATGAACATGCATTGATTGAACGACATCCACGCTACCGAGCCTATTTCACCAACCACCTCCATGGGATTTTGTGCGATTCCACGGTCAGCTAGTATGTGCCGGGCATGGCTGGCTCGAGTGCTACCGAGGTGCACTACTAACACCCAATCACATTACTTCAAGCCCTGGCGGATGCAGCGCCTGATACGTCACTGTCATCGTTTTCCGTTTCCACTCCCCCCCACCTATGACTGCTGTGTCACACAATGGGATCTCCTGAAGACATTTAAATATCTTCTTCCTTGAGTGTCCCTTCTCTGTCAGCTCCCAGTTGGTTGGTGGTGTTGGGGATGCTGTGGCCAGGTATCATGGGATCGACTCCTGCCCTCTCTGCCCCCTGCCCTGCGATCGAACACGAGGTGCACCACACTTGCTCGTCTCCCGCCACCCCTACCTTCCGTCTGCTTAGCAGGAATGGTCAGTCTTTCCCATTTTTCGACTTTGGCAGGTGACTTGCTGTCTTTTTTGAATAAAGTTTTGAAAGTTATCCTTATGGGGCAGTTATAAAAAGGATTGAGAATGTATGCAAAATTTAGTTAACTGACAACAGTTATTTTTGCGAAACAAAGCAGACATAAATTTTGCTAAACAAGTTATTGATTGAATACCATAAACAACTAACAGTTGGTTTGAATACAATGGACAAGGATGCTGGGTGGCAGTAGTGATTCAAGTACTCTGGCCCTAAAAATGTGTATAACACAATCTGAATTGATCTGACCCTGAGCAGACTTTGATTGATTAAATCTAGTGTGGTTTCACTACCTAAGTGCAGCTGAGAGCAACTCACGATTGAGATCTGTACGTCCTGACAAGGCCGGAGCGGCAGCACGTTACCTTGTTTGCTTCGTGCAGTGATGTAACTTGCAGCTGGCGAGATGTGTGCAGTGGTGGTGAGACGTGAGACGGCACTTGTCAATCGATCGTGGCCACAGAAGAAATACAAAAATCTCTCGGTTTAGCGATCACAGTAGATTTCAGTGTGTGACACACACATTCACTGGTTGTACCAAGGACCAATTTGGCTGACTTAAACGACAGAGTGCACAAGGATACCAAACGTCAAGACTGGTAAACCAAATATGAATAAGTGTGCCCTTGGCAAACGAGTAAACATTAGAAGTCACACTGTTGGTGCAGTAAGGACTTCACCACGGGCTCTCCAGTCTAGACTACTCGCAAGTGAAGTCAGTCTCAGGACAGGTCCCAAGCCCCAACCACACATGCCAGAGCTTTGACCAGAAGTCCTTCCACTGGACCAAAGTCCAGCACTGAAGTGCTTCGCCCCTCTCCAGAAAAAATTCAATTTTCCCGCAAAGTGCACGAACGACAACGCCGTCTTGAGCCAATCATAGGGCTCTAAAGACACTATATCTCCCCTCCCACACGACGCCACAAACTCACGTTGAAACGGCAAGAGTTACAGAACCTGCGTCTCGGGAGAAAAAGGAAACCACCAATTACTGGCTTTTTAAGTTTTCGTGGAGGGGAAGATGATTTTCTCTGAAGTTGTGTTGCTTCCCACACCAGCAAGTGAACAGATAGAATCTTAAAGATCTTTATCTAAATCGCCTGTGCCTTGGAGCTTGTTAGTCATAGCTGTGAGGTGTAATAAAGATTCTACCTCTAAACGTTTCTCAGACACTGGAGTTTCTTATACAACTGAGGTGGATGATGGAAGTGGAGCAGAGGCCTATTTGCAGTATCGGCAAACACGAAAACTTCTGAATTTGTATTATGCGTGGCTCTGCACACAATGCCCAGATTATGCCTCCAATGTGTAGATGCGTTCCTTCAGTCCATCTCCCCCAGCCCAGGCTTCAGCTGGCGCCAATGCAGGTATTGTGGCATTGTTCAGTTGTCTCAACAAGGGGCTGCTCTGTCTACCCTATACAGCCGCGGGCCTGTCCGGCAAGATTTATTGGGGGATGGACTCTCCGACAATTGCTTACAACTTACAACATACTGTTTCTATGAGCTAAGAACCATAAAAATACCTCATCCTTTTAGCGCCCTACCAGGCTCCATCAACATCTGCTCAGGACATTAACTTTCTAGAGTCTCGCTCAAGATGCGTCAGGTTGTAATAAAATCTTCAATAATTTTCTGTATACGAAAAATTGGTGAGAGAGTAACTTGCCCTCTCTCAGTTTATATTTCTCTCTCCTGTCACCCTTAAAAAAAGGGCAAGTGCACAAACTGGCAATTTCGTCGATTTGATTTCGATTCCTGCGGTTACCAATGTTTATTATCATCTTAATTTATTTCTCACAATGTTACACTATTAATCATAAAATTAATATATTGTAAGGGTTTGCGGGTTTGCCATACAGTATGAAGCACACACTCACCTGCCGACCTATCTTGGAATGCTGACGATTTGTTGGTCAGTAGATCAGTGTCCGGCTGCAGTTTTCCACAGGTGAGCAAGCCACTGGCTGCCGTCCACAACACGCCGTATAACGCTTTTTTTTTTTTTGGTCATCAGTCTACTGACTGGTTTGAAGCGGCCCGCCACGAATTCCTTTCCTGTGCTAACCTCTTCATCTCAGAGTAGCACTTGCAACCTACGTCCTCAATTATTTGCTTGACGTATTCCAGTCTCTGTCTTCCTCTACAGTTTTTGCCCTCTACAGCTCCCTCTAGTACCATGGAAGTCATTCCCTCATGTCTTAGCAGGTGTCCTATCATCCTGTCCCTTCTTCTTATCAGTGTTTTCCACATATTCCTTTCCTCTCCGATTCTGCGTAGAACCTCCTCATTCCTTACCTTATCAGTCCACCTAATTTTCAACATTCGTCTATAGCACCACATCTCAAATGCTTCGATTCTCTTCTGTTCCGGTTTTCCCACAGTCCATGTTTCACTACCATACAATGCTGTACTCCAGACGTACATCCTCAGAAATTTCTTCCTCAAATTAAGGCCGGTATTTGATATTAGTAGACTTCTCTTGGCCAGAAATGCCTTTCTTGCCATAGCGAGTTTGCTTTTGATGTCCTCCTTGCTCCGTACGTCATTGGTTATTTTACTGCCTAGGTAGCAGAATTCCTTAACTTCATTGACTTCGTGACCATCAATCCTGATGTTAAGTTTTTCGCTGTTCTCATTTCTACTACTTCTCATTACCTTCGTCTTTCTCCAATTTACTCTCAAACCATACTGTGTACTCATTAGACTGTTCATTCCGTTCAGCAGATCATTTAATTCTTCTTCACTTTCACTCAGGATAGCAATGTCATCAGCGAATCGTATCATTGATATCCTTTCACTTTGTATTTTAATTCCACTCCTGAACCTTTCTTTTATTTCCATCATTGCTTCCTCGATATACAGATTGAAGAGTAGGGGCGAAAGGCTACAGCCTTGTCTTACACCCTTCTTAATACGAGCACTTCGTTCTTGATCGTCCACTCTTATTATTCCCTCTTGGTTGTTGTACATATTGTATATGACCCGTCTCTCCCTATAGCTTATCCCTGCTTTTTTCAGAATCTCGAACAGCTTGCACCACTTTATATTGTCGAACGCTTTTTCCAGGTCGACAAATCCTATGAAAGTGTCTTGATTTTTCTTTAGACTTGCTTCCATTATTAGCCGTAACGTCAGAATTGCCTCTCTCGTCCCTTTACTTTTCCTAAAGCCAAACTGATTGTCACCTAGTGCATTTTCAATTTTCTGTTCCATTCTTCTGTATATTATTCTCGTAAGCAGCTTCGATGCATGAGCTGTTAAGCTGATTGTGCGATAATTCTCGCACTTGTCAGCTCTTGCCGTCTTCGGAATTGTGTGGATGATGCTTTTCCGAAAGTCAGATGGTATATCGCCAGACTCATATATTCTACACACCAACGTGAATAATCGTTTTGTTGCCACTTCCCCTAATGATTTTAGAAATTCTGATGGAATGTTATCTATCCCTTCTGCCTTATTTGACCGTAAGTCCTCCAAAGCTCTTTTAAATTCCGATTCTAATACTGGATCCCCAATCTCTTCTAAATCGACTCCTGTTTCTTCTTCTATCACATCAGACAAATCTTCACCATCATAGAGGCTTTCAATGTATTCTTTCCACCTATCTGCTCTCTCCTCTGCATTTAACAGTGGAATTCCCGTTGCACTCTTAATGTTACCACCGTTGCTTTTAATGTCACCAAAGGTTGTTTTGACTTTCCTGTATGCTGAGTCTGTCCTTCCGACAATCATGTCTTTTTCGATGTCTTCACATTTTTCCTGCAGCCATTTCGTTTTAGCTTCCCTGCACTTCCTATTTATTTCATTCCTCAGCGACTTGTATTTCTGTATTCCTGATTTTCCCGGAACATGTTTGTACTTCCTCCTTTCATCAATCAGCTGAAGTATTTCTTCTGTTACCCATCGTTCCTTCGCAGCTACCTTCTTTGTACCTATGTTTTCCTTCCCAACTTCTGTGATGGCCCTTTTTAGAGATGTCCATTCCTCTTCAACTGTACTGCCTACTGCGCTATTCCTTATTGCTGTATCTATAGCGTTAGAGAACTTCAAACGTACCTCGTCATTCCTTAGTACTTCCGTATCCCACTTCTTTGCGTATTGATTCTTCCTGACTAATGTCTTGAACTTCAGCCTACTCTTCATCACTACTATATTGTGATCTGAGTCTGTATCTGCTCCTGGGTACACCTTACAATCCAGTATCTGATTTCGGAATCTTTGTCTGACCATGATGTAATCTAATTGAAATCTTCCCGTATCTCCCGGCCTTTTCCAAGTATACCTCCTCCTCTTGTGATTCTTGAACAGGGTATTCACTATTACTAGCTGAAACTTGTTACAGAACTCAATTAGTCTTTCTCCTCTTTCATTCGTAGTCCCAAGCCCATATTCTCCTGTAACCTTTTCTTCTACTCCTTCCCCTACAACTGCATTCCTGTCGCCCATGACTATTAGATTTTCGTCCTCCTTTACATACTGCTTTATCCTTTCAATATCTTCATACACTTTCTCTATCTGTTCATCTTCAGCTTGCGACATCGGCATGTATACCTGAACTATTGTTGTCGGTGTTGGTCTGCTGTCGATTCTGATTAGAACAACCTGGTCACTGAACTGTTCTCAGTAACACACCCTCTGCCCTACCTTCCTATTCATAACGAATCCTACACCTGATATACCATTTTCTGCTGCTGTTGATATTACCTGATACTCATCTGACCAGAAATCCTTGTCTTCCTTCCACTTCACTTCATTGACCCCTACTATATCTAGATTGAGCCTTTGCATTTCTCTTTTCAGATTTTCTAATTTCTCTACCACGTTCAAGCTTCTGACATTCCACGCCCCGACTTGTAGAACGTTATCCTTTCCTTGATTATTCAATCTTTTTCTCATGGTAACCTCCCCCTTGGCAGTCCCCTCCCGGAGATCCGAATGGGGGACTATTCCGGAATCTTTTGCCAATGGAGAGATCATCATGACATTTCTTCAATTACAGGCCACATATCGTGTGGATACACGTTACGTGTCTTTAATGCAGTGGTTTCCATTGCCTTCTGCATCCTCATGTCGTTGATCATTGCTGATTCTTACGCCTTTAGGGGCAATTTCCCACCCCTAGGACAAGAGAGTGCCCTGAACCTCTATCCGCTCCTCCACCCTCTTTGACAAGGCCGTTGGCAGAATGAGGCTGACTTCTTATGCCGGAAGTCTTTGGCCGCCAATGCTGATTATTCATCAAAATTTAGGCAGTGGCGAGGATCGAACCCGGGACCGAAGACATTTTGATTATGAACCAAAGACGCTACCCCTAGACCACCCTACCCTATTTCATCAACAGATGCATCCAGTTGTTCCATACGTGCAATCTTGTCTCAAGAAGTTGATGGTCATGAACATCCAATCTCATTTGCTTCCAGACAATGAAACGAAGGAGAATGTAATGACATTACTACTGAGAACGAGCTTTGTGCTTTGGTATTTGGTACAACACATAACAGATGTTTCTTAACAGGAAGAGAATTTACAGTTATTACAGCTCATGCCACACTTAAATGGTGATTGAGCTTCAAGGATGCAAGTTCCAGATTAACACGATGGGCATTAAGACTGAGTGAGTACCAATTTAAGGTTATTCATCGACCCAGTAAACAACATGGGAATGCTGATGGAATGAGTCGAAAAGTCAATGTTTGTGTTACAATAAGTCGAGAACAAGAGTTAAAGGCGGCTCAAGAAGAAGATCCACAATGCAAATTATGGAAAACTGATCAACATTTTGTCAAAATAGATAGATTATTGTACACAATCACTAGTAAAGGAAAACGCCTAGTTATTCCAGAAAGCACGAAAGAGCAAATCACGAGAGAACAACACAATTCTTTATTATCAGAACATTGCAGTAAAAAAGCAACAAACATTAAAATAGCTCAAATGTTTTAGTGGCTGAGCAGTAAAACAGACGTTTTCGAGATTGTTTCAGAATGTGATTCCTGTAACAGAGGGAATAATGTATGAAAAAGTATAGCACCTTTGCAAGAACTGCAAGAGACAAGTGAACCATTTGAAAGAGTAGGACTAGATGTTGTAGGACCGTTGCCTAAGACTAAAGATGGAAACAAATACATATTGACAATGATAGATCATTTCTCTAGATACCTTCTCATGATACCTGATCAGAGTTTTTGTAAAAGAATGGATTCTTAAGTCTGGATCACCATTTAGTATAATGTGAATGTGTTATGAAAATTTAGTATTGAAGCTATGACACGAGTGCACAAGTGAAGCTAAGCCTTTTATTCCACAGGTTACCACAAGCAATTCATTTATTTTATATTCATTGTTAACTCTAGTATTTAGAAATAATTAACCATGTTCATTTTTATACTAATGTTTGCTATGATAACATATTCTACTAATGCTGTAGTAATAGTACCACAGAGTACAGGTGTTTTGTTTGAACCATGATCAGACATGCTAGTTTCAACAAGTAATGCAAAACTTGTACTCAAGTACAATTTGAGTGAAATCCAGAAATAGTTCAATTCTGTAAGGAAGCGAATTGATCGAATTCGTTCCATTAAGGGTAATATACAATTTCGGAAATGGGTACATCTTGGTATAATAACTGATCACAGCCAAAATGTAGGTAGAGTCTACATTTGTTAGTTATGAACAAGAGATTTACTGATTTTAAAGCTTTTGCCACGAAAAACTTTAATTAGGCGTAAATGTGCCTGGTTTTGATTTTGGAGGGAGTATCCTTCATACTGTATTTGGTACTCTAACTAGTCGAGATCTACTGGAAGTTTAAGGCAACCTCTCTAATGAAATTATCGTATCAAAGAATATGCAAAGAACTATTACTATTCACACAGTTTTCATTGAACTGATTGTAAAGCAATTTATCTCAAATTTCCGCGTAATTCGTAATGAAACGAACGCAAATATCCAAGAACTATTTCAAGGATTAAATACTGTGAGTGCACACTTAGATTTCTACATCTACATCCATACTCCGCAAGCCACCTGAAGGTGTGTGGCGCAGGGTACCTTGAGTACCTCTGTCGGTTCTCCCTTTTATTGCAGTCTCCTACTGTTCGTGGAAGAAAGATTGTCGGTATGCCTCTGTGTGGGTTCTAATCTCTCTGATTTTATCCTCATGGTCTCTTCGCAAGATGTAAGTAGGAGGGAGCAATATACTGCTTGACTCCTTGGTGAAGGTATGTTCTTGAAACTTCAACAAAAGCCGGTATCGAGCTACTGAACATCTCTCTTGCAGAGTCTACCACTGGAGTTTATCTATCATCTCCACAATGTTTTCGTGATTACTAAATGATCCTGTAACGAAGTGCGCTGCCCTCCGTTGGATCCTCTCTATCTCTTCTATCAACCCTATCTGGTATGGATCCCACACTGGTGAGCTGTATTCAAGCAGTGGTCATACATGTGTGCTGTCACCTACTTCCTTTGTTTTCGGACTGCGTTTCCTTAAGATTCTTTCAATGAATCTCAGTCTGGCATCTGCTTTACCGAAGATTAATTTTATATGGTCATTCAATTTTAAATCGCTCGTAATACCTACTCCCTGATAATTTATGGAATTAACTGCTTCCAGTTGCTGACTTGCTATATTGTAGCTGAGTGATAAAGGATCTTTCTTTCTGTGTATTTGGAACACATTACACTTGTCCACATTGAGATTCAATTGCCATTCCTTGCACCATGCCTCAATTCGCTACAGATCCTCCCACATTTCAGTACAATTTTCCATTTTTACAACCTCTCGAGATACTACAGCATCATCTGCAAAAGGCCTCAGTGAACTTCCGATGTTATCCACAAGGTCATTTATATATATTGTGAATAACAACGGTCCTACGACACTCCCCTGTGGCACACCTGAACTCACTCTTACTTCGGAAGACTTCTCTCCATTGAGAATGACATGTGGCGTTCTGTTGTCTAGGAACTCTTCAATCCAATCACACATTTGGTCTGATGGTCCATATGCTCTTACTCTGTTCATTAAACGACTGTGGGGAACTGTATCAAACTGCTTGCGGAAGTCAATAAACACGGTATCTACCTGGGGACTCGTGTCTGTGGCCCTCTGAGTATCATGGACGAATAGCGCGAACTGGGTTTCACACGAT
Source organism: Schistocerca serialis cubense (assembly GCF_023864345.2). Taxonomy (NCBI): domain Eukaryota; kingdom Metazoa; phylum Arthropoda; class Insecta; order Orthoptera; family Acrididae; genus Schistocerca; species Schistocerca serialis. Next base: position 106,210,918 of record NC_064643.1, on the reverse strand, counting down.
CGTCTTTTTCGAAACCCATGCTGGTTCCTACAGTGTAGATTTCTAGTCTCCAGAAAAGTCATTATACTCGAACATAATACATGTTCCAAAATTCTACAACTCATTGACGTTAGAGAATCTATAGTTCTCCACACCTGTTCGACGTCCCTTCTTGAAAACGGCGATGACCTGCGCCCTTTTCCAATCCTTTGGAACGCTACTCTCTTCTAGAGACCTACGGTACACCGCTGCAAGAAGGGGGCAAGTTCCTTCACGTACTCTGTGTAAAATCTAACTGGTATCGCATCAGGTCCAGCGGCCTTTCCTCTTTTGAGGGATTTTAATTATTTTTCTATCCCTCTGTCATCTGTTTTGATGTCTACCATTTTGTCACCTGTGCGACGATCTAGAGAAGGAACTATAGTGCAGTCTTCCTTTGTAAAACAACTTTGGAAAAAGACATTTAGTATTTCGGCCTCTAGTCTGTCATTCTCTGTTTCAGTACCATTTTGGTCACAGAGTGTCTGGACATTTTGTTTTGATCCACCTACCGCTTTGACATAAGACCAAAATTTCTTACGATTTTCTGACAAGTCAGTACATAGAACTTTACTTTCGAATTCGTTGAACGCCTCTCGCATAGCCCTCCTCACACTAAATTTCGCTTCGCGTAATTTTTGTTTGTCTGCAAGGCTTTGGCTATGTTTATGTTTGCTGTGAAGTTCCCTTTGCTTCCGTTGCAGTTTTCTAACTCGGTTGTTGTACCACGGTGGCTCTTTTCCAACTCTTACAATCTTGCTTGGCACATACTCATCTAATGCATATTGTACAATGGTTTTAAATTTTGTCCACTGATCCTCAACACTAGCTGTACTTGAGATAAAACTTTTGTGTTGAGCCGGCAAGTACTCTGACATCTGCTTTTTGTCACTTTTGCTAAACAGAAAAATTTTCCTACGTTTTTTAATATTTCTATTTACGGCTGAAATCACCGATGCTGTAACCCCTTTATGATCGCTGGTTCCCTGTTCTGCGTTAACTGTTTCAAATAGTTCGGGTCTGTTTGTCACCAGAAGGTCTAATATGTTATTGCCACGAGTCGGTTCTCTGTTTAACTGCTCAAGGTAGTTTTCATAAAATGCACTTAAAAAATTTTCACTGGATTCTTTGTCCCTGCCACCCGTTATAAACGTTTCGGTCTCCTAGTCTATATCTAGTAAATTAAAATCTCCACCCAAACTGTAACATTGTCGGGAAATCTACTCGAAATAAACACTCTTTTGTTAAGGATTACTGATGGTTTATCAAATGCTAGAATTGATGCCTTTAACTTAAGAACAGCCTTGGAAAGTAGTTCAAATAATTGTTTGAGCAGTGTACTAGTACATCATGAACAATTTTCACAGATCCTACTATCAATGAACGAAAGCTAGATGCAACATACACTATGATTTACCCGGTTAACTCTTACAATTTACTTGATTACTACAAGTTAACTTCACACACTCTTTAATGTTCGAAGATGAATTAAATGTAATTGTTTCTATATGTATTGCTAGATAAAAGCATAATTTTGAAATGTATAAGATTTATACCTACCCTGTGAAATGAAGACAGGCAGGTATTCATGTAAAGTACGTACTAAATGATTATCTATTAATCAGGAAGGATCTAAGATGTTTTGTGTCTCTAAATGAAAACGATTTACATGTGTGTAAACGTAGTCATAAGTTAATTTGTCCTGAATTGGCAGTATTCTTAGATAGTAGAGTGTACAGCTGTGAGAAAAAATGAATCATCCCCCAACAGATGAGTGCCCTACAATTTTAACGCATCTTTATCACCCATTTCTTAAACGATGTTCTGAAGGTATAATTTTCTCATTTAACTCTACCCTTGATTTCGCATTTACATGTAAGAATTATGGTACACGTGAGCTACCCTCTACACTCAAACTGAATAATAGCGGATTAATCTTGAATGCCACACATTGTTATTTATCATGTGAACTATCTGACATGGCTAGTGTATTGCCAACTACATTTCACGCAACTGGCCATTTGCCATTAACGACAATGTTATCTTTTTATTACAATGATTCATACATTTTAGCATATGCAAAGCATTCCTTCTCAAGTTTTTCTGAAGACAATCATTTAATTAAGGATAGCCACGAAAATGTAATTTCTTCCAATAATGCCGGCCGAAGTGGCCGCGCGGTTCTGGCGCTGCAGTCTGGAACAGCGAGACCGCTACGGTCGCAGGTTCGAATCCTGCCTCGGGCATGGATGTGTGTGATGTCCTTGGGTTAGTTAGGTTTAACTAGTTCTAAGTTCTAGGGGACTAATGACCTCAGCAGTTGAGTCCCATAGTGCTCAGAGCCATTTGAACCAGCCATCTTCCAACAATAGTTAAACTTCATTGAAGCAGCAAATAGAATTAAGTCCAGTAATATTAATGCATACTTGATTGTCAGTATTGTGTTTTATTGCTTTTATTAATTTGTCTTTTGTGAACAGCATTTGTATGAAATTGTCATCCTGAAAGCTCCCCTCTCTCTACCGAACGTTACTGTGTCTGCAAATGAAATACATCTTGCAATGCCTTCTGATGGCTCGAATGGCGAAATAGATTTATAACGCCCAGGAGGTCGTTTTGAGCCACCTATGGTTGCTCTGTTTCTCTGGGGAGAGTGACGTAAGGGTCTGCGGGTTTTCACATAGCCGTACAGAACGTAACACGTGCTCGCCATCTGACCTATCTTGGAGTGCTGACAGTTTGCTTGGTCAGTAGACGTGTGTCCGGTCGCAGTGCGACACAGGGAGTACGCCACTGGCCGCCGTCCGCAGCGCGCCGTAGAACTAGCGCGGCCTCGGGCGCGAATACTTCTCTTAGCTCACCATGGAGCCTTTAGATACGACCATAATTAGCCTGTGTTAGGGCGTCAGACACAGTGATGATGGGTGCGCGTAGCGTGCGTGTTTTATAATCAGTCTTTTGTTAATAAACTGTGTACACTTACTTCTTGGTGTTCGCGTATTCCATACCTCAGGAACCCACTGGGTACGAATCCTGACAAATACAGTATTTCGTGTAATTATCATCCGGGGGTAACAACACAAACAGCCTCCTTATAATATCCAACTCAGTTAGGATTACAACGCTTGTAACTCAAATGGCTATAGTCAACCGCACTGTGGCACACTGGTGAAATTTAGCATAAGTCATCACTGGAGGAATGTAAGTTAAACCAGAACACTGGGGCAAATTGGTGATCAGAAACTTAATGTCATCTCCTCTCCTCCTTTCCTCCACTTGTCAGCCACACGACGTCACGTTTTGCTCGGCAGAGCGAAGTGCAACTGCCCGAGGAACAGCGACATGGAAGTAATACTGGCATACAATACAGTATCCTTGCAAGTGGAGCGCTGTCACACGCCATTCATCTATTCCCGCGCTTACACACCACGTAATTTGGCGAAGGCTAGAATCTAATTCCAAATCCGTGTGCAATGATCACTGTAGTTCTTATGTATTATGCCTGAATCTATTTTGCTAACCCGATCAATTATTGATTTCCGAGTGTAACTTTATAGCGTGAATAGATCGTGTAACTCTGCTGTTCCGATTTAGTGACGTCTAGCTTTTTTATGAACGAGAGAGAGTGAGTGAGAGAGATAGACAGAGAGAGAGAGAGAGAGAGAGAGAGAGAGAGAGAGAGAGAGAGATGTGGTTGTCCAAGAAGAGATGTTCAAAAATGTTATCCATGCGAGACTGTTTTATTACTCCCGCCAAATCACGCGCATAGTGGGAAATAATTGCGAAGTGATCGCTACCTAAACATTATTGTAATCAAACATTTTGGAAACTTACAGTGGCTAGGAATATCTCAAGCATGTAAAGACATTGCGAGTAATCATCGAAAAGTAGTTTGCATGATATTCTAGAGCAGTGGTTCCCTACATTTTTGAACTGCCGACCACCTGCTTTGTAAAATAATCTCACAGAACCAGTAACTACGTCTACAAGCAAAAAATATACATACATACAAATAGAAATCCATGTATTTACAATGTGCATATATGTTAGCAAACCTAATCAGTTGAACATACTGCACAAGAAGGGTAGAAAAATATTTATTTTTTATGAAGGAAAGATTTTTATTGCAATCGCTTAGCTGTCGCAACTATATGGAAACACAGAATCAAGTGGTCACTGTTAAAAATAAGTGGGATTGTGTAACATTGTTGTCTCCCAAGAGAGCATCAGTACCTGTTAAAAAACGTTAATTTTGGCCCCATATCACTATCTGTATTCAATCTGTTTCTGTACTTACCTTTCAAAAAAAGTAATGTTGAAAAAGTTCGTCCAAATTGGTAGGGTGACGTGACGCCCCTCCAAGTGCTTCAGTGAAAGTTTGGCAATTGCTGGAGTCTTACCCAGAATGTGACCAATGATGTTGTTTTAAAAAACGATTTTAGAATTTAGCCACACAGTATTTCAATTTTTTAAAGTAATCTTCTTCAAAGGGATATCTCATCCATTGCATTTCGCCCCCAATTTTAGTGAAGTAGGTCCTAAAAGGAACACGGAGAGGCTTAGATACTAAGTCTAGTTAGTAGATTTCTTATTCATATAATTGAAGAATAAATGCATAATCACAGTATAAGACAGGTAACTGAAATAAAAAATTACTACTTTTAAAAATCGTTGTGCTTGAAAAATTAATTGTTTTAGTTAAAGTTAATGTTTAAAGAAAATTAGTGTTTGCAAGGAAAACTTTCAAAAATATTTGCATAAAATGGAGATACAGAGTTTTAAATTACTTGAGGATATCCTCCAACTTTTCCTCTACTTTCTCAGAAGTTGCTTAGAACGGTGTAATACCCTAGCCGTCAACGTAAAGAAAATGTGTCGTATCTTTGAGTACTGGCTGATCGTTTGTATATACATTGAACAAGTTTGGTACTTAGAACATTTCATCTACATCCAGCGACCTTTTCCCCGTTTTAGGTGACGTAGAATTGTCGGTCCTGCGGCAACGATTCAGTAATTTTTACTAGTTGATGGTCCCTATTAATATCCTTGATTCGGAGTAATAGCTTTCAGTGGTTTACTGTTAACGTACGCTGCACTTAGATCGATCAGCGCCAAGCCTGTTAGTAATTCATTTTAGTTTCCCTCCTCTATATGTACTGTGGCTGCCAGAATTTGGGCAGTACCAGATTTACCTGGCGCGAAGCCAGCTTGCTGCCAGGATAACTTTGAATCACTGATGTTATCAACTCGATTAACACTCAGTCTTTTATACAGTTGGAAGGAGTGGCGCAAAAGGGACATGGGCCGATAGTTGCTTTATGAGCCAGGCTCCTTCCGCAAATTTGTCATTATGTTATGGACCACTTTAAATGTCTAAATCCTGATGAAGGCACTCTTAGAAGTGTTCACACCTGGTTAATAAGACTAAAAAATTCTTTCAATTTTAATTTAAAACTGAACCTTCTTCGAGGGGGTATTTTGAACAGCTTCACATACATTTTTGCCGGCCGGTGTGGCCGAGCGGTTCTAGGCGCTTCAGTCTGGAACCGCGCGACCGCTACGGTCGCAGGTTCGAATCCTGCCTCGGGCATGGATGTGTGTGATGTCCTTTGGTTGGTTAAGTTTAAGTAGTTCTAAGTTCTAGGGGACTGATGACCTCAGATGTTAAGTCCCATAGTACTCAGAGCCATTTGAACCATTTGAACCATACATTTTTAACACAGCTAGATTGGACGTTGCTGATGAAAAAGGAATTATCAGAGTCGTAGCCTCGTTCCTAAATTTTGCTCATGTAGGACCAGGGCAGCTTTCACTCATGTCGGAGAAAGAAGTTATTCAGTTTCCATCCATTCTTCTAGCAACTGACCAGTGCCATCAGTTTCGTAGTATCTCCAGTTTATACTGTGGCAACTGAAGTCACCTAAGATAAATTGCGTCTTTTGGTATTTGAAAAATGGTTCAAATGGCTCTGAGCACTATGGGACTCAACTGCTGAGGTCATTAGTCCCCTAGAACTTAGAACTAGTTAAACCTAACTAACCTAAGGACATCACAAACATCCATGCCCGAGGCAGGATTCGAACCTGCGACCGTAGCGGTCTTGCGGTTCCAGACTGCAGCGCCTTTAACCGCACGGCCACTTCGGCCGGCTGGTATTTGAAGTTGTCTTGCATAACAAGCTTAAGGTTTTCATCTGGAGGCTTATATACGGATGTTACTGTGAAGATTCCACATTGATAGTTAAGATCTCAGTGAAATTTACTGTTGTTTTCCATGTGGAAGTTAAGGCCAGGTCAGATCTAATGAAAATTGCACTACCGCGTTTTGTATGTAGTACCTCCATGCGTAAATTTGGGGTCGATGTGATGATGCATCTATGTGCGTTTCTTGTAGACACAATACACCCCACTTATGCGTTTGACATAACTGCGAAATTATGTCTTGTTTGCTCTTTGTTATTCGCTCGACATTCAGGTTAGCGATAATCAGAGATGGGTCTGAAAAGTGTCTTTCATTTGATTTTCTCGGATGGTGTAAGGATGGGCCGATGCCCTCAAGAACATCGTTTCCAGGGAGCGCCGGCATTTTCTAGTTTTTTGGTGGCTTCGAAGGAAAATGCACAGTCTGAGGTCCCATCCATGCTCTAGAGCATTAAAATTGATGGTATTATTACGAGTAGTGGCATAGTGTTGGGATTTAGACATATTCGTAACGAGCAAGAGTTGTGAATTTGAATTCCCTCAGGTGCATTTTTATTTTTTGATCTTTTTTAAACTGACTTTATTCGTTACTTTTATTCAGTTATTGTAATCGTACCTATTTTTTTCCTAACCCTTTGCCGCGTCATTTGAATCACCGCAGTAACATTTTTATTTGTCCAGTCCTCTCCCTGTGAGTAACTGAATGTTTGACACCAGCAAATCGTTGCGGACAGAGCGTTTGCCAGTAATATAACGTGAATAAAATAGTCCCTTAGTAGTGCTAACATTGATACTGAATTTCGTAGCGAGGTGTTCAAGAAGTCCGGAAGTTTTCAAAACATGCGTCACTTATTAAATGGATCCACGAAACTTCTTGTTGTCGCCAGAGCATAGTTTGTCACACCCCATTCCATGGTGCATTTTATTTGAAGCGTCATGTTTTATTCGGTGCGTGATAGAAAGTACACCTGAAAAATAACTGCAAATTGAATCTGAAAAACACTCGATAACAAAGCCAGTAGCATGGGATTACTATTGAGACTGAGATTTTGAGATTAGATAGTGCAACCTTCGAAAAAATGGAAGACCCAAATTGAAAAGGGAAGTATTTCAGCTTTGTAAAGCGTTGTGTTTTAAGAACACCCAAAGAGTCTTCAAGCGGGACCACTTACAATACAGTCATGAGCCTCATCCTTGAATGTTTCTGAAACATGTGCAATCCATACCAAGTAGGACCAACTGGGGAAACTAACCTAACCTCAACACTGGCTTATGTAGTGGACTCCATAGCCCTGTGGAACTTGGCATTTTTCACGTTAATATAGCACTGCATGCACTTGAGCCATGAGATAAATGAAAAAACTAAAAATTATAGTACCCGAATCTGATTGAACCACAGGCCTTCAGAACAGCATTCAAGTATTTTCCGACTAAGCTACATTTTTTCGCCTCTTTCCTCCCCCTTCAGTCTTACATTCCGGTCACCACAAAAAACGGCTCCATAGGCTCGTAATGATTTTAACTCGTGGAATCCGTTCTGAAGCATCCGCCAGACCGATCAAGTAACTTTTCTTAAATCAAAGACCTCGCCCTGGCAAAAGATGAGCTTCTCAATGATGAACAAAGAAATGACTTCATATACCGTGTGTGTAGTACGTTCCTACAGGACGAAACTGCTGAGGTCATCGGTCCCTAGGCTTACACACTATTTAATCTACATAAATTAACTTACGATAAGGACAACACACACACGCATGCCCGAGGGAGGACTCGAACCGCCGACGGGGGAGCCACGCGAACCGTGACAAGGCGCCTCTGATAAAGCGGCTAACCCGCGCGGCTTTCTTAATGTAATCGACTGAAACAAAAGTAAATAAATCTCCTCTTGGAGAGCTATCAAACGTCGTCATTTGAAGAAACCAAGTTATAAAAACTTACTCTTGAAGACAATCTAGATATAAAAGAGTTCTTTGAAAAAAAATTAAAATAACATAAACATCAGCAGGAACTACTTCTGAAAAAAATACATTAGAACATATTGAATAAAAAAAACCAAAGCACGAAGACTCTTCATGAGAACCAATAAATCCTTTCTTGACATAAAATTAGGACTTTTCTCCAAAACTGAAAAATTAGTTCATATGGACATCAGTCTGTTTCACTGAGAAAGATTTCTAAAAGAAACTGAGAAACATTCTTCGTATTTCTGTTCCAATTTGTTCTTTAATTACCACTGTTGCTGAATTAAATAGTATCTAATGCACGTTGTATATGGTGTTGAAGCTATCAGTTCGCAAGAGACAAAGTGAGCGATGTACCACTAATAATTGTTCTGCTTTGCAGCCCTATAGAAGTGCCAGTTATTTCTTTGTGGTGCTAGTGAACGCACACTATGTGATCAAAGGCATCCGGACACCCCCAAAGTCTGGAACCGCGTGACCGCTACGGTCGCAGGTTCGAATCCTGCCTCCGGCATGGATGTGTGTGATGACCTTAGGTTAGTTAGGTTTAAGTAGTTCTAAGTTTTAGGGGACTGATGACCTTAGAAGTTAAGTCCCATAGTGCTCAGAGCCATTTGAACACCCACAAAAATATACGTTTTTCGTACTAGGTGCATTGATATTTCACTAGTGGAATCCGTTCTGAAGCATCCGCCAGACCGCTCAAGTATCTTTTCTTAAATCGCCTTCGCCCAGGTACTCCAAATCAGCGAGCTCAGTAGTCATTATACATCGTGAGAGAGCAGAATGGGGCGCTCCGCGGAACTCATGGACCTCGAAGTGGTCAGGTGAGTGGGTGTCATTTGCGTCTCTACGCGAGATTTCCACACTCCTAAACATTCCTAGGTCCACTGTTTCCGATGCGATAGTGAAGTGCAGTACAAAAGCGTACAGGCCGACTTCGTCTGTTGACACAGAGACCGCCGACAGATGAAGAAGATCGTAATGTCTAATAGGCAGACATCTATCCAGACCATCACACAGCAATTGAAAACTGCATCACGATCCACTGCAAGTACTATGGCAGGTGGGAGGTGAAAAACTTGGATTTCATGGTCGAGCGGCTGCTCGTAACCGACACATCATGCCAGTAAATGCCAAACGACGCCTCGGACATTGGACGATTGAACAGTGGAAAAACGTTGTGTGGAGTGACGAATCACGGTACACAACGTGGCGATCCCATGGCTCGGTGTGGGTATGACGAATGCCAGCGTGTGTAGTTCCAACAGTAAAATTCGGAGGCGGTGGTGTTATGGTGTCTTCGTGTTTTTCATGGAGGGGGCTTGCTCCCCTTCTTGTTTTGCGTGGCTCTATCACAGCACAGGCCTATATTGAAGTTTTAAGCACGTTTTTGCTTTCCGCTGTTGAAGAGCAACTCGGGGAGGCGATTGCACCTTTCAACACGATTGAGCAGCTCTTCGTAATGCACCGCCTGTGGCGGAGTGGTTACACGACAGTAACATCCGTGTAATGGACTGGCCTGCAGAGAGTCCTGACCTGAATACTATAGAACACCTTTGGGATGTTTTGGAACGCCAACTTCTTGCCAGGTCGCAACGACCGACATCGATACCTCTCCTCAGTGCAGCACTCCGTGAAGAATGGGCTGCCATTCCCCAAGAAACCTTCCAGCACCTGATTGAACGTATGCCTGCGAGAGTGGAAGGTGTCATCAAGGCTAAGGGTGGGCCAACACCATACTGAATTCCACCATTACCGATGGGGGGCGCCACGAACTTGTAAACCAGGTGTCCGGATACATTTGATCACATAGTGTGTCATAGAGGTGACACGGGACAATGTTTTACGATCTCATGACCAGCTTCCAAGCCTGCTGATCAGTGTTACTTACCCGCGCATATAAAGACTTTTACTAGTTGAGAGGAGGTGCTATTGCTTTCTATAAAATTCCAGATGAGGACCAAGTCGGCAAGTTCTTCGCTACGAAGTAAGTAAAGATAGCAGTGGCTACGAAAACTGCAATGAAAGTGCCACGTGAATGTGTACGGAGTTCCTGATTTACTTAGGCTGCTAAAATGGCTACCGCAGTTTCTTTTTTTTATTTGCAACCTCTTCCACCATTACAACGTTTTTAATACTACATATATGTATTGTGTGTGTGTGTGTGTGTGTGTGTGTGTGTGTGTGTGTGTGTGTGTGTGTGTAGTGTAGAGTAGAGTAGTGTAGTTTATGTGTTGATGATGATGAAGGAAGGGAGAGCTTAACGTCCCCAACTGGCGAATGGATCAGCATCAACAGCGTCACACGCCCTCACTTCATGAGACACTCCACTTCAGAGAGGTTTGGCATTTAAAACAGAACATTGGCCCGAAGTCTGGTGATCGAAAACTGCCGGCCGGAGTGGCCGAGCGGTTCTAGGCGCTTCAGTCTGGAAACGCGCGACCGCCACGGTCGCAGATTCGCATCCTGCCTCGGGCATGGTTGTGTGTGATGTCCTTAAGTTATTTAGGTTTAAGTAGTTCTAAGTTAAGTCCCATAGTGCCCAGAGCCATTTGAACCATTTGATTGAAAACTGTACGTCACCACTTCTCCTCCACTTTCCGGCCAAATACTGGTAGTGAAAATTTTTTCCACCACTGGTAACTGCGGGGTAAGTTCGCGATAACCTGATTGCAAAGACATCTATTGATTCGTGCAGGTCTTAGCTGCCGTTCTTATGACGTCACGAACGTTAGCCGTGGACAGTCCCCACAACGAACTGGTGACGTCACACTTGTAGCCTTGCGCGACATGCGTCGTGAACGCTAGGCTATGTCGGGAGGCAGGCAAGAAATAAGTAAGTTTGAAGGGCAGAGGAAAAAAAGTGCCAAGGCAAGCGCCAAGGGGAAAAAAACCTCACCGATAGTTAGGTCGGGTGGTAAGAGCAGTAGCTGATGTCTTGCTGCCTGAGATAGGTCGTGCAAGGGTAGGCTTTGTTAGTAGTGGGTATCGTGAATGTCGATACCTTTGACGTTGTGCGGTGCTGTTGGTCGGCGCTGCCGCTGGGTGCCGGTGTTGAACTCTCGATCAGCGTCAGCAACCTGCAACAGTTAGGCTTTTGTGTCCGTAAGGTCATATATCGGATGCACAGTGTAGGGTGATGTTGGCGAATTGTTTGTGCGTCTGTGGGCGAGCTCGTCGGTTTCCCTGCTGTGGCCTGTTGGTCGGCTCTAATAGCAGCTGGTAATTCCCAGTCAACGTTCTTGATATGCCTTGCCGACGTTTGTCGCTTGTTGGTGTATGTTAGCTTCCCATAGGTGTCTTTGACCGCTTGTGCTTCCACCTATAGTTGTGATCGTAGTTTCCCATAGTAAGGATGAAAGGATTGTTCGAGTGTCTCGAGCTCCTGCATAGTCGGTGGCGTGGTTTTTGAATACTTCCTTGAGGGTTTCAAGGCGGTATTCTTTGTGAAGATCCACGGTGCGTGTGTAGCGTGGAGCGGTGCTAATGATACGTAGCACTTTTTTCTGTATGATCTGCAGGCGGCGCAGTCGTGTAGGAGCTGCATATCCCCAGACGGGAGCTGCGTACGTCATCAGAGGTCTAATCAGTGTCATGTATATGGACCTCGACACCCTCCTATTCAGTGTGCTTTCCCTGTTGGGCATTGGGTAGAGTTCTTTGAGCTTGGCGTGCGCTCTGTTGGCAACGTATTCGATGTGGTCCTCCCATGTAAGTTCCCGGTCCAGCCAGACACCGAGACATCTGACTTTCTCTCCGAAACGTATTGGGCCCATATGCAGTGTTATCTGTCTATTGTGTTGATGTTTGCGCTGTAGTTTCGGTCTGCGTGTAAACAGAACTGCTTCGCACGTGTCGACGTTTACTTTAATAGACGTAGTTACGAAGCATTAAACTACTCTTAAATAGTAACTTGCTCCCCGATGGAAACAGTGGAAACAGTTGCAGTAACTCGTAAGACCTGTAGTGCCACGTCCTATGACGTACGCCACAGGGATATTATATCTAGCTGGTCCAACGTTGACAAAATACATCTACTGAAACCACGTAGGTATCATATGGGCAGATGGCACTACACACTAATGCTATACGTTGTTTTGAAGCCGGCGTCATCATATTAAGTGCGCCACAACATTAGCGGACTACTATTCACAATTGTTTCTTGTTCTTAATCTCTGATCTTATGCACGCAACAGTCGTTACATGGCTTTCGTAAATAACAAGATGTCAGTAAGGCATTTTCCTGGTCTTAAAAGTGTATTTGGTCCAATAATACGACGAATTTGTCTTCGTTAACTCTAGAACACTGAAGGGGAGAAAATATTACATTGTTACTAAACGTAGTAAATTGTACTACTCAATATTTTATTCAAGGGATGTCATGATTTATTGTTTATGTACTAGTTAACGGTAATTATAAGATCTCCACCGGTATCTCACATACAAAATAAATACAAAATGTTCTGTTTTACACCATATACTGACGATACCAGATTGGTGGGAAATGCGAAGTGATAGTATCTCCAGGATTTATTAATTTAAGGTTAATATATCTTTTTTTTCCATGTTTTGAATAAACAAGCAGAGATGTGCATGGTGTGACAATGTTACTTTCGTAATCCAGCACTCTCCGTAATACAGACTGGTGAAATTAATGTTCATACTGTGTCGTCTTGGAGCCGGCCGGTGTGGCCGAGCGGTTCTAGGTGCCTCAGTCTGGAACCGCGCGACCGCTACGGTTGCAGGTTCGAATCCTGCCTCGGGCATGGATGTGTGTGATGTCCTTAAGTTAGTTAGGTGTAAATAGTTCTAAGTTCTAGGGGACTGATGACCTCAGAAGTTAAGTCCCATAGTGTTCAGGGCCATTTGAATCATTTGAATTTGTATCCTCTTCCTGATAATGTTGACAATATATTTTGAAACATTTGGTAGATTTTAAATCTTTTCTTCTCAAGCTTTCATCCAGGGACGTTTTCTAGACAGTCAGATAGGGTCTAACGTCAAATAACAAAAAACTACAACAGTAAAAGTAAACAGTTCAACCAAAATTTATGTATAAGGGGTGATTCAGCTGCCGCCTACCAATCGGATTTATGCAACCCGAAACACCTTCAGAAACCATGCACGAGATTTTCATATTCTAGCGATCACCTTAGCGAGAAAAAATGAACAGGATCATTTCGTAGGAAATTTTATACTTGGATACCTTTTCGCTGAAGACCACAGGTTTTGAGTTAGCCAAGAAAAACGCCTTTGAAGCTCACTTTTGTACGTCTTTCTTGAATAACTTGAAATCTATGGTGGCTGGTGAAAACGTATCCCAGTACAAAATTTAACTACTTTACATTTCCCGTTCATTTTTTCTGTAGGACTAACAGTTTCGGCGTAGCAAGCGAGAGAATATGGAAATCGTGCGCGTGGTATCTAATACACTGCAGTTTGCATAATACCAAGCAAAATCAACCTGTATAAAAGAGAATATCGCTTCAACGGGGCAAGTGTGATTCTTTTACACCTTAAATTTGTAGAATTTTAGAACATGTGTTTTGCTCGTGTATCATGTCATTTCTGGAAACCCAGAATCTACTCTGTAGGAATCAACATGGATTCCGGAAACAGCGATCGTGTGAGACCCAACTCGCTTTATTTGTTCATGAGACCCAGAAAATATTAGATAAAGGCCACCAGGTAGATACCATTTTCCTTGACTTCCGGAAGGAGTTCGATAGAGTTACGCACTGTCGCCTGATAAACAATGTAAGAGCCTACGGAATATCAGACCAGCGGTGTGGCTGGGTGGCTGGATTGAAGAGTTTTTAGCAAACAGAACACAGCATGTTGTTCTCAATGGATAGACGTCTACAGATGTTAAAGTAACCTCTGGCGTGCCACAGGGGAGTGTAATGGGACCATTGCTTTTCACAATATATATATAAATGACCTAGTAGATAGTGTCGGAAGTTCCATGCGGCTTTTCGCGGATTATGCTGTAGTATACAGACATGCTGCAGCATTAGAAAATTGCAGCGAAATGCAGGAAGATCTGCAGCGGATAGGCGCTTGATGCAGGGAGTGGCAACTGACCCTTAACATAAACAAATGTAATGTATTGCGAATACATAGAAAGAAGGATCCTTTATTGTATGATTATATGATAGCGGAACAAACACTGGTAGCAGTTACTTCTGTAAAATATCTGGGAATATGCGTACGGAACGATTTGAAGTGGAATCATCACATAAAATTAATTGTTGGTAAGGCTGGTGCCAGGTTGAGATTCATTGGGAGAGTCCTTAGAAAATGTAGTCCATCAACAAAGGAGGTGGCTTACAAAACACTCGTTCGACCTATACTCGAGTATTGCTCATCACTGTGGGATCCGTACCAGGTCGGATTGACAGAGGAGATAGAGAAGATCCAAAGAAGAGCGGCGCGTTTCGTCACAGGGTTATTTGGTAAGCGTGATAGCGTTACGGAGATGTTTAACAAACTCAAGTGGCAGACTCTGCAAGAGAGGCACTCTGCATCGCAGTGTAGCTTGCTGTCCAGGTTTCGAGAGGGTGCGTTTCTGGATGAGGTATGAAATATATTGCTTCCCCGTACTTATACCTCCCGAGGAGATCACGAATGTAAAATCAGAGAGATTCGAGCGCGCACGGAGGCTTTCCGGCAGTCGTTCTTCCCGCGAACCATACGCGACTGGAACAGGTAAGGGAGGTAATGACAGTGGCACGTAAAGTGCCCTCCGCCACACACCGTTGGGTGGCTTGCGGAGTATAAATGTAGATGTAGATGTTAAACTATGATCAGAATGGTTAGTACATTCGTAAATTCTTATCAAAACACTTCCTCAGCTCCACGGAATCAAAGCACCAGAAGCTAATTTTGGTACAGCTGACATGGCGGACGTCGCCTTCAAGTCTGTGACGTCATAACAACTCGATTGAAACGGATCTACGGAAAAGCACCGATTCTTTGTGGCAACAAGATGATTTGATCGCTCCCGGACAGTCATGCTGGACCCGAAGCGGTTCCCCACCAGTGGGCAAGTCACCGTGGGGCGTGCCCCGGGCTGCCACGTTTCACTTCCCTCTGTTTTCAGTTCGGCACGTCAGGCTGCCCCGCATCTGCTCCGCCTCGGACTGAGGACAATGGGCGCTACGCCAGAGTCGCACGCGGCAGGATACCAAGACTGGGTCTCAAAACCCGCGGCCGCTCCACCCCCCGAGAGATCAGCCACATCGATTGGTCGCCGGCGCACGCGCCATTGTTTCTGCAGCCAGCGCCGTGCCCGGCGACAAAACGGGTCGCGGGCGCCTACTGTGTTATTTAGAACCCGCTTTGTCCCGTCTAACGAGTAAATCTGGACGCTCTTTCACGGCGACTGCTTCCTCCGTCCCCGGAGAACTGCTTCTCTTTCTCTCCTTCCGTCTCTCTCTCTCTCTCTCTCTCTCTTTCCAGCTCTCTCTTTCCCCAAACTTAACGTCGCACTCCGGAGGAGGGGTGGAAGGAAGAGGACAAAATAAAAGGTTCCCATTCGGCAGGCGCACGAAAGTTCTCCGAGCATTGTCCAACACAATTTCCATCCTCCTTGCCGCGACCGCGTCACATCCTACGGACGCGGCGCGAGAGCTGGTCGTGAATGCGAGGCGGCCCACTCGAACCGATGCCGAGCGCCGCCAGCGCCGCTTTTCATGCGCGCCCGTCAGCTCCAGGGCGGGACCAGCGCAGACGGCCGCAAGATACACAGCTCCGTCCACCCGTCCGCCCACACGCACACAAACACGCCCACGCGCGTACACGTGTATACAAGTACGTGTAATTTCTGATCCGGCGCGCCTATCCGCGTAATCCGCGGGCTCCGCCCCATTTTTATATATCAAAAAAAAAAAAAAATGAAAAGGACAAAAGCGACGGGAGGGAGAAAGGGACGACTTCCCCGTTCGGTTCTCCGGACAGTGGCTGCGTAATTGGTTCTAATCCCACGTCGGTCCGTCGCGGGAATAATGGTGAAGCTAATTTGTACAGAGTCTGTAAGACGCGGGCGTGCGGTTCGGGGGAAACCCCCTTACGACAATGGAGCGACTCAATTGTTTCTCCCTGCGCCAGGGGAGGAACAAACGACTGGCGCGCCAGCTCCCGCGCGCTACAAAACTGCCTCCTCTCCCCCCCCCCCCCCCTCGCCCCCTGACCCTACTCCCTCACAGCAGCCAGTCGCGGCCCCTCCAGGGCAGCTCCGGAACCACGACCCGCCACACGGGATTAAAAAAAATAAAAATAAAAACACGCAATCAAATAAAGAGATTAAAAAGAGCGCCTCGGCCACGTCTGCCAACGCTCTACTGTGTGTGTTTCGTCGACTATTTTATTCTCAGCCCCAATGATCAAGTTGAGAATTGATAACACTAGTAATCAATCGACTCGGGCAATGGTTGATGATGTCTTTAGATCGATATCTCCCCTAGTCATGACACTAAGAAATGAAAGCTCCCATCTATTCTCAAGAGCAACAAATCAAAATTATCCACGTATCTTTTGGAAAACTTCCTCTCCTAACCAGCGTTTTTCCGTTGCCGTGGAATTAGCTTAGCTGTCATAAGTTCATTTATGTTCATTTACCAAACGCGAAAGTTCACCCAACTAGAATGGTAGATACCGCAATAGAGACATTCCGCAACACTGTGTGACCGAGCGAGGTGGCGCAGTGGTTAGCACACTGGACTCGCATTCGGGAGGACGACGGTTCAATCCCGCGTCCGGCCATCCTGATTTAGGTTTTCCGTGATTTCCCTAAATCGCTCCAGGCAAATGCCGGGATGGTTCCTTTGAAAGGGCACGGCCGAATTCCTTCCCCATCCTTCCCTAATCCAATGAGACCGATGACCTCGCAGTTTGGTCTCTTCCCCCCAAACAACCCAACCCATCACTGTGTGGTATACTGTTTAAGTTGCGACAGCGTACTTCCTTCTACGTGTATCGAGGGAAAAGACCATTTTGGTAAAAGTAGAGAAATTCGACGCCACACGGAGGCTTACCAGCAACAGCCCTTCTCAGGAACTATACGCGACTAGAACAGGGAAAAGAGGAAGTGACACTGTTATACATAGACTGAAGCGCCAAAGAAACTGGTATAGGCATGCGTATTTAAGGACAGAGATATGTAGACAGGGAGAATACGGCGCTGCGTTCGGCAACGCCAATGGAAGACAACAAGTGTCTGGTACAGTCGTTAGATCGGTTACTACTGCTACAATGGCAGATTATCAAGATTTAAGTGAGTTTGAACGAGCGATGGGAGACAGCATCTGCGAGGTAGCGATAAAGCGGAGATTTTCCCTCACGACCATTTCACAAGTGTACCGTGAATATCAGGATTCCGGTAAAACAGCAAATCTACGATATAGCTGCGGCCGGAAAAAGACCCTGCAAGAACTGGACTAACGACGACTGAAGAGCATCGTTCAACGTCACAGAAATGCAACCCTTGTGCAGATTGCTGCAGATTTCAATGCTAGGCCATCAACAAATGTCAGCGTGTGAACCATTCAACGAAACATCATCGATATGGGCTTTCGGAGCCGAAGGCCCACTGGTGTGCCCTTGATGACTGCCTCACCTGGACCTGTCAGCACCGACACTGGACTGTTGATGACTGGAAACATGTTGCCTGGTCGGACAAGTCTTGTTTCAAATTGTAGCGACCGGTCGCACATGTACGGGTATGGAGACAACCTCATGAATCCATGGACCCTGGATGTCAGCACGGGACTGTTCCCGCTGGTCGACGCTGGTGTGGGGCGTGTGCAGTTGGAGTGATATGGGACCTTTGATACGTCTAGATACGACTCTGACAGGCGACACGTACATTAGCGTCCTGTCTGATCAACTGTCCATCCATTCATGTCCATTGTGCATTCTGAGGGAATTTGGTGATTCCAGCAGGAGATTCCACCCCACACGTCCAGAACTGCTTCAGGAACACTCTTCTGAGTTTAAACACTTCCGCTGGCCACCAAATTCCCCAGACATGAACATTATTGAGCATATCTGGGATGCTTTGGAACGTGCTGTTCAGAAACGATCTCCAACCCCGCGTACGCTTACGGAATTATGGACATCCCTGCAGGATTCATGTCAATTCCCTCCAGAACTACTTCAGATATTAGTCGAGTCCATGCCACGTCGTGTTGCGGCACTTCTGCGTGCTTGCAAGGGCCTTACACGATACTAGGCAGGTGTATTAGTTTCTTTGGTTCTTCAGTGCAGTACCTCCGCTACACTTGGCTTGATGAGTATAGACGCAGATGTAGATGTACATGTTGTCATTGTTTAACTTTTGAGTCGGGATATTCTCCGTAGCAACACGATCAGCAATTTACCAAACAAAAAAATGTAGTTGCGGCCAATTCTAGCATATTGTTCCAGTCTTTGAAGTCCTAATCGAGTACGCTTGACAACACAGACACGATGCTAGGGTCGTAACAGGTCGGTATAGTCGAATGCTGCCCGAAATGCTTGGCGAACTTAAATGGGTATCCTTGGAAGAAACACGGAGTAGCTGTGACGAAATCGTTTTGGGTAAATTGACAGAACCTGCATCCGAAGAACACTATGCGATTATTACGCAGCCACCACCACCGTACACGAATATCTCTCAACGGGTTCCGTTTTGATGTGATGTATTTCCCGTTATTCACTGTACAATAGCTTATGGAGCATACTGTATGCAGATATGGTGCCCATCATGTGCCTGTGAATCTTGTATATTTCTTCGGTATGTTTTCATATTTTATCTTTGTACGTCATATTTTCTGAGGCAGATATTCTAGGAAATCATACACGAGCGTGGAAAACTCCTTAAAACAGTATCAAGCTAAAAAGTGTACCAGACAAAGTGTCGTTCATACAACCTACGTATTCGATCCGAGTTTGTTTCACTTCACTGTCACGTAAACTAAATGAGAGTATTAACACCAAGCTGCACTTCGAATTTTTTGGAAATTTGTGGTAAGTTCCAATGGGACCAAACTGCTGATGTCATCGGTCCCTAGGCTCACACACTACTTGATCTAACTTAAACTAACTCACGCTAAGGACAACACACACACGCCAATACCCGTGGGAGGACTCGAACCTCCGACGGGGGGAGCAGCGCGAACCGTGGCGAAGCGCCCTAGATCGCGCTGGGTAGCACTTCGAAACCAACAAAATAGGCAGATTACTTTATGGCTGATTTGGACGTGACAGAACGATACACATTTCCAAATCCAAGAAATCTATCTCCTGAAAATATAAATTAAGTAAATAAAACCTAAAGTAATGAATTTACACCGATCCCGCGACACTAGATAGCGAAGGGACAAATCCGCAACCAGACGAAAACCCATGCCGCTGTTCTTCAACGTCTTTCGTATGTGAGCTCACTCGAACTGCAACTGACCGATGAATGTTCGTGGGCGACAGATTAAGAGTCGTAAGGTATTCCGATGCATCACTCCTGCCTCCCATCAATTATTATATCTACGTGCCGATAATGTAGAGACTACCGTATCCCGTGTTTGCTCTACTGTGATCTCAGTCATTGCAGTCCCTCCTATTTAACGCCAAGTCTTAATATTTCCACCTGAACAGCATAGCAGGAATGCCCGTTTTCAACAAAGTGCCTAATTTGTGGCGGTACGCAATGAAAGACCGTATCGGTACCTCTCACGAAAAAAAAAGTTAAAATAACGTTTCAGGACGACTACATTAGAAAAAGGACAGGCCTCGGAAGGTCACAGTACCGGAACATCGTTTTTTACAAATCAAGCACCGGTCCTCTCTGTATCAATACATCAAACAGACATCTAATCAAAATCTTCTTCTGTATTAGCAGTCCGACTCTTGAACGGTCTTCCTCAAATTACCAGAGAAATTACATTCTTTTCGACGTTCAAAAAATTGACCATCTCTTCTACCCCAGTAACTATCTCTTCGATATAACTGTCTGCATCTCACTCTCGTCAATACTCCTCCCCCCATCCCACCACCATCACTTCTACCACTCCTTGTCTATAACGACCTCTATTGGAAACCTGTTCTTTCGTAACAGGTATTTACATCGTCATTTCAGTTTCATAAGAGATATTCGGACTGTCATGTCAGTCTTCACATCTTTCATTATCCCTTCTCTTTCTGGTGATACTAATTATGCCTTCAAATTTGCTTACAAATCGATATCACACCACCGGCCATTAAAATTGCTGCACCACGAAGATGACGTGCTACAGACGCGAAATTTAACCGACAGGAAGAAGATGCTGCCATATGCAAATGATTAGCTTTACAGAGCATTCACACAAGGTTGGCGCCGGTAGGGACACCTCCAACGTGCTGACATGAGGAAAGTTTCCAACCGATTTCTCATACACAAACAGCAGTTGACCGGCGTTGCCTGGTGAAACGTTGTTGTGATGCCTCGTATAAGGAGGAGAAATGCGTACCATCACGTTTCCGACTTTGATCATGGTCGGATTGTAGCCTATCGCGATTGAGGTTAATCGTATCGCCACATTGCTGCTCGCGTTGGACGAGATCCAATGACTGTTGGCAGAATATGGAATCTGTGGGTTCAGGAGGGTAATACGGAACGCCGTGCTGGATCCCAACGGCCTCGTATCACTATCACTCCAGATGACATGCATCTTACCCGCATGGCTGTAACGGATCGTGCAGCCACGTCTCGATCCGTGAGTCAACAGATGGGGACGTTTGCAAGACAACAACCATCTGCACGAACAGTTCGATGACGTTTGCAGCAGCATGGACTATCAGCTCGGAGACCATGGCTGCGGTTGCCCTTGACGCTGCACCACAGACAGGAGCGCCTGCGATGGTTTACTCAACGACGAACCTGGGTGCACGAATGGCAAAACGTCGTTTTTTCGGATGAATCCAGGTTCTGTTTACAGCATCATGATGGTCGCATCCGTGTTTGGCGACATCGCGATGAACGCACATTCGAAGCGTGTATTCGTCATCGCCATACTGGCGTATCACCTGGCATGATGGGATGTGGTGCCATTGGTTACACGTCTCGGTCACCTCATGTTCGCATTGACAGCACTTTAAACAGTAGACGTTACATTTCAGATGTGTTACGACCCGTGGCTCTACCCTTCATTAGATCCCTGCGAAACCCTAGACTTCAGCAGGATAATGCACGACCGCATGTTTCAGGTCGTGTACGGGCCTTTCTGGATACAGAAAATGTTCGACTGCTGCCCAGCCCAGCACATTCTCCAGATCTCTTACCAACTGAAAACGTCTGGTCAATGGTGGCCGAGCAACTGGCTCGTCACAATACGCCAGTCAGTACTCTTGATGAACTTTGTATCGTGTTGAAGCTGCTTGGCCAGCTGTACCTGTACACGCCATACAAGCTCTGATTGCGTCAATGCCCAGACGTGTCAAGGCCGTTATTACAGCCAGAGGTGGTTGTTCTGGGTACTGATTTCTCAGGATCTATGCACCCAAATTGCGTGAAAATGTAATCACATGTCAGTTCTAGTACAATATATTTGTCCAATGAATACGCATTTATCATCTGTATTTCTTCTTGGTGTAGCAATTTTAATGGCCAGTAATGTATTATTCTTAATGCTCATTTTTATAATAATTATTATTATTTATTTGTGCTGGTAATTATAATAAATCACATAACAATCTGTCTGATGTACAATGTCGAAAACATAAATTGAGCACGTTTTGTGTTATTTTTTTATGTGTGTTGTCCTAGCCTAATGTAAGAGAGAGCGCTAAGGCTAAAGAAACAATAAATAAATAAATAAACCCATTTGACAGTGAACGTCAAATGGTTGTTTACGATAATGATATTGTTGTTGAATACCTTGACGCTCTCACGGCGTTCGTTTAGTTGATCGTTGTTCGCGGAACAAGGACTTTTGCTTCGATGGCCTTCACGGAGATGAGTATTCTAGAAGATCCTGCATATCATATCCGTACGACCGTATTCAGAATCCAACAGAATAGAACAG
The DNA here is from genome assembly GCF_023864345.2 of Schistocerca serialis cubense. Taxonomy (NCBI): domain Eukaryota; kingdom Metazoa; phylum Arthropoda; class Insecta; order Orthoptera; family Acrididae; genus Schistocerca; species Schistocerca serialis. The sequence goes on along the minus strand of NC_064643.1, from coordinate 106,188,700 downwards.
AAAAGCAAGAGGAAGACAAGGGAGCAGCGACGCCTATAGAGAAGGGTTTCGAGGCCCCCGTGACAAGTGTCTGCGGACGAACTGGGCAGACCGAACCGTCCGCTGCCGCCGGTGATTGGTTTCGTTTGACATCGCGCTAAACTGCGGGCGATCGCTCGTCGAACTTGGACTCGGCCGTCGCCTGGAGGACTGTATTCTTCTGGCCTCCCCTCCCCCACACGACAGTTAACAAGCGCCATCCCGTAACGATGGCGCCGCTCCTCTTTAACGAGCACGTCGCGTGTGGAACTTCGCTGCTGCTGTGTTCCGTATAACAGACGACGCCTCAGCCGCGCTATAGCGCACTTCACCGAAGAAGAAGTACTGGGTCATTTCGAAATATGCCCTCGAAACCATCAATAGTGAAACGTCCCCTTAGGAAAATTTATGAATTACTGTGCTGGTAAATCCCTTACGTTATTTGATTTTCAAACAGCTGAGCAAAACTGAACGTGCTCAGACATTTCTCTCTTTACTTATTCTGATCATCAGTAAACTGACACACACTATTCTTTTAGCGCAACGGAATCTGACTTTCAATAATCCCTACGAAAGAATGGCCCAGACTAACATTAACCTATACCTTTCACAAATCACTTACCTCACAAAAATCTTTGTTACTCGAACTACTGCAATACAGCGAGCGCCACTACTGCCGGCTAAATAAAAGATTCTAACTACTGAAGGCACTAACTACTGATAGGCATAGTTAGCAAATGAAAGATTTTGATAGAGAACAAACAATGTATTTACACTACAATAGTGTTCAAAAGTCATAATATATATAGCAGTTCATGACATCCAGTCTTACAAATTTGCTGTCTCTGATGGACACACGTCCAGATCATCCGCTCTCAAAACTCCGCCATCACTCTCCCCACATCCACCACTGCTGGCGGCTCACCTCCAACTGCGCAACGCTACGCGCTGTTAACATCCAGCTGCCCAACACTACAATAGCAAATTCCAACAATACAAACCAGCCACAGACTGCACACAGCACAAGTCCGTGATTTTCATATAGAGCGATACAAGGCGTTACCAACATAAAAACCTAAACAGCCTACTTACAATAGTTTCACTGGATCCCTAACACAACGATAAGTGAAAAAGCTGTGTTGCAAACTGATGTAGGGTACTAAGTGCGTGAATGGTGCGCCTATGGAAATCACCGCCAGACGGTAGCATTAGTTTGGCGTCACTCGACGGCAAATCACACCCGCCCATATTTTCAAATTTACTCATTTTCACACATGTGAATCAACGTAAAAGGAAGAAGAAAGAAGTCTGGGGCGAAACGTCACGTTTATGAAGGTCATTTGAAACGAAGCACAAGCTCAGTTTCGAAAAGGAACGGTTAGGAAATCACCGGTGTACCTTACTCAAACGAACTATCCTGGCGTCTGCCTTAACCCTAGCAATATCTTGGAATTTTCCATAATGCGTACTACCAAGAACGGGGGGAGCGGTTACTACTTTATACCCACACGAAAACAGTTAAAAAAACAAAAAACGAAAAACGTTAATTGTTATCGAAACGTATTAAAGGCAAAACTTTTAAAGAGATACTGATGTGTAACATTTACTACCGACTTTAGGACCACCACAACAAAATTAAAAAATATAAATTTCGTCCATTGGTGACTTTTACTCTCGAAGTACTTTAAAAGATATACTGATGTTTCTTAGAGGACATCATAGTCGCCGTTGACTGCATGAAATATTTATTATTACGATTGTAATTTCGGCCTTAGCGCCGAAATTGCAATCGTAATAATAAATATTTATTACAGTCAACGGCGACTATGATGTCTTTTAAGAAATATTGTATGAGTGTGAATCTCAACCATGAGAAGTTAATCATATATTGATGTGTAAGTAAGGCCGTGAACCTAGAAATATTGAATACTTGAATACGACTTTCGTCGGGAAAAGCGCCGTCTGTACTGAGACCTAAATTTTTGGGTTAAGTTTAACTGAAAAATTCGAAATGGATATGAAATCTGGTAGAAGAATTTATTAAAATCAATAAATATTAATTTTCAAAGTTTTAAAATGTAAAGTAACTGACTACACTACAATATTTTCAAAAGATGATCGCTAAGAAACCCCACCCCCCCCCGGTGTCGCGGGAGTTAAGAAAGTAGTCCTCTTTGAAAATTTTAAAAAAATCGATTTGTTTGGCTTAAAATGTCCTGTAGGATATCCACTTTACTGTTGTTTTCAACCATTTGGAAATTATAAAAGTTCTCGAACTTGGGATGTGACCAGCCTGTTACAACTTCTGCAATAAAGCGAAGAGGGCATCGTGCGAGCAGAACAGCGGATGACAGAAGCTGCCAAAGAGGGCCGCAGGACCACAATGACCACCGAGAAGATGGAGTAGGGCCCCCTGTTGGATCTGGAAGGTTCGTGTATGATTCAGGAATCGCCAACTAAAGGTATATTTAACAACAAAAAAAGCATCCTAAAACTTTAAAGCAAAACCGTGATTTCCGTGTTGGCAGGGAACATAACTTTAGAACAGTATATAAAATTTTGATCGGAATTTAATGCCGACATTCTAAACTGAATACGTAACCGTTTTGCGATATCTTCAGAAGCGTGTTTCCTGAGTACGATTTTGTCCTAATGTTTTTGGCAAAAACATTGACATCTTGTTACAATTTAATATTTTCCAGTTTTCCTGTGTATGCTGATAGGAGATATAATGAAAATGATTTACACAAATTCATTTTGTTATACGCTCAGAAGGAGAGTTCCGGGAATTCCCTCTAATGACCAACGTTCCGGTTGCAAGGGTTCCTTCCACCTGGTGCAACGGTTACAGAGAGCATTTGACGTGGCCACAAAAATAATTTCTTAAACACAAAAGTGTAAGAAATAAAACTATTTCATCAGATTCAGCATTACTTTTCATTTTACTTGAAAAAGATTCACGAAAATCACCGATTTTTTATGCATTTAAAGGCGACTTCCCCTTTAAGTGATTTCTGGTTAGGTGGAAATTTCAACCACCGTCCTCACGAATACGAGACGTGTGTCTTACCATTGCCTAACTCGATCGGTAATCAATGTGAAGTGGTTGGCAGAGGGGCCTCGTACCATACAAAGGGTGTACCATAATTAATAGTTCAACAAGATACGGATACAATTACGCGATAACAGAAGCAAAAAGTTTCCAGTAAAAATGGGTCCGGAACTACCCATTTTCGAGATAACTGCGAATGCGTGGTTACGAGCAACCTCTGACTTCAGTATCAAATATTGTCCTCGTTAGTGCAAATGTATTTGAAGTGTATAGCTTTCGATTAAATCCCCATCTAACTGAACCCAAGATTTATCGGTCGTCTACTCACTACTGCAACAAGTCAACGGCTTTGCCGTAGTGGTCACACAGGTTCCCTCAGATCACCGAAGAAGCGCCGTCGGGCTTGGCTAGCACGCGGATGGGTCACCGTCCGGATCTACCAAGTCCTGTTGGCAAGCGGGGTGCCCTCAGCCCTTGTGAGACCAATTTAGGAGGTACTTGACTGACAAGTAGCGGCGCCAATCGAGAAAAGTGACAACGGCCGAGGGAGCGGTGCGCTGGCCACATGTCCCTTCGTACCCGCATCCGGTCAAGTTTAAGGGCTCAGGATGACACCGCAGGCTGCCCGGACGGTGATTGGTTGTTTTTTCTACTGTAACAAAAAATACAACACTACCCAGCTCGCTACAATTCACTATAAACTGCTATATGTTAAAGAAGATGTTCCACTTATCTTCCCATTTGAATGCAATAGTGCACTAGTCCTTTCAGTGAGTTACAAATTCTTTCAAACAGCTTCAGACCACCCTGTAAATCGTGACGAAACAGGAAACAACAGAGTTAAGGTGAAATACAATGTGGAGGAAGTCGTGTCCATTCCCATAAACCATGCTACATAAATAGATACAATTTGTAGCGGTATTCGCTCTTAAAGCAAAATCCTCATACAAATGCAAATGAAAAGTGAAAACAGACTCAACAACGTAACTACATTACGTATAAGATGGACAGCAATGATTTCAGTGTAAATCATGATGTTATGAAATGTGCATTCCAAGTCGGGTCACTGAGTAGAAACGTGTTACGGATGGAAGGGTACTGATCTGGTATATCTGAAAAAAAAAACATTGGTTTAGCGCAGGCTTACTAAACCATTACGAATGCAGAAGGTCTGGTTTAGGTTCTCTCTCTCTCTTCCTCTCCCTTTCCCTCCCTTCCCGCCTCTCTCTCTCTTTCTTTTAAATGATTCATCTACAGGATGACATTCGAGACAGACTGGACAATGTAACAAGATTACGTGTAAGGTGGATAGCAATAATTTCAGTGTAAACCATGATGTTATGAAATGTGCATTTCAAGTTCAGTCACTGAGTATAAACGTGTTACGGATGCAAAAATGGCAGATGTGTGAAAATGGCACATGGGTATCATGGTAAACAGTATCAATGAACATTATTTTATGCCTAAGGACCTAAAGAGGTGCGCGAAATCTTGAGACTCATAATACAAAAATTAAAAAGAGACTGACATAGTAAAAACAATATTTTCATTTCCTTGTATATACAGTCTCCATACAGACAATGGAAAAGACCAGATACTTAACTTTCGTGTCAGTCGCTTCACATTCGCCCAACTTATTGCCTTTTTCCCCTGATTAATATGCGTACCCTTATTCAAGAAAAACTCGTATGGAAAAACTGTGGAAAACTTCATCGGTCAGAATGTAGCTTGAAACCTATGCTGATCTAACAACCATTAAAAACTGTCTGCCATATCTACATGTCACACTGCAGTTTCGGTCACATACACTATACACACTATGTGATGGAAAGTATCCAGACACCCCCAAAACATACGTTTTTCATATCAGGTGCCTTGTGCTGCTACTTCTGCCAGGTACTCCATATTAGCTACCTCAACAGTCATTAGACATCGTGAGAGAGCACAATGGGGCGCTCCGCGGAACTCATGAACTTCGAACGTGGTCAGATGATTGGGTGTCACTTGTGTCATTCGTCTGTACGCGAGAATTCCACACTCCTAAACATCCCTAGGACCTCTGTTTTCCATGTGACAGTGAAGTGAAAACGTGAAGGGACACTACAGCACAAAAGTGTACAGGCCGACCTCGTCTATTGACTGACAGAGATCGCCCTTCAGTTGAAGAGGGTCGTAACGTGTAATACGCAGACATCTATCCAGACCATCACGCAGGAATTCCAGACTGGATTAGGATCCACTGCAAGTGCTACGACAGTTACACGGGAGGTGAGAGAACTAGGATGTCAGGGTCGAGCAGCTGCTCATAAGCCACACATCACGCCGGTAAATGCTAAACGACGCCTTGCTTGGTGTAAGGAGCGTAAACATTGGACGACTGAACTGTGGAAAAACGTTGTGAGGAGCGATGAATCACGGTACACAATTTGGCGGTCCGATGGCAGGGTGTGGGTATGGCGAATGGCCGGTGAACGTCATCTGCCAGCGTGTGTAGCACCAACAGTAAAATTCGGAGGCGGTGGTGTTATGGTGTGCTCGTGTTTTTCATAGAGGGGGCTTGAAACCGTTGTTGGTTTTCGTCACACTATCACAGCACAGGCCTTTACTGATGTTTTAAGCAACTTCTTGCTTCCCGCTGTTGAAGTACAATTCGGTGATGGCGATTGCATCTTTCAACACGATCGAGCACCTGTACATAATGCACGGCCTGTGGCGGAGTGGTTATAAGACACTTCGTGCCGGGTCTCACAGACCGACATCGATACCTCTCCTCAGTGCAATACTCCGTGAAGAATGAGCTGCCATTCCCCAAGAAACCTTCCAACGCCTGATTGAACGTATGCTTGCGAGAGTGGAAGCTGTCATCAAGGCTAAGGGTGGGCTAATACTATATTGAATTCCAGCATTACCGATGGAGGGCGCCACGAACATGTAAGCCATTTTCAGCCAGGTGTCTGGATACTTTTGGTCACATAGTGTAGCAGAAGCGTTCCATATTGTTTAGTGACAAAATAAAAGTTCCCATTTTTAGTTTAAACAAGAAACATAACCTTCGTAATCTTGTAATAGCTATCTCAAGCAAACCACGAGCGATACGGTGACTGTATGAAAAATCTGACAACTCACGTACATGCAGTCACTATCTTCGTTATTCAGTTTCATAAATTTGAAATTTGGAAATTGTAAATAATACTTATAAAACGTTGCTCTACGCAAAATATATCAGCCGCTATTTTAAAATATTATTCGGTATTGTTCTAAGCATTGATTTGCATTGATTTGTTTTGTAGTGACCCGGACTCAATAATTTTGTTACGAGTGGTTGTTGTTAAGCAATACGTTAGTAACAGGAATTGCTACCGAGATGTCGTAATTACGTATTAAGTACCTCGAGTGAAAAAAACTGACGCTAAATTTTGTATTGTTGGAACTGCGAACTGAATGATTGTTAAAGAAAAGTGAAGAAAACAATAAAATGAGGAGATGTTCGTAAAATTTCATGATACTGGAATTATTCGGGAGCCATTGTTTAAACATCGAAGTGTGTATGGATCTCTGATTGTGCTATTTGAAGAAGGCTAGTAGACTGACTGAGCAACACTGTGTGAATGGAACTGTGACGGAACAATTTGAATTCGTGTCTCATGATCTTTATACTAAACTTTACGCACTATGAACCACGTAACGGTCAATGACAACCTAGCTACGCCGACAGTGGTTGAAGACGTCTAAAAAATGTGTGTGTGTGAAATCGTATGGGACTTAACTGCTAAGGTCATCAGTCCCTAAGCTTACACACTACTTAACCTAAATTATCCTACGGACAAACACACACACCCATGCCCGAGGGAGGACTCGAACCTCCGCCGGGACCAGCCGAACAGTCCATGACTGCAGCGCCGAGACCGCTCGGCTAATCCTGCGCGGCGAAGACGTCTAAATGCATTCAATGTTGTTAGGCTGTAGATTGCGAAATAAGCACCCACATAGATAATGAAGATATTTCGTATTCAGTTACCTAGTTATTAATATTCGAATAAGACCAACATAGCGCACAAGCTAATTCAGTACTACCGGTTTTGCTCGTCAGGCGTGAACATCAGCAGATCTGTGGAAATTACAGTACCGAACTAGAAAATCAGAAAAAATTGACGACTTACAACATGGTAGTCACATGTTAGGGAGCTAAAACTATGGCTCAGTACGACAGTGTGGATTGTATATGTAATGTTTATTGTAAGCTCATTGGTCGGATGTGTAACCAAAGAACGTAATATTCATATTAATATTTACTAGCCAGATATTACCATTATCTTCTAAAACATCTCATCGAAGCAGCGGAAAAATTCTTTCAAATTTAACTCACTCTGCTCATTTATATATTTTTCGGATTTCTTTCTTTTCCATAAATATTCCTCTATTTCCTCTACCAGATTTAATAACAAGCCTTTATGAGTAGTGTAAGTTATGCTCAAGCTATACTGAATATCGCCTATTGTACGCTTGTTTGAGTTTAAATGATCACCTTGAGCTGTACAATTATTACTTGGGCAACAATGTTCATAGCGTACATGAAACGGTTTTCCTGTCTTGCCGATATGGGCTTCCGCAGTCTCGGCAATTGATCGTGATTTACCGCTTTTATCCCTGCGTAAAATCTCTCTGCTCTTCAAAGCGTATCCAAGAAAATTATTAGTTAAATATGCGACTTTAACCTTTCGCCTAGAAGAACATGTCACTATTCGCTCACTTACAAAAGCGTAAGGTCACGTTTGTTTTTGTCACTTTATTGGAACATAGCTCGCCTTCCTCCTGAATATGTTATATCGTATATACTAAGCGGATGGAACCGCTCACTCGTAAATATAGAAAATGTGTAGATTTATGGTATTTTGGGAACTCACCAGTTTTTGTTTCATCAGTATCGTATGCTACCCAACAACGAATAGGAGTGCTTTGCTCGACGACACTGACAAACACCTACTACATTCAGATTTTCATCATTTGTTTCCTGTGAGAAAACCAGCGACAGAAATATCTCTGGCTAAAAATTTCGCGATCGTGTCACACTGCAGTTATCTCTGGGTAAAATCTCTCTGGGTTTCAAGGTGTACCAAGAAAATTATTAGCCAAACATGCGGCTGTAACCTTTCCTCTAGAAAAACATGCCACTATCAGCTCAGGAGGAAACTCTCAACAATAACTAAATAAATTCTTTTAAAATGATAACAATATTTAAAAAAAAATAAACAGTCGATTCCTGCCGCCGAGGGTGGGTGTATGAGATATTACATCATGTTTTGTTCATTTAACATTTTCCTAACAGAGCAGTTTCACGTTTTTGATTACCATTTCTTAACCTAGTCTTTTTAACATTATGTAATTCCTTGGCTCTTTCATCATCTGTAAGTGGCAACTGAAAAGTCCTGTGAAGCGCTCAGTAGATACAAATGCCTTAAAAAGTGACAAATGATTGGAATTACTCTCATTAGTATTCCTGATAACGTAGCCTGTTTACAAGCTTTTATCTCAAATGCATGCTCCCCAGCCGATCTGCTAACTGACACATCGAGGAAGTTGATACTACCTTGGGATTCGTATACAAGCGTGAATGCAATTTTTGGAAGCATTTGTTTAGCATCAGCAGAAATCGTGCATTTACCAGTAAGACAGTCTGTTATCTATCTCTCGTGAAAACTGTTCTCTTAGGAGATATTATAGCAATCATGCTGACTGGACGAACTTCCGTAATTTGACGGAAGATCGTGGAGAACGCTATGGTACCGCTATGTGTGAATGCAAGACCTAGAACAAACACGTAACGGAAATCATCATTTAAGTAATAGTGGGTATCGCCATGGAAATATTAATTTTGTAATGAATTTATAGAGGAAGGCATTATTTTACAACGAAGAAGAGGTAGGAGAGCAGGCCTAGTTAAACAGGAATGATATAAACCCGTCACCGCTTAGTACAACAAATATACTAGAGCATTTCGTCAAACTATTTATATTTTGGTTGTTCTCCTTTTACAATTGTAACTGGATACTTAAAACTAAGATTCAGAGAAAAATGTTAGTTCACTGATACTGTTTAATGACTTCGTGATTTATCAAGAGAATCATTGACTTTTCCCTTGGTTGTTCAATTTCGGTCTTGATTTGAGGAGAAAGACTTAAGAAGAAAAAAGAACGATTTGTTATCATCTTGTGCGATATTTGAAATTAATACATGTCCTTTGTTAGAAAAGAATGAATTAATACAGTCAAAAAAGCAAATAATACGTAAATAACATGGCAACATGCAGTCCCGGAGATCCTTAGCTCTACGTGTAAAAATAGTGTCGCCCGTAATTAATAAATCAGATAAAATTCTACTACTGAATAATGGAAACAAATTGTGCTCAGCGACCACTTAATTTATGCCCTCGTGGAATTTTAGCCTACAGACAGAGAACGTACAGAAAGAAAACCCACTGGGGCGCAAGTTTACCGTGGTTTGGTACTTTTTTACTCTGTTATTGCTCTGTGTATCCGGTTTCGGTTCTGCTATGAGCAGATTATTGTGACGGGAGAAACCGGTTACACGGTACATAATGGCGACTTTGCAGCTTTGGGCAGTACTGTAGAATGTAGCACTCATTTAAATTAACATTGTTGCGGAAATGATGTTCTTAGAATTTCTAATTTTGTATATAAAACTGGCGATCAAGACAATTGTTTTATCATTGTGTTCCAATATAGTGGCGTTTCTGGAGAATCCACTTATCATATCTGTGGCATGAAACATAGGGTATAAGACAAGATATTAAAAGAGAACGCACTGCTCAACGTAGTAACAGCGGACAGCATACCTGTTGAAATCAATGCAGTAGGTGGCGCAAGTGAAAGTAATGCCTACATACATTACTTACATTCATGCAAACGAGATATTGTGAATAAAAGTATCAAATCTGCACTAACGAGGGTGTAGCGCCAGCCGGTGTGGCCGAGCAGTTCTAGGAGCTTCAGTCTGGAACCGCGCGACCGCTACGGGCATGGATGTGTGTGATGTCCTTAGGTTCGTTAGGTTTAAGTAGTTCTAAGTTCTAGGGGACTGATGACCTCAGAATTAAGTCCCGTAGTGCTCAGAGCCATTTTGATTTGGGGCTGTAGCTGAAGTACTCTCGGCTGTGGTTCTGCTGTGTTTCGTTTGTGGTTGGTGTTTTATAATGAAATCGCAATGACCGATTATTTCGATGTTTTGTAGTAAGGCTACAATGCGATCATTGATGACATAATGATATAATTGTAAGGTATTGCAACGCAAAAAATTCAAAGGTTCCACGTAATTATTTATTGATGTATATATATATATATTTTCATTTTCCATGTAGTATTGCTTTCAAAATACTTTGGGTGAAATTTTATATACCGAGCTATTTAGATTTGTGCCAATTTCCTATGTTTCCAAACCCAGCCCGATGGAGTGATGCAGTTACGACCGTGTTAGTACATATTTGATCCAATTTACCAATAATTTTTCTTATTTATGGAATCTAATTTTGATATGTAGTTTTTAATAAGCAATTGTCGTATAACGATCATATATTATATCATAGACATAACTTTCACTAACGCCACCTGTTGGTGACATTATTTTCCTTGTACAATTTCGCACTGCCTATGTCAATTGGGCACTAATGGTTTTGTGGAGTACCCGAAACGCGTCACGAACTGATGACAGTGAATTATTTTAGGAATCAAGACAAGTGTTTATTTGCATTTATATTATGTTCCATTGGTTTATTTGTGCGTTATTAAACTCTTATTGTAATTATTTACCAGACTACATTCAGACTTGCTCTATTTAGTTGTTATATTTGTTGTTGAAGTTGGGCATCAACACTGGAATAAAAATCTACGGCCTTTTGTGGAACATACCCGGTGCAAAGTAAGAGCTTCTTGAGAAATAAAATTCTGAAAAGACTGTATTCATTCTCATATTTATGCTGTAAACTATTCCTTCGGGAAGAAACAGATCTAGCTAAAAAATCTTCCTGATGAACAAAAAACAATGGGAGTCATTAATAATGTAGTCAAACCTTCCATAGTCCAGAAGCACGTCAGAATACACCTTTATAAGACAGAAGCAGAACCTGCGCTGTGGCATGGCAGCGAAATATGGACAACAAAGGCAAAGGATGCAATAGAAATGAAATTCTTGAGACGAACAGCTGGTTGGACCAAAAGGGATCACACGTTATATACAGACTACCAAAACAACTGGAGGGGTCATCTAAAAGGAGTAGCTCAAAGAGGACTCCAGAATCTACGCTGCTCTACCACCCTAATAGTGTAAGATCGCTAGGTCGACCAATGAAAAGATGATAGAACTTCTCGACGAGACCGTAACCAGCCAAGAGGCCCAACACTTGGAAAGAAGAGGAAGAAGTTTATTTGCGTTACAGGCAAAAAAATAACTTCATCAGTAAAATGAATGCTTTAGATGTGTTCCATTAACACGTACTCCTTATTCGTTTCCCCATGTTGAGGATCAGAAAGTTCGTCAATGGCTCCATGTCAGTACTGAGTTAGCTGAAACCGAATGAAAAGCTTTTCCAATATCTGTGAATCCCAGACAAGGTGCTGATTCATTCCCGTTGCCCGTTTTATAATTTCATTCACAACTTGCAGGTGGCCCATTGTTGTTTTTTTTTTTTTTTTTTTTTTTTTTTTTGTCTTGTTCTTCCCTTACTTTGTGTGTGTGTGTTTGCGAGAATTTTATAAGTAATGTTGCAAGTCTTTTGAGTATAACTTTTTCGCCATCTTTAATAATTTCTATTGTAAAACCATTGTCCCCTGGCGTCTTCCTGTTTTTCAAACCTGTATTCAATTCATATACCTAATTTGAAAGTTTTTCTGTGCTTCTGATTCAACTCTTAAACTGTACAAACCTTTGAAGAAATTAATATTTTAGGCAACCGGACGTTTATAGCTGTAAGATATTTGAGGACTATCATTGCGTGAGCAACAGTTCGACCTGCTGTGACCTATTTTCAGGCTGTTTGAACCTTATCATCTGAGTATCATACAAAACATATTATTCTAATATGATCACTTTATGGTATGCATAATCTGCCAGAAGTCACATGTAAAATGTTACATGTAATTTAAATTGTTGTACAGCAATACACGACGTTAGCAGAACGTAACACGAATGAAAATAATCGAATGACGTAGGAGTCTCCTACGTAATTTTCTTCACTCGATTGTAGCCTCCTATGGACCATGTAAATAGCTAATTCTAACTTCCAGTTTTTCGAATAATTTTTAAACACTTAGAAAAAAACGATGCCTACATTTTAAACGACCAGCTTCAAATTGCAAATAGACATTTTCTGGAAGCCTTTAAGCTGCTACTTCTGGCAGAGCAGCCTAGTTAACCGCTCGGTACTAGCGTACGTGTAGTGTTTGGTTTACTCAAAATTTGTGTTCAGTAAGAACACATCTTTTGTTGTTTTAGAATGTACTTCGTCATCCATAGTTGTCTGCTGTTCAACATTTTAGTAACGTACCATTTTAGACCTATTCCGTTCCTCCACTTTTATTGTTAAGTGTGTTTTTATTCTACCTGCAACATCGTGATTTCTAGGCATATGCAAGGTTAGTGAGGTTTCGTTTACTATTTTTCTGGTTATTTTATAATACCCCCTCTTAGTATATTTGTTCTTGTAGTAAGTTTTATCAGTACGACCACAACACTTAGCATGATAATCTTATGGTTCGTATTTACACACAAGTGCTTCTCGTGTGGTTTGAACATTTTGTAAAGAATCTGATATGTTTACCTGAGCCTCCGGGCTCCTTACAAGCCATTTGAAATCAACGACAATGTTCTTATCCCCCCCCCCCCCCCCCCACTCTCCTCTTCTTCTTTTCAACTCACACACGCTATTCATTGCAGCTGTGAGCATATAGGACGCGCAGGAGCGCCACGTGTTAGTGCCTTCACTTTTCAGCCGCTCTGTGCATGTCACTAGCTATGGACGCGACATATTGACGTTCGAGAGGATCTGATGCTGCGTTTTGTATTTAAAAGTCAATTTTATACAAATCTTTCGCGCGGCATTCTATATATTGTTGTATCCTGCGTCAAATATATGATTTTAAAAAAATTAATTGTTTTACGACAAAGTCCTATAGCAGACGGCTACTACTTTTATATAATATATTTACATGATGATTAACTAGCTCACATGTACTAGACAGTCAGTGACTCGCACTCTGACTACAGATAAGGTGATTTTACGCGAGTACAGTCCTCTGAAAAATTTTCTGCAACATTTCTTGCAATTTTGCTTATTGTAATGTTACTGTCTTTGTGCCACAAATAACATAGTAATATTGTTAATAGATCCTACATATTCTGAAGAAGACGGTTTTAAATCCGTCGAACCCACAGACAAGTTTTAATAAACCTGTATTTCGCAACTGGCTGGCTGTTGTTTTTGATGCACTGAAGCCCTTGCATGCTCGGTTGCTGTAGCGCAACCACGTTCAAAATCTTAATAATTTTTTCATTCAGTCAGGGTATTGTTAATTTCCGTACTTCTGCTCACTGTACTCCAGTTTTCTTTTCTGGCTTTCTCTGGAGATGGGAATCTAAAACATTCTTTCGAAAAGTATCTCTTTTCAGAATATAATGTTCTTCAGTCTTCGATTTCAAATCACTTCTGATTTCTTAGAGCCGCTTGCTACAACGAGATTTTTTGCAATTTATATATTCTGAATTAATGGAAAGACGCTCCAATTGTTTATTTAGAACTTTATCAACTCTACATGATAGGTTTCGGCCTTTACATTAGGCTATTACCGAGTGTATCTGAAAGTTATGCCGTGCGGAAGCGACGTCACAAGATCACTTGACGGTGCCTTCCTGCAGCTTAACTTTCAGGTGTACTTTAAAATAGTCTAATGCAAAGTCTGAAACCGATTATGTGGACTTACTAAAGCACTAACTAAATATCTGGAGCGGCTTTCGATTTACTGAACAACAGCTGCGGAAGCTGCACCCTCCAAACGTGGAGAAAATAATAAATATTCAAAATTTGTCTTGCATATTCTGTTTTTATCCATATGTAATTTTATTATTTTCACTGGTACAGCGTTCTGATAACGTCATGAATGTGTTGTAGAATAATTATGTTTACATGTGACAGTTTACATGTGGCTTTTGGCAAGTTGTGCATATCATGAAATGGTCAGGTTATAAGAAAAGATTTTGTATAATGTTTAACTGATTATGTTTTAGACAACCTGACGACAGCACAGTATAAACCAAAATCGGTTGCTTAGTAGTAAATAAAAGCCAACGTGCAGCCGTTGTACATACAATCTAATTTCTGTAAAGTAATCTTGAAATGCTTGTACAATTGTCTCTATACTTGCCAGCAGACTAGTGACCATTACTTCAATCTAGTGTTGTTAATTTGTCTATGGATAGTAATATAGCAAAAGGTAGGCTCAGGAATGGGATTCAAATTAAAGATGAAAATCAGTCATTGAAGTTGTCGATATCCCTGTTCTCAGTGAAAGCGAGGTAGAGCTGTAGGACATAGCAAGGGGAATGAATTGCTTCCTGGGTACGGACTATGGACAGACAGTCTGCCTGTCTGTCCCGTATGGTGTATTTTTACTGTTGTTGAGTAGACCATAGCGCTGCTTTGATCATCACTGCAGGGCAAGTTTTTGTACATAGTTTTTGGCCTGTTTTGTCACACATACGATACGGATGGTTCGAAAATGAACATAGAAACCCGAAAGTAGTCACCAAGAAGAAATAGAGAAGATATTTATTAATGCAACTTACGATGGAACTACAACCATTTATTTCAAAAGAAAGGCAGATGAGAGAAATGACGAGTAGCAAAAATAAGATAAGCCATAAAATTAGCATCATAACTAGTGGCCACGAAGTACTCGAACTTAAGGAATTCCGCTATGACGTATGTTGGTCGAAGCAAGGAGGACATAAAAGAGCAGACTACCAGAGGCGAACAGGGCAGTCCTGACTCAAAAAATTCTATTAGTATCAAGCATTGGTTTCAGTTTGAGAAAGAAATTTCAAAGAATATACGTCTGGAGCACAGTATTGTATGGTAGTGAATCCGAAACGGAAGACAATCGAACCGTTAATACGTGGGGCTGCAGGAGGATGCTACAGAATGATATTCGAAATTGGGAATACTGATAAGTAAGAAATGAAGAGGTTCTCTGCAGAACTGGTTAGGAAAGAAATGTGTGGAAAGCAATGACAAGAAAAAGGGAGAGAATGATAAACATTTTCTAAGACTTCATGGAATAACTGTCCGCAGCTCGTGGTCTAGTGCAGCGTTTCTCAACAGCCATGTCGCAGTACACTGGTGTGTCGCGAATACATGTTAGGGAGGTCGTGAGATTTTCACTATCTTCTAATCTTCCGTAGATAAAATACCCAGAACATAAAAATATTGTAGCCAGATCGTTTCTTGGAGAAACGTAATTTGTAAGAAATTGCCCACCGTTATCTGTAACAATACGCATACTAAGAAAAAAAATGCTGTATGTACTTCTTTGCATCTAGGAAAATAACCCTGTAGGGTTGTAGCGAAATTCTGAAATGAACTTTGTTGTCCCCAACGGGAAAAACTATGAGAAACGGGGGTCTAGTTGTTAACATCGCTGCCTCTAAATTCCGGATTTCCGGGATAGATTCCCGGCAGAATCGGAGTTTTCTTCGCTCGGAGAGAGAGTGTTTGGGTTCTCCTCGTCGCTTGACCTTATCTTCAATGCCGTGCAAGTTACTGAAGAGGAGTGAAATACACCGAGGTTATGTCATGGCATAGCGATATGCACACGTATACATGGCCCATACATAAGGTTTAAAGGGGCAGTTCATTAGCAGAGCTGTCATTTGTACTCAGTTCATTCATATGGAAAGGTTCCGACGTGATTATGGCCGCAAGACGGGAATTAACAGATTCTGAACGTAGAATGGCAGTTGGAGCTAGACCCATGGGACGTTCCATTTCGGAAATTGTTAGGGAATTCAGTATTCCGAGATCCAGTGTGCTGAGAGTACCAAACTTCAGGCGTTATCTGTCATCATGGAAAACGGAGTGGTCGGAAGCCTTCACTTAATGACTGAGAGCAGCGCAGTTACACAGAGTTGTCAGTGCTAGTAGACAAGCAATATTGCGCAAAATAACCGCAGAAATCAATGTGGGACGTACGACGAACGTACCCGTTAGGGCAGCGCCTCGAAATTTAGCGTTGATGAGCTATGGCAGCAGACGAGTGAAGCGAGTGCCTTTGCTAACAGCACGGCATCGCCTGCAACGCTTGTACTGGACTCGTGACCATATGGATTGGATCCTAGACGATTGGAAAACCGTGGCTTGGTCAGATAAGTCCAGATTTCAACTGGTAAGATCTGATGGTAGGGTTCGAGTGTGGTGCAGGCCTCCGAATATATTGACCCAAGTTGTCAGCAACGCACTGCGCAAGCTGATGGTGGCTCAATGATGGTGAGGACCGTGTTTACATGGACTGAAGTGGGTCCTCTGGTCCAACTGAACCGATCAGTTTCTGGAAATGGTTGTGTTCGGCTACATGTAAAGCCGCGCGGTATTAGCCGAACGGTCTGGGGCGCTGCAGTCATGGACTGTGCGGCTGGTCCCGGTGGAGATTCGAGTCCTCCCTCGGGCATAGGTGTGTGTGTTTGTCCTTAGGAAAATTTAGGTTAAGTAGTGTGCAAGCTTGGGGACTGATGACCTTAGCAGTTAAGTGCCATAAGATTTCACACACATTTGAACATTTGGCTACATGTAGACCATTTGTTGCCATTCAAGAACTTCATTTTATGGGTGACAATGCGCCATGCCACCAGGCCACAATTGTTCACTAGTGATTTCAAGAACGTTCTGGACAATTCGAGTGCATTAATTGACCTCACAGATCGCCCGAAATGAATCCCATCGAACATACATGGAACATAGTCGAGAGGTCAGTTCATGCACAAAATCCAGCTCCGTCAAACTTTCACAATTATGGACGGCTGTAGAGGCAGCATAGCTCAGTATCTCTTCAGTGGACTTCCAATGACTTGTTGAGTCCATGCTATGTCGAGCTGTTGCACTACGCGGGGTAAAAGGAGATGCGACATAATATTAGGAGGTATCCCATGACTTTTGGCACCTCAGCGCAGAAAGACTTGCACCAGGTGGCGAGATCCCCCAAGCGGTGTTCACCATCCGATAATGCTAGACGATTTTTTTCATTTCAGGGAACAACTTTCATTGTACTAGGAAGAGCTGTAGAAGGGAAAATCGGCATATGAAGGTAGATATGGGAATCTGTTCAACAAATAAAAGAGGACGGAGCGTGTAAGTGCAACTCTGTGACGGGGAGGTTAGCACAGACGGGGAGTTGTGGCTGGCCGCATCAAACCAGTTCGAGAGCTTGATGACACTCTAAAAAAAAAAAAATAAAAAATAAAAAAAAATAAAAAAAAAGGTTCAAATGGCTCTGAGCACTATGGGACTCAACTGCTGTGGTCATCAGTCCCCTAGAACGTAGAACTACTTAAACCTAACTAACCTAAGGACATCACACACATCCACGCCCGAGGCAGGATTCGAACCTGCGACCGTAGCGGTCGCGTGGTTTCAGACTGTAGAGCCTAGAACCACTTGGCTGACACTCTCCCCCCCATTCCCTCCCCCTCCCAAAAAAAGAGAAAATAAAGTTACGAGGATTGGCTCAGAGCACTATGGGACTTAACATCTCAGGTCATCAGTCCCCTAGAACTTAGAACTACCTAAACCTAACTAACCTAAGGACATCACACACATCCATGCCCGTGGCAGGATTCGAACCTGCGACCGTAGCGGTCGCGCGGTTCCGGACTGAAGCGCCTAGAACCGCTCAGCCATCAGCGACCGGCAGTTACGAGGGTAATCCCATAAGTAAGGTCTCCCATTTTTTTATAAGTACCGAACTCTCTTTGTGTGGCAGTTAGTCACACTGGTCGGACAAGGTGACCGATCGGTTCTAGGCGCTACAGTCTGGAACAGCACGACCGCTACGGTCGCAGGTTCGAATCCTGCCTCGGGCATGGATGTGGTGATGTCCTCAGGTTAGTTAGGTTTCAGTAGTTCTAAGTTCTAGGTGACTGATGACCTCAGAGGTTAAGTCCCACAGTGCTCAGAGCCATTTGAACCATTTTTTAGTCACATTGTCATGAAGAGTGCTTCAAGCGCTGTGTGTAAACATGCGCACGCCGCTCTGAGGCACTCAGTCTTGGTTGGATGTTACCGCCAAGTGCGAATTGTGCACAGTTATTCGGTTTTTGAACGCAAAGGGCACTGCACCGATTGAAATCCAGCGCCAATTGATGGAAGTGTATGGTGGGTCGGGCATGGATGTCAAAAATGTTCGTAAGTGGTGTAGAGAGTTTGCAGCTGGTCGGACCGAGATTCAAGACGAACAAAGGAGCGGGAGTCCGTCAATTTCTGCGGAGACAGTGTTGAAGGTTGAGCAAAGCATGCGTGAAGACCTGCGGATCACCCTGGATGGTCTCTGCACTTTGGTTCCTGAGGTTTCTCGGAGCACCGCTCACAGAATTTTAACATAAATATTGAAGTACCGGAAGGCGTGCGCAAGATGGGTGCCACGCATGCTGACTGAGGACCACATGCGGCAACGAGTTGATGCTTCCCGCGCATTTCTTCACCACCCTGCAGCCGAACATGACAACTTTCTGGACTCAATTGTCGCGGGTGACGAAACCTGAGCATACTACTTTACACCGGAGACCAAGCAACAAACACGCCAGTGGCGGCATCCTTCTTCAAAGCCGCGGAAATTCCAACATACGAAGTCTGCCGGTAAAGTCATGACAACCGTTTTTTGGGATCGGAAAGGAGTACTGTTGGTCGATTTTATGCCCACTGGGACCACAATTAACGCTGACAGGTCCTGTGAGACTCTGAAAAAACTCCGACGGGCAATTCAGAACCGGAGAAGAGGAAGGTCTAGTAAGGGCGTACACATTCTCCATGACAATGCTCCCCCACACATCGCTCGGCAAACCGTTGCTCTCCTGTAACAGTTTCAAATGGCTCTGAGCACTATGGGACTCAACTGCTGTGGTCATAAGTCCCCTAGAACTTAGAACTACTTAAACCTAACTAACCTAAGGACATCACACACATCCATGCCTGAGGCAGGATTCGAAACTGCGACCGTAGCGGTCGTGCGGTTACAGACTGTAGCGCCTTTAACCGCTCGGCCACTCCGGCCTGCCTGCAACAATTTCAGTGGAACATAATCACCCACCCACCCTATATTCCTGGCTTGGCGCCCTGCGACTGTCACCTGTTCCCTAAGTTAAAAGAACATTTTGCCGGAAAGCGATTCAGCTCCGACGACGAGGTGAAAGAAGAGTTTCATAACCTTCTGAACAGCATGGCAGCAAGCTGGTATGACATGGGCATACAAAAACTGCCACAGTGTCTACAAAAATGCATCGACAGAAATGGTGATTATGTCGAAAAATAGCTAAACGTTCAAGCTGTATACTGATGTAAACCATTGTAGAAATAAACAGGTCTATGTACTTATAAAAAAATTGGAGATCTTACTTTTGGGATTACCCTCGTAATAAAGTTGGGTAATTAATTTTTAGAATGTATGTTGTTGTGGTGGATACGATGGTGCAGGTAGATAACAACAGTAATTCTCTACACATGAAGCTTTTCTTTCGCAGTGGCTAACTTGATACTATGTGGTAAAACTAACAGAGACGAAATCTCAATTAACAACCAATATTAAATTTATACCAGTTCCTCTGCATTATTTCAGATGTGAAACAATATTTGCTCGTATCCGAACACCCTACTATCTCTCTTAGGAAGCAGTAACGTCATCCACTGTGTGCCGCTTTTAGTAAGACAAATTGAAATCTAGTGGTGATGTTCCGTTCCGAGACCGCAGCCTCTTCGCGTGGAGGGAGGCTTTCTTTCGTGCACGTAATTCAAGTCCCATTCAGAGCCTGAACAGCGTCACTTAACTTGATATGTGTCTTGCAGGGGGAAGCGGGGAACGGGAGAACCGCGGAATAAACGGCAGGGGCAGCCGTTCACAGACAAGCAACAAAAGCCAACAGAGAGAACTTGCTTCCTCCCCACAAGTTCCTACTGCCTGCCTGAGCAGAGTATTCAGCTGCTGTTTCGTGAATAACTTCGCCTCATCTGTCCGCTGCGCTAGAGGTACATAATGTTTGATCAGCGACCCCTGCTTCGCGAGGAAACTAAACAGATGAAAATCACACACATAACTTGCGTCCGCAATGGATGAAAAAAAAATTATTCTTTACGTTATAATTAGCTGCCTCCGATTAGTGATCGTTTCGTCGGTCATAGTACCGCGGAGAGCGTTCTCGCGGCAGATGCAGGTGGTTTAAGATCTTCGCCGAGCCTTTGTCTGGGTACCGTTAACACCGCCAGAGCGCCAGATATGTTTGCGCAAGTCTCACGGGACAACGATCTTTCCCCTCGATAAATACGTGGCAACGCACATTGCCGACCCCTTTGAAGTCTGCCGACGGCAGTCTCAGGGTGGGCTGGTCCACCGCTCTCATTATTCCCCTCCTACGCTCAGTCACCTGGTTGTGTGCTGGGAGGGAAGGCTGAGAACTTGGGAAGAAGGGGGCGGCACCTCATGCGTCACGTAATTCAATAGCGAAAGAGTAGACGTTTATGATGGGTGGGGGAATCCAGAGAGAATGACATCACAGCACGATACAATCGATCAAGCATGTCACTCTTGTAACAACCTACAGTGCGTAAGTGATCATATTTCAGAAAATTTCGGCTTCTCCGATCACACATTTTGGGCAAGTAAGTTTTTCCTTCTTTCTTTGGGAAGCACTGGAAGCATCCGTTGCGATCTACTTCCAAATGAAGTTACACATCCAAAAACCTAAGAATTATATACTGTGTTCGGTTGTTCAGTAAAATTTGATTTTGTTTTCACAAGTACTGGAAACCTGATCGTTCTTGAACTCATAGACTAGCTACTCTCGAGTGTAGCAGTTGTTATGCTTTCATAAACTCAAGTATTCTCAGTCAGCAGCGCACTACACAGGAAGTAGTTAAACACAGTACAATTACTGAAACATGAGAATGACTCCATCTAGCCATCAATGTTTATGTACGATATATCTGTAATATACAACTGTTTAATATCATCGCTCTCTCTTAAGTTCAGTGAGGTAGTAAGCGACGAGATGGTAATTTTCACACTCCCTGAACACAACATGAATCCAATTCCAACTGAATGAATTGTAATATTCTCATACACGAAAGCTGAAATGACCGGGCAATAAAGTTGACTCTAATTAATGATACGGAACGACGAAAATTCGGCTCTGTAGTGTTCACACAATTTTTACTTATTGTACACTATCTAAGGAAAGTAGAGCTTGGCAATTGACCGTACTCCGTCCACAGTTTCACGACCATTAAACAGTGTTCCATAAAATGACATGTAGAGCCGGTTGCCGTGAATTATTAGTCCTTTTCTGCTAACTGCCCACATCTTTTATACAATTACACTGGGTTTTACATCCAAGAAGTAGAAGGATAAGGAAGAGCATGACTCTCACCACTGTTAAGGTGCCGTTCCGTTGATAGACAGAGCGCAGGGGAATATACAAATCGAGCTGAACTGATTTTGTCTCATATTACATAAGGAAAACGACAAAACTTCTGTGATAAAACAATAGCATTTAGACACAGGCGCTATAAAAAATCATTAAACGACAACCACATTTACAATAGTCACACAATGAAATTAAACTGCTTGAATATTGTGACAAAATAGAGTTTGTTAATGAAACAAGATATTAACCTTCACAAGGAGTATAAATTAAGGACAGCACCAAGCTACAAGTAAAATACAAAACTATTATTTACATTCACCATACCGATTGCGGAGCCATTCCTATCTTATGCTATAACCCTTATAACAGAACTACAGACAATATACATATATCTGCACAAAATAAAATGTGGCCATCAAATGCCTCACTCATTCACTACTCTTCCACGGCCACAGACATTTAGAAATTTCCGAGAAGTATTTGGGCAGGTCCACAATCATCACGTTCTAGCAGTCTCCAGCATTTCAGAAAACGCATTACTGGTGCACTGCAAAATCGGGGTATACTGGGTGATCACCTATAACTTCCACCGCAGATACTGGAGAAATGAAAAGTGCTATTGATGTGCGATTTTCACAGAGTGGATTGGTAGTTAGGGGCTCGTATTGTTAGCCAATAAACAGACTGTAATAATCCTTAGGAGGTGTATGTTTTGTGCAAACATACATTTTTATAATGGAAAAATTAACGTATTAAGAGTAGGGTAAATTAGAATGTCTGTGGTGTTTGTTGCGGGATTCTAGCACGAGTCGTTTGCGAATTATTTTGTTTTGAAAAGTTTCCACACCGAGATTTATTTGTGCCATTCAATCTGTGTAGTTGCTAGATACGGCGTTGTTATGTTTCCTTACAGCGCGCTGGTGTGTTCGTTGAGTGCACTGCACTTGCTAGTCCATTAGTGTGCCACAGTCCAAGTTGTCAGTGAACGATGGGATATACCAAAGCAGAAAAAGCCGACATGCTCATGGTGTATGGAGAGTGTAGGAAGAATGCTCTGCTCAGCCGCATGGTACATTTATTAAGCAGTGGAAGGAACGAATACAGACAAGGGCGTTCTCAAGTAGGTCTTAATTCACTGGCGACCATCACTAGCTAAATATATTTCGTAAGTACACAAACTGCAGCATCAGACTCATTCTTTTCTTGTTTTAGAAGGGGAGCCCACGACGTTTGGAACGCGGATTTACTGCAAACCTCGTACACTCGTAGTACTCCATGAGGGCAACAAAATATGTAGGCAGTAGCGCGTACTTCTCGGAGGTTATTGAGAAAATCGCAAGATAATTTCGGTCGTCAAATATATACTAGTGCGTGACCATTGTTACCATGAAATGGCGGCAGCCGAGTGGTTATCGTTCAACCCCCGTAATTGCTGGACCGATGAATCGAGTCCCGTTCGTCAGTTTTTTTTTTTTATTTCTAACACAGTAATTTTCTTTACTATTTGTATTACAATTGATATAGTGGGAAAAATACGTGTAATCGAATGAACTTTTATTAAATTTACAGTTTTGTATGGCAGTCTAGGGGTAGCGTCTTTCATTCATAATCAAAACGTGTTCGATCCCCGCCACTGCCTAAATTTTGATAAATAATCAGCATTGGCTTCCGGCATAAGAAGTCAGCCTCATTCTGCCAACGGCCTTGTCAAACAGGGCGGAGGAACGGATAGAGGTTCAGGGCACTCTCTTGTCTTAGGGGTGGGAAATTGCCCCTAAAGGCGGAAGAATCAGCAATGATCAACGACATGAGGATGCAGAAGGCAATGGAAACCACTGCATGAAAGACACGTAACGTGTATCCACAGGACATGTGGCCTGTAATTGAAGAAGTGTCATGATGATCTCTCCATTGGCAAAAGATTCCGGAATAGTCTCCCATTCGGATCTCCGGGAGGGGACTGCCATGGGGTAGGTTACCATGAGAAAAAGATTGAATAATCAACTAAAGGATAACGTTCTACGAGTCGGGGCGTGGAATGTCAGAAGCTTGAACGTGGTAGGGAAACTAGAAAATCTGAAAAGGGAAATGCAAAGGCTCAATCTAGGTATAGTAGGGGTCAGTGAAGTGAAGTGGAAGGAAGACAAGGATTTCTGGTCAGATGAGTATCGGGTAATATCAATAGCAGCAGAAAATGGTATAACAGGTGTAGGATTCGTTATGAATAGGAAGGTAGGGCAGAGGATGTTACTGTGAACAGTTCAGTGACCGGGTTGTTCTAATCAGAATCGACAGCAGATCAACACCGACAACGATAGTTCAGGTATACATGCCGACGTCGCAAGCTGAAGATGAACAGATGGAGAAAGTGTATGAGGATATTGAAAGGGTAATGTAGTATGTAAAGGGGGACGAAAATCTAATAGTCATGGGCGACTGGAATGCAGTTGTAGGGGAAGGAGTAGAAGAAAAGGTTACAGGGGAATATGGGCTTGGGACAAGGAATGAAAGAGGAGAAAGATTAATTGAGTTCTGTAACAAGTTTCAGCTAGTAATAGCGAATACCCTGTTCAAGAATCACAAGAGGAGGAGGTATACTTGGAAAAGGCCGGGAGATACGGGAAGATTTCAATTAGATTACATCATGGTCAGACAGAGATTCCGAAATCAGATACTGGCTTGTAAGGCGCACCCAGGAGCAGATATAGACTCAGAACGCAATATAGTAGTGATGAAGAGTAGGCTGAAGTTCAAGGCATTAGTCAGGAAGAATCAATACGCAAAGAAGTGGGATACGGAAGTACTAAGGATTGACGAGATACGTTTGAAGTTCTTTAACGCTATAGATACAGCAATAAGGAATAGCGCAGTAGGCAGTACAGTTGAAGAGGAATGGACATCTCTAAAAAGGGCCATCACAGAAGTTGGGAAGGAAAACATAGGTACAAAGAAGGTAGCTGCGAAGAAACCATGGGTAACAGAAGAAATACTTCAGTTGATTGATGAAAGGAGGAAGTACAAACATGTTCCGGGAAAATCAGGAATACAGAAATACAAGTCGCTGAGGAATGAAATAAATAGGAAGTGCACGGAAGCTAAGACGAAATGGCTGCAGGAAAAATGTGAAGACATCGAAAAAGATATGATTGTCGGAATGACAGACTCAGCATACAGGAAAGTCAAAACAACCTTTGGTGACATTAAAAGTAACGGTGGTAACATTAAGAGTGCAACGGGAATTCCACTGTTCAATGCAGAGGAGAGAGCAGATAGGTGGAAAGAATACATTGAAAGCCTCTATGAGGGTGAAGATTTGTCTGATGTGATAGAAGAAGAAACAGGAGTCGATTTAGAAGAGATAGGGGATCCAGTATTAGAATCGGAATTTAAAAGAGCTTTGGAGGACTTACGGTGAAATAAGGCAGAAGGGATAGGTAACATTCCATCAGAATTTCTAAAATCATTGGGGGAAGTGGCAACAAAACGACTATTCACGTTGGGGTGTAGAATATATAAGTCTGACGATGTACCATCTGACTTTCGGAAAAGCATCATCCACACAATTCCGAAAAGTTCAAGAGCTGACAAGTGCGAGAATTATCGTACAATCAGCTTAACAGCTCATGCATCGAAGCTGCTTACAAGAATAATATACAGAAGAATGGAAAAGAAAATTGAGAATGCGCTAGGTGACGATCAGTTTGGCTTTAGGAAAAGTAAAGGGACGAGAGAGGCAATTCTGACGTTACGGCTAATAATGGAAGCAAGGCTAAAGAAAAATCAAGACACTTTCATAGGATTTGTCGACCTCGAAAAAGCGTTCGACAATATAAAATGGTGCAAGCTGTTCGAGATTCTGAAAAAAGTCGGGGTAAGCTATAGGGAGAGACGGGTCATATACAATATGTACAACAACCAAGAGGGAATAATAAGAGTGGACGATCAAGAATGAAGTGCTCGTATTAAGAAGAGTGTAAGACAAGGCTGTAGCCTTTCGCCCCTACTCTTCAATCTGTACATCGAGGAAGCAATGATGAAAATAAAAGAAATGTTCAGGAGTGGGATTAAATTACAAGGTGAAAGGATATCAATGATACGATTCGCTGATGACATTGCTATCCTGAGTGAAAGTGAAGAAGAATTAAATGATCTGCTGAACGGAATGAACAGTCTAATGAGTACACAGTATGGTTTGGGAGTAAATCGGAGAAAGACGAAGGTAATGAGAAGTAGTAGAAATGAGAACAGCGAGAAACTTAACATCAGGATTGATGGTCACGAAGTCAATGAAGTTAAGGAATTCTGCTTCCTAGGCAGTAAAATAACCAATGACGGACGGAGCAAGGAGGACATCAAAAGCAGACTCGCTATGGCAAAAAAGGCATTTCTGGCCAAGAGAAATCTACTAATGACCAAAAAAAAAGGCAGTCTACAAATTTTTATTATCACAAATAATATAATATTCATAACTATCGACTAGTAAGAAATTTCTGAGGATGTACGTCTGGAGTACAGCATTGTATGGTAGTGAAACATGGACTGTGGGAAAACCGGAACAGAAGAGAATCGAAGCATTTGAGATGTGGTGCTATAGACGAATGTTGAAAATTAGGTGGACTGATAAGGTAAGGAATGAGGAGGTTCTACGCAGAATCGGAGAGGAAAGGAATATGTGGAAAACACTGATAAGGAGAAGGGACAGGATGATAGGACATCTGCTAAGACATGAGGGAATGACTTCCATGGTACTAGAGGGAGCTGTAGAGGGCAAAAACTGTAGAGGAAAACAGAGATTGAAATACGTCAAGCAAATAATTGAGGACGTAGGTTGCAAGTGCTACTCTGAGACGAAGAGGTTAGCACAGGAAAGGAGGAATTCGTGGCGGGCCGCATCAAACCAGTCAGTAGACTGATGAAAAAAAAAAAAAAAAAAAAAAAAAAAAAAAAAAAAAAAAAAAAAAAAAAAAAGGGCAGTCTACAAATTTTTATTATCACAAATAATATAATATTCATAACTATCGACTAGTAAACGATCAAACGCATAAAGTGATATTAAAAAATATTCTTGTCCGTGTCTTCAAAATTGTTCGTATTTACTCAAAAGAGAACGAGAAAATGCTTCTAGTGAAGACGCTATTAAAATACAGTCGATACTGCGTGACCAGTTATCAGCGCCGATATTTAAGGAAATGCTGCGTTATGCATGGTTTGCTTCCAAATTATCGTCTGAAAGAGAGTTTTATGAAAATGTTAACGAGGTTTCTTTTTCCATGGTAAACCTCAAAAGACCTTGCGTATGCGGAAACATAGCATTTATTCAATGCAGCTGGTGCCGTTTAACTTTATGTTTTTCCATATTTTTACGAAAAATACCATCCTGCAACTTGTACTCGTAATGTCGAAAGCAACGATTAATTGTACATCTTACGAAACCAGTCTGTGCCGGTCAAAACTTGGAGGTAACAAGTCGTTTAGGGCTCCTTCCAGGTATAAGGGATTTCTCAAATCACGGACAAGCATACATTTTCAGTATCACTTTATGTGTTTGGTCGTTTACTAGTCGATTGTTATGGATATTATATTATTTGTGATAATAAACATTTGTAGACTGCCAAATAAAGTTGTAAATTTAATAAAAGTTCTTCCGATTACACGTATTTTTTCCCATTATATCTATTGTAATATAAATAGTAAAGAAAATTACTGTGATAGAAATTAAAAAAAAAAAAAAAACAGACGAGCGGCACTCGATCCATCGATCAAGTGATTACGGGGCTTGAAAGCTAACCACTCGGCTGCCACCGCTTCATGATAAAATGATCTCGCACAGGTATTTATTTGACGACCGAAATTATCGTGCGATTTTCGCAATAACGCTTGAGAAGTACGCGCTACTGCTTACACATTTTGTTGTCCTAATGCAGTACTACGAGTGTACGAAGTTTGGAGTAAATCCGCGTTCCAAACGTCTCTCCTTGTTAGTACTTGTATTCGTAGTGTTTTGCTGCAGTAAAGCGACAATCTGTTCCCTGTGACCGACATATTGATGTCTGCTGAAATCGTGTACATTACATATCCTGCCTTTTACACTCTGTCATTTGCAAGTAAAAAACCATTTGACAGTTCTCTTGTGCTCCAATCCAGTTCTATTGATTGTTCGGCTTCTTTCGTCAGTCTAAGGTAGACTGCAAGTAGTCTTTCAGTATCTGATTGGCGACTTCATTCGGAAGGTTTTTTATTGGACATTATCTAAATTTTTACGCAATAAAAGGTGGTTCTGATGTAACGTAAAAGATATTTTAGGCTCAAAAATAAAATTGTCTGAGATTATTCGTGTCTTTCCAAAACCAGTCACTTACGTTTATTGTATCAGCTCTCACCGTATAATTCAAGTTTTAGTTTTCAGGTTCCTTTTCAGAAACTGCGCCCAACATTACTAACATTTCTTGAAAGTCGTATCTACTTCTTATTCACAGTGGCATAGTAGCTTTTGTGGGGCACAGCTTCATGAAACCGAGCAAGTGGAGCAGTACTGTTTCACTGGACTCGCATTCGGGAGAAGGGCTGTTCAAACGAGGGCGGCCATGCAGATCTAGGTTTTCCGTGATTTTCTTAAATCGCTTCAGGCATATGCCGGGATGGTTCCTTTGAAAAGGCGCGATTGGTTTCCTTCCCCATCCTTCCTAACCCGAGTTTGTGCTCCATCCCTAATTACTTTGTTGTCGACGGGACGTTAAATACTAATCTTCTCCTACTCGGCGTCAGCTTCCCTGAACCAATCCTACCAGGGGTGCTACGAGGCAGCTGCTCAATTCCTCTTTTGACACTCTCTTTGCAAAGCATTGTTGAGCAACTGAGCTGTCTTATTCGAAGTGCAAGTTCAAAATATCTTGAATCATACACTGCCGGGGAAAAGAAGTACAACACTCTCAAGGACGAGGCCATTTTATTGTCGAGTGAGGTGACAGATAGTTTATCGTTGCAGAAATATCTGATAACAAATTCAGACCAACTGAAACACACGTGTCACTGTAAAGAATGGCCAAACTGTCGCATCAATTTACAGTGTGCCTCTCTCTGGTGACAACGCACACGTGTATTCTCACAAGCAACCGAACATTAAGTTGCTGAATAGCATCCTGCGAAAGATTTCAGAAGCACCTTGCGCCTTTTGTTGCATTTCTGCAGTAGCTGTTGCAGGTCCTGGAGAACAGGTAAGTTCATCCTTCATCACGTCTCATGCATGTTCAATTGGCGAAAG
The DNA here is from genome assembly GCF_023864345.2 of Schistocerca serialis cubense. Classification (NCBI taxonomy): domain Eukaryota; kingdom Metazoa; phylum Arthropoda; class Insecta; order Orthoptera; family Acrididae; genus Schistocerca; species Schistocerca serialis. Next base: position 106,159,685 of record NC_064643.1, on the reverse strand, counting down.
ATCTGGTAATCTTCCTTGACAGGGGCCGGCCGCGGTGGCCGAGCGGTTCTAGGCGCTTCAGTCCGGAACCGCGCGACTGGTACGGTCGCAGGTTCGAATCCTGCCTCGGGCTTGGATGTGTGTGATGTCCTTAGGTTAGTTAGGTTTAAGTAGTTCTAAGCTCTAGGGGACTGATGACCTCCGATGTTAAGTCCCATAGTGCTCAGCCATTTGAACCATTTTTTCTGATGTCATTTTCACGACGGAAAGTCAAGCCATACGTGAAAATTACAAAGTGTCTTTTGACACAGACTGTAGCGCCTAGAAACGCACGGCCACTCCAAAATGACATCACAAGCCATTATAAAAGAACCTCACCCAGCTGTAAGTCGGTAGACACTGACGGAGTGGGAATTAACTGACAGCAAGGACGTCACTTCATGTTGCACGGGATTTTCATTTTCTTATGGAAAACTACTTTAAAATTATATACAAACTCTTTAAGAAATATGCTGAATTTAGAGCTTGCATTACACTCATTATAAACTTCACTCCAGCCAATATTTCTAAGCTTTCTCTAAATTATTCAGTAGCTTATTTCATTAATGAGTCTCACGGTTCTCTTTTAACATTTCTGAACTGTCCATAAGCCTAAGTTACGTACTTTGACTGACTGAGTATCGTGATCTGAGTCTGTTTACCATAGCACAGGCCTGACTTTCTTTAGCTTCCACTTATTGTATGAATACAATATCTTGAGCCACTTGAGTAGGGAAATTTATGACTGACTCTTTAAGTAGCTAACAACACCTCTAGATAACTTCTCTTGTCACATTTCTTCAGTAAATTTAAATCGAGATAACCGCAAATCAATAATCCCATCTTTCTGTCTGACAGGCAGCACAATAAAACATCAAAAATTTTGATTTTATCCATACTGGATGAGAGGTCGTGGTTGTGACTGTCAATGTTAAAAAATATATCGGCTCTACCACTTGTTTGTAGTGTAAAACACTAAGATTGGCGCGTTTCGAAAGTCAATCTTCCATCATCAGAATAATAAAAAGTAAAAGATCCTGTTAAAACTCGCTAAAATGGATACAAATAACTTTTCCAAACATTTCACTGGTTTCTTTTTGTAGCTACATTTTTAGCAATTGGCAGGATATCATCATTTCATGAGGTCCTTGGAACATGTATACGTTATCTGTTTGTATAGACATCTCTGTGACTTCCTTGTTTACTTACGAGTGAGCTCACTCGCGTTTCAGTGTAGTGTTTGGTTACGTGGTGTGTGGCATCAACGAAGACGCACGGGCGGTTTACGACGATAGAGGAGAGAGCCATGTGGTTAGATGTTGAACACCGTAGGCGACACCATTTTAGAGTTTTCTATATTTTGACGACTATGTGGAGATGTATCTTGGAAGACACGGTTGCAACAAGGGAAGTAGCCACGATGTTTTAATTTTATTATCAATTTTATTGTGCCAGGTGCATGTTCCATTTTAGCGAGTTTTAACAGGTTCTTTTACTTTTTATTATTCTGATGATGGAAGCTTGACTTCCGAAACGCGTCAATCTTAGTCTTTTACACTATAAACAAGTGGTTGAGCCGATATATTTTTAACATCAAAAATTTTCATGAAATATTCAAATTTATCCAATGGAGACATATAAACTGTAAAAATAACTAGTATTACGTTTCTCAAAATTAACACATAAGCTAATGCTTCTATATCTTGGTCAATACAGAATTTACTTATTTGTACATTTTTGTGCACTTAAGAGCCAAACAAACCAGTATACCTGCCTAATATCGTACAGGACCCCCGCGAGCACGCAGAAGTGCCGCAGTACGACGTAGCACGGACTCGACTAATGTCTGAAGCAGTATTGGAGGGAACTGACACCATGAATCGTTCAGGGCTGTCCATAAATCCGTAAGAGTACCAGGACGTGGAACAGCAAGTTGCAAGGCATCCCAGATACGCTCAGTAATGTTCATATCTGAGGAGTCTGGTGGTCAGCGGAAGTGTCTAAACTCAAAAGAGTGTCCCTGGAGCCACTCTATAGCAATTCTGGACGTGTGAGATGTTGGATTGTCCTGCTGGAAATGCCCAAGTCCGCCGGAATGCACAATGGATATGAATTGATGCAGGTGATCAGACAGGATGCTTAAGTACGAGTCACCTGTCAGAGTCGTATCTGGACGTATCAGGGGTTCAATATCACTCCAGCTGCACACGTCCCACACCATTACAGAGCCCCCACCAGCTTGAACAGTCCCCAGCTGACATGCAGGATCCATGGTTTCATGAGGTTGTCTCCACACCCGTACACGTCCATCCGCTCGATACAATTTGAAACGAGACTCATCCGACCAGGCAACATGTTTCCAGTCATCAACAGTCCAATGTCGGTGTTGATGTGCTCAGGCGAGGCATAAAGTTTTTTGTTATGCAGTCATCATGGGTACACCACTGGGCCTTTGGTTCCGAAAGCCCATATCGATGATGTTTCATTGAATGGTCCGCACGCTGACAACTGTTGATGGCCCAGCACTGAAATCTGCAACAATCTACGGAAGGGTTGCACTTCTGTCACGTTGAGCGACTCTCTTCAGTCGTCGTTGGCCCCGTTCTTGCAGGATCTTTTTCCGGCCGGGGCAATGTCGGAGATTGGATGTTTTACCGGATTCCTGATATTCACAGTACACCCGTGAAGTGGTCTTACGGAAAAATCCGCACTTCATCGCTACCTCGAAGATGCTGTGTCTCATCGCTCGTGCGCCGACTATAATACTACGTTCGAACTCACTTAAATCTTGATAACCTGCCATTGTAGCAGCAGTAACCGACCGCAGTACCGTATTCTGCCGCGCGGAGTGGTCGCGCGGTTACAGGCGTCATGTGACGGATTGCACGGCCCCTCCCGCCGGAGTTTCAAGTCCTCCTTCGGGCATGGCTGTGTGTGTTGTTCTTAGCATAAGTTAGTTTAAGTAGTATGTAAGTCTAGGGACCGATGACCTCAGCAGTTTGATTCCTTAGGAAGTCACCCAAAAAAATGTATGTGAAATCTTATGGGACTTAACTGCTAAGGTCATCAGTCCCTAACCTTACACAATACTTAACCTAAATTATCCTAAGGACAAACAGACACACCCATGCGAAGTCACCCACATTAGCACCGTATTCTACCCGTTTACATATCTCTATATTTGAATAAACATGCCTTTACGAGTTTCTTTGGCGTTTCAGTGTATTTATATTCCTTTTTTATGAGATCGATGACTCTTCTTTTATTCGTATTGGGTCTACGTAAATATACAGCTAATTTACAAAGAATTACATGAAGACTTTCTATCCATACTGTTGTATGGAGATGAGACAGACAAATGACATCAGTTTCTTTGCAACGACTGAGAGCTTCTCAAGAAATTAATAATTCATTTGTTTTTTACCCGTTATTATTCTGATGAAGCAAGTCGATGTCATCTTTTTCTCTCTTATTATAAGATGAACTGGAATTCTGTCTCAGTTTAATTTCCATTAATACTGTCATTCTCAATTACGATTTTGAGCGAAACTCGTGTTTAACCTGACTCAAATAATCGGGGAGTCCGGCCTTCGGGTGCTGGTGGTTTAGCTCACGCTTTCCGCTGATAAATTCGGTAAGTTGTCAAATGGTTCAAATGACTCTAAGCACTATGGGACTGTGTACACACCACTATTGTAATGTTACAATGATGTGTAACTACAGTGGATGCCATTCCGCTCCCGAGGTTTTATAGGCAACATATTAAAAAATGGTCAGTTTCTCTGACTGCCAGGTGGAGGACCAAGATCCAATTTCTAATAGAAGCCATATTGAATTGCATTCTATACACGTTTTCCCAGTGCTGGATGGTGATAATAAACGAACATTCGCCTAAGTTTTAATTAGTTATTCATACTTTGATGTCGTCCGCCCCCGGTAACTGAGTGGTCAGCGCGACGGAATGTCAATCCTAAGGGCCCGGTTTCGATTCCTGGCTGGGTCGGAGATTTTCTCCGCTCAGGGACTGGGTGCTGTGTTGTCCTAATCATCATCATTTCATCCCCATCGATGCGCAAGTCGCCGAAGTGGCTTCAAATCGAATGACTTGCACCCGGCAAACGGTCTACCTGACGAGAAGCTCTAGTCACATGACATTTACCGTTACTTTGGTGTCACCTCTGATCGGAGAAGAAACGATGGACCTATAACAAAGAATGAAACGACACCAACGAATACAAGTATACCCACGGAAATTGTGGATTTGGTTTTAAATCAATGGCGGGCTCGATTATAAACCATAAAATGAACATAGGTAACTCTCAGTGTTCAATGGTGAATCGTTGATGAGTATCAAGAAATAATTTGGGCCATAAACAGAAACTTCTGCCCCCACCTCCCCACGAAACCACTTTATAGGGATGTCCATGGCACAAAATTAAATCCAAATGTGAGATAGAGAAAGCTGATACTGGCCGAAACGAGCGAGCGGTAGTAATCACGTCGCTCCAAACTGACTCTACAGCAAATCGGGGCAAATAAGGAAAAAAAAAATTAAAACCGCAAAAAAATCCAGCGGCGAGGGACTGGATGATAAACAATGAAGACGCGTGCGCCCATAAGCGCATGAAAAATGATTACGCGCTAATTCCGGCGGCCGCAGGCTGAATGGAAGCGGCGACCGGTTGGCGGGGCGCCGGCGCCTCCCCGCGGCGTCGAGTGGCGGCGCTACAGTGGCTGATCCGCGCCGCGCACAATGGCCGCCGCGGGACTTCCCCGACAAGTGGCTTACCCTGCGGCTGCGGCGCGCCCCGCCGCTCAACTGTTACACAGTGCCCGCCCGGCCTAAACTGTTTGCTGCCCAATGTTGCGCTCTCGCGGACAATACAAAGGGGTGGTGGCCGGAGGCGGTGCGCTTGCGGCTCCCGTTGTTCGTCCGTTTGTTTGTTGTTGCTGCGCCGTTTCGAGAGCCTACAGAGCGTTTAGAGTCGTTCTTTGTTTCTACGGACGAGTACTGGGACCTGAATAAGCGGCATTAGCGAAACGCAACCAATGTTGGCTAACTTGCTCATTCTCTCTCTCTCTCTCTCTCTCTCTCTCTCTCTCTCTTTCCCTCTGTGTGTGTATGTGTGCATGTGTGTACATGTGCAGGGCGTTATCGTAAACTGTTCATTTCTCATACACGTTACTGACACCAGTATCTCTGGGCTGTTGGTGTTGCGTGAGTTTATTATTCATTCTTGTCAAATTATATGAACGTAAAACCTAAGAAAAAAAATGAAGCACAACGAAGGAATTATCCGCAAGGGACGAAATCGGTAGATGAGCTGTACATTCAAAGTCAAAGAAATGATTCGAGTCGCAGAAAAATTGGATGGTTTATTCAAAAGAAAGAGCTTCTTCACAAATTGAGCAAAGTCAATAACGCGTTGGTCCACCTTTGTCCCTTGTGGAAGGTGCCACTCGGCTTGGCATTGATTGGTAGAGTTGCTGGATGTCCTCCTGAGGGGCATCGAGCCAAATTCTGTTCAGTTGGCGCTTTACATAGTCAAAATTGGAGAGCCCTGCCGATAATGCTCTAACTTTCTCAGTTGGGGAGAGTCCAGGCGACCCTGCTGGCCAAGCTACGATTTGGCAAGCACGAAGACAAGCAGTAGAAACTACGCCGTTTTTGGGAGAGCGTTATCTTGCTGAAATGTAAATCCAAGATGACTTCCCATGAAGGGCAATAAAACGGGACGTACACTACTGGCCATTAAAATTGCTACACCACGAAGATGACGTGCTACAGACGTGAAATTTAACCCACAGCAAGAAGATGCTGTGATATGCAAATGGTTATCTCTTCAAAGCATTCACACAAGGTTGGCGCCGGTGGCGACACCTACGACGTGCTGACGTGAGGAAAGTTTCCAACCGATTTCTCATACACAAACAGCAGTTGACCGGCGCTGCCTGGTGAAATGTTGTTGTGATGCCTCATGTAAGGAGGAGAAATGCGTACCATCACGTTTCCGACTTTGATAAAGGTCGGATTGTAGCCTTTCGCGAATGCGGTTTACCGTATCGCGACATTGCTGCACGCGTTGGTCGAGATCCAATGACTGTTGGCAGAATATGGAATCGGTGGGTTCAGGAGGGTAATAGGTAACGCCGTGCTCGATCCCAACGGCCTCGTATCACTAGCAGTCGAGATGAGAGGCATCTTATCCGCACGGCTGTAACGGATCGTTCAGCCACGTCTCGATCCCTGAGTCAACAGATGGGGACGTTTGTAAGACAACAACCATCTGCACGAACAGTTCGACGACGTTTGTAGCAGCATGGACTGTCACCTCAGAGACCATGGATGCGGTTACCCTCGACGCTGCGTCACAGACAGGAGCGCCTGCGATGGTGTACTCAACGACGAACCTGGGTGCACGAATGGCAAAACGGCATTCTTTCGGATGAATCCAGGTTCTGTTTACAGCATCATGATGGTCACATCCATGTTTGGCGACATCGCGGTGAACTGACATTGGAAGCGTGTATTCTTCATCGTCATACTGGCGTATCACCCGGCGTGATGGTATGGGGTGCCATTGGTTACACGTCTCATTCACCTCTTGTTAGCATTGACGTTACATTTCAGGTGTGTTACGACCCGTGGCTCTACCCTTCATTCGATCCCTGTGAAACCGTACATTTCAGCAGGATAATGCACGACCGCATGTTGCAGGTCTTGTACGGGCCTTTCTGGATACAGAAAATCTTCAACTGCTGCCCTGGCCAGCACATTCTCCAGATCTCTCACCAACTGAAAGCGTCTGGGCAATGGTGGCCGAGCAACTGGCTCGTCACAATACGCCAGTGACTACTCTTGATGAACTGTGGTATCGTGTTGAAGCTGCATGGGCAGCTGTACCTGTACACGCCATCGAAGCTCTGTTTGACTCAATGCCCAGGCGTATCAAGGCCGTTATTACGGCCAGAGGTGGTTGTTATGGGCACTGATTTCTCAGGATCTGTGCACCCAAATTGGGTGAAAATGTGATCACATGTCAGTTCTAGTATAATATATTTGTCCAATGAATACCCTTTTATCATCTGCATTTCTTCTTAGTGTAGCAATTTTAATGGCCAGTAGTGTAGAATATCGTCTGTGTACCGCTGTGCAGTAAGGATGCCGCGGGTGACAACCATAGGATCCTGCTATGAAATGAAGTGCCACCAGAGACCAATACTCCCTGCTGTCGGACCATACGGTGGGCGACAGTCCGGCTGGTACCTCACGGCTGCCTTGGGCGACTCCAGGCACTTCTTCGCTGATCATCGGGGCTCAGTTCGAAGCGGGACTCATCACTGAAGGCAATTATACTCCATTCAATGACATTCCAGGCCGAATGTGTCCGACACCACTGGATACGGGCATGCTGACGTACAGGGGACAATAGTAGTCGACGCAAGGAGCGCCGTGGTCTCAGTCCCCTTTCTGTGAGACACCTATTACTGGCCCTTGTGGTCACTGAGGCACCAGCTGTACATCGGATCGATAATAGTGATGAACCTGGGACTCTGAGTGCCTCTCTGACGATTGCTCGATCCTCACGTGGCGTCGTCTCGCTAGGTCGACCGCTTCCATCTTGACGTTGTGTTCGGGCGTGGTTAATCCATCCCGCCAATATCGTCGAATAATTGCATCGTTCCCATTCAAATGTTGTGCGATTCGCCGATTACTCAAACCGGCTTCTTTCAGTCCAAGTACGCGTCCTCTCTAAAATGCTGACATCTGAATATATTATTCACGTGCTGTCTGTGAGACTTAGTTACTATCCAGCTGAGTACACATAATGAAATTCGCAAAGACTTTATATCCTGGTATCGGCATGACCTTTGTTTACTACCCTTGCTAGCTGCGTGATGATCTGCACTGCACCGTCACCCATTCTTCCATCGACCGCCAAAGTTTACAGTTTTGATTTTCAGTCCATATCTGTATGAATATCAATTTGTGACCGATTTGCATAATCCCTTCATGGGGCATTGTGTGTTTTTTTTTATTTAATAGGGTATCCACCATGATACGTGAACCTCGTAAATACCTAGAGGAGACGAATCTCAGCCGGCCGCGGTGGCCGAGCGGTTCTAGGCGCTACAGTCTGGAACCGCGCGACTGCTACGGTCGCAGGTTCGAATCCTACCTCGGGCATGGATGTGTGTGATGTCCTTAGATTAGTTAGGTTTAAGTAGTTCTAAGTTCTAGGGGACTGATGACCTCAGAAGTTAAGTCCCATAGTGCTCAGAGCCATTTGAACCATTTTTTGGAAATGAATCGCAGCCGGACGCGAACAGCTTCGGAACAGCTATTCTAACGTTCGGAATTTTCCGAGATGAAAAACAAACAACTGGTGCCAAGTGGTCAGACTACTGAAGAAAAACATCTGGTTCAAACGAAAATAGAAAACCTGAAAACATCGTCATAGTGGAGGCAGCTTACCCTTATCCTTAGATGACCAATTGCATATATACAAAATTATACATTACTAGATCACTTTTTGCACACGTTTAATCTCGTCAAAAACATTTCAAGCAGAACTGTTACTTCCACTTCTGCCATGGCCGTGAACAGACAATTTGTTTACGTTGTCCAGTTTGCAACAGCTGCTCCTACAATATCCGGAACTGTACGGGGTAGTCAGCGTGACATTGCTTGTTTAAGCAGTGCTAAAAATGTGGGAAGACAGTACAGTTAAAACCACGTGAGAAACACTCGAAGAACACTAAATAGTTGAAAAAAAAAACACTGGACATGACAGAGGCTACATTGACCATTACAAACGGACCACAGTACACTTTCTCTAAAACTGGAAAAAGACCTGTGCAATCACGGAAAAAAATATCGTAATTTAAAGTTTATATAAACTCGGAGTGTCTGACTCTTATATGGTTAAACACGCTCATTTTCAGGGAGTTTTCAGAGCTAACTTGAGGTTAGGTTGGGGAAAGATATAGCCATCCTTTCATCAAAATCGGACCACGAGGAGAATCGATACCGTACTTTAAAGTTTTAGGAGTTTTCTGATCTTGTAGTTCGGATGTTTATCTTAGTGAAGGCGTAGTAATCCAAATTACCAATAGATGGCGCTGTTAGTTTCGTAGTACTGCCAAGAACCAACATACGGCGATGTTAGTTTTTTTTGTGACAGTCGCAATCTTATCTTCACGAATACAACCAACTCTGAATTTAACTTCCATTGCATAGCACGGGCGTATAGCTAGAATTCTGTGTATTATTGGTAGACTAATATTATTGTCACAAGAATTCTTTTCAAACTAAAATTCTGATTATTATCATTATTATTATTTTTCAACAATATACTAGAATATAAGATGGTCAACAACTGTACGGAACATGTGTTTTAGCAGAAGCTCTTTGAATTTTTTAACGTCGGGCCATATTGATCTGAATGGTAGATTTTTATTAAATAAAAGTTTCAAAGTAAAAGTTCAAATGTGAATTCTCATTTCAATTTTGAAAAACTAAAATGTGAATTCAACCGAAAGTAGTTATCGAACTTCCCAACCGAATCAGTGCATGCATCCAGGACAGAGGGGACGCAACGTCATAGTGATAAGCGGGACTCATACTGCGAAGTTCTTTGGAAATGTGACTCGATTTTGTTTTGTCAGGCAATGTAATTCCACTTTCACACTTCTGTAATGGTTCACGGTAGCCTTAATAGCTGTTCAAGTTATATAAAAGGGCGGTAACAGCTGCTACTGACTAAGAACGACCATGCTGATTTCGTGTGAAATTACGCGAACCCTGCGCGATAAACCGAGTAATCGTTCACAGTTGCCATACTATTCGACCGAAAAACTACAAGCTCATGTTTTATGAACATTTGCAAACTCTTCGTTTTCTTACTTTTCATTTTACATTTATTTATTAATTTACACAACTGGCCATTAAAATTGCTGCACCACGAAGATGACGTGCTACAGACGCGAAATTTAACCGACAGGAAGAAGATGCTGTGATATGCAAAAGAGTAGCTTTTCAGAGCATTCACACAAGGTTGGCGCCGGTGGCGACACCTACGACGTGCTGACGTGAGGAAAGTTTCCAACCGATTTCTCATACACAAAGAGCAGTTGACCTGCGTTGCCTGTTGAAACGTTGTTGCGATGCCTCGTGTAAGGAGGAGAAATGCGTACCGTCACCTTTCCGACTTTGATGTAGGTTGGATCGTAGCCTATCGCGATTGCGGTTTATCGTATCGCGACATTGTTGCCCGTGTTGGTCGAGATCCAATGACTGTTAGCAGAATATGTAATCGATGGGTTCAGGAGGGTAATACGTAACGCCCTGCTGGATCCCAACGGCCTCGTATCACTAGCAGTCGAGATGACAGGCATCTTATCCGCACGGCTGTAACGGCTCGTGCAGCCACGTCTCGATCCCTGAGCCAACAGATGGGGACGTTTGCAAGAGAACAACCATCTGCGCAAACAATTGGACGACGTTTGCAGCAGCATGGACTCTCAGCTCGGAGACCATGGCTGCGGTTACCCTTGACGCTGGATCACAGACAGGAGCGCCTGCGATGGTGCACTCGACGACGAACCTGGGTGCACGAATGGCAAAACGCCATTTTTTCGGGTGAATCCAGGTTCTGTTTACAGCATCATGATGGTCACATCCGTGTTTGGCGACATCGCGGTGAACGCACATTGGAAGCGTTTATTCGTCATCGCCACACTGTCATATCAACCGTCGTGATGGTATGGGGTGCCATTGGTTACACGTCTCGGTCACCTCTTGTTCGCGTTGACGGCACTTTGAACAGTGGACGTTACAGTTCAGATGTGTTACGACCCGTGTCTCTACCCTTCATTCGATCCCTGCGAAACCCTACATTTCAGCAGGATAATGCACGGCCGCATGTTGCAATTCCTGTACGGGCCTTTCTGGATACAGAAAATGTTCGACTGCTGCCCTGGTCAGCACATTTTCCAGAAAAGATCTGGTCAATGGTGGCCGAGCAAATGGCTCGTCACAATACGCCAGTCACCACTCTTGATGAGCTGTTGTATCTTGTTGAAGCTGCATGAGCAGCTGTACCTGTACACACAATCCAAGCTCTGTTTGACTCTATGCCCAGGGGAATCAAGGCCGTTATTATGGCCAGAGGTGGTTGTTCTGGGTACTGATTCCTCAGGATCTATGCACCCAAATTGCGTGAAAATGTAGTCACATATCAGTTCTAGTATACTATATTTTTCCAATGAATACCCGTTTATCATCCGCATTTCTTCTTGGTGTAGCAATTTTAATGGCCAGCAGTGTATTTGTACGACTTCGTCCACACGGAATCTAACATGACTGCCATCGCCTCGCTTAACGGCGCGTCACGGCCAGAAAAGGCGCTCTCAGCTCGAACCTGAGGTTTGCAAGCAGTGCGAATAACGATGTTGTACCACTGTCAGTAGCGGTACCCCTTACATCTGGGACCCTCAACGAGGTAGACTACAGGAAGAAGCACCAAAGAAAGCTGCACCAACCATCACGGTATTCTTTAGACAGAAAAAATGTCGCAGATATGCTCAAAAACCAGTAGCGCAAGACCTTAAAAGAAAAACATTGTACTCCTCGTGAAACTTTACTCTCAAAATTACGACAGCGCACATTCCGAAATGAATTAAAGAAACATACTTCCACTATAAATCTTGCGTAATGACTACTAGTCTTAAGTATAGAAATTCGGAGTCATAAAGACGGCTAACGACAGCCTTCCTTCTCGTGTGCTATCCACAAATGGGGAAATTATTCTGGCCCACAATGTTCCCTCTACCACACACAGAACGATGGCTTCCGCAGGACAGATGTAGTGTAGATGCACATGCGTGATTCAAAAAATGTTCAAATGTGTGTGAAATCTTATGGGACTTAACTGCTAAGGTTATGAGTCCCTAAGCTTACACACTACTTAACCTAAATTATCCTAAGGACAAACACACACACCCATGCCCGAGGGAGGACTCGAACCTTCGCCGGGACCAGGCGCACTGTCTATGACTGCAGCGGCTCAGACCGCTCGGCTAATTCCGTACGCCCATGCAGGATTGAAAGACAGAGAAGATCGGAAGACGTTCACCACGTTTTGTTCTTGGGTTCGCTTCCAGGCTCGATAGGACCAAGGAGACGCACATAGACCTTCAGTGGCAGACGCTACAAGAATGGCGTTGAGTTAAAATTCCTAGAAGAATCCACTGACGCATTGCTTTCTCTTACATACAGGGAATAAATGGTGTAAGTGCAGAAGTTTCGATTCGTGTGAGGACACTGCCATGAACAACGTCGCATCAGTATTAACTTCATTCGCGGACTAACAATTGCAGCTGTTACAAGTAGTAAGTTTTTAGGTTCGTTAGTATCTCCAAGCATGCATGGGACAAACAAGCTATTAATGTTTATTTTTCAGTGGGCAGCAGATCAGGTTTTGAAATGTGGATGTGTGAATGCAAGACGGATAGTTTATAGTGAGAGTCGTTGTCCATTTCGCCCCACATTTACGACCAAGCAGAAAGCATCAAACAGTAAAATATTTTATGTGTTTGTGAGAACATTGTTATATGCTGAGAAAAAATAACTAATACTCGGAAGCGGGTACAAATTAATGTACCAACTATCATCATTTCTGTACCTACATCCCTAACACCCTAAATGTCGCTGTAACGTATCATGGTGGAAAAGAAGATATTTTAGGCTTATACAATGGCTTCACGGCAGTCGTAAAAAATCGAGTTGTACAAACATCAAAAAAACTTTTGTATCACCCCAGTTCCCAGAGCACCTGAAGGTAGACGTATATTTTACCACAGTCACAGTCCCTTTGGCTGTTCAGAGATGTCACTAAACCCGCCCAAAGATTAAACAAGCATGCATGAGAAGCGCCTATTAGACGGAGAGGTTCCGACAGCCGATCAGTTCCAGTCATTCCACCATGAAAGAGGTACACGGCTCGTGTTGTCTGTAGTTCAACCACGCCTAGACAGTCAATACCATGGTTTGAACGCGTCCGCATTGTTTCTTTGCGCCCGGAAGGGCTCTCAAGTGTCTAGGCGTCTTGGAGTGAACCAAAGCGATGTTGTACGGACATGGAGGAGACACAGAGAGACAGGAACTCTCGATGACATGCCTCACTCAGGCCGCCCAAGGGATAGTACTGCAGTGGATGACCGCTATCTCCGGATCTTGCCTCGGAGGAACCCTGACAACAACGCCACAATGTTGAATAATGCTTTTCGTGCAGCCACAGGACGTCGTGTTAAGACTCCAACTGTGCGCAATAGGCTGTATGATGCGCTGCTTCACTCCCGACGTCGATGGCGAGGTCCATCTTTGCGAGTACAACACCATGCAGCGCGGTACATATGGGCCCAACAACATGCCGAATGGACCGCTTAGGATTGGCATCACGTTCTCTTCACCGATGAGTGTCGCATATGCCTTCAACCAGACAATCGTCGGAGACGTGTTTGGAGGCAACCCGGTCAGGATGAACGCCTTAGACACACTGTCCAGCGAGTGCAGCAAGGTGGAGGTTCTCTGCTGTTTTGGGGTGGCATTATGTGGGGCCGACGTCCGCCGCTGGTGGTCATAGAAGGCGTCGTAACAGCTGCACGATACGTGAAAGCCATCCTCCAACCGATAGTGCAGCCATATCGGCAGCATATTGGCGAGGCATTTGTCTTCATGGACTACAATTCGCGCCCCCATCGCGCACATCTTGTGAATGACTTCCTTCAGGATAACGACATCGTTCGACTAGAGTGGCCAGCATGTTCTCCAGATATGAACCCTTTCGAACATGCCTGGGGTAGATTGAAAAGGGCTGTTTATGAACGACGTGACCCACCAACCACTCTAAGGGATCTACGCCGAATCGCCGTTGAGGAGTGGGACAATCTGGACCAACAGTCCCTTGATGAACTTGTGAATAGTATGCCACGACGAATACAGGCATCCATCAATGCAAGAGGACGTGCTGCTGGGTATTAGAAGTACCGGTGTGTACAACAGTCTGGACCACCACCTCTGAAGGTCTCGCTGTATGGTGGTAGAAAATGCAATGTGTGGTTTTCATGAGCAATGAAAATGGCGGAAATGATGTTTATGATGATCTCTATTCCAATTTTCTGTACAGCTCCCGGAATTCTCGGAACTGAGGTGATGCAAAACTTTTTTAGATTTGTATATGACGTGATCGGCTTGGGTCTCTCAAGAGGAATACACAGCCGTTTGGTATTGGTCTTTTAGTTGGGGTCCACTTCGGTGACATGTGTCCCGCTAACCTACCCCTGTAATTCTACCAGGAACAGCGGACCTACAGTTTAACGTGGAATCCAAACCACGCGTCCTTCCTGACATACCTCCATGTCATTCAGAGGTGAAAGCTAGGGTAAAGGCAGTTTCAAAATTTTCAAGGTGTGACGGGGATCCGCGCCCAAACCCTACGTGTTTCCAGGCATGCGCTTACCTGCTACACCAGCAGCGCCGCCATCAGCTGTCAACTTAGCCAGGCACCATATGCGCTTCGGTCAGGAAATGGTGGAGACGTAAGTGGTACATGTAGTACACTCATCTAAATATCAAACGCTATTGCAAATCACAATATTTACCTAATATCCTTCACTTAAGATTTAGTTCTGTAAATATTTTGCATACAAAAGAACTGAGGCTCAAGTTTAGAAGAATAATTGTGTCAAGTACTGGAGAAATACGTAACTAGGAGAACAGCTGGTGATGGGAAAATCTCTCTTAGGTAAACAGTGTCTGTTAATAAATTGCTACAAAAACAGTGATAATTGTATGGTAGATGTACGATAAAGCATATGGTTATAGGTAGAGAGATGCTGAATGTGTCAGATCTTGATGTCAAAAATCAATGCGAGAAGCCTTCTACGGTCACCATCTCATCGAAAGACCCATTATGAAACCCAAAGGAACTCTGGTTATGTGTGAAGCGTATCAGTAGCACCAAAATTACTATCCAGAAACTCATAATCAACAAAAGAACTGAAACTAGAGGCAGTCAATAAAAAGCAGAAATGCTAAAATCTACATTCAAATGTTCCTTTACACAGAAGAATCCAAAAGAGCCGCACTAACTTAATTCTCGTATCACTGAAAAGATGAGCAAAGATGAGTGATACGGATAGTGGTATCTGTGGCGTTGAGAAACAAGTAAAATTGCTAAAATTGAGCGAGACCTCACAGTCTTTTGAAATTGCTGTCAGATTCTATACAACCCCACTTTTAATCATAATATGCTCTAAATCTCTCGAATAGAACACCGTGGGTAGTAGTTAGAAGACAGCACAGGTCAAACCCTTCTACAAGAAGGGTAACACATCCACAAAACTACCGTCAAATATCCTCGACATCTACTTGTTGTAGAATGCTAAAACATATTCTGAGCTCAGATATAATGGCCGACCAGAGTGGCCGAGCGGGTCTAGGCGCTACAGTCTGGAACCGCGCGACCGCTACGGTCGCAGGTTCGAATCCTGCCTCGGGCGTGGATGTGTGTGGTGTCCATAGGTTAGTTAGGTTTAAGTAGTTCTAAGTTCTAGGGGACTGATGACCACAGCAGTTAAGTCCCATAGTGCTCAGAGCCATTTGCGCCATCAGATATAATGAGGTATCCGGAACAGAATCTCCTCAATGCCGACGAGCACGTAGTCAGAAAACATCGATAGCTTGGAAAACAACTCCCACAGTCTCGTGACACCTGGAAGCCGTAGATCAAGACAGAATCGTAGGTGCCGTAGGGTCTATTTTATGACTTCCGAAAAGCATCTGACTCGATGCGAACCCTCAGCACATTAGCAAAAGTACGACCGTATGGCGTATTAATCGAAATTTGTGACATGGCTGAGTATTTCTCGCTAGGGAGGACGCAGCAGGTTGTCTGTGATTAAGTACTATCCAAAAATAGAGCACAGATGTTTATTGACATCTTGATAGGATTTCAATGTGATGTAACTTCCTTTAAATGATCAGAAGTGCAGAATTTTGCACAGGACAGAACTCTGAAATATAGTATTCTATCTGTACATTATGAATGAGTCACAAATTAAATCAGTCAGCTCGCACAAATACCTGGGTGCAACAGTTTTTGGAGAATGAACTGGAATGATGAGACAGGCACAGTCGCAGATAAAGTGGATGGCAGACTTCGGTGCATTTGTAAGATACTGGAAAAATGCAATTAGTATACAAAGAAGATTACTTAAAAAAAAGTCGTGCGACAAATTCTAGAAAGCTGTTGAAATCCATACTAGTAAGCAGTAACAGAGGATATTGAACGTACACATAGGAAGAGCAGTGCGAATGGCCACAGGTATGTCTGATACATCGGAGACCGTTACGGAAATGCTGAAAATTTTGAACTGATTGACGGTTACAGATAGACGCCAACTTTTTCGCTGAAGCCTACTTACAACGCTCCAAAAATCAGGTTTAAGTTCAAAAATGGTTCAAATGGCTCTGAGCACTATGGGACTTAACATCTGCGGTCATCAGTCCCCTAGAACTTAGAACTACTTAAACCTAACTAACCTAATGACATCACACACATCCATGGCCGATACAGGATTCAAAGCTGCGATCGCAACGGTCACGCGGTTCCAGACTGAAGCGCCGAGAGCCGCACGGCCACACCTGCCGGCCAGGGTTAAGTGAAGAATGTAGGAATGTACTACAATCCCCAATGTACCGTTGCGGTAGAAAGCGTGAAGATAAGGTCATTCTGCAAATCAATACCGTCCTTTGGCGTTGCTGCTTTCTTACAGACAACCTCACCATCTGCGAACAGTCTTAAAGAGCTTTCGACGCTTTCTACCACTTCATTTATGCATATACCTTGTAAAAAGTAATGGTCCTATCCCATTTCCTTGGAGTACTCCGGAAACTGCATTTACATCTGTCCATTTTGTTCCGTTAAGAGCGACGTGCGATGTGTTGAGTTCCATCTGCAAGTAAGTCTTGAATCTAGTCGCAAATATGATCCGATATTCGGTGCCAGTTATTTGTGTTTAATTTTTAATTTGTTTCGGTTTTAGGGTCTCCTTATAGGTTCTTGTACATTGTGTAGTGATTCGGTTCGTGATCATATGATTACACGGAACGTGATGCAAAAGTGTAAATTGGTGTTTTCGACACTAGGGGCAGCTAAAAATATACGAGTAGGAAAAAAACGGCTCTTATTTCAGTAATTAGTCACTTTTTTCGACTTACATTTCGGTTATAGGGAAGCTATCAGACACAATTGAAAAAAAAAAACTTCGGCAGGATACCGAGAAATGTATCCTGGCAAACATACAATTCTGCATCTATCTGAAGTACGGCAGAACATGTAACGGATACTGACAAATAGCCAAGTAGCATATTTATCTAGAGCAATTTGGCGAAAATTTTCAAAACTGTTCCATAATTTGCAGCGAAACTTCCATTTCTAGGCCTCCACCCCCCTCCCTAGCCTAGGTCCTGGATATCCTCTCATTTTGGGTTATAAACTTATTGTTTTTTATTACTGGCAAAGATGTTATTGTATCCATTGGTACAGAAGTAAACAAATCAAAGAATTTACAGCATCGAGAACAGTTAATTAAATACTAATGCTACATATACCACACATTTTTCACTGTTGTTGATGGTGAATGTATTGTCTTGTATATTTCGTATTAGTAGTTAATGTCTTTGATGACTGTAAATTCTATACTATGTTTATGTTTGTAGCAGGAGTGCAATAACATAGCCGGCCGGGGTGGCCGAGCGGTTCTAGGCGCTACAGTCTGGAACCGCGCGACCGCTACGGTCGCAGGTTTGAATCCTGCCTCGGGCATGGATGTGTGTGATGTCCTTAGGTTAGTTAGGTTTAAGTAGTTCTAAGTTCCCCATAGTGCTCAGAGTCACTTTTTGCAATAACATACTAGCCAAGTAACAAGAAGCAACTATTTATTATTCTCGGTATTGCTGTATTGGCTGACATTATTCAGTCTAGGTGCTTTTGTGCTTTCGATAACCTGAACAAAATTACGAAACTTCTAGTTTTACGAGGTTACAACAGCTACTGATCCAAATTAGCTCTTGTAAAAGAGATTAAGGACACAGTTAAGCAAGTCAGACGTCCTGCTCTGTCTCGGTTAACTGACAGAGGAAGCTCGGCTCGAGGAGCGGGCGGCCCTGGGCAAGTAACGTCTCTGGCGCTGGCAGAGAGCGGGACACAAAGATGACGGCGATACTCGGGCCTCAGGTCGAGAGCGGAGGCTGCTCTTCCCTGGCGGCTCATTGTGCCGCCGAAACAGCTGCCACTTTACAGAAAGGGCCCGTGCCCAAAAATAACTCAAAAAGAGGAGTGGGGGAGACGTATAATGAAAGGAAAGTGAGACTATAAAGCGCGAGCCATTGTGCGGGCACGCCTTCCGTTTTGCCGGCTATTAAGCAGTGGCGGAGCATTCATGTGAGACGCGATAGGGGGTGGAGGCAAGGGGACGGGGGCCTGGAAGGGCACTGCTCCACACCGTGTTCCAGCTCCAGCCTCCGTTCCAGCTTCCGGTCCAGCCGCTGTCCGGCACCCGGCCGCTCCTCCTCCTCTGCAACTGCAACGGCCGCCCCCACCACACACTGTCTCTCTCTCTCTCTCTCTCTCTCTCATTCATTCTCTCTCTCTCTCCGACTGTCTTCATGATACATAAACGGGTGCAGATTCCCAGATCCAACCTCGCGTGCGATCCCTTACAACGTTTAGGCGACGCCTTTCCATGCATTTCTTCTGTCACCGCATCTACAGCGGCTCGTATTCGTTACGTAAGAGTTCGTACGTCAGGGAATGGCGAACTGAACACTTTGTCCAACGTACTTCCATAAAAAAATGTCCAGAAGGGTTATGTCCGCTGAACTTAGTACCCATGATATTCCACCATCTCCCTATCCATCTATCTGGAAAGGTATCATCCAATCCCTCAATGTGGCGGAGCACTGTATTCTTGATACGTTGCCCGTGGTTGAAATTCCTGTAACTGAAGTGCAACGTAAAATTCCACCATATCCAGGAAAACTGTTGCCCTAATGGCAGGCTGGGTGAAGAAGAACGCTCCATAAATGTGTTTCGCATTAAGTAGCACCACACATTCACATTATGGAATTCCGTGTCTGTTGTCTCATAGTATGTGGATTCTCCGATCCCTAGCTCCGGACATTATGGCTGTTTCTAGAATGAAATTTTCACTCTACAGCGGAGTGTGCGCTGATATGAAACTTCCTGGCAGGTCCCGAGTTCGAGTTTCAGCCCGGCACACAGTTTTAATCTGCCAGGAAGTTTCGTATCCGCGCACACTCCGCTGTAGAGTGAAAATTTCATTCTAGAAACATCCCCCAGACTGTGGCTAAGCCACGTCTCCGAAATATCCTTTCTTCCAGGAGTGCTAGTTCTGCAAGGTTCGCAGGATAGCTTCTGTGAAGTTTGGAAGGTAGGAGACGAGGTACTGGTGGAATTAAAGCTGTGAGGACGGGGCGTGAGTCGTGCCTGGGTAGCTCAGTTGCTAGAACACTTGCCCGCGAAAGGCAAAGGTCCCGAGTTCGAGCCTCGGCCCGGCACAGTTTTAATCGGCCAGGAAATTTCGTTATGGCTGTTTGCTTTCCCAGAGATGTGGAAAGTTGCTCCATCGAAAAATTAAACTGTATAAAGGTAGTGATTATCTGCATCAATTCGTTACAGCATGTTTACAGCAAAAAAAAAGAAGAAGGGTTCAAATGGATCTGAGCGCTATGGGACTTAACATCTGATGTCATCAGTCCCCTAGAACTTAGAACTACTTAAACCGAAGTAACCTAAGGACAGTACACACATCCATGCCCGAGGCAGGATTCGAGCCAGCGACTGTAGCGGTCGTGTGGTACCAGACTGAAGCGCCTAGAACCGTTCGGCCACAGCGTCCGGATGTTTACAGCAAATTCAGCGTGTTTTGAGTTGTCAAGGCTTGCAATAGTAGCACTCTGTATGCACTAAAATGCAGCCGTTTGTGTAAAGTTAAAGTCTTCACCACAGTGCTCCGATGTATCCCTGTTTCTCTGGAACAGGAGGCGTCCGCGGACTTCATTGCAAGCGCGATATCTAGAATGTTGTTACGCGGTCCGGGTCTGCCACATCTTCTCTTGTCACCAACACTGCCAGTATCTTTACGCCTTTCATACCGTCCTCTGATGCTTTTCACACCAAGCGGATCTCGACCACAGACACTTCGGAACTGTCGCTGAACTGCAACAGGCTACCGGTTTTTATGCATCACAATACTGCTGAATAGATGCCATTTTGACATTAATACTCCTAAATTACGCTTCCCGTAACAAGAGAGGGGGGAAAGAAGTGAGAGCACATGTAGAAGCATATCTATAAAAAGTCGTGAGTGAACCTACCACTTGCAAAAATCCACATAAACACGTAGAAGCGTATCCAATAAAAGCTTTGTGGGGTAAGCTACCACTTGCAAAAATTCGCATAGACACGTAGAAGCGTATCCATAAAACAGTTATGAGTTAAGCTTCCGTTTACAAGAACCTAGTTGAATCTAGCATACAGGTCCTTAGAAATAATTTTTTGTAATCAGGCTAAGACGCTTACCCAGTACTATAGCTACACTTCTGTGAACAGTTCTGCCTGTGGAAAGTCTGTCAGGACTGGTATAACCAGTCAGCAGCCCGCGGACCACACATGGTCCAAAACAAGCATCAAGCGGTCCAGAAATTGAGCGTCTGTCTTATGATCGGTAAAAAAGATGCATAAAATTGCGTTAATGAAGCAACCCACCATCATCCAGAAATTAAAAAGTAGGAGATTGCAATGGGCTGGTTATGTGGCTAGAATGGAAAACAACAGAATCACCAAGAAGGCATTTGAAGGAACACTCCAGGCACCAAGACCATTGGGCCGACCTCGTACAAGGTGGAAAGATGACACAGAGAAGGACGTCACAGCATTAGGAATTTCCACAGGGTGGAGAGAGACTGCGAGAGATAGAAGGCGGTGGAAGCAGATTGTCGATGCAGCGCATGGTCTACAGGGCCTGTGATTGCTGAGAAGAGAGAGAGAGAGAGAGAGAGAGAAAATTGCGTTTACGTAAAGTTATGATAAAATGAATATTATGAATTTGAAACTCCCGCAACACCTCCGCCCTTTACCCACTCTCTTCTCCCCCCCCCCCCCTCCTTCTCTCTCTCTCTCTCTCTCTCTCTCTCTCCCTCCCTCTCTCTCTCTCTCTCCATCCCTCTCTCTCTCTGTCTCTGTCTCACTCCCTCTCCCCCTCCTGTTAAGTTTATTGCGTACGGCCCAAATATACTCAGCTTCGTTCAGTACGGCCTTGTGTTAGGGGTTGTGGTGGGAACGGGAGGGGGCGTAGAGGCTACGTCGTCAGCTGCTGTTATTATTTTGGTCAGGAGCTCAGCAAGACGTATCTAGTTGTCTGTTCAGTTGTGACACATCCGTATAGTCTTGAATCAGTTGCTAGCTGAATGCTTCCCACGCCAGTTGTGTTGTCCAGCTCAACAGCCTTTTCGTCCGAAGGAAAGCTCGCAAAATTACAGAAATAGTATTTCTAGATTAATTTGGATAAATTAAGACATTTTATCATTAAATAAAATATATGTACACGCCTTAAGATGAGCAGAATATATTATAAACGCGTAACATTATGTTAATTTGAACAGAGATCGCCCCATTAGCTGAGTGGTTAGTATGTCTGAGTGCCATGTAACGGGCCCGGTATTCGATTCCCGGCCGGATCAGAGATTTTCGTCGCTCGGGGATTGAGTGTTGTGTTGTCCTCATCACCATTTCATCATCATCGCCCAGTGTGATGCCAACTAAAAGACTAACCTAAGCACATCACACACATCCATGCCCGAGGCAGGATTCGAACCTGCGACCGTAGCGGTCGCTCGGCTCCAGACCGTAGCGCCTAGAACCGCACGGCCACTCCGGCCGGCAGGCCAAACTTTACCAGCTGCGAACTGCCGGTCGCCAATGCCATACGACCATGTTCACCACTTGAACAGAAAATGATCGTTAATGTGACTGGTAGCAGTATAATATAAAGAATTACCTAGAGGGATTATTTTAAGCTTATTAGCAGCTATGCTGCTTTGAACTGATTTAGACTTTTCAGCGCTATGGGTCCTGCTTACAGCTATGCTGCTGACCTGGAAATAAATCACCATCAAGATGGCAGGCAAGACTGGCTATCAGTTTTTGAATAGAAATTCGTCCAAGGAATAGAAGGAGTTATCCAGAAGAAATGATTTTAAGTTAGATGTAAACCTTGCTTTGCTGCCTATAGGACATTTTACAGTATTGGGCTACTGATAAAAATATTTTTTTGTGCGTATTGGACTCCTTTCTGAGCAACTGAAAACTTTAATAATGGGTTGTAAACGTCATTTTTCCCTTTAGTGTTAAAGGTGTGAACATCACCGCTCTCTTCAAATTGTAATGGATTATTTATGACGAATTTCTTTAGCGAATATATGCATTACGACGGCGCAGTTAAAATGCCTAGCTCCTTGAAGAGGTACTTACATGACGTCTATAGGTGAACACCGCATATTATTCTTATTGCTCCCTTTTGTTCAGACAATACTTGCTTTCTAAGTGGTGAGTTATCCCAGAAAATTATTTCATAATACATTATTGAGTTAAATATACAAAATATAACATGAGGATAATGCGTTGGATTAGCAATTATGCGAAGAGTAAAAGTAGCCAATCTTAATTATCTCTGAAGCTCAGTAATGTGCATGTTCCAGTCAAGTTTTCATCAATATGAAAATCCAAAAATTTGGAGCGTTCTACCCTATTTACTGACTACCATTCATGTGCTACATCAATTATTGGTATGACTATTTGTTGTACAGAACTGAATATGGTGTGTTCTTATCAAAATTTAGAGAGAGTCCGTTTTCTGAGAACCACTTAATAATTTTTCAGAAAACATCAATAATAATTTCTTCTGTGACTTTCTCTCTAATGGTGTTTGTTGCAACACCAGTATCATCTGCAGAAAGTACCAATTCTGCTTCTTGAATGTTAAGTGGAAGGTCGTTCACATATATGAGGAACAGGAGTGGACACCAAATTGAACCCTGTGGTTCTATGTGATTTCTCCCCACACCCTTAAACTTTCTTGCCTTTCACTGTTGTTTGAATTATTCAGCACAACTTCTGCTTTCTGGTTGTTAAGTATGATTCAAACTAGCTGCCTATAAACTACATTCTGTTTACTATCGACTGTTTAGTGTGTAACTAACGTTGCATATTTAATTTTTTGTTCGTTTGCATGTAAGTGTATGTAGTCCTGGCACACGCTGAACCCCGTCGCCGCAGTACCGTGGCACGCCGATAGAGGAGCCAGAACATAACGGAGCGTCCTATCTCCACTCCATCGAGTGATTAAAAACAATGTGGAAGTGCTCGAAGGCAAAATTAATTCATGTTAGGATATTCCAAGACAGAATTCCGGCAAAGCACTGTTGTTTAATTTATATAGTCTATCATTCGTACATTCATTCATTTTTCCACTCACTGAATCCCAAAAATCCCATCATGACGTAGAGCTTTCACCAGTGTGGAACGAATCAAGTTACACACTAACACGTGGAAGCTACTCCTTCTGGCTACTTCTACAAAGGATGCTAACAACCAGTTGTGCCTAGTGCTAATCTAGTCACGCAACTACAGTGATTACTTGTAGATTACTTTATACATGTGGATTAGGCAAAAACAGCTACATTGAAAACAAGGTGTCTGCCTCCTCTCCTATAACACACAGCTGCTGTCTTTATGTAATGCTTGAAATTAAGCACATACGTCACGAACACATCATCCCATCTGCGAAACATTGTTAGCCGCAATAATAAAGCCAAACCGCTTGTCTTCTACTCCGTTAACTGATGGAACGTATGGAATGCAGTGAGGAATAAATATAAAGAAATCATGAAAGAGAAACGGTAAAGATTAGAAGAAACGGCTGACCCGCAAAGTGAGTTTGCAAACTTTATCGGATGTAATGAAGAATCTCCAGCAGCTCTCTGATTTCCTTTCCAGATGACTCAAACTAAAATTTACGGCTTTTACCACAGCGCTGGAGTGACGATTGTACAATAGCAGTGGCGGAAGGAAAACAGCCATGAAGGAGTGAGTAAAGCAATACTACCGAAAAAATCATGTTACTTTAAATCGTGTGTCTGCTCGGACTAAGACAACGCTAAAGCTAAGAAAGAGTAAAGCGTGTCCACACAGCTGTTATTTATTAGCAGTTCCAGGCGCTTCAGTCTGGAACCGCGCGACCGCTACGGTCGCAGGATCGAATCTTGCCTCGGGCATGGATGTGTGTGATGTCCGTAGGTTAGTTAAGTTTAAGTAGTTCTAAGTTCTAGTGGACTGATGAAGTCAGGAGTTAAGTCCCATAGTGCTCAGAGCAATTTGAACCTTTTTTTTTGTTATTTATTGCTTCAGGAAAGACCGTGATCGACCATACGTAAGATAAGACAAAATAATCACGCGGGCACACACTGGCGCGGGGCCCTGTTCGCACTGTCAACAAGTATTCCCAACTGCCTACTGCAATAGTTAACTCCCAGTTGACTCAGTCAGAGAGTAAACGAAAACAAATGAAGATCGTGAGCAAACCTACACGCTCTACGTTCTGAAATGGCGTATGTCCAGAAAACATACGAGGGGACATCAGAAAATAAGCTACGCCTTATTATGGCATGTCAAGTAACTTACATTGAATGCTGCACTACACTACAAAGCGACAAAGATGTTGTGGTCTTCAGTCCTGAGACTGGTTTGATGCAGCCCTCTATGCTACCCTATCCTGTGCAAGCTTCTTTATCTCCCAGTACTTACTGCAACCCACATCCTCCTGAATCTGCTTAGTGTATTCATCTCTTGGTCTCCCTCTACGATTTTTACCCTCCACGCTGTCCTCCAATGCTAAATTTGTGATCCCTTGATGCCTCAGAACATGTCCTACTAACCGTTCCCTTCTTTTTGTCAAGTTGTGCCACATACTCCTCTTCTCCCCTATTATATTCAATACCTGTCATTAGTTATGTGATCTAACCACCTAATCTTCAGCATTCTTCTGTAGCACCACATTTTGAAAGCTTCTATTCTCTTCTTGTCTAAACTATTTATCATCCAACTTTCACTTCCATACATGGCTACACTCCATACAAATACTTTCAGAAACGACTTCCTGACACTTAAATCTGTACTCGATGTTAACAAATTTCTCTTCTTCAGAAACGCTTTCCTTACCATTGCCAGTCTACATTTTATATCCTCTCTACTTCGACCATCTTCAGTTATTTGTCTCCCCAAATAGCAAAACTCCTTTACTACTTTAAGTGTCTCATTTCCTAATCTAATTCCCTCAGCATCACCCGACTTAATTCGACCACATTCCATTATCCTCGTTTTGCTTTTGTTGATGTTCATCTTATATCCTCCTTTCAAGACACTGTCCATTCCGTTCAACTGCTCTTCCAAGTCCTTTGCTGTCTCTGATAGAATTACAATGTCATCGGCGAACCTCAAAGTTTTTATTTCTTCTCCATGGATTTTAATACCTACTCCGAATTTTTCTTTTGTTTCCTTTACCGCTTGCTCAATATACAGATTGAATAACATCGGGGAGAGGCTACAACCCTGTCTCACTCCCTTCCCAACCACTGCCTCCCTTTCATGCCCCTCGACTCTTATAACTGCCATCTGGTTTCTGTACAAATTGTAAATAGCCTTTCGCTCCCTGTATTTTGCCCCTGCCACCTTTAGAATTTGAAAGAGAGTATTCCAATCAACATTGTCAAAAGCTTTCTCTAAGTCTACAAATGCTAGAAACGTAGGTTTGCCTTTCCTTAATCTAGCTTCTAAGATAAGTCGTAAGGTCAGTATTGCCTCACGTGTTCCAACATTTCTACGGAATCCAAACTGATCTTCCCCGAGGTCGGCTTCCACCAGTTTCCATTCGTCTGCAAAGAATTCGCGACAAAGATACACGACACTAACTTTCAAGATAGTCACCATGTCTCTGTGAACAACGGTCAAGTGTTCTAAGAAACGTTCTGATACCTTGGAGTTAGAAAGCCGCTCCTTGATCACATAGCCATTGGAGAACCACTGTGCGAACGTCCTTATGGATGAAAAAATCTCTTTCCCTCTGACAATCCGCCTACGTTGTCTGTCGATACCCTCCTACCATGCAGTAAGGCTAGGGCGATGTAAAGAATAGTGTTGCTGAGCAACAGAATTAAGCTACAAGTGGGATATTGTGCGAAAACTATTTTAGTAAAGTACGCGCCGCCAGGCAGCGATTCGACTCTCTGGGAGCGTAGTACTGGTCGTAGCAGCGTGCGCTATGACGTCACCGTGGCAATGGGACTCTGGGCAAAGAGCCTTCGAAGGCCAACACCATTAAATGAAGATTTGATTTTAAATCTATGTAAGTCAGTCTTTGCATCGTATGCTTACCAGCCTGAGGTATGATAATGACTACACAAGGTCAGGTTACATTGAGGTGACAAAAGTCATACAATAGCGATATGCCCTTACACAGGTGGCGGTAGTATCGATTACACAAGGTATAAAAGGACAGTGCATCGGCGCAGCTGTTGTTTGTACTCAGGTGATTGACGTGAAAAGGTTTCCGACGTGATTATACACTCCTGGAAATTGAAATAAGAACACCGTGAATTCATTGTCCCAGGAAGGGGAAACTTTATTGACACATTCCTGGGGTCAGATACATCACATGATCACACTGACAGAACCACAGGCACATAGACACAGGCAACAGAGCATGCACAATGTCGGCACTAGTACAGTGTATATCCACCTTTCGCAGCAATGCAGGCTGCTATTCTCCCATGGAGACGATCGTAGAGATGCTGGATGTAGTCCTGTGGAACGGCTTGCCATGCCATTTCCACCTGGCGCCTCAGTTGGACCAGCGTTCGTGCTGGACGTGCAGACCGCGTGAGACGACGCTTCATCCAGTCCCAAACATGCTCAATGGGGGACAGATCCGGAGATCTTGCTGGCCAGGGTAGTTGACTTACACCTTCTAGAGCACGTTGGGTGGCACGGGATACATGCGGACGTGCATTGTCCTGTTGGAACAGCAAGTTCCCTTGCCGGTCTAGGAATGGTAGAACGATGGGTTCGATGACGGTTTGGATGTACCGTGCACTATTCAGTGTCCCCTCGACGATCACCAGTGGTGTACGGCCAGTGTAGGAGATCGCTCCCCACACCATGATGACGGGTGTTGGCCCTGTGTGCCTCGGTCGTATGCAGTCCTGATTGTGGCGCTCACCTGCACGGCGCCACACACGCATACGACCATCATTGGCACCAAGGCAGAATCGACTCTCATCGCTGAAGACGACACGTCTCCATTCGTCCCTCCATTCACGCCTGTCGCGACACCACTGGAGGCGGGCTGCACGATGTTGGGGCGTGAGCGGAAGACGGCCTAACGGTGTGCGGGACCGTAGCCCAGCTTCATGGAGACGGTTGCGAATGGTCCTCGCCGATACCCCAGGAGCAACAGTGTCCCTAATTTGCTGGGAAGTGGCGGTGCGGTCCCCTACGGCACTGCGTAGGATCCTACGGTCTTGGCGTGCATCCGTGCGTCGCTGCGGTCCGGTCCCAGGTCGACGGGCACGTGCACCTTCCGCCGACCACTGGCGACAACATCGATGTACTGTGGAGACCTCACGCCCCACGTGTTGAGCAATTCGGCGGTACGTCCACCCGGCCTCCCGCATGCCCACTATACGCCCTCGCTCAAAGTCCGTCAACTGCACATACGGTTCACGTCCACGCTGTCGCGGCATGCTACCAGTGTTAAAGACTGCGGTGGAGCTCCGTATGCCACGGCAAACTGGCTGACACTGACGGCGGCGGTGCACAAATGCTGCGCAGCTAGCGCCATTCGACGGCCAATACCGCGGTTCCTGGTGTGTCCGCTGTGCCGTGCGTGTGATCATTGCTTGTACAGCCCTCTCGCAGTGTCCGGAGCAAGTATGGTGGGTCTGACACACCGGTGTCAATGTGTTCTTTTTTCCATTTCCAGGAGTGTAGCTGCATGACAGGAATTAACAGACTTTGAACCTTCACTCAACGATCGAGAGCAGCGCCGTTTATGTAGAGCTGTCAGTGCTGACAGAAGAGAAACATTCCGTGAATCACCCTAGAAATCAATGTAGAGCGTACGAGGAACATATCCGCTAGGTCAGTGCGGCCATATATGGCGTTAATGGGCTATGGCAGCAGACGACCGACGCGAGTGCCTTTGCTAAGAGCACGACTTCGCCTGCAGCGCCTCTCCTGGACTCGTGATCATGTCGGCTGGAACTTAGACGACTGGAAGACCGTGACCTGGTCGGATGAGTTGCATTTCGGTTGGTAAGAGCCGATGGTAGGGCTCGAGAGTGGCGGAGACCTCAGGAAGCCATAGACACAAGTTGTCAGCAAGGCACTGTGCAAGCTGGTGGGGGCTCCATAGCGGTCTGGGCTGTGTTTACATGGAAGGGATGGGTCCTCTACCAAGCTGAACCGATTTTTGGTTGGTTGGTTAGTTGGTTGATTTGGGTGAGCTGACCAAAAGAGCGAGGTCATCGGTCCTGTCGGGTTAGGGAAGGGTGGGGAAGGAAGTCGGCCGTACCCTTTCAAAGGAACCATCGCAGCATTTGCCTAAAGCTATTTACGGAAATAACGGAAGACCTAAATGAAGATGGCCGGACGCGGGTTCAACCGTTATCCTCGCGAGTGCGAGTACAGTGTGGTAACCACTGCGCCACCTCGCTCGGTACTAATTTCTGATAGACTGCTTGGAGACAGTTTGTGGCCATTCAGTGATGGGGTTTGTATGGATAGCAGTGCGTCACGTTAGCGGGCCACAGTTGTTCGCGACTGGATTGAAGAACATTCTGGAATGATTTGGCGACCCAGATAGCACGACATGAATCGAGTCGGATATTTATGTGACATAATCGTGAGGTTAGTTTGTGCACAAAATCTTGCACGGCCAGCAGTTTTGCAATTATGAACTGCTAAAGAGGCAGCATGGTTCAATATTTCTGCAGGGTATTTCCAACGACTTGTTGAGTCCATGTCACGTCGAATTGCAACACTATGCGAGGCAAAATGAGGTCTGGCGCGAAATTAGGAGGTATCCCATGACTTTCGTGACTTCAGTGTTTTTGAATGTGAACTTGATATTGATGCTGGTTATATGTATTAAACATGGACGCTGAGACGAGAGGATAAAAAAAGGTTAGAAGCATTTGAGATGTGGATGTGGAGGAGAATGGAGAGAATAAGCTGGACCGAAAGAGTGAGTAATGAAAGAGTATTGGAAAGGGTTGGTGAGAGAACATGTCTGCTGAAGGTTGTAAGAGAATGGAAAAAGAACTGGTTGGGATATTCATTGAGAAGGGAGTGCTTGCTAGCAGATGCTTGGGAAGGATTGGTTTGTGGGAGAAAACTGAGAGGAAGAAAGAGATACAAAATGATAGTCGACATAAAGGGAGGAGCAAATTATGCAGACCTGAAGAGGACGGCAGAAGACCAGACAGCTTGGAGAACTACCATGTGAAAACCTGCCTTTTGGCAGAACACTGATGATGATGATATTAATACTGACTGAAATGTCTAGAGGATAACTAGGGAACTACGAGTTGCAGTGCTTGTAATAATTATTTCAATTTATTTCATGCAGTGCTTGATTTCTATTAATTTGAAGAATATTACGTGAACTGGAGAGAAATTATTTACTCTGTGAAAGTGATAGAGGGTCTTTGGACGTAATGAAGAGCTTTGTTAAATATCGTACGCAGTCTGATGCACATTTAAGGGCACAGATAGCCAGTTTAGTCTATTACACGCTGCGCATTTTCGTGTATTTTGTGTTTTTGGCCCCTCTTGATCGACGTATCACTTTAACCGGAATATATAAATATTTAAGTACTCAGGAACTAGAAGTTGAAACAGTCAGCAGTGCTTCATTATTTCCGGCCAGAACCCCATTAAATCCATTAAATAGAGAGAAACGCTAAACACCCTGCAGACGTTCTATTAGCTTGCAGAAAATATGAAAACCCCATGGATCTGGACTGTTCATCGGATGAGCATCACTCACGTGTGTCCGGTCCTGATCAAATTGTTGGCATCACTTCACTACAACCGGATGCGACATTGCATTTAGTTCATATACTTCACCGTGAATCTGCGTAAAAATTAGACATTTTGCCAAGAACCGTAGTGACTTGTCTACCTCAGTTTTGCCGTACAATTCCAGCTGCTGCGTCATTCACTCGCACACTGTGATGCACTTGTTATCTGTAGAGCTGCAGTGCTGTGTCAATAGCAAACGCGGAACGTGTACTTTCTTCGGACAATTCGCAATTGTCTTAGCTTGAGACGACACGTGCCACATGCTTTGCGAAATCTCTACGTATTACTCTGATCCTTCATAACAGAACTTACACACTGAAGTGAGAAAAGTCATGGGGTACCTCCTAACATAGTTTCAATAACTTTTTTGGCTCATTCGTTCCTGGATCGAGACCATACAACAAATTATAGATACGAATATTAAATCGAGATCAATTACGTTTACGGATTGGTAAAATACGTTTCATGCGAACTCTCGGCGCTTGAGCGTGGCTTTTTCGTTGAAGATCCGTTCATGTGTTTTTAACTGTCATTCTTTTTTCTGTGGTGAATCGGACTTCGTGAAAAAAACAGCACCCGAAGACGACGGTGGATCGAGCTGGACGACATTTTGCTTAAAAGAACGGAACCTTTTGC
The DNA here is from genome assembly GCF_023864345.2 of Schistocerca serialis cubense. Classification (NCBI taxonomy): domain Eukaryota; kingdom Metazoa; phylum Arthropoda; class Insecta; order Orthoptera; family Acrididae; genus Schistocerca; species Schistocerca serialis. Next base: position 106,128,747 of record NC_064643.1, on the reverse strand, counting down.
CATGCCAAGTCACCCAACAATCTTACAATGACTAAAGATACAAAATAAAACTTACATAGGTTAGTAATAATAATATATTCTGAAATAAAAACACAATTAAAAGTATGACACTTACTTTATACAATTACGAGTGCCGTTTGGATATAACTCGTGAATTAAATAATGAAATAATGCAGTATTAATGGCGGTGTTCCACATACGTCCGATCTGGACCAGACCTAGAAAACAAAAGGTGCCTCTTAATCATCTGAAGATCAAAAATCTTCAAATGTTTCCAGCGGCTGCATACAATATTTATACAGCCGTGGACTATATCTATGGCTCAAATTATTTCTTTTCTTATTGCTTATAATTACGTTTCCTGCTAAGAAAAACTCAGCATGCAAATGTGCCTTTAAACTGCCCCCAGAGTTGAGAGGCGAAAGGACACCTGCAGGCGAGCAACTCACTCTGAAACACATTGCATGTATAAGTCTACAAATACACAAGCAAATCATATACAACATACATATCATAACGTAATATTTACACGAAACATATTTCCATTGTTTGAATGTAGCGCGTGTGCCAATAACAGTTTTGTGTTGGCATTGCGGCTGCCGCGCACTCGCAATCGCGTAAAGTTTAGTACTAAGCGCGGCCGTAGCGAAGCGATTTCATCACAAGACTCGTAGTTCATACTCAGTCCGTGTGTTCATGTGCACAAGGCGTCGCAGAGACAATATTTATCATCATGAATCTTACAAATGTGGATTAACATCTGAAACAGGTACAAAATCCTAACGTTAGAACACTCGTTAACATGAAATTACAAGTTCTTATTGTTGATAGTCTCTTTCGCACAGTATTACGCTTGAAATGTCTTTTTGTTTCAGATATAACGTCTTTTCACGGCGTGCCGTCGTTCACAGTCCATGAACCGAAAACATACGACAACATTATAAAGGTGACAATTCTTTATGGCAGCTAAATGTCATAGTTCGCAGTTTTGATGCAGATGCGTGTGTGCCATCACTCGTAGCACAGTTTAGCTCAGTTCATATTTTTGCAATGGTTATAATGTTTATTCAGACTGATGTCACTATTTATTTGCCCTAGGTCGTACATCGCCTGATGGAAGACTGGTGGATTCCCATTCCACAGCACAAGTTCGTGAAGGCATGGAAGCAGAACCTCGGACGGTACGATTCTGGCGTCGATCCTCGTTTAGACCAGGTAACAGTGTCCGTCATTTCCGAGAACATGTCGCTCCCTGAGGAGCCAGCCGTCGAGTGATCTTCATCGTTTTGGAACAAAGCGACCGTAGGTGCAGTACGGAATCATTTCTTGCTAGTCAGACTTGCAGAGATACAGAGTTGCAGCGCAGTAAATGTCAATTTGCGACGTACTCAAAAGTGTCGTATCACTTCTACATCTACATCTACATTTATACTCCGCAAGCCACCCAACAATGTGTGGCGGAGGGCACTTTACGTGCCACTGTCATTACCTCCGTTTCCTGTTCCAGTCGCGTATGGTTCGCGGGAACAGCGACTGCCGGAAAACCTCTGTGCGCGCTCGAATTTCTCTAATTTTACATTCGTGATTTATTCGGGAGTTATAAGCAGGGGGAAGTAATATATTCGATACCTCATCCAGAAACGCACCCTCTCGAAACCTGGACAGCAGGCTACACCGCGATGCAGAGCACCTCTCTAGCAGAGTCTGCCACTTGAGTTTGCTAAACATCTCCGTAACGCTATCACGCTTACCAAATAACCCTGTGTCGAAACGCGCCGCTCTTCTTCAACAGATCGATGTCAGAGATATAGGCCTATAGTTTTGCGCATCTGCTCGACGACCCTTCTTGAATACTGGGACTACCTGTGTTCTTTTCCAATCATTTGGAACCTTCCGTTCCTCTAGAGACTTGCTGTACAGAGCTGTTAGAATGGGGACAACTTCTTTCGCGTACTCTGTCTAGAACGAATTGGTATCCCGTCAGGCCCAGTGGACTTTCCTCTGTTGAGTGATTTCAGTTGCTTTTCTAATCCTTGGACACTTATTTCGATGTCAGCCATTTTTTCGTTTGTGCGAGGATTTAGAGAAGGAACTGCAATGCGGTCTTCCTCTGTGAAACAGCTTTGGAAAAAGGTGTTTAGTATTTCAGCTTTACGCGTGTCATCCTCTGTTTCAATGCCATCATCATCCCAGAGTGTCTGGATATGCTGTTACGAGCCACTTACTGATTTAACGTAAGACCAGAACTTCCTAGGATTTTCTGTCAAGTCGGTACATAGAATTTTACTTTCGAATTCACTGAACGCTTCCCGCACAGCCCTCCTTACGCTAACTTTGACATCGTTTAGCTTCTGTTTGTCTGAGAGGTCTTGGCTGCGTTTAAACTTGCAGTGAAGCTCTCTTTGCTTTCACAGTAGTTTCCTAACTTTGTTGTTGAACCACGGTGCGTTTTTCCTGTCCCTCACAGTTTTACTCGGCACGTACCTGTCTAAAACGCATTTTACGATTTCCTTGAACTTTTTCCATAAACACTCAACATTGTCAGTGTCGGATCAGAAATTTTCGTTTTGATCTGTTAGGTAGTCTGAAATCTGCCTTCTATTACTCTTGCTAAACAGATAAACCTTCCACCCTTTTTTTATATTTACTTCCGTATTCAGGGATGCTGCAACGGCCTTATGATCATTGATTCCCTGTTCTGCGCTTACAGAGTCGAAAAGTTCGGGTCTGTTTGTTATCAGTAGGTCCAAGATGTTATCTCCACGAGTCGGTTCTCTGTTTAATTGCTCGAGGTAATTTTCGGGTAGTGCACTCAGTATAATGTCACTCGATGCTCTGTCCCTATCACCCGTCCTAAACATCTGAGTGTCCCAGTCTACATCTGGTAAACTGAAATCTCCACCTAAGACTATAACATGCTGAGAAAATTTACGTGAAATGTATTCCAGATTTTCTCTCAGTTGTTCTGCCACTAATGCTGCTAAGTCGGGAGGTCGGTAAAAGGAGCCAATTATTAACCTAGCTCGGTTACTGAGTGTAACCTCCACCCATAGTAATTCACAGGAACTATCCAATTCTATTTCACTCCAGGATAAACTACAACTAACAGCGACAAACACGCCACCACCGGTTGCATGCAATCTATCCTTTCTAAACACCGTCTGTGCCTTTGTAAAAATTTCAGCAGAATTTATCTCTGGCTTCAGCCAGCTTTCCGTACCTATAACGATTTCAGCTTCGGTGCTTTCTATCAGCGCTTGAAGTTCCGGTACTTTACCAATGCAGCTTCGACAGTTTACAATTACAATACCGATTGCTGCTCGGTCCCCGCATGTCCTGACTTTGCCCCGCACCCTTTGAGGCTGTTGCCCTTTCTGTACTTGCCCGAGGCCATCTAGCCTAAAAAACCGCCCAGTCCACGCCACACAACCCCTGCTACCCGTGTAGCCGCCTGCTGTGTGTAGTGGACTCCTGACCTATCCAGCGGAACCCGAAACCCCACCACCCTATGGCGCAAGTCGAGGAATCTGCAGCCCACACGGTCGCAGAACCGTCTCAGCCTCTGATTCAGACCCTCCACTCGGCTCTGTACCAAAAGTTAGCAGTCAGTCCTGTCGATGATACTGCAGATGGTGAGCTCTGCTTTCATCCCGCTAGCGAGACTGGCAGTCTTCACCAAATCAGATAGCCGCCGGAAGTCAGAGAGGATTTCCTCCGATCCATAGCGACACACTTCATTGGTGGCGACATGAGCGACCACCTGCGATGGGTGCACCCTGTACCATTCATGGCATCCGGTAGGACCTTTTCCACATCTGGAATGACTCCCCCCGGCCCGGTATGCACACGGAGTGCACATTGGTTTTCTTTCCCTCTCTTGCTGCCATATCCCTAAGGGGCCCCATTACGCGCCTGACGTTGGAGCTCCCAACTACCAGTAAGCCCACCCTCTGCGACTGCCCGGATCTTGCAGACTGAGGGGCAACCTCTGGAACAGGACAAGCAGCCATGTCCGGCCGAAGATCAGTATCAGCTGGAGACAGAGCCTGAAACCGGTTCGTCACACAAACTGGAGAGGCCTTCCGTTCAGCCCTCCGGAATGTCTTTCGCCACCTGCCACACCTCGAGACGACCTCCCACTCTACCATGGGTGAAGGGTCAGCCTCAATGTGGCAGTATCCCGGGCAGCCACAGCCGTAGTTGGCCCGCATCTCGTGGTCGTGCGGTAGCGTTCTCGCTTCCCACGCCCGGGTTCCCGGGTTCGATTCCCGGCGGGGTCAGGGATTTTCTCTGCCTCGTGATGGCTGGGTGTTGTGTGCTGTCCTTAGGTTAGTTAGGTTTAAGTAGTTCTAAGTTCTAGGGGACTGATGACCGTAGCAGTTAAGTCCCATAGTGCTCAGAGCCATTTTGAACCACAGCCGTAGTCCGATCGCGGGATGCGTGGGACGAGCTGGCCGTCCCCGACAAACCCCCATCCGGACCCCCACAGTGATGCCCCATTGGCAACAGCCTCAAGCTGTGTGACTGAAGCCAACACTGCCTGAAGCTGGGAGCGAAGGGATGCCAACTCAGCCCGCATCCGAACACCGCACTCACAGTCCCTATTCATGCTAAAAACTGTTGTGCAAAGAACGTATGAACTAATCTACAGAGAGCACAAACAATTCGACACAAAATTTAATCGGTTATTAAAATACAAGGTTGCCTAATAAATGCAGTAATGCTGCTACTTGCGCACTGCTGACACACTGCTCGGCAGCAGAAGGAGACTACGCGATTTTACACTATTCAGGTACTAAAGCGCGATGCTACAACCCTCAAATACTATAATACGCCCGAAATTTATGAATTAAACAATGCAAGTACCCAAAAACACGCAAAGAAATTAAGAATTAAACTATGTAACAAATAAGTGAGCTAGGAGTGTACGACTTGCTGCTGGTAGCTGCTCATCCAACGGCGGCAGGGATCACACTGGCTGTGACCAACCGACACTGGCCGTTCAAAACAAAAACAGAAGACAGACGACTACGCGAATTTACACTATTCAGGTACTAAAGTGCGATGCTACAACTCTCAAATACTATAATGCTCCCGAAACTTATGAATTAAACAATGCAAGTACCCAAAGACACAGTTTTTTCACGTACTCAGTTTGTCAGGCGGTATACAAATAGTCGTACACAAATATTTGCGACGTAGAACAAATGTCCGTTCACAAGTCTGCACGCAAACAATTCGGAAGACGATTTTACAAAAATAAAAAAAAAATGGCTCTGAGCACTATGGTACTTAACTTCTGAGGTCACCAGTACCCTAGAACTTAGAACTACTTAAACCTAACTAACCTAAGGAGATCACTCACATCTATGCCCGAACCTGCGACCGTAGCGGTCGCGCGATTCCAGACTGTAGCGCCTAGAACCGGTCGTCCACTCCGGGCGGCTACGATGTTTACCTTCAGAATGATTACTGTAAGGTTCAACTGGCGAATGGCAAGGAAAATGTTGTTGATCATTTTCGCGACTGCAGTGCAGTGTGTCACGTCGAGGTGCGTACTGTTGTTGATGTGAGTACGTAGTGTGCAGTGTGTATGCATCATAAATGTATTCTTTGCCAAACTTTGCGTTTTGATCCCTATTACCGTCATTGCACACTGGTTGTACGTAATTGTCAAACAGTTTCAATTGCACTGCGTCAGATTGTGCTGCTTGATTGACTACAAGTTTGTTGTTATTTATAAATTCCGCGATAGTGCCGTGGCAACAGCAGGCAGTTATTCTTGTAAGCACTCGTCAAAATCACGAGAAGTGGTTGTCAGTGCGTAGTCTTACTTCATCAGGAAGCTGTTTGTCAATTGTGTTAATCTTTTTTTCAACATCGGCAATACGCGTTTTATTTTACTGAAATTGTTTACTTGTGCTTTGATATCTGTCATATCTTTACTTGTATTTTCTTATTGTAGTGAAAGCTCTGAAAATTTTGCGTTGAGGTCGGACACGCGTCCAGCCAGTCTGTTATTTATCTGCTCAACACTGCTACACAAAATATCGTTTGACGTTTTAAGTGCAGCTAAATCTAATTTCATTTCATCATGTGTTTTTATCTCGTCATGGGCTGTTTTCGAAGTGACGCGTATAGAAGTCATCTGTTAGTCGATACGTGCGTCAATGTCCTGTTTATGTTCAGTCATCATGTGTTTTTGTACGTTCATCTGTTTCATAATAGCATCGAACATACTGGGAATACCAGTGATGTGCAAATGTTCCGCCCCCGCCACGTCGTTAGACATGACGTTAGACACCAAAATTGGTTCGGAACTAGATGTAGGCATGTTACTTGTGGACGGTCTAAATTTACCTCTCCAGAATAGTCAATAATATGTCGCTCGTTAATATTCAAGTCAACTGTAACGTCATTATTTAATGGTATATCAGAATCGGTTTGGGTCTGTGTTTGCCGTCTCAGGTTCTCCATGTTTGGTAATTGTTTTCTGGTCAGTACCATGACATACGAAATGTATGACACAATAAAAATTTAAACTCGTATGGGTAATCAGAATAAGTGTAAAAATTAATCTCGCTGTGCGACAGTGCCTGAACAAGAAAATTAATTGTCAAAAGTAATGGTGGAATTTTGAGTACTAATGGCTGCACGCCATATTACGTCGCACAGAACTAAAGTCGGCCATATTGTGAACTGGTAAAACTACGAATAATGTAAATAATTTTGGAAACCACGATGTCGCTTAAAATCACCGCTACGGAAACAGAAGTGAGCGTACGGCATTTTGGGCCGGGAGACCCCCATTCGGGGAAGATCGGCCACCGAGGGCCAAGTGCTTATTGCATTCGACGCTACATTAGGCGACTTGCGCGTCGGAGATGAGGGCGAAATGATGATGTGGGCAATACAACACCCAGTCCCTGAGCGGAGAAAATCTTCCGGGAATCGAACCCCGGGCCCCTTGGCGTGGCATTCCGCCACACTGGCCACTCAGCTAACGGGGGCGGGCTAAGGAAACGGAAAATTGTGATAGATCTACCAAGCAAGCTACGATAATACAAAGCGCTGGTGTAAAGATGCGGTGCCGTACCTTTTGTCCACAAGTGCAGAGTAATTTGAGGTGTCGACATACAATCCAGTAATTTGTCTTTTTCAATGTATTCCGGTCTCGTAACTAGCTTGAAGATTCCAATAAACATGTAACAAAAGGAAGACAATATAGTTCATATAACGATGCACCCTGTCAAGGTCGCCAATTTAATTAATTTTTCTTTTTTGTCTCATTCGGTCCTGGATCGAGACCATACAATGAATTATAGAAAGAATATTAAATAGAGATCAGTTAAGTGTACGGATTGGTAAAATATGTTTCATACAAACTCTCAGCTCCTGAGCATAGAATTTTCGTTAAAGGTCCTTTCATGTATTTTTAACCATGTTTCTTCTCTCTGTGGTGAATCGGACTACGTGAAAAAAAAAGAGACACCACGCAAAGACGACGGTGGATCAAGGAGGACGACTTTTTGCGTAAAAGTACGGAACGTTTTTCCATTCCAAGCCGGCCAACAATCTTACAATGGCTAAAGACACAATAGCAAACATACGTAGGTTAGTAGTAACATATTCTGAAATAAGAACACAAAGAAAAGAAGGACACTTACGTTATACAATTACGAGTGCCATTTGGTTGCAACTCGTGAATTAAATAATGAAATAATGTAGTATTAATGGCGGTGTTCCACATACGTCCGATCTGGACCATACCTAGAAAACAAAAGGTGCCTCTTAATCATCTGACGATCAAAAGTTTTCAAATGTTTCCAGCGGCTGCATACAATATTTATACAGCGGTGGACTATATCTATGGCTCAAATTATTTCTTTTTTTTCATTACTTATAATTACGTTTTCTGCTAAGAAAAGCTCAGCATGTAAATGTGCCTTTAAATGGTGTCGTACCTCCTTTTGCCCGGCCTACTGTAGCAACTCGACGTGGCATAGACTCGACAATTCGCTGCAGTTCCCCTGCAGAAATGCCGAGTTATGCTACCTCTGTAGCCGTCCAGGTTGCCGGCGCAGGATTTTGTGCAGGAGCTGACCTCTCGATTATGTCCTGTAAATGTTCGATGGGATTCATGTTGGCGATGTGCGTGGCCAGTGACATGTTTTGCAACGTGAGCTCCATGAATGGCTGTAGGGGACGTCGTGCCGTGTTGTTAGTAAAGGCACTCGCGTCAGTCGTCTGATGCCACAGCCCATTAACTCTAAATTTCGCTGCACTCTCCTAACGTCCTTCGTACGTCGCACATTGATTTCTGCGGTCATTTCACGCAGCGTTGCTTGTGTGTTAACACTGACAGGTCTGTGCAAACGTTGCTGCTCTCAGTCGTTAAGTGAAGGCTATCGGCAACTGCAGTGCCAGTGGTGGCAAGATAATGCCTGTTAAGTGTGGTATTCTCGGCATACGCTTGACACTGTGGATCTCGGGATGTTGAATTTCCTAACGATTTCCGTCGGGGACCTTTTCACATAAAGCACCGGAGTAGAAATGAAAGCCCCACGTATACACTGCCCTTTTGTACCTTGTGTACAATATACTACCACCATTTGTATGGTGCATATCGGTATGCCACGACTTTTGTCACCTCGGTGTAGTTGAGTCCACTTCGGTGGTTTCGGCGTTACGCAAATTGCAATAAATATTTCAAAATGCTAAAAAGGACAAGGAGCAACTCCTCAAGCGTCCAGCTCACTTCCCTCAAAAGGTACAGTGAAAAGTGCGTAACAAAAGGGCTCCGTTTACAGTATAGTTGGAGAAGAGATAGTCATCAAGCAAAATCTGCACTCTACACATCAAGGGAATATTATGTGGAAAACACATCAAGTGGGGAAATATGCATATTATGCAGTAAGTATGTTGTTGCCGTTAAGAAACAGGATGACGAGCACACGCACCTCCGTTGCCAACGAGAATCGACAGTTGATATCTTACGTCCGACGTACTGAGAAATTCAAAGGAAGGACCATTCCTCTTCACGTAAAATGACCACGATGAACCTCAGTTAACTATGCGAGTTTTGCTCGCAGAAGCCGTCTTCAGATATCTACGAATTAAGTGCTATAGGATGAAACCGAACTCCACAAACCAAATTTTGGACGTTATTCAGTGATATTTTCTGATTACTTGTACGTATAGGGGGCCATGGTCTACAGTGAACTGTTGGAGAGTAATAAATTAATTATGATTTATTTGGAACGGACCATCGCGGCATGTCACTTAACTGATTTTTTGAGAACCATGTTGTCTACTCGTAAAGCATCGACTGCACACTGACCAGAGCAGCGCCGCGAAACGACATCAAGAAGGCGGTGACCCGAGCGCCAATGAAAAGAGCGGGCATCGCCACACCTCCTGGAGGACAGAATTCAGCGCCCCCTGTCAACGCTCACTTAACCAGCCGCTCGTCGCTGATCAGTTTGGTAGCAGACTTCGAGAGCACCAGTACTGAGTAATAGCAGGACAACACATAGCCTGCATTTTGTGAGTAGTAATAGTAGCTAAAGTACTTGCAGGTAGGAGGCGTGGGAGCCACTTCATAAAGAGAAGTTATATTTATTTTCATACTAGAAGGCAAAAAAGGGAAAGCAGAAAGGCGGAAGGAGTATACAGAGTATCTATACAAGGGCGATGTTCTTAAGGACAATATTATAGAAATGGAAGAGAATGTAGATGAAGATGAAATGGGAGATATGATACTGCGTGAAGAGTTTGACAGAGCACTGAAAGACCTAAGTCGAAACAAGGCCCCGGGAGTAGACAACATTCCATTAGAACTACTGACAGCCTTGGGAGAGCCAGGCCTAACAAAACTCTACCATCTGGTGAGCAGGATGTATGAGACAGGCGAAATACCCTCAGAATTCAAGAAGAGTATAATAATTCCAATCCCAAAGAAAGCAGGTGCTGACATATGTGAAAATTGCCTAACAATTAGTTTAATAGGTCACGAATGCAAAATACTAACGCGAATTCTTTACAGACGAATGGAAAAACTGGTATAAGCCGACCTCGGGGAAGGTCAGTTTGGATTCCGTAGAAATATTGAAACACGTGAGGCAATACTGAACCTACGACTTATCTTAGAAGCTAGATTAAGGAAAGGCAAACCTACGTTTCTAGCATTTGTAGACTTAGAGAAAGCGTTTGAAAATGTTGAATGGAATACTCACTTTCAAATTCTGAAGGTGGCAGGGGTAAAATACAGGGAGTGAAAGTCCATTTACAATTTGTACAGAAATCAGATGGCAGTTATAAGAGTCGGTGGACATGAAAGGGAAGCAGTGGTTGGGAAGGGAGTGAGACAGGGTTGTAGCCTCTCCCCGATGTTATTCAATCTGTGTATTGAACAAGCAGTAAAGGAAACAAAAGAAAAATTCGGAGTAGGTATTAAAATCAATGGAGAAGAAATAAAAACGTTGAGGGTCGCCGATGACATTTTAATTCTGTCAGAGACAGCAAGGCACTTGGAAGAGCAGTTGAACGGAATGGACAGTGTCTTGAAAGGAGGATATATGATGAACATCAACAAAAGTAAAACGAGGATAATGGAATGTAGCTGAATTAAGTCGGGTGATGCTGCGGGAATTAGATTAGGATGTGAGACACTTAAAGTAGTAAAAGAGTTTTGCTATTTGGGGAGCAAAATAACTGATGATGGCCGAAGTAGAGAGGATATAAAATGTAGATTGGCAATGGCAAGGAAAGCGTTTCTGAAGAAGAGAAATTTGGTAACATCGAGTATGGATTTAAGTGTCAGGAAGTCGTTTCTGAAAGTATTTGTATGGTGTGTAGCCATGTATGGAAGTGAAACATGGACGATAACTAGTTTGGGCAAGAAGAGAATAGAAGCTTTCGAAATGTGGTGCTACAGAAGAATGCTGAAGATTAGATGGGTAGATCATATAACTAATGAGGAGGTATTGAATAGGATTGGGGAGAAGAGAAGTTTGTGGCACAACTTGACTAGAAGAAGGGATCGGTTGGTAGGACATATTCTGAGGCATCAAGGGATCACCAATTTAGTGTTGGAGGGCAGCGTGGAGAGTAAAAATCGTAGAGGGAGACCAAAAGATTAATACACTAAACAGATACAAAAGGATGTAGGTTGCAGTACGTACTGGGAGATGAAGAAGCTTGCACAGGATAGAGTAACATGGAGAGCTGCCTCAAACCAGTCTCAGGACTGAAGACCACAACAACAACACTAGAAGTAAAGTTTCCTTCTAATTATAAAGTGTTTTCTACACAAGATTTTGGATTCCTGCCACCGGCTATTGCAACTTCTCTCCTTCCTTGTCTGTATCGCTGCTGACTCCCACAGTAGCAGACACAACACACCTAAAACCGAGATCTCAACAGCCTAACTAACGTTCTCTTGGACAACCATCTTCCCGAATGCAGTCCCTGTGTTTCAAGCACTGAGCCACTTTGCTTGGTGATGACGTTAACATATTCTGCGGCTACTCAAAGGGATAGTTACTGCTTCCACAGTATAAATGTTTCTGGAGAGTAACCACTGTCCGAGATGATGATGATGATGATGATGATGATTATTGTTTCAAACCGCTAAATTACTGGGACATCAGCAGTTTGCTTATCTGGTATCGAACACTCTGATGATCTTTCTTCCTCTTGTTATTAAGCATATGAGACGCTCCGTACAATATCTATTAGACTCGAAGGCCTACTGTGGCTCAATCATGGCACAAGAATTGCAGTCATATTTAGTTTTGTTCCAAACACATTAGTTGACTCGCATTCGGGAGGACGACGGTTAAATCCCGCGTCCGGCCATCCTGATTTAGGTTTTCCGTGATTTTCCTAAATCGCTTCAGGCAAATGCCGGGATGGTTCCTTTGAAAGGGCACGGCCGACTTCCTTCCCCGTCCTTTCCTAATCCGATGACACCGATGACCTCGCTGTTTGGTCTCTTCCCCCAAAACAACCAACAACCAACCACATTAGTTACAGAAGAATAAATTCATTTTTTCGGCTCCTTGTACAAAGATTGAATGATTAGTAATGCCTCTATCGACAGTAGGAGTGACCGGATGGGAATATTTAAAAAAATGAAACACAGAAAGTTTCTCTGAGAATTTTCTAGTTAATACCATACTATCATTTTTCGACATAGGCGGCAGATGATAAGAAGATGCTTTCACCAGCGGCAAAGAAGTCTCATAAATCGGTCGCAGAACAACTCCGCTTTCTGTTTCCTCAACCAGGTCCTCATCAACGTCTGAATTTCTTCACAGGGTCCACGAATGAAAGGCAAGTACGGTACTGTCGTGAGGTTCAGCCTCCCAAGCTCATCCATAGTGCCATGTGAAATGTGTGAGGTAGCTCTATTGTCTTGTCTCTCATCTAATTCTGCTGAGGTGTTTCCTTTTATTGAGCAAAAAAGTATGTCAGAGTCAGGGCGAGAAGTTGGGGTAATGATTGTGTTTGGTTCCAGGAAATTGATGTGGACAGCGCTGCAGACATCTCAAAACATATCGCATTTCAGTTATTTCAAGTCTACCAGCTTTACGTTGTCTTGACCAGCGCCATATAATGCTAACAACAACGCAAGTGTTAATGTAAAGTGCGCAAATTTTTCGATAAATTTGAACTGGAACAACAGCGTCTCTTGCTACGAACTCGATGACAGCATGTTATTTATGTGAAAGTGAAGTAGTCACCTCACACGCTTTTATATTGGACGCAATTACTACGTAACTAGTTGCAGCAATAGCTTGCGGCCAACCCAGATTGTAGGAGAAATTCGACGAAACGTGCTGGAACCAGTTTTGCGTACTGCCATATGTTAAGGAGTAATGCACATGGTAGCACCAATTATCGCTCAACCCTCTTACACAGAGTAGCCGAAAGTCAAGTGAAGGAACTATTACTGTGGTGTCACCGCCAGACACCACACTTGCTATGTGGTAGCCTTTAAATCGGCCGCGGTCCATTAATATACGTCGGACCCGCGTGTCACCACTGTCAGTGATTGCAGACCGAGCGCCGCCACACGGCAGGTCTAGGGAGACGTCCTGGCACTCGGCCCAGTTGTACAGCCGACTTAGCCAGAGATGGATCACTGACAACTACGCTCTCATTTGCCGAGACGATAGTTAGCATAGCCTTCAGCTACGTCATTTGCTACGACCTAGCAAGGCGCCATAGCATTTGATATTATTTTATATTGTGGTTATAACATGTACCGTCAAGAGAGATGTTCTACAACTGTGGATTAAAGTTAAGTATTACATCAACTACGTACTTTATTTGCTACTATTAATTCCTTTAACTGTTCCAGACCTCACGCCAATCTGCGTGAGCTTAACGCGTGCTTTTCGGCTTCCTCTCATTGTGACTTGGCTGTCTTGCCAAGTCACAACAATTACTTCCTCAAAACTGCAGTAACACGTCGAGGCATGGACTTCGCAAGGTTGTAGAACACTTGTGGAGAGATTTTGATCCACACATCTTAGTGTGCTACCCCACAATTATTGTAGTGTAGCGGGTTCATCGAGCGCATACGCGTATCGGCAGCTCCCATAATGCCCGACTAGTGAGGGGGGGGGGGGGGGGGGGGAAGGAGGGGAGGGGAATAAGCTACGATCATGAATTCACTGGAGTGTTCTTCGGGTCATCTGTGTGCATCCAAAGAGAGTTAGCATGTTGGGTTGACCACGTGAAACATGACATCTCCAGCAGTGTATGATATTACCAACAGGGGATGCAGGGGGTCTGTAAGAATGGCGATATAAAATGCACCTGCCTTTGGTCCCTGTAGCCGGACCACGGGACCAATCGTGACCATGTGAATGAGGCCCAGACCATAACTGAGCCACCTCCTGACTGGGCACAACGCTGCTGGTCCATAGTCACGTGGGGCATACAACGCACTCTCACACGCACATCAGCTCCATACAACCGAAACTCTGATTCACCGCCGTCAATGTTTCGTAGTCCAGCGACAGTGTTCGCGGTCCTTGTAGAAATCTGCTGCTGATGCGCCACTTCCAAATCGGCTGCTATTTGACTAGAACGTCGATAGCTCCGTATGGCTCTCTGAAACCAACGTAACGTCTATTCGTCAAACGCCTGTCGGCGGTTTACGTGTGTGCAATCACTGTCCCTGCGACAGTGGAGAACCACCCTAAATAATGCTGAACCATGAAACCTCTTCCTGTGTAGCCGCCGATATGCGACGACCCATCCGCCTTGCACCGATTCATTTGGCACGTTCAAAGTCGGCTACTTCGTGTCGTTCTGCCATGTCCGTTGCACCCGCGTCTGTGACAGACTGCTCAGGTGTGGCGTGTACACTTGCACTGTACTCCGCAAGTAGTCTCAACATTCGGGGGTCACACGTGGCACATCTTCAAATGGGACAACGCCACTCGTAATATTTGGACTCGTGCTTTCGGCTGCAGTTCCTATGTAAGTAATGACAGAGACAGCTTGGGACTAACTGATGGGCGGCAGAAATTCCTGGAAACGTATAGAAACCTATTGTGCGCCAGCGCTGCCATCTGTTGAGGTGTACAGTGCATCGAGACATTATCTCTACAAACCACTGCAAAGTGAATAGCACAGGGCACTTCCCGTTGTACCACTTCCCATTCCATTCGCATATGGGGCGCAGGAAGACAGAATGCTTAAACGCCTCTGTTCGTGCTGTAATTTGTATCATCTTGTCCTCGTGGTCGCTTCGGGAGAGACACGTATGAGGTGGTAATATATCCATCAATTCCTGATTTAACAATGCTTCTTGGAACACTGTAAGCAGTCTTTCGCAAGAAAATTGGCGTCTATCTTCAAGCGTCTGTCAGATCAAATTTTCTAACATCTCCGTGACACCCTCTCATGAATCTAACCAACCTGTGAACATACGTGCTGACGTTCGTTGTACACCCTCAATATCCTCTGATAGTCCTCTTTCATATAGGTCCCACAAACTCAAAAAGTATTGTAGGATGGGCCGAGCGATTCTTTTGGAATCAATCTCATAATTTTGCGGGCTGGTTGCATTTTCCCAGTGTTGAATCAATGAGCCGAAGTCTATCATCTGCCTTACCTACGGCTAATTCTATGTGATCATTCCATTTCATATCACTCGATATTTTTGTAGCGAGGTATTTGTATGAAATCACTCCAATTGCGACTCATTAATTTTGTATGCGTTGGATAGTACTTTTCTACGTTTTGTGATGTGTACAGTTTTACTTTTCCGGACATTTCAAGCAAATTGACAACCTTTCCGCATTTTGTATCCCTCAGGGCGTACAGCGTAGTAGATATCTCTAAAGACATTATACAGGGTGGTCGGAAATTCCCGTTACAAACTCCTAGGACATGTAGAGGGTAGTGAGTACAGAACATTTTGAATAGTAAACCCTGTCCGGAAACGTATCGTTTCCGTTCTACGATGGTTTCAATGCGGATGACTATCTCATCCACACACACGTGAGGAATGTACTTAGGCATGAACCAGTACAATTGCAATCCATTTGAATATAATACTGACTCGTTCCGTTATTACTTACGCATTTGCATTACGACTTTCACCTTTTGGTGTACATTAGTCGACAACAACAAGAACCCAGCATCAATGGCACCAGCCGCAAAGTACCGATGCATTACAACAGCGGCTCGATGTGGCGACCAGTAACGTTGTTACACACACTGTACCTCCGAAGCATGTTCTGGCACACTCTCTCCATCCCACAAGGGGCTTCTTCAATGTCTTGTACAGCGGCCAGAACTCGTGCCGGCAGATCTTCCTCTGTCTCTACAGGTGTCTCATAAATTAGACTCTTCATACGATTCCACAAGAAGTAGTCCATAGTGGTTAAAGCCGGCCGGAGTGGCCGAGCGGTTCTAGGCGCTACAGTCTGGAACTGCGCCACCGCTACGGTCACAGGTTCGAATCCTACCTCGGGCATGGATGTGTGTGATGTCCTTAGGTTAGTTAGGTTTCATTAGTTCTAAGTTCTAGGGGACTGATGACCACAGCAGTTAAGTTCCATAGTGCTCAGAGCCATTTGAACCATAGTGGCGGCCACGCGGTTGGACCACCACTGTCTATCCATCTCTCACCATACCGTCTACTGAGATGCCTCCGGACAGCCAGTGAAAAGTGAGGTGGTGCTCCATCATGCTGAAACCACATTTCCTGACGGACATTCAATGCCACAGCTTCCAAGAACGGGTCCATTACCTGTCGTAGGAAGACTAAGTATGCGGGACCCGTCAGCTTGGATGGAAGGAGGCATGGTCCAGTCACATGACCGTCCAGAATACCTGCCCAAACGTTAATTCCAAACCTGTCTTGAAATCCCTGAACATGCGAGGCATGAGGATTTTCGTCCGCCCAGACATGGCTATTTCGAGCATTCTGAACACAATCCCTTGTGAACATACATTCATCTGTGAAGAGAACTCGACGTGGAAGCAGAGACGCGTCGATGCGGTGGTGCAGGAACCATGTGCAGAAGGCGACGCGTTGTGGAAAGTCTGCTGGACCCATAGCGTGTACCCTTTGTAAGTGGTACGGATGTAATTGTTCCTCACGCAGGACGTCCAAGACGGTACTGTGACTAACAACCATTGCACGCGCAACTGTTCGCGAACTCGTTGACGGGCTAGCTTCAGTGCGACGCAGTACACCTTCTTCAAATTCTGGAGTGCGGCGTCGCCGTGGTGCACCACAGTCCTGCCTCCTCACGGTGAAGGTATCATTTTCTCGTAGCCGTTGTGTAACTTGGGCAAACAGTTTGTGCGATGGAGTGTGACGGTGTGGGGAACGTTTGTGATACAGCCGACTAGCAGCTCTTCCGTTACCTCCAGCTTCGCCATACACAAGGAACATGTCTGTGTATTCCGCAAACGTGTACTGCACCATGCTCCCTCTATCGGTGATGCACAGGTGTTGACTCGGTCTCACAGCAAAGCGGACAATAAGTGACATCTGGGGATCGTTTGACGTTGTACACGTCATCGTGTCTACCCTGTTGCATACCAGGCCAGGGAACTACGAGACCTTTCTCTTGCCCTAAGCAGACGTTGACGAGGTTCACATCTGAACTGAAACTGTCGTAGAACGGAAACGATACGATTCCGGACATGGGTTCCAGTTCCAAATGTTCTGTATTCACTACCCTCTACATGTCCTACAAGTTTGTAACGGGAATTTCCGACCACCCTGTGTATACGTATATAATACCAATTTGTCTTTTCTCTCAACAGTAGTTGTTGTTTGGTTACGAGGTCTTTCGCGACGTGTTTCCTGAATAAAAGTCTCTCGGTATACATGCCGCATCAATTCAGGATAAAACTCCAAGCTTTCGACCACTACCTCCATGGTCGTCGTCAGGGTTAAAACTGACTGTCGTCAGCCACATGGCAGTGACACGCTGCAGCAGTTTGTCGCACATTTGAATGGTGTACATCCAAACATAAAATTTACAATGGAGGTAGAGAAGGAAAGGAAGTTACCTTTTTTAGACGTGTTGGTGGAGCGAAAAGCGGATGCACGACTGGGTCATTCTGTGTACAGGAAGCCAGCGCATACAGACTTATATCTGCATAGCCACAGCTTCCATCATCCGTCTCAGAAGAGAGCTATGCTGAATACTTTAGTACACAGAGCCAAGACTATTTCCGACAAGGACAAACTCGGTCCCGAGATTAACCATTTGACGACTGTTTTCAAGAGAAATGGTTATTCTGCCAGTGAAATTAAATCACTATTGTACAAGAAAGTAGGACACGATGCCGTCCATAAACAAGAAGAGGACCAACACATAGCGCGTTTTCCATTTTGCGGTGCTACAACAAGCAAGATTAAGTAGAGTCCTAAACAGGCAAGGAATAAAAGCAGTTTTCCGACCACCTAGGAAAATTAAGGAAATGTTGAGACCAGTCAACGATAATCTCGGCTTAAGGGTGCCGGGAATCTATAGTACTCCTTGCGAATGCGGCAAGAATTACGTGCGGCAGTCGATAAGAACCGTTGCCGACCGCTGCATCGAGCACCAGCGCCACCTCAAATACAGGTATTTGGAAAAATCAGCGGTGGCTTTTTTTTTACTTTATTGTTATTTTAACACCTGAACAATCAGGTAGGCTGGCAGCGGCATGCTACGCCGCTCCTCAGCCATAGTGGTGACAATAACAGTACAAGAACGGAGAATTAAAATGAACAGAGTGACGGGCAAAAAATAGTGGTCACATATACACAAAAAACACGGAGCCGTTCACACTCGACGATAACGACACTGAAAACACGTTGACATGGCGCACATAATACTGATGAAGCCGACAGCACAAGTGAACGTAGAAGCGTGACGGCGGACACTAAAAACACAAAACGACGTCACACACACGAGACACTGATGATGAAGATCTCCGACGCGCGAAAGTCCACGTAGCGTGTGCGAGTCCGGGAACCTGCCAAGAGGGGAAGAAGGGTGAGGGCGGGTGGAGAGGGGAGAACAAAGATGCCAATGGCTGAGGAGATGGGAGGAGCAGTAGAAGGACAGGGGAGGGGAGGCCCGGGGGAGGAGTGTGGAGAAGGGGAGGAGGGATAGAGGGTGCCCAAAGGAACAGATACAGGAAGAGGGAGGGAGGATCAAAGTTGGTAGGAGGGGTAGATGGAGGGGAGGAGATCATCAGGGAGGGGGAGCTGGCGGAAGCCACCTTGGGAGAGGGTGAGGAGGGTGGAGAGATGGAGACCGGGTGGGACATGGGAATACAGGCGTGGCAGCGGGCGGGGGTGGGAGAGGATGGGTGAGACAAGCGGATGAGGAGGATCGAGTTTGCGGGAGGTGTACAGGATCTGCATCCTTTCAAGGAAAAGGAGGAGGTGGGGGAAGGGGATGAGATCATACAGGATCCGCATGGGGGAGGGGAGACGGATGCGATAGGGGAGGCGGAGAGCATGGCGTTCAAGAATTTGGAGGGATTTATAAAAGGTAGGGGGGGCGGAGATCCAGGCCGGATTGGTGCAACAAAGGATAGGGCGGATGAGGGATTTATAGGTGTGGAGGATGGTGGAGGGGTCCAGACCCCACGTACGGCCGGAAAGGAGCTTGAGGAGACAGAGTCGGGAGCGTGCCTTGGCTTGGATTGTCCGGAGATGGGGAGTCCAGGAGAGGCGACGGACGAGGGTGACGCCAAGGTACTTAAGGGTGGGAGTGAGGGCAATAGGACGGCCATCGATGGTGAGATAGAAATCAAGGAGGCGGAAGGAAGGGGTGGTTTTGCCTACAATGATCGCCTGGGTTTTGGAGGGATTGACCTTGAGCAACCACTGGTTGCACCAAGTGGTGAACTGGTCAAGATGGGATTGGAGAAGATGTTGGGAGTGCTGCACGGTGGGGGCAAGGGCAAGGAAGGCGGTGTCATCGGCAAACTGGAGAAGGTGGACGGGGGGTGACAGTGGCGGCATGTCCGCCGTGTACAAAAGGTACAGAAGGGGGGAGAGGACGGAGGCTTGGGGCACACCGGCGGAGGGGAAAAAGGTGTAGGAATCCGTGTTATGGATGGTGACATAGGAAGGACGGCGGGTGAGAAAAAAGCCGATCAGACAGACGTAGTTAATGGGAAGGGCGAAGGTTTCGAGCTTGAAGAGGAGACCGGAATGCCATACGCGGTCATAAGCACATTCGATGTCCAGGGAGGGGAAGATTGCGGAGCGACTGGATTTAGGTGGTCGAAAAGGAGATGAGTGAGGTGAAGGACAAGGTCGTCGGAAGAGAAGGATGGCCGAAAGCCACACTGGGTAACGGGAAGGAGGCGGTGCTGGCGGAGATGCTGGTGGATGTGGCGGGTTAGGATAGATTCCAGGACCTTGCTGAAGACCGAGGTAAGGCTGATAGGATGGTAGGAGGAGACGGCGGACGGCGGTTTGCCAGGTTTAAGGAACATCAGAATACGGGAGATTTTCCACAGGTCGGGGTAGTAACTGGTGGACAGGACTACATTGTAGAGCCTGGCCAGGGCAGAGAGGAAAGAGTCAGGAGGTTCACGAAGGTGACGGTAGGTGACACGATCGTGACCAGGAGCGGTGTTGCGTTTCGTGCGGAGTGTAGCAATGAGATCCTGTGTAGTGATAGGGGCATTGAGTTCCGTGTGTGCAATGTTGTCCAAGTACTGGAAACCAGGAGCGAGGGGAGGGACAGAGGTGTCAGTTCGATCGCAGACATCCGGGAAGAGGGAGTAATCGAACTGGGGATCATCGGGGATGGAAAAGACATCGGAGAGGTAAGAGGCAAAGTGATTGGCCTTACTAAGGGAGTCAGGGAAGGGGTGATCATCATGGAGAAGAGGATAGTAGGGGGAGGGTTTAGTTCCGGTAAGGCGACGGAAGGCTGACCAGAACTTGGACGAGTTGATAGGTAGGGTAGCATTTAAACGGGTGCTTGTCTGTCGCCAGTCCCGGCGTTTCTTAGCCGCGAGCAAATTACGAATGTGACGCTGGAGTTGCCGGTGGCGTCGTAGTGTGTCCGGGTCATGCGTGCAGAGGAAGGCATGGTAGAGACGGCGGGATTCATGGAGGAGGAGGACGGCCTGTGGGGGTAAGGTAGGATGGTGGGGGTGGACGGCGACAGTAGGGACGTGGGCCTCCATGGCCTCAGACAAGGTTTGCTGGAGAAAGGAGGTGGCATGGGTTACATCGTCAGGGTGGTGGTAGGTGACCTGGATTGAAAGGGTATCCCAGTAGGCATTCCAGTTGGCATGGGAATAGTCATGGATGCACTTAGGGGGAGGGTCATGACGAGGGTCAGGGCAGGGGCGACGACCATCTGAAACGGTAAGGAGGACAGGGAGATGGTCGCTACCAATAGGCTCCAGGACATCCACTGTTATGCAGCCAAGGAGGTTGGGGGAGGAAAGGATAACATTGGGAGTGGAGTTGGATTCTGGACGG
Source organism: Schistocerca serialis cubense (assembly GCF_023864345.2). Lineage (NCBI taxonomy): Eukaryota > Metazoa > Arthropoda > Insecta > Orthoptera > Acrididae > Schistocerca > Schistocerca serialis. The sequence goes on along the minus strand of NC_064643.1, from coordinate 106,107,758 downwards.
GTGTGCTGGGGGATGTGGATGAGGTCGCCTTGAAGGGAGGAGAGGAACCGATGCCACCGCCATAACTGGGTGGCGGAACGACTATGGATGTTGAGGTCGGTGGCGATCACGTAGGAGGAGAAGGTACGGTCAATGTGGGAGAGGAAATCGAAGTGAATAGGGGCGTTAGGGTGGACATAGATGGTGATGCAGGTAACGGTAAGGCCAGGGAAGAAGAGACTAAGGATCAGGTGTTCGGTGGGGTCCGGAAGGAGAGGTTGGAGCTGAATGGGGATCTGGCGGTGGTGCCCAATGGCAACTCTGCCACGCACAATCGGGAGGGGATTATTGGAGCAGTGGAGGAGGTAGGGCGAAGTGTGGACAGTGTGGTGGGGTTGGAGGAAGGTTTCGTGGAGGAGGAAGGCATTCACATGGTGGGTGGCAAGGGTGTGCAGGAAGAGGTTCTTGTTGGTGGGAAGGGAGCGGATGTTGTTGAAAAGGATACGGTGCTGTCACGCCATGACAGGGATTTAAACAAGGGTGTCAAGACGGGAGAAGATGAAATGGGCCAGGTTGATGGAGTAGGTGGCGTACATTTTGAGTTGGAAAATGGAACGGGCGGCGAGGGAGATCTGTTGGAGGGTGTGCAGGCGCTGAAAAGGATGAACATTCTGAAGGACAATGGTGAGGAATCTGATGATGTCCTCAGCGGTAGGGGGTGGGCGAAGGGAGTTGCTGTGAAGGGTGGGGGTGTCCAGAGGGCAGACAGGAATGGTGAGTTCAGGAGTGGTAGGAGGGGGTTGGGCCTTACACTTCTGGGAGTAGGTAGGATGAGGGAGGTTATAGGTATTACAGGAGGGGAGGGGGGAGACTGGAGATTGGGGCACTGCCGTAAAAAGTGGGCTTGCCTACAGTGCGGGCAGGTGGGGGCCTCGTGGCACTCAGATGTTGGGTGCGCATTATACCGCAAGCACCTTTGGCAGGAGGGGGATTGAGGAGGGGAATGGGAAGGGTCAACTTTATAACGTTGGTTAAAAAGGAGGGCACCCTCCTTCAGGAGACAGTCTATGGAGGAGGTGTGCTCAGGAAAAACCCGCATAAGGCGGGTGGGGCCGGCAGCGTTGTGGATGCGACGAACCGCACGCACCTCCAGATGGGGATGGGCCTGAAGCTCCACCAACACCTCCTCCTCCAAGATCGTCGGACTAAGCCGAGTGATCACGTGTCGGTGAGGGTCGGCAGGCGATTCGGGGTTTGGGGTTGGCGGGAGGGAGGCGGGGAAGGAGCAGGGGTGAGGGAGGCATGAGGGCCAAAGCGGATGACAGGGATGCGGGAAAGGAGGTCTGTGTGGAGGGTAGGGCTGGGGGAGGAAATGAGCACTGAATCATGGCGAGGAGTAAGGAGGGAGATGGGGGCACCAGGAAAATTCTGGTGAAGGAAGAGGGTGAGGTTCCGGGCTTCAAGAAGGGAATGATCAGGACAGGAGAGGAGGTAGCGGTAGGAGGAGGGGGTAGAGGAGGAGGAGGAGGAGGGGGCAGGGACGGGCGGGGAGACTTCCATGGCATCATGGTGAGGGAAGGGGGACAGCGGAGCCTTTTTGGGAGTAGAGGAGGCAGGGGTGCCACTGGAGTGCTTGACGGCGGAGGAGGAGGTGTGGGGGATGGGAACAACTGGAATGTGGTGGGGAGTGGCAGGTCCCAGTGCTGGAGTCGGCGCCGGAGATGGTGAGGGCGATGGTGAAGGCGACAGTGAAGATGATGACGATGAAGGCGAAGGGGAGACTGGAGCGTGGGCCGTAGCCCGCCGGGAGACCACCCTGGCGGGGGCCGCAGAAACGGAAGGAGCAGAGGGAGGGAGTGGAGGGAAGGGATCAGAGGAGGCATGGGGGGGAGGGAGATGAGAGAGTGAGGAGTGGGGGGATGGACTGAGGGGGGAGTGAAGCGGCACACCACGTGATAGTGGTGGCAGCAGCGGAGGGGGAGATGTATATAATGGCAGTGGTGGTGGCTATAGAAGAGGTGGTGGGGGTTGACATTATGATAAGGGGGCAAAAAACACAGTATTAGACAAAGGAGCAAACGAGAGATGGGCAGGGCAACGAGAGACACAGAGGAGAAAGGGACGGAGAATGACGAAGGAGACTGGGGCCGAAGCCCCACTCTGCTGCCGCTGGGGGGGGGGGGGGGACGACCCAGCTGGCTGGCCGGTGAGGACGCCTCTGCTGCTGCTGCTGCTGCTGCTGCTGCTGCTGGCGGATGGTGGGGGCAGCTAGGACCACTGCTGGCCGCTGGCTGCGACCGCTGGTGGCTGCGACAGCTGGTGGCTGCGACCACTGCCGGAGACCGCTGCCGGGGACCGCTGCTGGCCGCTGGCTGCTGGCTGCTGGCTGCTGGCTGCTGGCGGGGGCCGGTGCTGGCGAGGACCGCTGCGTGCTGCTGGCGGGGACCGCTGCTAGCTGCTGGCGTGGACCGCTGCTGACAGGGACCGCTGGTGGCTGCTGCCGGGGACCGCTGCTGGCTGGACTGCTGCACGCCGATGGGCTGGCTGGCTGGCTGGCTGGCTGGCTGGCTTCCTATCGCTTCGATTGGTACCGGAATAGCACAATCGAAGGGCGGTATTCAACTGAATTACCGCCGGAGAACGAGCTAGTAGTCGAAAGCTTGGAGTTTTATCCTGAAGTGACGCGGCATGTATACCGAGAGACTTTTATTCCAGTAGTTTTTGTTGTTGGCTTCCGTGGAGTATAGCTGTCAAATTTACAGAAAAGAAAAATTGCAACAAAAATTACTCAACAACTTCTACTGATGAGAAAGAAAACTCAGTCTGCGCTACAAATACAATACACATAAATATTTGACAATTACAGCGTCAACGATGAGATATGGAAATAGCTTGAAAATGACAAGCCGAAATAAGCTCATCGCCTAAATGTACAACTCTTGAGTAAAGCTTCAAAAAACAGCTGTGTCGTGGTACAATAACATATATAAAATCTTTGCACAATTCTGCAATCGTTTGAAAGTCTCACTAAGTTTATGTACGACTCTTTGGTTCGAATGGCTCTGAGCGCTATGGGACTCAACTTCTGAGGTCATTAGTCCCCTAGAACTTAGAAATAGTTAAACCTAACTAACCTAAGGACATCACACACATCCAAGCCAGAGGCAGGATTCGAACATGCGACCATAGCGGTCTCGCGGTTCCAGACTGCAGCGCCTAGAACCGCACGGCCACTTCGGACCGCACGACTCTTTCAGACATTACTTCAGCACACATAACCGTATCATCTATGAAAAATTTGATGCTACTATTAACGCTGTCTCTAAGGTCTTTAACATGCAACGTAAACAGAGTTGCTCCCAAAACAGTTCCGTGGGGCACGCGAGAAGTTACTCCTACATGCGTTGGTGACCCTCCATACAGGATAATTTGCTGCGTTCTCGCTACCAGAACCCAAATCCATTGACGAACCCCCCCCCCCCCCCCCACCCCCTATATGATGGTACATTCACCAACAGTTGTTCGCGAGCCATCAAACATTACCAGTCTTTAGCAAACAGTGAAGCACTGTGTTTAGCAGTTATCCGAAAATTCCACTTCAGAGCTTCACCTCCAAAGACCAGCCGTGTTAAGTACGCCGGCAGTGGCTGGGTGCTCTGGCTGCAGTGGAGTCAGCCACCGGCGCCGACCCGGCGCTGGATGACGCCCTGCAGACATCGCGGCCGGTGCCGACGCGCCTCAGTTGCAGCCCCGCTCCCAATTACACGGTGTCTGTCCGACTCTGGCACGCTGAATGAGTCCTCGAATGCGACGCCCGGCGATGTATATTGTGTCCCGCAGATAGGAAATTGCACATTTTTTACCCTCTCTCTGCGAGTACTGCGGCCGCACAATGCTTTTTCATATTCGAGTCCCTTTGAAAATATTTACGAGGATTAAAAGATTAATAAAAAACGAGAGGGGAGGGGGGAGGTAGAGAAGAGGGAGGTAGGGGAGGGGAGGAGAGGGACGCTTTTTTACCGTACCCGATTAATTGGTATTTGAATGCCGGAGGAGCTAGCCTAAGTACCTTTATTTTCCGGATGAATTACAATGAAAGTCCGGCGGACATTTTATACACTGAATGCCGGCGGTTATTCGGCCAATAATAAATCGCACACATATGTTCCAATCTTTTCATCGGGCTGTCACGCACAAACACACGGCCCGCGGCCCTCGTCGGACGAGTGCACGCTCGCCGTGTGTTGTTGTTGTTCGGCGCGCGGCCGCGCCTCCGCCCTCGAACGTTCGACCGCGTTCCGGGAAACCGCGGCGCGCAGGCCGCATGTTTCACAGTGGCGACCAGCCGGAGTGGCAGGGGGCGGGGGTGGGGGTGGGGGGGGGCTTGGAGGGGGAGTGATTTGTTCGCGACCACAATGGACACCGCGGTATTGCAGCAGCGAATAAAACTTGTGTATTGTCAGTTTGGACACAGAGTTTTACTTTTTTCCTGCCGGATTACACAGTATTTTTTTCAGTTGCAGTACAGGACGGCTATGTATCACCAGAGGTGGTTTACCCGTAGAGCGCATGCTATGGACCCCATGCTATCTGGGGGCCGGACAGCAATGGCTACCATTACACGGGAAAAAATAACTCTGTTCAGAATTATGAATACAGCCGGCCGAGGTGGCCGAGCGGTTCTAGGCGCTACAGTCTGGAACCGCGCCATGCCTCGGGCATGGATGTGTGTGATGTCCTTAGGTTAGTTAGGTTTAAGTAGTTCTAAGTTCTAGGGGAGTGATGACATCAGAAGTTAAGTCCCATAGTACTCAGAGCCAATTATGAATACATTAATTCTGCTTACTAGCAATAACTGATCACCAATGTAAAAAATACACTTTCGATCATTCTACATCTACATCTACATCCATACTCCGCAAGCCACCCGACGTTGTGTGGCGGAGGGTACCTTGAGTACCTCTACTGGTTCTCCCTTCTATTCCAATCTCGTATTGTTCGTGGAAAGAAGGATTTTCGATATGCTTCTGTGTGGGCTCTAATCTCTCTGATTTTATCCTCATGGTCTCCTCGCCAGATATACGTAGGAGGGAGCAAAATACTGCTTGACTCTTCGGTGAAGGTATGTTCTCGAAACTTTAACAAAAGCCCGTACCGAGCTACTGAGCGTCTCTCCTGCAGAGTCTTCCACTGGAGATTATCTATCATCTGCGTAACGCTTTCGCGATTACTAAATGATCCTGTAAAGAAGCGCGCTGCTCTCCTTTGGATCTTCTCTGTCTCTTCTATAAACCCTATCTGGTACGGATCCCACACTGGTAAGCAATATTCAAGCAGTGGGCGAACAAGTGTACTTAACCTACTTTGTTTTCGGATTGCATTTCCTTAGGATTCTTCCAATGAAACTCAGTCTGGCATCTGCTTTACCGACGATCGACTTTATATGATCATTCCATTTTAAATCACTCCTAATGCGTACTCCCAGATAATTTATGGTATTAACTGCTTCCAGCTGCTGACCTGCTATTTTGTAGCTAAATGATAAGGGATCTATCCTTCTATGTATTCGCAGCACATTACACTTGTCTACATTAAGATTCAATTGCCATTCCCTGCACCATGCGTCAATTCGCTGCAGAGCCTCCTGCATTTCAGTAGAATTTTCCATTGTTACAATCTCTCGATACACCACAGCATCATCTGCAAAACGCCTGAGTGAACTTCCGATGTCATCCACAAGGTCATTTGTGTATATTGTGAATAGCAACGGTCCTATGACACTCCCCTGCGGCACACCTGAAATCACTCTTACTTCGGAAGACCTCTCCATTGAGAATGACATGCTGCGTTCTGTTATCTAGGAACTCGTTTCAACAGTACATTCGACATAATCATATAGAAATAATTGTAATGCCGTCACAGTTGTGTGACTAGCTTCGAACGATCAAGTTCGTTTTCAAGCCAGACCAATCAAAGCTGTAATACAAAACATTTACAAGCACACAGGGAAAACAAAATACAGTTCTTAATATTCCAGTAGTTATTCACTCTACTGTAACATACCTGGATTAATAGTGCTTGGTTAGGCGACAATCAGTCAGAGTCACTATGAAGCGAGACCAGTTTCGCAAAGCAGCCGTATTCATGAGGTGCAACTGAACCAGACTGAGGACTATCGCTGTACACAGTTCCACAGGGAAACAGCTGATACAGCTGTACTCGCGTCTACAGCCAACGACGCATCTTTATACAGCGCGATACGTATCTTACATGCCAAATAACAAATGACAATGTTTGCTGCATTATCAAAACTGTATTTCGTTGACGAGTCTGCATTCAATTTAAATTCGTTAGATTTGATCGAGAGACAACGTTGCCCATGTGTCGCAGCAGGCGGAAAGCGGTGGCAAAGCATTACCTCCCGCTTGTGAGGAGTGCAGTATTATGGACAAACTTCGAAAATAGGACGTCATCTGCTCGATGTAAGTCCTTAATGCAGACAGTTAAGACTGTCGGTGAGAGGTCAGACCTCTGGGGAATTCCGGCCAGGATTTTCGTACTCGATTGTTTCCTGTCGATACTCTGTAGCCGATGTTCATGGGGGCAAGTCCAGTGGGTGGTGTCCCCACTGCAAAAGGTAGCAGCAGCGCTGCCGGTGGTAAAGGCAAACAAAAACCAGGGGTCGGCACTGTAACTAAACGCCAAATTCTCCTACGGATTGTCGTTTATTCATGCAGGTCACCACAGGCATCCAGTAACAACATTATCAGCCAGCCTAATTTCAATGATTTTTTTCAGAACACGGTCCCAGTTATGAGAAGCGGCAGCAACGCCCGGTGTGGCATAGTATTTCATTACGTGGCCCTCGACTAGGTAATGCTTCGCTCCTGTGGATTTTTGGGGTTGTTTTAGCCTTGAGCGGCAGAGATGTTCCACACATATGTCTCCCACGGTAGGCATAGTTTTACCGCTGTATGGATTACGGCAGTGACATGTAATCTTACAAACATTAGTCTTCCTTGACTGCAGATCATCTTTAACAGAAATCATAATGGCACTAATCTTTGTTGAAGGACGACAAAGTGTCTTTATGTTAAAATTTCTGACAGTTCTTTCTGTTTAGCTGATACGCGCCCAGCGTATGGTAGGAAAGTAACTGATGTTTAAACGTACAATTCAGGTGTTCAGTTTCTTGTAGTAATCGTCGCATATGGCATACTCTCTTCGGATGAGTGTGCTAAGGACCCCAGCGGCGCCTTGGTATGGTGAGTGACACTGATCGCGTGTAGATATCGGTCAGTATGTACAGGCTTCCGGTAACTCTCAAGTTACATTGTGAACCAAATGCAGGGCTTTGGAAATTAAAGCGTTCCACGAAACTGTTAGCGGCATGAACTGCACGATTACAATGAAAGTGGAGTTCCATGGAAACCTCCCATTTTTTTTATATTCTCGTTTACAACGAAATGATGGCTCTACATCTACATCTACATTGATACTCCGCAAGCCACCCAACGGTGTGTGGCGGAGGGCACTTTACGTGCCACTGTCTTTACCTCCCTTTCCTGTTCCAGTCGCGTATGGTTCGCGGGAAGAACGACTGTCTGAAAGCCTCCGTGCGCGCTCTAATCTCTCTAATTTTACATTCGTGATCTCCTCGGGAGGTATAAGTAGGGGGAAGCAATATATTCGATACCTCATCCAGAAACGCACCCTCTCGAAACCTGGCGAGCAAGCTACACCGCGATGCAGAGCGCCTCTCTTGCAGAGTCTGCCACTTGAGTTTATTAAACATCTCCGTAACGCTATCACGGTTACCAAATAACCCTGTGACGAAACGCGCCGCTCTTCTTTGGATCTTCTCTATCTCCTCCGTCAGACCGATCTGGTACGGATCCCACACTGATGAGCAATACTGAAGTATAGGTCGAACGAGTGTTTTGTAAGCCACCTCCTTTGTTGATGGACTACATTTTCTAAGCACTCTCCCAATGAATCTCAACCTGGTACCCGCCTTACCAACAATTAATTTTATATGATCATTCCACTTCAAATCGTTCCGCACGCATACTCCCAGATATTTTACAGAAGTAACTGCTACCAGTGTTTGTTCCGCTATCATATAATCATACAATAAAGGATCCTTCTTTCTATGTATTCGCAATACATTACATTTGTCTATGTTAAGGGTCAGTTGCCACTCCCTGCACCAAGTGCCTATCCGCTGCTGATTTCCTCTATTTCGCTGCAATTTTCTAATGCTGCTACTTCTCTGTATACTACAGCATGATCTGCGAAAAGCGACATGGGACTTTCGACACTATCTACTAGGTCATATATATTGTGAAAAGCAATGGTCCCATAACACTCCCCTGTGGCACGCCAGAGGTTACTTTAACGTCTGTAGACGTCTCTCCATTGATAACAACATGCTGTGTTCTGTTTGCTAAAAACTCTTCAATCCAGCCACACAGCTGGTCTGATATTCCGTAGGCTCTTACTTTGTTTATCAGGCGACAGTGCGGAACTGTATCGAACGCCTTCCGGAAGTCAAGAAAAATAGCATCTACCTGGGAGCCTGTATCTAATATTTTCTGGGTCTCATGAACAAATAAGGCGAGTTGGGTCTCACACGATCGCTGTTTCCGGAATCCATGTTGATTCCTACATAGTAGATTCTGGGTTTCCAGAAATGACATGATACGCGAGCAAAAAACATGTTCTAAAATTCTACAAGAGATCGATGTAAGAGATATAGGTCTATATTTTTGCGCATCTGCTCGACGACCCTTCTTGAAGACTGGGACTATCTGTGCTCTTTTCCAATCATTTGGAACCCTCCGTTCCTCTAGAGACTTGCGGTACACGGCTGTTAGAAGGGGGGCAAGTTCTTTCGCGTACTCTGTGTAGAATCGAATTGGTATCCCGTCAGGTCCAGTGGACTTTCCTCTATTGAGTGATTCCAGTTGCTTTTCTATTCCTTGGACACTTATTTCGATGTCAGCCATTTTTTCGTTTGAGATATGGTAGGATAACGCTGGAAACCCGAGAAGAGTATCACAAATTATTCCATTCGGAAAAATTACGAAGTCAACAAGTGAATACAGCTATAAAGATTATAAAAGGAAGCTCAAATTTTTCCCATTTATATTATAGGTGTTCTGGATGGTTCTCCTAGGTCGCACGGGTGACATCTAAGTAGTAATCCTTTTCACACAATACATTCTGAAGTAAATGACCAGTCACAAACACGGATGCATTAGAAACGGGCATTCTCAGTTTTCGACAAAGAACAAATACACACAAAGTCCTTCACAAAACTCCATGAAAAGAAATCCATGGGTGTCAGGACCGCAGATATCAGTGGCAGCATCCAGAATACAGCGTCATGCTCAATACGGACGATCCAACGGTTCGGAAGATGTGGATTTAAAAATTTGCGAACCTCTATATTCTTTGTTTGTATCGCTGATGAAATTTTCTCTGCACTGTGGTGACAGAAAGACAGCTGTCCAGTTCTAAAACATAGAATGCATTATGTACGGAATCCACCATTTTCACTTGTCACACGGAACTTTCCATTTACATATCGACATCTACATGTACATAGATATTCCAGAAGCCACTGTATGGTGCGTGGTGGAGGGTACCCTTTACCACCACTAGTCATTTCCTTTCCTGTTTCACTCGCAAGTAGAGCGAGGGAAAAACGACTATCACGTATACGCCTCCGTATGAGCACTGACTTCTTTTATCTTCGTGGTCCGTACGCGTAATGTTGGTGGGAGAAGAATCGTCCGGCGATCACCCTCAAATGCTGGCTCACTAGATTATCTCAGTAGTGTGTCTTGAAAAGAACGTCGCCTTCCCTCCAGGTATCCCCATTCGAGACCCCGAAGCGTCTTCGTAACAATTACGTGTTGTTCGAACCTACCGGTAACAAATCTAAAAACCCGCCTCTGAATTGCTTCGATGTCTTCCTTCAATACGACCTGGCACGGATTCAAAGAGTCGAGCAGTACTCAAGAACAAGTCTCTCCAGCATCCTATATGCGGTCTCCTTTACAGGTGAACCACTCTTTCCTAAAATTCTCCTTATAACCCGGATTCGACCATTCACCTTCCCTACCATAGTTCTCACGTGCTCGTTGCATTTCTTAACGCTTTGCAACGATACGCCCAGATATTTAAACGACTTGACTCTGTCAAGCAGGACATTAGTAGTACTGTGTCCGAACATTACTTGTTTCTTCTACCTACTCATCTTCATTACCATCATATCTGGCTTGGGCCGGCTTTTGACTGATTGTGTTTTTTTTTTTTTTTTGGCAGCAACCGATATTATGAAATTTCTTTTAGGTTCTGTGTAGTCCTTGTCGATACGTCTCTATTTATTAAACAGCTATATCCGTTTATACTGCTGCTTGTTTCTACTTAGGCGAGGTTGATTGGCCTCAACGACACAGACAACCGTTCGTAGATGCAACGACATCGGAGAAGTATCTGCGTACAGGACAGACAAGCGAGTGAGGGGCGGCGGCCTCTCCAGCAGCTGCGACGGCCACGCTCTGAATGACCGACCTGGCCTTGCAACAACGCCATTCTGTGGCGGTACAGCGAACGGATGAGAATGGGGGGAATCTACAGCTGTTATATTTTCCGTGGACGTGCAGCTCTACTGTACGGCTTAATGACGACGGCATGCTCTTTGGTAAAATATTCGAGGGCTAAAATAGTCTAGAGATAAAATAGTCCCCCATACTGATCGTCATGCGGGAACTATTAAGGCGTTCTACAGATTGGAGTGTGTAACGTTAGATCCCGTAACCGAGTAAGTTAGAGCATTTAAAATGAGAGATGGGTAGGTTGCAGTTACATATAATAGGAATTAGTGAAATGCTATGGAAGGATGAACAGAACTTCTGGTCAGGTTAATACAGGTATCTAAATACAAAATCAAAGACGGGTAATGCAAGAGCAGGTCTAGTAATAAATAAAAAACTAGGAATGCAGATAAGCGGTTAAAAACAACATAGTGAACGCACATTTGTAGCCAAGATAGGCACGAAGCAAACACTCACTACACTAGTAAAAGTTTTCTTCTCTACTACCACCACACGTGATGAAGAGTTTGGAAGACTGTATGATGAGATAAAAGAAATTATTCAGGTCGTTAAAGGAGACGAATATTTAATTGTCATGGTGGACTGGGGGGAGAGGAACGAAACGGAAAACCGCCTGGTAGAAATCAAATGTTCAAATGTGTGTGAAATCTTATGGGACTTAACTGCTAAGGTCATCAGTCCCTAAGCTTACACACTACTTAACCTAAATTATCCTAAGGACACACACACACACACACACACACACACACACACACATGCCCGAGGAAGGACTCGAACCTCCGCCGGGACCAGCCGCACAGTCCATGACTGCAGCGCCTAAGAGCGCTCGGCTAATCCCGCGCGGCGGTAGAAATCTGCACAGAGTACTATTTAACCATTGCCGACACTTTGCTTACGTAACACAAAGAAAGGTTGTGTGCATGGAAGTAACTTGAAGACACCAAAAGGTTTCAGTGTGATGACATGATGGTAAGGCAGAGATTTCGAAACCAGATTTTAAACTGTAAAACATTTCCAGGAGCAGCTGTGGATTCTGACTATAATGTTTTGGTTATGAATTGTAGATTAAAAATGAAGAAATTGCAGAAAGATACGAATTTAAGGAGGCGAGACCTGAACAAGTCGACAACAGAACCCGAGGTTTTGGAGTGTTTCAAAGGAAGGCAAGGATTGTCTGAAGCAGGGGAAAGAACACAATAGAAGACAGGCAGCACGGAGAAAGTAAAAATGCAACAAACGAAGCAGACTCAAGGGGTCATTGACGCCTAGAAAATGAGACGTATTGAAAGTTCAAAATGACAAACCGGGAACGGTTGGAGCACAAATGCAACGCTGCGAATGGTGTGGTACTTTCAAAGGAAGGCAAGGATTGTCTGAAGCAGGGGAAAGAACACAATAGAAGACAGGCAGCACGGAGAAAGTAAAAATGCAACAAACGAAGCAGACTCAAGGGGTCATTGACGCGTAGAAAATGAGACGTATTGAAAGTTCAAAATGACAAACCGGGAACGGTTGGAGCACAAATGCAATGCTGCGAATGGTGTGGTACCTGTAACTCACTGGAACAGAAAGCTGAACATTTTTTGCTGGTGAAGTATGCCGCTGAGGGTGCAGTTCCACAATCGCGAAGGGTGCCTGTCGGTAACAGCTGCTAGCTGCAAAGTCTGCCGTTCCCCACATGGAAAAATAGGACTCAATTTGATTGTTTCTATTGTTCGAACACCACGAAATCATTAATCTTGTTCTGATGACAGCAGAATCTCAGAGTGAGACATAAGCAATTACTGATGTAGGAGGGATTTGTACGTCCTGTCTGACGGAAGCATCATTGTCAGAGAGTTAAGCCCAGAGACAAACTAAACCAATAAGAAATGAGCAATGAACGTCAATAGGAATACAGCCTATACCGAGGAGTACTTTCTCCTGTAAGAATATGGGACGCTTTATAAACTCGCAATCCGCGTTGTATTACTAAATGTTTACAACAAACACCCACTTCCCTCTCTTTTTGAACTAATTTTTACTATGCATCTTTTAATCAGTTATACATTCCTAGCGTTTTGAATTGCAGTCCAAGGAAGGACACCAAACAATGAAATTACATTTTTGCCGTGTGTTTGTGATGTACATTGTAAAAGTTCCATCTGAGCTGTCCTTTGCACGTATTTACGTTATTTAACTCATACAATTGGCCACTTTCGTCTTACAGTCATGTAGTGCCAATCTGATACACAAAGTATTATGACACGTCTGCACCTACGGCACTTGAGAATTCCTCTAAGGGGAAAGGGGACAATTGTGCGACGTTAATTTTGATGGAGAACAAACATTGTATTTACCTTAATAGCGTTCAAAATTCATTATATATAATTTTGTGACATCCAATTAAACAGATTTCCTTTTTCTGAGGGACACACGTCCAGGTCGTCCGCTCATAGTAACCTCTCGAAACTCTGGCATCTCTCTCCCCACATCCACCACTGCTGGCGGCTCACCTCCAACTGCCCAACGCTACGCGCTGTTCACATCCAACTGTCCAACACTACACAAGCGAATATTCCAACAATGAGTCCAACCAGCCACAGACTGCACACGGAGCAGTCAGCGATTTTCATACAGAGCACTACATGGTGTTACCAACATAAAAACCTAAACAGCCTACTTACACTTTTACAGTGTCCTTCAACGAAATCATACTTATTGCGCATACATGTTTTAGTAGTAAAAAGGACGATTACATTTTTAGGTGATGTTGGGGTAAGGATGCGAAACAGTGCCTCTGGCAAACGCAATGATTCTAACCCGACTGGGAACCAAGCGGAAATTAGCCTGGAGGTCGGTTACGGGCATTCCGCTTCAGCTATAAACCAGAGTTCGTGAGTCGCAGTGGCTGGTGAGTGGAGGCACGCCAGATGATGTCAATGTACAAGGGGGAACGTGTTGGCCGAAGCATTAATCTAACATTCCTCTGTATCGAGGTAGGTGAGGACAGCATGGACACAATGCGATCTTGTAACGTTTTTTCTCCTTGGAGTCTACACACATTGATACTTTCATCCTTATGCTGCACCTAGCACTGCGACTCGCCTGAAAAGACTGTGTGACGTCACTCCTACGTACAGGAGTTCCATTGGACGCGCCATTGTCGGGACGCCTCTTTCTGCTGTTGCTTCAAGAAAAACCACAACTGTTGTCGCCATGACGACGATCCGTGATGCTTCAGAAGTAGTGCTGTCCTTGTGGGCACATGTCTTTCTGCAAACAAGCCAGATTTTTGAGTCAACGTACGTTTCGTGGCGAGCTACATACCAGCTGATTATAATTAAAATTCCATCTTCAAAACGCTATAAAAAAGAACCGCTGTTCAGAATGACGTCAAAGTTGAACGGCATATTATCGAAGTACGAGAAAATTTTCGGAGAGTAAACAACAATAACGAACACTTTTCCACTAGATGGCGCTGCATGTGTCATGGCGTAAATGGGTTCTGTTAACAAATGGCAGATGAATCGCAATACTGCCACGTCCTCGGAGACGGGCTTCGTCCACTTCGGACCAGCTAGAAATTCTTGAGCAAACGTTTCTGTTTCTGGCGGGTCAGCATGAAGCAACTCCTGAACATGGGTAATTTGTATGGATAGTAATGCGGTATGTTCCGTAGAATTTTATGCACCGTGCTCACAGGCCCGTTCAAGGAATTTTTAACAAAACATTCGTTGTCGGGACGTGTCCACACTGCCGCCTCAACAGTAGAAGATACGACAGCGTGTTTCGCGTTTCAGAACAGCCATTAGAGCCAAGCCGTACGTCCAAAATTCGGGCAATTGCCGAGCGTCTCAGACGCAAACTGAGGAACAGTCGTGTAACCAGCACTTTTTGTTTGCGTATTCTCCTGCTCACAGCGCCAGCTAGTGGTAAAATTTTATTTTATTTTATTTTTTGTTTCCGTAAGGTTTCATTCTTCTTTGATAACATCCCGTTCAGATTTGACGTCATGTTGAACAGGATTCCCTCTTTACTGCAATCTCCGTATATTTGTCCTCTCGGGTGCTAGTCGCGTGGGACCGCTAGTTACGCTCAGTAGGGTCCTCGTGAACCCATTGATTCCATATTCGCATGACAGTCGTAGGGTACTGACCAACACGAGCAGTAATACAGCGGAACGAGTGATTGGAGTTCCGCTAGACCATGATTCCGTCGCTGCCGAATTCCGGCACTTGCTGGTTGCCATTTCTCCCTTTTAGACGAGATGTAACACGATCTTCTCAATAGTCAAGTATGATTCAGGAATGGGAAGTCCGCTCTGCAATCTTTCTTTATATATAGAATGTAGATGACGTTACCCCAATCTGCTCCGAGTGTTTGTATTAAAATGCTAATCATTTACGTGGCCAAGCGTGTGGTAGACTGAATGCCAGGTTAATGTTTGTTGCATGCCTCATTATTGGTGTTACAATTTTAATGGACAGCAGTGTATATCTAAACAATTCATCAAAATATTTCCTCTGCTGGCAGCAAGGCATTTCATTGTGTGGTACTTCAGTGAGTTTTTCATTCGCAGGAAAGCACAGTCCCTGTGTTGTAAAACGTTATTGGGTCGTATGTTATGGATAGAGGAACATGCTGCCACCCACGTGTTATTCGATGGTTATGTCTTTGTGTTAGGGCATCTGCAAACCTTTACATGTTCATATTATTAGCATATAATTCTTTTTTATTTCTGGTGCTACAGGAACAAATTTATTGAAGCAAAATAGTCCATTTCGGCTGTTTGCCATTTTCAAGTGTGTACTGCTATACTCGCAAATTTACACTGCCACGCTTTGTGGGTGTATAACAATCTAGATCTGACATTTTAATACATAATAACTGTCATGGTATACACGTGCTAGAACAACGTTCCATATTCGTCAACGCTTTTAAATAACATTATTGCAGTAGGGGCGTACACGTGTAAATATAAAAACTCACAACGTATCGCACAGATCATTGTTCTGTCTGGGTTGATTCGACACTGTCCAGTTCACAGCACCTGTTCAAAAATATAGCGACAGCTGGTCGGACGTATTCAAATGTGCCAGGGACATTAACTGGTTCAAATGGCTCTGAGTACTATGGGACTTACGATCTGAGGTCGTCAGTCCCCTAGAACTTAGAGCTACTTAAACCTCACTAACCTAAGGACATCACACACATCCGAGGCAGGATTCGAACCTGCGGTTCCAGACTGAAGCGCCTAGAATCGCTCGGCGACACCGGCCGGCTGTGCCAGGGACACAGTACCTTTATATGTAATATCTTCTGTTAGTGCGTTTAACATTATTACCACACATGTATTCTTCGTGCCATAAACGGATATGTTTATGTTTACGTGATGTCATATAGAGAGTAATTCCATAAAATGAAGGCATACTTTTAAAACGAAAGAAATTCAACCACCAAAATTCAAGAAAGAAGCAGTTACGGACGCACTCGAGGAAATGAAAATACAAGCGTGCTAAAGTAGAGCGAGGCAATATATTAAAATAACAAGCAGAAATACGTAGCATTACGTTTTTAGGGAGTTATAAACGAGTATTTGGTAAAATATAACGGCATAAATGGTGCAATTAAGTGCCGAGGCAGTGTTTAATTACACGTGTGTTGTTATACGACAATTTATAGCCTCGCACCCTTGTGAAAGCTTTATAATTCAAAGCTTCAAATATTTCTTTGTAATGGTTTAAGTTCATTTTATAAAAAGTCTTACTATATGGCATGATGAAAGTATGAACATATTTGTGTGTGGGCGGTAAAATGTATGGTAATAATTTTAAACACACCGAAAAGATACACATGATATAACGGGTATAAGTGCAGATATTTTTGTATGTGGAACCTTAATATGCACACATATCAGTGTATCGAATATATTTTCTCTGCTCTGAGCAGTCTTCCTACAAACACATCACGAACTTTACTACCGGATGTTTTCTGCATCATCATACCTGTAGCGTGAAGTGAACGACACCTGTCTGTACAAACTAACTGTTTTGAGTCAACGTATCCACACTTCAACACCCGACCTGATTTCCAGGGAACAATAAGCATTAATGGCGTCCTCCTGGAACATGTACATGCAGGTACTACCCAGCCTAAAAACATTCGACTTGTAATCACTTTAATTATTAGTCGTAACTACTGATGTAATGGTGTTCAGTACAGCGTCTTGTGTCGCCAGCAGAAATATCCGAACTTACGCTGTTACACCCTGTATAATAGCGAGACGCCGTGTCTCCAGCACATACTGATAGTTCCGATCATCAGGCTGTGGTGACTGTTTGTCACTACATTCGTGATTAGCTGCTTACTGGAAACCTGACAGTGGCGGATCAACCCGACTAGATCAACCTTCTGTGCGATATACTATTAGTTTTATTTTTACATACGTATTCCTCTATAACAGTAATTTTACTTTAAAGAGTTGACGAATACGGAACGTTGTTCTTGCACGTGTTTAGTATTTAAATGAAAGATGTAGATTTGTATATGTCCACAAAGGATGACTGGGTAACTTTACGATTGTAGAGGTACGTAGTGGAAAGTGGCAAACAGCCGAAATTAGCCGATCGTGGTATAAATGACAGCGATTACATAACAGACAGTGTAAAAATGGAATTGTCTTTCAGTCGATCGTTAGCAGTTTCCGTAATTGCAGAGTGCTGTTCAGACGGAATGCCACTCCTTTTGTACACCTATGTGGACAGTGGAGTTGAGCTACACGAGGTGTAGGGAGGTAGTGGTCGTGGTGGTGGTGGTGGTGGTGATGGTGACTTGTTGGTACTACGGACTCAATGTGACTCCCGCCCCTTCCATTCCTGGAAGGATCACTGCCCTCTGGAGTAGTGCACCTTCTCCAGCTCCTCACAGGCCGCCGCGCCACATTCCAGGCCGCGGCGTGTCGGATTACCTGGCCTCCAGCCGACGCCCTCCTCGCCCAGCGCTGGAAGCCACGCTCCATCGCCGTTTGCAGTGGTCCCCTACCCAAACACCAGGCCACCGCCCCTGAAACAAAACGTATTAAAGTGAGCGCAGTAATCTGCTACGGTCCATGTAGGCTGCGCAGTCGAGAGCTGAAGCTGCTCCTATGAGATCAGCGAATAACAAAAGATGGAGCAGTGCGGGAAGTAATTTTATTTATCGAGTGTCATACACATGTATACTACAGAACCACCAAAATAGTCTGATCAACATCCAACTAAAATTAAGACACAGGATGTTTCAAAAAAATTTATGTGTGCATATCGATGTATGAAAGTAAGAAGTTAACGATTCTGTAATGAGCAAGATGACATGCACACCTCGCACAATGCATGTACGATACGAGTATTAGAGGATATGAGGTATTTCAGTGATTACAAAATCGAGTCAAATTTATAGAGAACTTGGCAGTATGAGAGCTAACACACGAGCACACAGGATGTCCGCGACTGACCCTTAACATAGACAAATGTAATGTATTGCGAATACATAGAAAGAAGGATCCTTTATTGTATGATTATATGATAGCGGAACAAACACTGGTAGCAGTTACTTCAGTAAAATATCTGGGAGTATGCGTACGGAACGATTTGAAGTGGAATGATCATATAAAACTAATTGTTGGTAAGGCGGGTACCAGGTTGAGATTCATTGGGAGAGTGCTTAGAAAATGTAGTCCATCAACAAAGGAGGTGGCTTACAAAACACTCGTTCGACCTATACTTGAGTATTGCTCATCAGTGTGGGATCCGTACCAGGTCGGGTTGACGGAGGAGATAGAGAAGATCCAAAGAAGAGCGGCGCGTTTCGTCACTGGGTTATTTGGTAACCGTGATAGCGTTACGGAGATGTTTAATAAACTCAAGTGGCAGACTCTGCAAGAGAGGCGCTCTGCATCGCGGTGTAGCTTGCTCGCCAGGTTTCGAGAGGATGCGTTTCTGGATGAGGTATCGAATATATTGCTTCCCCCTACTTATACTTCCCGAGGAGATCACGAATGTAAAATTAGAGAGATTAGAGCGCGCACGGAGGCTTTCAGACAGTCGTTCTTCCCGCGAACCATACGCGACTGGAACAGGAAAGGGAGGTAATGACAGTGGCACGTAAGGTGCCCTCCGCCACACACCGTTGGGTGGCTTGCGGAGTATCAATGTAGATGTAGATGTACCACTGTGGTCTCAGAGTTCCCCCAATGACATCCGTCCGTGACCTGGAATCACACATAGCCGATGGCTGCCAGCACCGTAACGTCAGCGGTAACACCGTTAAGCCTTTCCGAAATGTTGAGAGGGCGTGACCTCCCCACAGGTTGCCTCCGTGCTCGCCGACAATGGTCACCCAGAGTAACGGAGAACTCCAATTCGCCGCTGGAAACAATGCGACTACCTTCTGCAGCAGACCATGCTTCGCTGTCACGGCAGCACTCCAACCGCAGCCGTTTGTGGCGTGGTGTTAACGGCAGCCCGCACGTGGGACCGCAGCTGTCCGTCCCGGCTTCTATTGGTCTCCGACCAGCGGTGCGGGATGACAGTGATCGTTGCAGGGAGTCCACTGGTTGGCAGGTGCAGGTGGAAAAGCGCTACGACGTGTCTGGTGCATAAAACCGACATACTCTGTTGCGGGTGTCAATTGCGGTGGACCGCTACCTTGACGAAGAACATGCCTGTCCTCACGTTTCCATACAGTCCAACACTGGGCGAGTGTCACATCCTAAAGTTCCACCAATATGGATATTTAACAATTTGACTAGTCTGTCAAATGGAGACCCAGAATGAGATACCTCATTGTGGGTCTCCATTTGACAGGCTAAAGAAAAATCAAGACACTTTCATAGGATTTGTCGACCTGTAAAAAGCGTTCGACAATATAAAATGGTGCAAGCTGTTCGAGATTCTGAAAAAAGTAGGAGTAGCTATAGGGAGAGACGGGTCATATACAATATGTACAACAACCAAGAGGGAATAATAAGAGTGGACGATCAAGAACGAAGTGCTCGTATTAAGAAGGATGTAAGACAAGGCTGTAGCCTTTCGCCCCTTCTCTTCAATCTGTACATCGAGAAAGCAATGATGGAAATAAAAGAAAGGTTCAGAAGTGGAATTAAAATACAAGGTGAAAGGATATCAATGATACGATTCGCTGATGACATTGCTATCCTGAGTGAAAGTGAAGAAGAATTAAATGATCTGCTGAACGGAATGAACAGTCTAATGAGTACACAGTATGGTTTGAGAGTAAATCGGAGAAAGACGAAGGTAATGAGAAGTAGTAGAAATGAGAACAGCGAGAAACTTAACATCAGGATTGATGGTCACGAAGTCAATGAAGTTAAGGAATTCTGCTACCTAGGCAGTAAAGTAACCAATGACGGGCGGAGCAAGGAGGACATCAAAAGCAGACTCGCTATGGCAAAAAAGGCATTTCTGGCCAAGAGAAGTCTACTAATATCAAATACCGGCCTTAATTTGAGGAAGAAATTTCTGATGATGTACGTCTGGAGTACAGCATTGTATGGTAGTGAAACATGCACTGTGGGAAAACCGGAACAGGAGAGAATCGAAGCATTTGAGATGTGGTGCTATAGGCGAATGTTGAAAATTAGGTGGACTGATAACGTAAGGAATGAGGAGGTTCTACGCAGAATCGGGGAGGAAAGGAATATGTGGAAAACACTGATAAAGAGAAGAGGCAGGATGATAGGACATCTGCTAAGACATGAGGGAATGACTTCCATGGTACTAGAGGGAGCTTTAGAGGGCAAAAACTGTAGAGGAAGACAGAGATTGGAATACGTCAAGCAGGACGTAGGTTGCAAGTGCTACTCTGAGATGAAGAGGTTAGCACAGGAAAGGAATTCGTGGCGGGCCGCGTCAAACCAGTCAGTAGACTGATGACCAAAAAAAAAAAAAAAAAAATTCAAATGGTGAAATATCCATATTGGTGGAACTTTAGGATGTGACACTGGCCCAATGTTGGACTGTATGGAAACGTGAGGACAGGCATGTTCTTCGTCAAGGGCTGTTGGTGAAATATCGATACATCGACGATTTCTATAAGGATATCGTTATATATCATCACTATTCTTTTCACCTATATATCGATATATCGGAAACGAATTGGCCATATCGAGTGCCGATATTTTTGTTTTATATTTTTTTCGCAATCTTCGGTAATTATTTGAAGTTGATCTTTGAAATTGTAGTACAACGTAATTTTACTTTCACTGTGTGAAGGAATCAAAGAATCTTACTACTTTTTGAACTTTCATCACGTCCAGTCTTTCTCTTGGGCTGTCGGAAACAATTATAGATGGCACAAAGAAGAAGCCCGATTGTACTGGGGGGAGGATGGGTGGCGGTGTGAACGGAATAACAGATATCGGATGTGAAGAAATACCACAGCAGCTGAGTTAAAAAAAAAATTAACGCAGCTAGTCCTCTGTTTCTTCACATCGGCATTCTTCAGAAACAGTTGTTGAAACTGATGAACAGATATGTAAATGACAAGATTGGTCTTTGCGGCCGGCGGAGACGTGTGAGAGGAAATGTTGACTCCAACGTCTAACTTCAGCATGCAATTTTGACACTACATTGCTCGGTCGCTGTCGTTTGCAGAAATGAAAAAAAAAAAAAAAAACATGGAAGTCGACATGAAGCGTTCCAGATGCATCCGGTAAGTGACGAAACCGAACGACGGACCCATCGAACATCTTTTATTGTGCCACTTACGTGCAGTTGCCGTTGTCATCAAAGTGGTTATCACGGAGCCTGAACTGTATCGTTTTCCTTACAATTCTTGCTCCGAGTGGGATAAGCAGGCTGCTAGCTTATTGGTATACAGTGTAAGTAACCTGTTTGTATGTTGGCAGAACTATAGACTGTGTTAATATCGCTGACAGCGCTCTGCGCCCTCGGCAAGAGATTCTGTGGTTGGACGGACTAGCAGTTAGCGAGTGGATAGGGAAGTGTATGGACATGTTATTCTTAGTGGAGAATCTGTGTTGGTAGGACACGCATTGTAAAGTGAGATGAAATGATGTGTTTATAACAGAATAAGCAATGTATGAGGATGGATGTATGATTGATAATGTTTGGGCATTGGAATTATTAACGACTATATAATTTTTGGAACTGGATGTCACGTAAATAGGGTAAAATTTTCTAAATACGTTGTTTGCTCTTCAACAAAATCTTTCTTTTTGCTAACCATATGCCTCCTAGTACTTAGAGTCTACAGTAGTTAGAATTTTTTTATTTAGCTGGCTGTTGTTGCTACCTGCTGTAATTGCTGTAGTTCGTGTTATGAAGATTTTCTGTGAGGTAAGTGAAAAAGAATGGCGTTTCAACTATCGGGCTTCGTGATTGAAATGAGCTTAGGCGATTAACAGAGTTGGACGTAGTTTCATATTTCTTTAATTTCATATTTTTTGGATTTGTATTAGTGTTACGATTTCTTGCAATTCAGGGCAATTTTTTGCGTTGATTATTGGAAGTCATGCTGTCATTGTATAGAAGTCGCGTTGGGCTATGTTTATTGTAAGACCAAGACACTGAACACTGAGTCTGACTGGAAGACACATGGCCAAGTGGTTGAGAAAGTCAATAGTTTTCGTTATTTGGTGGAGAAGATAACTGGTGGCATAAAGAGCAACAATAGCGCAGCAAACAGGCCACAGCTTTTGCAGAAGCTTCGGTATGCGGTGAAAACAACATGTTGTTGTTGTGGTCTTCAGTCGTGAGACTGGTTTGATGCAGCTCTCCATGCTACTCGAAAACAACATATGGCAAGAAAAATACGACACGGAATGCCAAATTGCAACATTACACAGCAACTGTAAGAAATGGAGCTCTGTATGTATCAGAAACGATCGCACTCGGCAAGAGAGCTTGTATAAAGTTGGAGAACGAGGAGCGGAAAATTTTGAGAGACATGTCATGTGGAGCACCAAAAAACATGGAGACATCTGGATGCTGTATGAAAATATAGAACCCATATCGATCGAGATACGGAAGAGGGGTTACGCTTTGTTGGGCACAACATGAGGATGGACGAGGAGAGTTTGACTAAGAAGATATGGAATGCAACATGTCGTACGTGAAACAACTGGGTGAAGGAAGTCAGAGATGGCTGGAAGGCTGTAGGAATAAAAGAAAAGAATCTGCAGGCAGTAGTACAGGACAGGGAGAAGTATAAAGGGTTGGTGGATGGTCACAGGTGGCCGGACACCAAAATCAAAGTTGTGTTAACAGAAGAAGAAAGAAACAGAAGAAGCGAGAGAATAAAGAGTTATTGGGAAGACAGAAGACGTTCAAAACAAGCCACACGTGATACTGATCCTGAAGGGTCCTAACAAAGCAGAAGGAGAAATTGGCTGGCACGTCGATATTTATTCCGTCGATATATCGACAACCTTTTTCGTTGAATCGAGTGCCGATATCGATATCATTTGAAACATCGATTTATCGGATACCCAATGTTTTTAAAAATTTCAACAGTCCTACAATGAGGTCAGTTTTTTCAGGTGCTGATACCACTGTTCCACACGAGTATGCGACATCTCTGACCAATTCACAGCAATCAGTCAACATCTGGCACTTTTCAGTCCCCTTATCCACTCTACCACGCCCGGTATTACCACTAATGCACTATGCAGGCCGTTCTAGCTGTTACAGAGAACTGTAACTCCAATTGTTGTTTACGTAGACGCCGGCGTTGTGTGCGTGTACGATGTTACCTTGACATCCGAAAGCGTCTTGTGCTGCACTTTTTCCAGGCTGTGTAGTTCGACCAACCCGGTTTGCTACACACTGCTCGACAGTTGTTATGGCATACATCCATCAGGAGCTGTCTAGTACAGTGGAATACCTGTTCGCAGCGTGGCGGTGCCGAGTGTAAACAGAACGGCGGGAGTGCGAGTCTCGGTGCCAGGCTACAGGACGGCCAGCAAGCGCGCCCGCTGTGTTGACTCGCGCCGAGCTGTGCGAACTGTGGCTCCCCCGTTAGGCGTGCCTCGCCAGGCGCAGGTGTGCCTCGAGTCCTGTGCAAACCGGCGCGGCCCAGCGCGCGCGGCCAACCGTTTGGCTACTCTTCCTTCCATTTACGCTACGCTTCAGGCCATGGAAAGGGGGTGGGGAGGGGGCACGCCGACTTCAAACACCGCGGCCGCCGTCTCTGCAAACACGCTGTCTCTCGCAGCACTGCACACGACTTGGTCTCAAATCCAAAGACACATACCGCTGTTCGACGACGCAACACGTTTATTCACTTACGCTACGGGCAGAGCTATAACAAGTGCGGCGGTTCCACGTGGGATGAGCAGAAACTGTGATCAGGATGAAACGACGTTGATGCGAGATCCACGCCGAGTACTGTTCACACGAGCGAGCGACTTTCTGGCCAAGATCGACTACTAGTTTTGGGTGCGTTGATAAACTTGCGTGTAAATTAACCGCCAAGCGTGTTACCGGATTGCTGACCTGACCCCACTGGTCCACTGACTGTGCGGCTGGTCCCGGCGGAGGTTCGAGTCCTCCCTCGGGCATGGGTGTGTGTGTTTGTCCTTAGGATAATTTAGATTAAATAGTGTGTAAGCTTAGGGACTGATGACCTTAACAGTTAAGTCTGATAAGATTTCACACGTACACACACACACACACACACACACACACACACACACACACACACACACACACTGGTCCACTGACAGTGCCGAGTGCGGAGTTGTAAAATATTTAGAGTGCCGCAGATAGCACATTCGCAGAAACTGCCAACTGTGGCTTCGTCTGCAACACAGGCGATAAATATGTTCTCTCAGAACTCACTGCTGTCATAGTAATGGACGCTTGATGAAAGAAATTTCCGACTTTTACTGCAATGAGGCACTGGAATAACTGAATGGCGGCATAAGAAAATTTTGTGCCGGACCGGGATTTCTACCTTGATTTCCCGCTTTACGCGAGCGGTTGCTTTAAGCGTTTCGGCTATCCGAGCACGTCTCCCGTTCGACCCAAATATCCATATGCCGCACAGTACAGAGATGTGTTCGCTTGCAACATTCCCCCCCCCCCCCTTCCCCTCTCCACTCATATCTCCAGAAATGTCTCAGTTTAGCCGGTGAGTCCGTTGATGGTAGTATAAAAAGAGTACAATATAACTGGCCACTCCTTCCGAGCCGAGTTTTGCGATAATTAAGTCAGTCTGTCCTTGAAATGGTTTGTATGTACGTATGTATTAAACCGGGGACCTAGAAACGAGGGAGAGGCTTCGTCCCCGCCGTAGCCCTCAGTGGTTCACAACCCACAATAGGCCACCGCAATCCACCCATCTCACCGTCGCCCCACACAGAACCCAGGGTTATTGTGCGATTCGGCCCTCAGTGGACTCTCCTCTCTCCTCCCCCCCGCCCCCCCCCCCCCCACCGGTAATGCCTCATACGAGACTAGTGTAGCCCCAAATGTTTGCGTGGTAGAATAATTATGCTGTACGCGTGCGTGGAAACGGTGTTTGCACAACAATCGCCGACGCAGTCTAACTGAGGCGAAATAAGGGGAACCGCCTTCAAAACCATCCACAGGCTGGCCGGCACACCGGACCTCGACACTAATCCGCCGGGCTGGTTGGTGCCGGGGACCGGCAAGCCTTCCCGCTCGGGAAGCACCGCGTGAGACCACGCGGCTAACCGGGCGGGCTGGAACTGGCTTAGTGAGCCACCACGTAGGAATTCTTCTTACCTATTATGTGGAGATGCTCTCGTAGTTTTATGTCTCCTAACAGAGCCGTAGCAACGCCGTTAGATTTCGAAAATGCAATACTACTACTTACGTATTATGTAATGAAGAGGGAAGACGATTTTTCTGCAAATAATTTTTACATGGGATGCCATTATGGTGGGTTCATTTAAGAAACACCGTAAAGTGAACTTGTTCACATTGATTATAAGGTATCTATTAACGATACGAGAGCATAGTCTACAGCATGACTAAGTCGAAAGGCACCCCATGGACGACGGAAACTATGGCGCACGGTCTATAACTTGAGTATACAAGCAGTATATTTCGTATAAGATCGTACATTTTCGGTTATGCCGAAGTTATTCTTTTATTTATTAATATCAATGATTCCTGTGATTCCTGGAACTATAGAATTACTGAAAGATGCAATTTGTGACCCGTAGACTCTTCCTAAAGTCTGAATGGCAAAAGACAACTTTTGATAGCAAATATTTATTAATAACGATTACTTGATTCGTGCCAGACTAAATGTACTTTCCCTATTTATGTCTGCTAGCCAGCGTGGTAACCTACGGCTCGCTCCTTACTCCGTACGTACTGCAGCACTTTACACCTTGTCCATTATTCCACTTGCCGGCCGGAGTGGCCGAGCGGTTCTACGCACTAGAGTCTGGAACCGAGTGACCGCTACGGTCGCAGGTTCGAATCCTGCCTCGGGCATGGCTGTGTGTGATGTCCTTAGGTTAGTTAGGGTTAAGTAGTTCTAAGTTCTAGGGTACTGATGATCTCAGAAGTTAAGTCCCATAGTGCTCAGAGCCATTTGAACCATTATTCCACTTGAGTCGCAACCCTACTGTATTTTCGCAAGAGGTCGGATATATTGTGCATCTGCACTGAAAGATAAATAAGCTGCCAGCTATATACCGGGTGTCCCAGCTATCTTGTCCACCCAAAATATCTCTGGAACAATAACAGCTATTGGAAAACGACTTTCACCGGTATCAATGTAGGGCTGGGGCCCATGAATGTACATATTTGGAAACATTCTAAAACGAAAGCATATGTGTTTTTTAACACAAACTTATGTTTTTTAAATGGACCTCCTACATTTTTTCTTCAGCAATCCATAGCATGACAAAGCACATACACAATGGCGTTGATTGCATCGCAATATTCCCATTACATCCCGAGATGTTGAGACGCGAAGTTGACGTTTGAAACACCCGACATGCGCTGCTAGCGCACGTCCTGAGGCACAGGCGTGAACCCCATGCTGCCCGTAATCGCGATGTGATTGATAAGTAAGTGTCCCTCTTGATAAGTATCGAGGTGTGATTACACATCTCAATCACATCGCGATTACGGGCAGCATGGGGTTCACGCCTGAGCCTCAGGACGTGCGCTAGCAGCGCATGTCGGGTGTTTCAAACGTCAACTTCGCGTCTCAATATCTCGGGATGTAATGGAAATATTGCGATGCAATCAACGCCATTGTGTATGTGCTTTGTCATGCTATGGATTGTTGAAGAAAAAATATAGGAGGTCCATTTAAAAAACATAAGTTTGTGTTAAAAAACACATATGCTTTCGTTTTAGAATGTTTCCAAATATGTACATTCATGGGCCCCAACCCTACATTGATACCGGTGAAAGTCGTTTTCCAATGGCTGTTATTGTTCCAGAGATATTTTGGGTGGACTAGATAGCTTGGACACCCTGTATATTATGTAGGCATTGTTCTGTTACTTCGCATATGCATGTCCGAAAGAACAGACACTATATCTATATAGTAGAGCGATGGATTTTTTTTTTCAAGTGGTTCAAATGGCGCAGAGCACTATGGAACTTAACATCTGAGGTCATCAGTCCCCTAGACGTAGAACTACTTGAACCTAACTAACCTAAGGACATCACACACATCCATGCCCGAGGCAGGATTCGAACCTGCGACCGCAGCAGTAGCGCGGTTCGGGACTGAAGCGCCTAGAACAGCTCGGCCACAACGGGCAGCACTTAATTTTTATTTTGACGTTTTTTTTTTTTTTGTTTGGGTGACAAATTGCTATGGCTGCTCGATGGCTTGGCATTTATTCTACTCGAATTCCTCCACAAGAGAAACGAAATGTCTGAAAGTATAGGACAAAGAAAAAGCCTACAGTACACTTGAATAAGAACGTAAGTGCATAAACATTTTTAATGAAAACTATTTCAGCAGTGGAAGAGTCAGCTCTGTTTAGTGGGGAAAATAGTTTTCGATGTTATTTGACACCTACGACAAAAGACTAAGTAAAAAGGGCCCTATTTTCTGCTTTCTAATATTGCTTAATATCTTTATACGTATATGATTCTTTCTAAAAATAAATTTAGGTGTTTTTATATGTTTGGACATCACTTTTCCTATTGTCTCAGCGCGCGAAAAATTTACCGTACGACCTTTGTCAGCAGCATCGACTATAAAGTTTGCTTTCGTCTTTGTTCCTTGTTCCTACACTATACTACACTACTGGCCATTAAAATTGCTACACCAAGAAGAAACGCAGATGATAAACGGGAATTAATTGGATGAATATATTATACTAGAACTGACATATGATTACATTTTCACGCAATTTGGGTGCGTAGATCCTGAGAAATCAGTACTCAGAACAACCACTTCTGACCGTAATAACGGCCTTGATACGCCTGGGCATTGAGTCAAACAGAGCTTGGATGGCGTGTTCATGTACAGCTGCCTACGCAGCTTCAATACAATACCACAGTTCATCAAGAGTAGTGACTGGCGTATTGTGACGAGCCAGTTGCTCGGCCGCCATTGACCAGACATTTTCAATTGGTGAGAGATCTGGAGAATGTGCTGGCCAGGGCAGCAGTCGAACATTTTCTGTATCCAGAAAGGCCCGTACAGGACGTGCAACGTGCGGTCGTGCATTATCCTGCTGAAACGTGGGGTTTCGCAAGAATCGAATTAAGGGTAGAGCTACGGGTCGTAACACATCTGAAATGTAACGTCCACTGTTCAAAGTGCCGTCAATGCGAACACCATCGGAGGCGCTCCTGTCTGTGATGCAGCGTCAAGGGTAACCGCAGCCATGGTCTCCGATCTGATAGTCCATGCTGCTGCAAACGTCGTCGAACTGTTCGTGCAGATGGTTGTTGTCTTGCAAACGTCCCCATCTGTTGACTCAGGGATCGAGACGTGGCTGCACGATCCGTTACAGCCATGCGGATAAGATACCTGTCATCTCGACTGCTAGTGATACGAGGCCGTCGGGATCGATCACGGCGTTCCGTATTACCCTCCTGAACCCACCGATTCCGTATTCTGCTAACAGTCATTTGTATCTCGACCAACGCGAGCAGTAATGTCGCAATACGAGAAACCGCGATCGTGATAGGCTACAATCCGACCTTTATCAAAGTCGGAAACGTGATGGTACGCATTTCTCCTCCTTATACGAGGCATCAGAACAACGTTTCACCAGGAAACGCCAGTCAACTGCTGTTTGTGCATGAGAAATCGGTTGGAAACTTTGCTCATGTCAGCACGTTGTAGGTGTCGCCACCGGCGCCAACCTTGTGTGAATGCTCTGAAAAGCTAATCATTTGCGTATCACAGCGTCTTCTTCCTGTCGCGTCTGTAGCACGTCATCTTCGTGGTGTAGCAATTCTAATGGCCAGTAGTGTAGATGGAGTCAGACATTGTAGACGACGGCTACAATCAATTTATTTAGAATTATGTCGTTTTCGCCCTCTAGCTGCCAGCTGTTTAGACAGACACTCTGCTGCCCATTACGTTTTGTTACCGGTAAGGCGGCGAGATGGGTCGCGCGCGGTCAAGAGCACCCTCCTCCTCGTGTGTTGACGCAAGCCGCGCCGCAGGCTGGGCTGGCGGCGCGGCGTAGCGGCGATGTTTCGGATCGTGGCGGCGCATACCGAACGAGCGGCGCTGGGATCGAGTTGCCGGCCGTGTTTGCCGGCCCATTAGCAGCGCGGCCTGACAAAACACTCCCAGACACTGTGGCAGCCGGCGCACCGCGGCCAGGAATGCCAGCCGGGGCAGGCGTCCCCTGCACCAGACGTACCACGCACCGCCTCCACCAGCACCGGCGATGCCACCATCACCAGCCGCAGGAGTCCTTCAACCAGCGCGCCGCTTTTGAATGGCATAGCACACTACCGAGCTATCAGTTTCATAAGCCACGGCTACAAAATACTAACAGGAATTCTTTACAGACGAATGGAAAAACTGGTATAAGCCCACCTCGGGGAAGATCAGTTTGGATTCCGTAAAAATGTTGGAGCACGTGAGGCAGTACTGACCCTACGACTAATCTTGGAAAACAGATTAAGGAAAGGCAAACCTACGTATCTACCATTTGTAGACTTAGAGGAAGCTTTTGACAATGTTCACTGGAATACCCTCTTTCAAATTCTGAAGGTGGCAGGTGTAAAATACAGGGAGCGAAAATCTATTATCAATTTGCACAGAAACCAGATGGCAGTTATAAGAGTCGGGGGACATGAAAGGGAAGCGATGGGTGGGAAGGGAGTGAGACAGGGTTGTAGCCTCTCCCCGATGTTATTCAATCTGTATATTGAGCAAGCAGTAAAGGAAACAAAAGAAAAATTCGGAGTAGGAATTAAAATCCATGGAGAAGAAATAAAAACTTTGAGGTTGGCCGATGACATTGTAATTCTGTCAGAGACAGTGTAGGACCTGGAAGAGCAGCTGAACCGAATGGACAGTGGCTTGAAAGGAGGATATAAGATGAACATCAACAAAAGAAAAACGAGGATAATGGAATGTAGTCGAATTAAATCGGGTGATGCTGCGGCAGTTAGATTACGAAATGAGACACTTAAAGTAGTAAATGAGGTTTGCTTTTTGGGGAGCAAAATAACTGATGATGGTCGAAGTAGAGAGGATATAAAATGTAGACTATCAATGGCAAGGGAAGCGTTTCTAAAGAAGAGAAATTTTGTTAACATCGAGTACATATGTAAGTGCCAGGAAGTCGTTTCTGAAACTGTTTGTATGGGGTGTAGCCATGCATGGAAGTGAAACGTGCACGGTAAGTAGTTTAGAGGGGTTGGGTTGTTTGGGGAAGGAGACCAGACAGCGAGGTCATCGGTCTCATCGGATTAGGGAAGGATGGGGAGGAAGTCGGCCGTGCCCTTTCAAAGGAGTGATTTGCCTAGAGCGATTTAGGGAAATCACGGAAAACCTAAATCAGGATGCCCGGACGCGGGATTGAACCGTCGTCCTCCCGAATGCGAGTCCAGTGTCTAACCACTGCGCCACCTCGCTCGGTAGTAGTTTAGAGAAGAAGAGAATGGAAGCTTTTAAAATGTGGTGCTACAGAAGAATGCTGAAGATTAGATGGGCAGATCACATAACTAATGAGGGGGTATTGAATAGAATTGGGGAGAAGAGGAGTTTGTGGCACAACGTGACTAGAAGAAGGGATCGGTTGGTGCGACATATTCTGAAGCATCAAGGGACCACCAATTAAGTATTTGAGGGCAGCGTGGAGGGTAAAATCGTAGAGGAAGACCAAGGGATGAATACACTAAGCAGATTCAGATGGATGTAGGTTGCAGTAGGTACCGGGAGACGAAGAAGCTTGCACAGCATAGAGTAGCATGGAGACCTGCATCAAACCAGTCTCTGGACTGAAGACCTCAACAACAACAGCACACTGAAGCTCCAGAGAAACTGTTATAGCACTGCGTATTCAAATACAGAGAGATGCAAACAGGCAGAGTACACTGCTGCGGTCGGCACGCAGTTGTTAGATTGGTTACTGCTGCTACAACGGCAAGTTATCAAGATTTTAAGCGTGGTGCTATAGATGGCGCACGAGCAATGGGCACAGCATATCCGAGGTAGCGATGAAATGGGGATTCTCCCGTACGACCATTTCACGAGTGTACCGTGAATATCAGGATACCGATGAAGTATCAAATATCCGACATCGCTGCGGCCGGAAAAAGATCATGCAAGAACGGGACCAACGATGACTGAAGAGAATCGTTCAGCGTGACGGAAGTGCAACCCGTCCGCATATTGCTGCAGATTTCAATGATGGGCCAAAACAAGTGTCATCGTGCGAACCATTCAACGGGACCCCAGATACGTCTGGATACGATTTTGACGGTTGACACATAGGCAAGCATCGATATGGGCATTCAAAGCCGAAGGCCCACTGGTGTACCCTTGTTGACTGCACGACACAGAGCCTTACGCCTCGCCTGGACTTGTCATCACCGACATTCGACTGTTGATGACTGGAAACGTATACCCAGGGCGGACGAGTCTCGTTTCAAATTGTGCCGAGCGGATGAAAGTGTAAGGTATGGACACAACCTCATGAATCCATGGACCCTGCATGTCAGCAGGGGTCTGTTCAAGCTGGTGGAGGCTCTGTAATAGTGTGGGGCGTGTGCAGTTGGACTGATACAGGACCGCTGATACGTCTAGATACGATTTTGTCGCTTGACACATACGCAAGCATCCTGTCTGATCACCTGCGTCCATTCATGTCCATCCTGGATTTCTAAGGACTTTGGCAATTACAGCAGGACAATGCGACACTCCGCACATCCAGAATTGCTACAGAGTGGCTCTAGGAACACTTCTTCTTCTTCTTCTTCTTGCGTTACGGCCTCTGTAGGACCACGGGTAGCCCCCTCGTGGACTGAATTTTCCTCTTCTTCTCCGAGAACGTCTTCATTCTCTCTCTTCTTCTCTCCCGCGCTTCTTCCGAGATCTTCAGTGTCCTTTTCTCCTGTCAGCTCCACTGGTGACACACTAATCTTTTCCTGTATTCTTCTCTGTCGTTGATCTCCGGCATATTGGTCGGTGCATATTGGTTCCTCCATTTTTCCTTTCCTTCGACATTGATCCCCAGTTCCAGCCAGCCCTTCCGAAATTCAACAACCCACTTTGTTCCTGTCTTTCCCCTTGTCCTCCCTATTGTTTCCCACACTCTCTTCGTCATTCTGTCCATACTCATCCTAACTACATGTCCAGAAAACCCTTCCCTTTTGAGTCTGATTTCCCCAGATATTGTTCTCATGTTCCGGTACAACTCTTCCCTAGGTCTTCGCATCCACCTCTTTTGGGACCTAGTATTTTTTCAGTATTTTACTCTCTTCTTTCTCTATTTGTTCTGCCCAATTTCTTCCTAGTGTCATCGTCTCAACAGCATATAATACTGCTTTCCTCACCGTTGCCTTGTAGTGGCTTATTTTTGCCTCTGTAGATATATTCTTTTTATTGTATATGTCTCTCGTCATGCAGAAGGCTCACTTCATCTTCTTTATCCTCTCTGTTATTCCCTCCTTGCTCCTATTCCTTCATGTTATAAATTCTCCCAGGTATTTAAATTTGCCCACCATTTGCACAGTGCCTTCCGGTGTTTCCCAGTCTGCAGTGTTATTTAATGTCTTTGTCTTGTTATAGGCAATCCTCAGTCCCACCATTCTGGCTACCTTACTTAAGTTGTCGAGTTGTGTCTTTGCGTCTTCTTCCGTCTCACTTACTATTGCTATGTCGTCTGCAAAGGCTAGGCAGTCCACTTGAGCCCCGGGGCCCTTTTTGTTAGTTCTCCTTCGTACTAACAGCCAGCTCCCCTTTCTTACCTCTTATAAACAGTTCTCTACCCTTGAATCCAATCAGACTCTTTTTGAATTTCCCGAAAAATTGTCTGCTGTTTTTTTTTCCTGAAGTTGGTCTCAATGTCGTCCATTTCCTGCTTCATCTTCTGACTTCTGGTCCATCTTATTGTTCGGGCCGCGTCCTTTCTTGCTCCTAAGAAAACTTCCAGGAACACTCTTCTGAGTTTAAACACTTCCGCTAGCCACCGAACTCCCCAGAGATGAACATTATTTAGCCTATCTGCAACGTGCTGTTCAGAAGAGATCTCCACCCCCTCGTACTTATTATGGACAGCCCTGTAGGATTCATGGTGTCAGTACCCTCCAGCATTACGTCAGACATTAGTGGGGTCCATGCGACTTCCTGCTGGGGCACTTCTGCGTGCTCGCGCAGCTCCTACACGATATTAGGCAGGTGTACCAGTTACTTGGCTCTTCAGTAGACCATTATCCCTGAGAGCAACTAGACATTAGCTAGTACTCCCCCATCCCTTTCCCTCATTATCACCAACTTTAGCGCGTAATTAAACTGTAGAATGAAAGGACACTTGGAACACTGAAACGTCCCCTTAGAACAATTATACATGACTGTGCTTAAACTGACACACAATATTTTTAGAGCAACGCAATCTGACTTTCAATAACCCCTACAAAAGAATGGCCCTGATTAACATCAACCTATACCTTTCACAAATCACTTACCTCACAAAAATCTTCGTTACTCGAACTACTGCAATACAGCGAGCGCCACTACTGCCAGCTAAATAAAATATTCTAACAACTGAAGGCACTAACTACTGATAGGCATAGTTATCAAATGAAAGATTTTGATCGAGAACAAACAATGTATTTACCTTAATAGTCATAATATATGTAGCACTTCATGATATCCAGTATTACAAATTTCAAAACTCCGCCTCTTCTCTCCCCACATCCACCACTGCTGGCGGCTCGCCTCCAACTGCGCAACGCTACGCGCTGTTTACACCCAGCTGCCGCTGCCCAACACTACAATGGCAGACAACAATGCAAATTAGCCACAGACTGCACACAGCACAGCCAGTGATTTTCATACAGAGCGCTACGTGGCATTACAATAAGAAAACCTAAACAGCCTACTTACATAGCCCCCATGCACCCCACAAAAAATTTTACAAATTGTTTTGGGCAGTGGCCAATAATGATTTGATAAAATTTTTCATAATTACAATAACAAAGAAATCAAATGCACACACTTATTGATACAATGTTGGTCAAAAGCTAAAATTTTCTCACAGTCCATAAAGACAGTCCTGATCGTTCATCACAGTATTTTATTCAAAGTTATGAAAGATGAATGATATTTAGTTTGTGTGTGTGTGTGTGTGTGCGTGTGTGTGTGTGTGTGTGTGTGTGTGTGTTTGTCAGAATGAATGACGAAGAAACTTTTTAATCGAAAGTGCTACCCGCAACTTTTTCTCAGATAAGAAAGCAAACTATTCACGTGAGGTTATACACTTGTTACAAAACACACTTCCCCTGCATTACTCCTCTTTTTTCGGGCGCTTGCTTGATCTGCACACTGCAGCCTCATTTAAAATCATCCAAGTGAAAATTTGTGCCCTATACTTATTGTTGTAACTCACTTGATTGCTGCACTCCTTACTTCTGAACTGGCAGAAATTGGAAGACTTCAGGCTGTTAATGCTTTGTGTCTGACCACTATTAGTAGCTATAATAATACTCTGTACGGGACCAAAGTAGCCCTTATGTAGTTAGTGTTGTGTCGCGCTGTAAATTAATTCATTTATCTGTTTCGACGCAAGTAATGAAACTATTTCTGGACTATTGCACGTATTATCTACAACTTGGATATGACATTTTCCTGAGATATTTAGCATTTGTTGTGTACATGTCTCACTTCTATTATCAGCGAAGTACGGGACAAAGCGCAACATATGTGTGTAGTTGGTAGACTATGAGAGAAACATGTAATCTCCGCTGCGTTGATGCTACTAACTGAGAAAAAGTAAGTATTGATAACATATGTAATCAATATTAGAGTCTTACAAAAAATTGTGATGATAGTAATGATCTTTTGAAAATAATTTAGTTTCGTGACTGAAGCAGAATCGAATCGTTCAGTTTTTACTCCTCAGGAACTTCATTTTACCCCTCAGGGGATAATCATCACCATGTTTCGAACCTGTGGTTTACGTAAACATTCAAATTGGAATTTCTCGTATTTCTTTACTGTGGATCTGCCCATAGAGCAGTATACCATGCGCAACATACGCTAATAGTAGAAACATTTCATCAGAATGGAGAGATTCATGCTGCGACTACGACACGTCTTCGCCTGATTCAAAATGGTTCAAATGGCTCTGAGCACTATGGGGCTTAACATCTGAGGTCATCAGTCCCCTAGACTTAGAACTACTTAAACCCAACTAACCTAACGACGTCACACACGTCCATGCCCGAGGCAGGATTCGAACCTGCCACGGTAGCCGCAGCGCGGTTGCAGACTGAAGCGCCCAGAACTGCTCGGTCACAGCGTCCGGCCCGCCTGATTCTAGGGCGCAATGAAGCGCCAAATGAAGCATCACTTTGCAGACTTATTTTAAAGTGCAACGAAATCCGGTCAACAATGAACGTTAAATAGTTCTGCACGCTCTAGTTGTGGCCGGTCAGTAGAAAACAATGCGGTGGTTCATGACACTCTGTCTGTTAGTAGACTACAGTGAAGTCGGTTCTTCGCTAGTCCCAAAAATTGGAAATAGGATATTACTCAGACCGTCGAGTTGTCTGGCATGATCTCCATTGACAACTTTACAGAATTCAGTTAACACACCAGCTGGAGGAAGCCGAATGTGAGGAAAGACGACCTTTCGTTGATTGGTTACTGAGAAGATGATGGTTTTGCGAGGAACGTCATCTTTAGTGAATAGGTGCATTTCCACTTGAATGGATTTGTCAATAAACAGAACTGACGTATCTGGGATGGTTCGAGAGTGGGAAATGCCTCCACTGCGAGTAATGGTGTGGTATGCCTGTTTGGTGATTGGTATCACAGATCCTTATTTTTTTGAATATGAGGCAGGAAAACCTGTGCCTGTTAATGGAAACCGATATTGTGTGATGATACAGAACATTTTTGTGTCTCATTTCGGTAGAGTGAACGTTGAAGTTTGCAGTTTCAGCATGACTGTGCCACCGTCACACTTACCGTGAAAGAACTGAACTGCTGCAAGGGCGGTTTTCAGATCACTTCGTCTCACATATTCGTGACCAACAGTGGCCACCAAGGTCATGTGAGTTAGCCCCTTGACATTTTTTTTCTTTCTGATTACCTTAAATCGTTGGTGTAGAGTCTGTGCCGAGCGGTCTAAGGAGCTGCAGTCATGGACTGTGCGGCTGCTCCCGGCGGAGGTTCGAGTCCTCCCTCGGGCATGGGTGTGAGTGTTTGTCCTTAGGATAATTTGGGTTAAGTAGAGTGTAAGCTTAGGGACTGATAACCTTAGCAGTTAAGTGTCATAAAATTTCACACACATTTGAACATTTATTTAGGGCCTGTGTCAGTAAACGCCGAAACATCCGCGACGTAAAGGTTGGCCAATTGCACGTCTTGTCAAGCAGTCACAGCGAATTTCACAGACAGGGTTCTTGCGTGCCGGTGTAGTAGAAGAGGTCATACCTCAGAGATCATTTCCGGTAACTGAAATGGGATGATTTGATGAACATGTTTATGTATTTTGTTAATGTTTTTTGGAAAAAAATGAGTTCGTAGGTTGATATACAGCGTGATTCAGCTGCTGCTACGGTGTTTTTTATGCAACCCGCAATGCCTTCAAATACCACAAGCAAGATTTTCATATTTTCTCGCTCGCTACGTGCAAATTATCAGTCCCACAGAGAAAAGCGAAGAGGAGATTTTCGTAGAAAATGTGATGTAATTCAATTTCGTTCTGGCATACGTTTTCGCTAGAGACTGCTGTTCTCGAATTATTCAAGATAAATGTACAACAGCGACCTCAAAAACTCATTCTTCTTGAATAAGCCGAAAACTCGGCCTCCATCGAAAACGTATCCCCGTGCAAAATTTAAGTACATTAAATTTAATTCAAAAGGTCCTGTCCATCTATTCTGTAGAACTTGGAGTTTGCGTATAGCGAGCTAAAGAATATGAAATTTTGGCGCCTGATTTCTGAAGGCGTTGCGGGTTACATGACACGCCTAGATAGGGGTAAAGATCCAGTTGGACATCATAGAGCAATGAAGGCTTTCACTGTGGCATGTGGATAGGTTAAAAACTTCCAGTCTGAACGGCCATGATCCATGTGCGCTGCCGACCATTAAAATTACAACAGCATGCAGGCATAGCGCAACAAAAGTCAAATTGTCTAGCTTGGACATGAAAATTATTAGCATTTCGGCGCTGACGCACAATAGGGAACTATGCCATTCGGGATTTATATGGAAAGATTACGCAGCGAGGTTATCAATCAGAAATGGTTGTTTGTGAGAACATCGTGTTACGCCTCCTGTAAGAGCCAATTGACATTTGGCGGAACCGAACAGAACAAGACTTTCAACAGTGAATTTCAAATGGAGACATTCACGCAGGCCATTAGCGGAACTGGACGTCACAGTCAAGGTTTCTCGCGAAGAAACTTTTGACGTGGATGCTGGTGGTGTCGTCGTCGTCAGTATCGGAAGTTAACCTACTGCGGCGTTGTCGTCAAGTCTCAACTTCTACCTGTTATAGTTTTTGTCCTCCAAGTTTTTTGAACAATACACAAAGACAATTCAGGCAGCAAAGAAACTCAATCAAAATTCTATGTTCTCTGCCGTGCAAGGGAGGCCATACCCAGGGGCCAAGGGCGCGCCAATCCCCATCCCCCCTCCGCTACCTCTCAGGGAAAGATGTAGTCAGGTGTTTATCTTTAAGGGAAATGATTTAAAAGTCGATATTTCGAAGATTTTTTAAAAGCACTGGAACTTTTTTATGGATATTCACAAGTCGCCAATCGTCTTCCGAAATATTAAAAATACTCCATGCCCCCAGGCCTAGCCGCGCCACTCTCCCGTCCCCAAAACTATCGTACGGACATCCTTGCAGCTGCCTAGGTGCACTATGTAGAGGGTGGGGCGGGAGGGAAGTTAAGAGGGAGCATTAGCGAACCCCTGGAGTATGTGGTACACGTTTTATTGCCTTCAAATTTCTTGCTAATTTATTCAGATGGTTATCCGTGATGCTACTGAATCGCAGCAAGGGCTGTGGCTTTAGTGAATACTACGTTCCTTCGTTGTCAAGTTGTTCACGAGAAATTGTACCGTTTTGAAGTTGTTTTGCTATCTTGGTGAATGTGAATCTTTACATAACTTTGTCGGAACAGAGTACCCGATCCTTCCTTTTTCGCTTCCTTGTGAGTCGTTAATGAGCTACAGGAAAGGACAGTTCCAACACCTAGAGCATTGCGACCATGGCTGCAGTGTACCCGCCCGGCTTTCGTCCCCATTTCCAACAAGACAAGCCCCTTAGCTCCCGCACACCTTAATCTCAACAGTGAGTTTGTGTTTGACCACAAAAACTTGCTGAGAGTTTGTTTTGTGCCGCCGGCCGGAGTGGCCGAGCGGTTCTAGGCGCTACAGTCTGGAACAGCACGACCGCTACGGTCGCAGGTTCGAATCCTGGCTCGGCCATGGATGTGTGTCATGTCCTTAGATTAGTTAGGTTTAAGTAGTTCTAAGTTCTTGGGGACCGATGACCTCAGATGTTAAGTCCCAAAGTGCTTAGAGCCATTTGAACCAATATGTTTTGTTTTAAACTGAAGAGCGATTGTAGCAGAGTTTGAAGAACACGGTCTTGCTAGTCTGTGGCGGAGAGGAAAGAAGTTGAAATATTGGGATCGAAAATTTTGATGGACCTTCTTAAATTATATGATTCTTAAAAATGGTTCAAATGGCTCTGAGCACTATGGGACTCAACTGCTGTGGTCATAAGTCCCCTAGAACTTAGAACTACTTAAACCTAACTAACCTAAGGACATCACACACATCCATGCCCGAGGCAGGATTCGAACCTGCGACCGTAGCGGTCACGCGGTTCCAGACTGAAGCGCCTAGAACCGCACGGCCACTCCGGCCGGATATGATTCTTAAACTACACGGTCCACTCACATTAATATGACCACTGCCTATGTTTGACGTCAACGTGTAATAATACCTCTCATTGGCAGGTGGCACTACTAACAATGGAGGGTATTTAAAACGTGTTGGGGTGACGTGGGTAGCAGTGCAGTCGTTCTCGAAATGTGGAAGCGGAGCGATTTATCTGACGTCGATAAGGGCATAACCATTGGCTTTCGGGACAAGGATGGAAGCATTTCCGAAACGGCTAAGTCTGTAAACTGTTTGTGCGACGCCGTGGTTAAAGTATATCGTACGTGACAAAATGGCGCTATCCAAAACCGACGCCAAGGAACTGTGGTGCACCACAAGCCATGTGTGACAAGGTGAAAGACGGCTGCGGAGATGTGTATGCGCGAATAGACGTGCAACTGTTCAGTAACTGACCGCCCCAATGAACTATGTCTCCTCAAAGGTCGTTCAGCGAATGTTGGTGCGTATGGCCCTCCGCTGCAGGTGCCTGGTTAATGTACCCATGCTGGCTGCTGATCATCCACCACGAATGCTTGATTTTGCACGCCAGTACAGTAGTTGAAGGTACAATGAATAGTGACAGGTGACCTTTTCAGATGAATAATGTTTTATGCTGCATGGGACAGATGGGCGTTGGCGTGTACATCCCTGTAACAATCGTAGCACATCTACATTTACATCTATACGGATACTCTGCAAATCACATCTAAGTGCCTGGCAGAGGGTTCATCGAACCACCTCCACAAAGTGTAAGGTATTAAGGGTCCAGACCGGAGGAGGGAGCGTTACGGCGGAATGTTTTCGTTGCACTCCCTGAGCGATCTGGTCAATGTGGAAGGCGCAGTGGATCACCACAAATATGCGTCTATCCTCGGGCACCATGTCCACCCCTACATCCAGTTCGTTTTTTCCTCCGCGCGACAGCCTGTACCAGTAGGACAGTGCAATGCGTCACGCAACCCGCAATGTGCCTGCTTGGTTCGGAGGGCACCAAGGTGAGTTTGCCGTACTCCATCGACCGCCACACTCCCCAGTTTTAAACCAAATCAAGAACCTGTTTGACCACTACGATTGGGGTGCTCCCATCAGAGAGCGTCAGCCGAGAAACGTGGCACAGCTGGCCACGACAGTGGTGTCGTCATGGCTTGACATCCCTGTCGATACCTTCCAGAGCCTCGCCGACTCTCTTCCTGCACGTCCATGCTGCCACATATAGCTACTCTGGGTTTTGAAAGATGATAACATTAATGTGACTGGACCGAATATATGGGATGAAATCCTGTGCAACATCCAGCCGTAGAGTTATGCGTTCTGCTGCCCAGTTTCCACGTCCAAACAATAACTTGCCAAACCATGGAGACGAAAACCAACCTCGTTGAATCCGAAGCTCTTAAGAGTGGGTCTACCGACCAATTTGCCGATTGTTGTGGAAGGTTTCCTACATCCAGTTCGTAATGATAATATAAAAAGATGTACTTTGTGTGGTGTCACCGCCAGACACCACACTTGCTAGGTGGTAGCCTTTAAATCGTCCGCGGTCCATTAGTATACGCCGGACCCGCGTGTCGCCACTGTCAGTGATTGCAGACCGAGCGCCACCACACGGCAGGTCTAGAGAGACTTACTAGCACTCGCCCCAGTTGTACAGCCGACTTAGCCAGAGATGGATCACTGACAAATTACTCTCTCATTTGCCGAGACGATAGTTAGCATAGCCTTCAGCTACGTCATTTGCTACGACCTAGCAAGGTGCCATAGCATTTGATATTGAAATGGAGATTATATCTGTACAAGAGCGATGTACACCAATTGTGGATTAAAGTTAAGTATTATATCAGCTACGTACTTTATTTGCTACTATTAATTCCCGTAACTGTTCCAGACCTCGCGCCAGCCTGCGTGAGCTTAAGCGTGTGCCTTTCGGCTTCCTCTCATAGTCACTTGGCTGTCTTGCCAAGTCACAACACTTTGGATACTCTAATAAAACATGCTTATCTTTGAATTGTAGTCGTAACGTGTCTTCAAAAAAGTGTTGACTGAACAACTTCTCAAAGGTTTAAGATACACTAACCTTTGTGTACTCTATCAAATTTATTTCTTGCAGCACGACACGTTCTCAGACTCAACTAGGCGATTGTATCAAAAATGGTACTTTTGGAATGTTGCACCCTGTTGGATAAATAGGGTGCCAGACGGCTGTGTAACAAAGTTCTTCATTGACTCATAACATTAATTTGCATTTTTAGTCTGCAGGTTCGGCCTTGTACAGTGTGAGAGGCAAAAGACAACTGATTACGTAGAGCAGGGATGACGCGTGAGATAAATCTCTAATATAACCGTCGTCAATAACATTCAACAAATCGCCACTGAGCGGCACAGAACTTGTACATACGGTTCAAAAATAGAAAATCAAATTATTCTACCTTAAAGTTGTCTTCATGTACCACACTTCTGTTGTCTTTCCATAAACTCCTCTCCAGGTTCCAGTCTGTAATAAAAATTAAAATATATTCGTTCGATAAAATTAATTTCCCCTCTTCCAAAAAATTCAAGTACTCCTTTAGCTTTCAAACTTCATTAGTGATTCATTACTATTGCAGAGTAAACTGAAAAAACTTACGCTCATAAGCTGGACTCAACAGAAAGCATTTCCGTTAACGGAAAGTTACAAATTAACGATAAACGTCTGACGGAACAGGCAGTGAGAATACTCGGTCGTTACTGTGAGGCACAATGGCCTTTGGCGGCTTACAACTCGCGACAACATATT
Organism: Schistocerca serialis cubense; assembly: GCF_023864345.2. Classification (NCBI taxonomy): domain Eukaryota; kingdom Metazoa; phylum Arthropoda; class Insecta; order Orthoptera; family Acrididae; genus Schistocerca; species Schistocerca serialis. The sequence continues at coordinate 106,065,831 of NC_064643.1, read as the reverse complement.
CGGCGGCGTTGCCGTCTTCAAAGGCGTCACGCGTTCTACCTGCGAGGAGTCAGTACGCGAAGAGAGAAAAATACAGCTTCTGTAATCACATAACAAAGGCGGATTTTAACTTACAACTGGCAAAACCGCTTGTACGTACCTTGGGTCGGCGACTGTCAATTTCGTAACATTGCACTGGTCAAGTCTCGCTCACTTATGGTAGTGTAGTTATTCTTTATTTTATTGTTGCTTTGTCTTCGTGACCCACTGCGAATGTTCCATTATGACTTGGATGTTTCTTCATAAATGTTCTTCCAAAATCGTGGCCAGATACCTGAAAGCGAAATGTTGTGGATTGGCAAGACAGCCAACCCTGTATGAGAGGAAGCCGAAAGGCACGCGTTTTAGCTCACGCAGGCTGGCGTGAGGTCTGGAACAGGACAATGGAATGAGACTAACAAAAAACGTACGTAGCTGCTGGAATACTTAACTTTAATCCATAATTGGTGAACATGGCTCTTGACGGTACATGCTTTGCAGCATGAATAGTAACTGGTAATGGCGCCTTGCTAGGTCGTAGCAAATGACGTAGCTGAAGGCTATGCTAACTATCGTCTCGGCAAATGAGAGCGTACTTTGTCAGTGAACCATCGCTAGCAAAGTCGGCTGTACAACTGGGGCGAGTGCTAGGACGTCTCTCTAGACCTGCCGTGTGGCGGCGCTCGGTCTGCAATCACTGATAGTGGCGACACGCGGGTCCGACGTATACTAGCGGACCGCGGCCGATTTGAAGGCTACCACCTAGCAAGTGTGGTGTCTGGCGGTGACACCACAAAAACAAAAAAAGCATTGCGTAAGGTAAAAAGCCTCTATTTATTTTCTTCTAAATATTGTTTGACGTCTTTGTATTTATACAGGGTCTCCCTTTCAGACTTCCCATATTTCAAACGCCCACGAAGGAAAAAAAAGCACTACAGTAGATATGATAATGAAAATCCGCCATAGGCTACAGCATCTCAAATAATTTGTATTCCCGTGTCAGACGTGCGAGTTATTGACGCTAGCGTACAGCATGACCGCATGAAGCGAAAGTGGCGACTCCTCAACAGCGCGTACAAGCAATAGCGTGGTTTGCAGAAACAAAATCGCCGATTACTTTGGAAAGAAATTATCGACGCGTGTGGAAACAATTGAGGAACGATATCGTAAGTTCCTGGAAACTGAAAGAGCTCTGAAAGATTCCGGCGGCGCACGTCGTGGTGTTTCGGGGGAGACAGTGAAAGACATCAGACAAGCGTTTCTCAGAAACTCATTTAATCCAATTCAGTACGCATCTACACAACTTGAAGTATCCCGAGCAACATTGCATTGTGTAGTACACTAGCGTCTTCGTTTGTACGGTTACAAAATGCAAATTCTGCGACATCTGATGCCGAACGACAAACCATACCGACAACAAATTGCTACGGATTCGCTGCGGTGTGCTGTCACGAATCCCAGGTTTCTGGAAGATGTTCACTCTCAAAGAAGCAGCTTTTCATGTGTCAGGAGTGGCGAATCACTTCAAATGGTTCAAATGGCTCTGAGCACTATGGGACTTAACATCTGTGGTCATCAGTCCCCTAGAACTTAGAACTACTTAAACCTAACGAACCTAAGGACATCACACACATCCATGCCCGAGGCAGGATTCGAACCTGCGACCGTAGTAGTCGCGCGGTTCCAGACTGAGCGCCTGAACCGCTAGACCACCGCGGCCGGCGGCTAATCACTGTAATAATCGGATTTGGAAGTCGCAACATCGCACGTTATCATTGAACGTGCTCGTGATAACCTTAAGCTGAACGTCTGGTGTGGACTAATGTACGACGGGATTGTTGGACCGTTATTCTTGCAGAAGACATAATGAATGTGTCAGTGCATCTGGACACGCTGGAGCAGTGTCTACAGGCCTTCCCTCAGATACGAGATTTACATCCCAACCTCGTCTCTGAACGAGACAGAGCTCACCCGCATTGGTCAACAGCTGTTCGCAAGTTTATGGATACGAAATTTCCCTTTCTCTGGATTGTACGCGGATCACCCACTGCCTGGCCACCACGTTCCCCTGACATCACCCCGATGGATTTCTTCTGTGGGGATTCGTGAAGGACTACGTTTATACGACCAAAGTGAACGATGTACGTACGTTAGGACTTCGTATCACTGATGCGATTGCAACAGTGACAGAGGATATGTTACATGGGACATGGAAAGAAACTGAACACAGACTCGAAATTCGTCTTGTTATAAATGGTTCATATGTAGAAGTGTTGATTATTAAATCAATTCTTTGAGGCGCTCTAGCATATTATGTAGTTCAATCATCACATCTAATGTAGCTTTTTCTTTCTTCTTTCCTTTGAAATGTGTGGCACGTTTGAAATGGACACCCTTTATATTTTGTCCATTAGAGAAATTATGACGTTTTGAAAGGTTTGGGTGGCCCTTCTGCAATTGCTTCTCTTGTAAGCAGTTAACCATATAATGTTTGTCAACGTAATCAGTTATAAGGTTTGCTTTAGCCATTAATAAACTTCAGCATTGCTTAATTCTGTCACTACAGTCCAACGTTTTGGTCACAGATGGTACCTCATTAACTCACTTCGGTGCTGGACTAAGCGAAGTGACGCTGATGTGACGTTCCGTATGGTGTGAACATACCTCCATTTGACTTTAACACCACGCTCCGCGACGTCTTCACATACTGTCGTCACGATGTACGTAACTCTGTGTGCAGGCTCCGAGGACAGTGGACGTAGCTAGATAACATTCGTCATCAATCATCATAGGCTCATCACCTGGTGAGACGGTATATGGTGCCATTGAGACCACAACACCATCAACTACGGTTCGCGTAGCCGATAATATGGACAGCGGGCGTTTCATTTCTGTTGTTTACACTACTGGCCATTAAAATTGCTGCACCAAGAAGATGACGTGCTACACACGCGAAATTTAACCGACAGGAAGAAGATGCTGTGATATGCAAATGATTAGCTTTTCAGACCATTCACACAAGATTGGCGCCGGAGGCGACACCTACAACGTGCTGACATGAGGAAAGTTTCCAACCGATTTCTCAAACACAAACAGCAGCTGACCGGCGTTGCCTGGTGAAACGTTGTTGTGATGCCTCGTGTAAGGAGGAGAAATGCGTACTATCACGTTTCCGACTTTGATAAAAGTCGGATTTTAGCCTACCGCGATTGTGGTTTATCGTATCGCGACATTGCTGCTCGCGTTGGTTGAGATCCAATGACTGTTAGCACAATATGGAATCGGTGGGTTCAGGACGGTAATACGGAACGCCGTGCTGGATCCCAACGGCCTCGTATCACTAGCAGTCGAGATAACAGGCATGGCTGTAATGGATCGTGCACTCACGTCTCGATCCCTGAGTCAACAGATGGGGACGTTTGCAAGACAACAACCATCTGCACGAACAGTTCGATGACGTTTGCAGCAGCATGGACTATCAGCTCGGAGACCGTGGCTGCGGTTACCCTTGACGCTGCATCACAGACAGGAGCGCCTGCGATGGTGTGCTCAACGACGAACCTGGGTGCACGAATGGCAAAACGTCATTTTTTTCGGATGAATCCAGGTTCTGTTTACAGAATCATGATGGTGGCATCCGTTTTTGGCGACATCGTGGTGAACGCACATATGAAGCGTGTATTCGTCATCGCTATACTGGCTTATCATCCGGCGTGATGGTATGAGGTGCCATTGGTTACACGTCTCGGTCACCTCTTGTTCGCATTGATGGCACTTTGAACAGTGGACGGTACATTTCAGATGTGTTACGACCCGTGGCTCTACCCTTCATTCTATCCCTGTGAAACCCTACATTTCAGCAGGATAATGCACGACCGCGTGTTGCAGGTCCTGTACGGGCCTTTCTGGATACAGAAAATGTTCGACTGCTGCCCTGGCCAGCACATTCTGCATATCTCTCACCAATTGAAAACGTCTGGTCAAAGGTGGCCGAGCAACTGGCTCGTCACAATACGCCAGTCACTACTCTTGATGAACTATGGTGTCGTGTTGAAGCTGCATGGGCAGCTGTACCTGTACACGCCATCCAAGCTCTGTTTGACTCAATGCCCAGACGTATCAAGGCCGTTATTACGGCCAGAGGTGGTTGTTCTGGGTACTGATTTCGCAGGATCTATGCACCCAAATTACATGAAAATGTAATCACATGTCAGTTCTAGTATAATATATTTGTCCAATGAATACCCGTTTATCATCTGCATTTCTCCTTGGTGTAGCAATTTTGATGGCCAGTAGTGTATTTTGTAGAGATGCAAATTAAGAAAATGGATCTGCTGTCCTGACTATTACAATCTCCTTGTTGGCAGATAGGCATGAAACAACTCCTACCTGCAAATTTTCTAACCGCGGTGACAACGGACTTACTTTGGTAGTACAGGTATTTCTGTTGCCAGAATGGACGCTATTACGAGTAGAACGAGACAGTGGGAAGCAACAGCCAAGCACTTAAGGGAGTCTATGTATATTTATAATCAAGAACACATTAAATACGAGGTAGCCTTACGCAATCGAACGACATCAACCCACAATTCTGGATTATTCGTCGTTATGCCGTTCATCTGTAGTAAAACTTAATTACATAAGGAACACTATAAAATAAAGGATAATCCCTATAGCTTTATATTCAGTGAAACGAGATGAACCGTTTCTAATCAGTAAGAAGAGAGATAGAGGTTAGCCATGATGAGTACAGCATCGTAAAGTAGCGAGGAGGGGGGGGAGGGAAGAGGGGGAAGGGAGGCAAGCGCGTGACAGTCCTTACCACATCAGCACCAGTGAGTGCATGGTACAGGCAAACAGCGTCACAAGCTCCGTATTCACGCAGTTACGGCGAGCGAAGTAGGCACGAGCATGGTATAGCAACGCGACCTAGTGTGCCTACTCCTACAGATTGTACTCTCAATACCCAATTATACCGGAAGACGCGGGGTTTGATGGGGGGGAGGGGGCAGCGAGAAGAAAGTTCCTGCTACTTTTGGCTGGCGAAGCGGCCAGATCACCTAGCGTTAAGGGGAGATTGTAAGCCATATTCAAAATGGTTCAAATGGCTCTGAGCACTATGGGACTTAACATCTATGGTCATCAGTCCCCTAGAACTTAGAACTACTTAAACCTAACTAACCTAAGGAGAGCACACAACACCCAGCCATCACGAGGCAGAGAAAATCCCTGACCCCGCCGGAAATCGAACCCGGGAACCTGGGCGTGGGAAGCGAGAACGCTACCGCACGACCACGAGATGGGGGCGGTGTAAGCCCTATGCTACCAAATTTAAATTATCAAAATTTGTGGTCCATCGTCTTGGAAAGTTTCTGAGACACCAACTTTCAATTTTCCATACATATACTGAACTCTAATTATTGCAAAAATTGTATTATGTAGTGTGTTGTATTTATCGCAAAGTCTTAGTTTTTTGGCAGAATTTTATAACTTAATTAACGTAGAAACGGAAGAACATACGATACGTTTAATTTTGTAGTTCCATATGTGGGATCCTGCCCACTCGTCTCTAATAAGGTGTCTACGAAGGTGTTTCTCGGATAGCTAGACAACATACAAGCAAATCTTGTTAATGGAGTTTATTAGAGTAACTGAATTGATAATACTTAACTTGGCTATGGTCAAGGTGGTATCGCAAGCAGTTGGCGACATGCAAATAATCAGTGTCCTTCGAAATATACAATTTCCACGCAAGTAATTGATATGGACCACAAGTCGCTGCTCTTCTAGTGCGGCCTAGGCTAGGCGGCGCTTCGCTTTTACTCTCTTCGTGTAGAGGCCGCTCCTGTCGTGGTGACGTCCTAGTCAGCGTGCTATCGGCTGACGTTGTCTCACAGACCCTTCTGCTGTGTCGCTCTTGATCTTCGTGCCGGCGCTTGTGGTCACGCTGGAGCATCATATTTCTTGAATCTTATGCTTGGCACACTATGAAAATTTCATCACTCTTTTTGAGATAGTAGTTCCAAGATACTGAGATTCAAAGAGTTTCTTAATTACAACACTTTACACATACTTACAGTTCGGACTCTTTCATGCACTGCAGTTGTTCTGGCCTACTGTCTGTGTCCTCTTCAGTGTCATACTCACCCAACTCTGGCCTTCTTCTTTTCTTTCTTGCTTATTTTGTCACTTTCTGAGCAGCAGACTCTTCTTGGCATACAGAAAGAACATCCAGTTCGCGCAGACTTTTAGCTGTGTTCTGCCATAATGTCAGCCCAGTCTTCTCCAGAACCTTCAGTCTTTTATAGTTCTCACCATCGAAAGTTATTATATCATAAGACACTGCCAACTTTAGATCCATGAGGCCAATAAAAACATTTTAGGCACACAGCGCCACAAACATTTTTGAAGTATTCATTCGTATTTTGCGTCTTCTCATACAATAATTTCTTTAGTAGCGCTGGATTTACCAGATCGTTGAATAAAGGTTTGATTGGCACCTTAACAACCAAAGGTATCCAGAAATTTCAGCTTCCCCCTACTTACACCAAGCACTAGGAGCCATGGTCAATCCGGACATAGTACTCTGGTTATTTAAACTTCCTTCGCTAATTGAACACATGTTTCTCACAAATTTCGACGCTACTTCGCGTCTGTCATATTTGTTACCCCCAAATCTGTGTTTCTTAACATACACTTAGTTATTTTCTAGATGCAACTACACTACAGAATTGCCTGGGTGGCACACTATTTTCGTGGAAACTACTACCAGAATCAAATGACAGATTTGTTTATTTGTATTGCCAACTTCTGAGACGTAGCAATGGTGTCAAAACAAGATACTTCATAGCCTTCTAGACTGTATAGTTCACAAGAAATGACTGTTCAACTCGGACAGCGTATATGAGATGCCGAAAACAAACTTTCGCTTGTCAAATTTAAAAATATTATTTGGAGATCTTAAAATTACCTGTTTTTAATGTGTGATAGGTCAAAACGTTCACCAGAGTCTAAAATAATCAGGGAATAGAAAACAGAAAATTTCAAATTTCATTTAATTTGACGCACACTCTCGCCTTAAACTCAAGTAACCTATCGTGGAGCCAGAACGACCGCGCAAGAATAACGTCTACATTCGCGACGGCACGTCTGCAGTTCATGTCAGAATGAAACGGTTTCGAACCTGACTGATTTACACCATCATGTGGTTTTCTTAATTTAGCTGATTGTTGGATATTGAAAATGACACAGACCCCAACATACGATAGTCCTGTATCTATACATCAGTTGGTCCAGATTTGCCGATTACGTTTATCAACTTGTCAATTAACTATGCCACAGTATCGTGCTTACTATCGTTAGAACCGTTTAACTATAGTGTCGTCTATTAAACCGTGATCGGCAAATATGATCAGTACGTAATTAAACGCTCTTTCTTTGTATGGGACTGAACTACATAGCTGCTAAAGCTTTTGCACGTGTGTCTGATACCTGGAGGAAAAGTTTCAGGTTTGCAGTGTGACTGTAACCTATCATTGGTATCTCCATGACGTCATCATTCAACAAGATAACTAAAGTTCACTCTTTGTCCTTGCTGCCCTGGACTATCTGCATTTTATATAGGTGGCTTAGCGATCTCCAGTTTTCAAAACAGCGTTGGGAGAGAGGTTTTCCGTAAAAAAAAGTATGCAAAACGAGAAGAAGGCGCAATTTTTTAAAATTGTTCAGTAATAATATACAAACGCAATGAACATCGGTCACCACCATCATCAGTTTTCTGCTATATTAGCAGGTCCCGTGCCTCTCCATTTTCTGCGATCCATTGCTTCCTTCTTAAGGCTGCTGTATGTTGTACCGTCCATCACGTCATCCAACATCTGAAATCTCTTCCTTCCTCGCTTCCTTTTCCCTTCTACTTAACCTTCTAAAACTGTTTCTTTCAGTCCATCACTCTTTCTTAAAATACGCCCAATCCAGTTTCTTTTTCTTCTTTTTAAAGCATCTAGTAACTGTCTTTTTTCTCCCACTCTTCTCAATACCTCAACATTTTTTACTCTGTCCATCCAACTTATTCTTTCCATCCTCCACCATGTCCACATCTCAAAAGCCTGCAGCCTATCTCTGTCTTTCTTCCTCAAAGTCCATGTTTCAGCGCCATACAGAAGAACACTCCATACAAGACATTTTATGAGTCTCTCCCTGACTTCTCTGTCCAGACCGCTGCAGAAAATTCATATAAAATGCGCCGGCCAGTGTGGCCGAGCGGTTCTAGGTGCTTCAGTCTGGAACCGCGCGGCCGCTACGGTCGCAGGTTCGAATCCTGCCTCGGGCATGGATGTGTGTGATGTCCTTAGGTTAGTTAGGTTTAAGTAGTTCTAAATTCTAGGGGACTGATGACCTCAGATGTTAAGTCCCATAGTGCTCAGAGCCATTGAACCATATAAAATGCCTCTTTTGCCATTGCTATCCTTGTTTTAATTTCTGTGGTGCACTTCCATTCGGTGTCTATCCTGCTTCCAAGATACTTAAAATTTTGGATCTGTTCTAATATTTCTGTTTTCTTTGTGTTAATTTTCATTCCATAATTTTTTTCCGTCAGCTTAAGTGGTGTCCACCAAATCCTGTAATTCTTTTTCCCCTGTGGCTAAAAGGACCATGTCATCAGCAAACGGCAAACACCCTACTCTTCTTCCTCCAATTTCTGCTCCCTTGTCATCTAATGAGCATTGGTCAATCATGTTTTCCAACTAGAGGCTGAAAAGGGTAGGTGATAGACAGCATCCCTGTCTTACTCCTTTTCCTAGTCCGACCCAGTTTGAACTTTCTCCTCTCACTTTAACTGAAGGTTTTTGATTAAGATATAATGAGTTTACAAGTCTTCTGCTTTTCCAGTCGACTCTCTTTTCCCTCATTATAGTCGCCAGCTTCTCCCAAACCACACTGTTAAATGCCTTTTCTAGATCGATGAAGCACGTAAATAGGTCTCTCCCAAGATTCGTAGGAGCCCTATTGCACCTCTGGTGCCTGTATTCCGTCTAAAGCCAAACACCTCCTCGTCAGTATTCTCATCCATTACTTTTTCAAGTCTCGTATTAATTATTCTTAAAATCACTTTGGCTGCATGTGGAATGAGGCTGGTTGACCTGTGCTCACTGCATTTCTTGGTTCCATGTTTTTTTTTTCGGTAATGGAATCATTACTGTTGTCAGAAACTCCTCAGGCCATTCACCACCATTTTATTACGTAACCTCAATATTTCTCTTATTCCATCTTGGTTCAAGCATTTTAATATTTCTCCCGGTATCATATCTGTATCTACCACTTTGCCATTTTTCATTGCAGCTATGGCAGACTTTACTTCTTCCATTATGATGATTGGTCCCTTCTCGTCATCACTTACACTGCTGAGTGATTTAAGTTCCAGAGTTTCTTGTTTGCGATTTGTGTCATATAGCTCTTTTAGATATTCTTCCCATCTCTGGAGGACACCGTCACGATCTTTTACACTACCTCTTCGTCTTTACTCAAAATTTCTATAGTAGCACTTCCTGCTCTGTTTTGATCCCATGTCATAGTCTTTACTCTGCTGTCTAGTGAGTCATATCTTCCATTCCTGTCCAGTTATTCAATTGCATCACATTCCTCTTTTAGCCATTTCTTCCTAGACTGCTCTGTTTATCTTCGCAGTTCATTATTTTACCTTCGGTACATCTTTCTTGCAACTTCAGTGTTCTTGTTTTTAAATTTTCTTCTCTCCCCCATCTTGGATATCATTTCTTGTGTGACCCATGTTTTTTTGCCCTTTTTCCATATCCTATATTTTCCTGTCCTGCTTTAATGAATCCTTCTTCCAGCACATTCCAGTACTCGTTGGCGTTATCAGGTGGTTCTTTGTCTCGTAATGTGTTTAGAAACTCCCGAGACAGCATTTATGTAATTTATGTAATTTTTTCATCGTTATTGGTACTAAAAAATTGCAGATAAGTACAGATCAACACGTATAAATTTTGGTCCAAGGTGGACTGTAAAAAATCTGACATTACGAGAGATCTTAGAGAAATCAAAAATAAATTCGTGTTACTCACACATTACCCTATTAGTGATCTGGCAAGTAGGTTAACGCCACATTGTGCAAATTAGGATACTTTAAGTGCGTATTTGCATTGATCTAGTAAACTGAAACTAACTGTCAATTTCTTCGACATACGACTGTGGTTAGAGAAACACATTTATTACAGATATAGGCATCATAATGGCAGTAGGCCGCTATTACCCTAATGCACGCTAATCTTCTTCTCTTTATGGCGCCTTTTTCTACGCGCGGTCGGCATGCCGAGCCGGATGCCCTATCCGTCACCATCCCGTCACCCCAAGAGCACACACTACATTACGTCAACCCGGTCGGATACTGCCCCTTTTTTGGTAATGCGAGGGTACAAAGCAACATTTTGCTTGATACTTTTCGTGTAAGATGTTAAAAACAATATTAATTGTAACTTCGGGCATTTTGCGGATGACGTAGTTATCTATAATGACGTGTTATCGACAAAAAGGTGCAAAAATATACAGCCAGATTCCAAAGTGGAGCAAACATTGGCAACTCGTTTTAAACCTTCATCAGTGTAAAACAGTTCACTTCACAAAACACAATAGCGGAGTATCCTAAGCGCCGGCCGAAGTGGCCGTGCGGTTAAAGGCGCTGCCGTCTGGAACCGCAAGACCGCTATGGTCGCAGGTTCGAATCCTGCCTCGGGCATGGATGTTTGTGATGTCCTTAGGTTAGTTAGGTTTAACTAGTTCTAAGTTCTAGGGGACTAATGACCTCAGCAGTTGAGTCCCATAGTGCTCAGAGCCATTTGAACCATTTTTTTGGAGTATCCTACGACAAAATTATCAATGGCTGATAACTGGAATTATTCAGTTCATACAGATACCTGTATGTAACAGTTTGTCGAGATATGAAATGGAACGATAACTTAGGCTCAGCCGTTGGTAACGCAGGTCGGAGATATCGGTTGCTCGGTAGAACACTGTAAAAATTCGACGCGTCTACGAAAGAGACTTGTTTGGCAGACGGTTCATCGATCCACCTTCACAGTAATACACTTTTATTCCAATCTCGAACAGTGCGAGGAGAAAACGAACACCTATATCTTTCAGTGCGAGCTCTGATTTCCCTTATTTTATTATGATGATCGTTTTTCCCTATTAGGCGGCGTCAACAAAATATTTTCTCATTCGATGATGAAAGTTAGTGATTGAAATCTCTTTGGAAGATTCCGCCGCAATGTAAAACGCCTTTTTTTTAATGATGTCCACCCCAAATCCTGTATCATGTCCATGACACTCTCTCCCATGTTTCGCGATAATATAAAACGTGCTGCTCTTCTTTAAATTTTCTCGATGTGCTATGTTAATCCTATATAGTAAGGATCTCAGACCACGCAGCCGTACTCCAAAACAGGACTGACAATCATAACGCAGACAGTCTCTTTAGTAGATCTGCCAAATTTTCTAAGTGATCTGCCAGTAAAATGCAGTCATCGTTTTGCCTTCCCCACAACATTTTCTGTGTCTTTTTTGCAATTTAAGTTGTTCGTGGTTACAATTCCTAGGTATTTAGTTGAATTTACGTCCTTTAGATCTGACTGATTTATGTGTAACCAAACGTGACCTCTTCATTATTTATGGTCAACTGCTAATTTTCGCATCTTATAGACATCTTTTCTAAACCTTTTTCAATTTCTTCTTATCTTCTCATGACTTTACTAGACGATAAACGATAGCATCATCTGCAAACAACCTAAGACGGCTGCTCAGATTGTCTCCTAAATCGTTGGTATGGATAAGGAACAGCAGAGGACCTGTAACACTACCTTGTGGAACGCCAGAAATCACTTCTGTTTTACTCGATGATTTTCCGTCAGTTACCACGAACTGTGACCTCTCTGACAGGAAATCATAAATCCAGTCTCAAAACTGAGACGATATTCCATTAGCACGCAATTTGATTACAAGCCGCTTGTGAGGTACAGTGTCAAAAGCCTTCTGTAAATCTATAAATACTGAATCCATTTGAAATCCCTTGTCAATAGCAGTAAATACTTCTTGTTAGTAAAGAGCCAGTTGTGCTTCACAAGAACGATGTTTTCTAGATCCATGCTGACTGTGTGTCAATAGTCCGTTGTCTTCCAGGTAATTCATAATGTCTGAACACAACATATGTTCCAAAATTCTGCTGCTTATCGGCATTATTGATATGGGCCAGTAATTTAATGAATTACTGCTACTGCCTTTCTTGGATTTTAGTGTGACCTGTGCATACGGGCACGGATCTTTCGAATAGCGAGCGATGGAAATGATTGTTAGGTATGGAGCTATTGCATCGAAATGCTCTGAAAGGAACCTAGTTGGTATACAGTCTGGACTGGAAGACTTCCTTTTATTAATGATTTAAGTTGCTTCACTACTCCGAGGATATCTGCTTCTAAGTTACTTGTTGGCAGCCGTCCTTGATTCGAATTCTGCAATACTTACTTCGTTGTCTTTGGCGAAGGAACTTCGGAAGGCTGTATTTAGTAACTCTACTTTCGGAGCAATGTCATCGATAGTATTTCCATTGCTGACGCGCAGAGAAAGCATTAATTGTTCCTTGCATGTAGCATACTTTACATACGACCGGCATCTCTTTGGATTTTCTGCCAGGTTCAGAGATAAAATTTCGTGTGAAAACTATTTTAAGCATTTCTTTTACTCAAGTGTGTGTAAATCATACTAAACAAGACGAACAGGAGATACTGAATATATACGTTCGTTCCCAGAGGAACCGCGAATACGAATCAGACTAATTACGGTGCATACGGGGGCACTTAAGAAGTCATTTTCCTTGCAATGACCTTGCCATGATCTACGCTACCTGAAATACATAAATTTCTATGCGTGTAACTATTGTTTATGTATAGGCCTTCGTCGTGTGGGTAATATGCCCAGAGACAATAATATCTTTGGGAAATTAGAGGAACTGACAGTAAGAGGAGGAGAGTAATAATGTTCGTTGGCATGACTGGTGGCAGGTTGTGTGACAGACACAAAAGTTACAGTACAGTGTTTTAATAATTAAATATTGTAGTAGGAAATGGTGTTAAGTGAGCGCAGGCTGTTGGACATCGAGTTGAAATATTTAAAAAGTAGATGCGACAGAGCGAATTTATGGAGTGCTAAGATTATTCAGAAAAAGAATAAACAGTGTTTTGGAAGGACGAATATATATGGAATGACACTGTGAGACCATAACAGGTCTAAGTCGTTGTGGTTAATTGACAATAAACGATCGCTCATTTGCTTTAATATAAACAGATTGTGCCATCATATGTGAATGAAACAACGTCTGGGCATTCAATCTCGTCCTGTCTGAGCGTCCCACTATAAAATGTTCTACATACGTTGGATTTCCAGATACTGATATATTACACCGACAGAAAGAGGAGTCACTGCAATGGATATAGCTATATAAATTGCCACAACACTCGTCGTCTTCACACTTTGCGACATAGGCGCGACTTTAATACATCTTTGACCACAGGAAGCATAAACAGCAGAAACTAAGCAAAAGTAAACTGAGTTACGAGTACACTCAACGTGTAAAAAAAAACCTTAATATTTTCAACCAATATGTATATTAAAGACTTTCCTCTCTATTGAAAGAAATCATTTCAAAGCACTTAGTATCATTAGCGAAAACTCTTGAACAGTTGTTATATTTGCTTTGAGTTTCAGTAGTGCGCGTATTTAAAATGGTGACAATTCATAGATACAAAAATTGCCTGTATACTTGTTTTCGCTTGAACATTAATGATACATTATTTGTATCCCGTCAGAGAATGATTATCGACGTATAGTATACCGATTCCGCTAGTAGAAAATGTTCAAAATTATGACAATTCTGCAGATGTCGAAGTTGTCTATTTGCGTGTTTGTGTAAGTATTTTGGGTGCAATTTCGAATCCGAAGTAAAGATAAGTAGCAGAATAGCATTAGTAAGCAAAAATACTAAAGTAAAAGGAATACGCGAATAGAATGTAATCGGGAAAAACCCTAATCCATGGTACAATGGGAATTGCAGGGTATGGATGAAGGTACAGACGTAGAATGGGTTTTCCCTAATTCCGTGACGTTAACGTACTTACGTAACTCCAGCGTACTGGATGATGTGCGACAGCAACTCATTTTAGATTGTGATTCAGAAAGAGACAGCCATACTTGCAACTAAAATGGATGTTTATTTAGTCGTTGATCGGTTTCGGACTATGCCGATTCTCAAACCATCCAATGTTTGCCACGTAAAATGTCCGTCCAAAATAGTTGTAATTAAAGTGGGTTCTTTAATGTATGATCTCACTTAACGGTAGCTGGGTCCCTAAACATTTGTACCTACTTTATTTATTGCTGGTTTGGACAGACATTTTACTTGGCAAGCATTGGTAAAATTGAGAGTCGGCATAGCCCGGTACCGGTCACTGACTAAATAAACATCCATTTTAGTTGCAAGTATGGCCGACTCTTTTTGCATCATTAACGTACTAAGATCATCGATATTGAGCAGTAGCCTTTATCGTCATTCAAGCAGCGCTCATCCATTTTTGATACGTGCTGAGTGTGTTTGGGGAACAGTTCGGCGTACCGACATGGGATTAAAGGCCGGAGGTCTTCAAGGTGACCCCACATGCCGCCGGGCTGCCGGCGTCCCACGCTGGTTTTATGGCCGCCTCGCATCCCAGCAGCAGGTGCTCACGAGCACCCTCCTATCCCAGATGCCATCGGCAGATTATCGCACCGGCGACCACAGGTACCTCGTATTAAACCCGCTGGAAAAATTGTCATGCACGCGATCTCAAATGACAATGTAATAAGCGGCCCCTCACGGTGCTATCACAAACGGTAGATGCCCTGCGCCATCGCGCAAGCAAGTCTTTACGTCCGCTACGTCAACACGCTGAATACGTACCGTGCGTAGCAGAGGGCACGGTGTACAACGGATTATTCGCGGCCACCCCTTGCGCTCCTGGAATACCGATCCATGTAGAGACAAGCAGGAGAGGCGCATAAAAAGCTTAGACTTGAAATCCGTACCTGCGATTAGCTGCGGGACCCGGTCCTGTCCACATGTCAGGGTTTCGACCGCTGTATAAATGAGCTTAGGAGCTAACTGTCTAACAGTGACGTGGCCTGTGGTGGAACTGAGCTGCAATAAACCACAAAAATTATGACGGCTTCAGACAGTCACGTAATGTGCACAATTTTCTTGTCACAAAACAAATTTTGTGTCTGTTACCCAAATATAGAAACGAAATATAGAAATGAAAACAAGTCGGATTATTGAAAGTGGAGTCGGTCCATAAAAAAGCCTGCTCTAGTTCAAAGATACTTAAACTTTTTTACAGGGCCCATTTTAACTAAATGTTCAAAATGTCAGAAACCTTAAAAATTAAACTTTTCATCATTTTAAGTATTGCATATAGTTTAAAAGTATAATAAATGGTCATACTATTCATAATAATAATATATTTAAAAGTATAATAAATTGTCATACTATTCATAATAATATTATATTTTGCAGGTATGTAACTTAAGTGTGCTCGAGGGTAAGATAGGACAACTAACTTCGAGACTGCTTTCGGGCTTTTTAAGTCTAAATGTTGCCTTCCCAATTATCACTTATTTATTTCTTTTATAGCTTGTGGATTTATTAATGAAGGAGAGCTATCCCAGAAACCATTTAATTGCAAACATTTTTAAGGAATTCAACAGGAACATTGATATTACGTTTCATTTTCATCATTCTTAAGTTCAAAAGACTGTTCCTCGTCGCTGCAAACACTTTTCTCTGATTTATGCTGTTCTCTTCATTTTTTTATGAGTCCGATAATTTGTTAACTCCGACAAATTTTATAATTTTTTCCTCTGAGGCGCCTTTGTTTTCTTCTCCAAACTTTTTTCACCTAACATGTCTATTAATAACTTACTGTATCTAAACAGCTGTTCGAAGGCTCGTTTTCCTTTCTTAGGCGTTCCTATGTGACTTCTCTCCTCACGGATCTCTTTCAGAATACCTTCATTGGTGTTTCTGTCAGTCCAGCTTGCCTTCGTTAGCCTTCTCCGGAGCCACATTTCCGTCGCCTCTAAACACTTCCTATCCGACTTCACCAGGGTCCCGCTTTCACAGACCCACAGATTATGAACGACTTCATGTCTTTTTCTTCTCTATGCTAAATGCTCACTGGTAGCTGTCTGCTTTCACTGAACTCTCGTTCAGCGTTTTCAATTTCTTTTTTTCTAATTTTGATCAAATTTATTATTATGTTTTTCTGTTATTTCTTTCAATTTTGATGTACATATCTTTCTCATTTGGTACTGATTTACTATTATAATTTTGTTTTTCTTGAAATTAATTTTAAATTTAAATTTTTCATAATTCCTGAAAATTTAGAAAGCATATTTTGAAAATGTTTCCCACTTACATACACTGAAGCAATATCATCTGCAGATCTTATGCAGTAAATACGAATTCCGTCCACTTAAACTCCTGACTCTAATAACTTAATCTCTATTCTCATACATCCAGAAAAATGGTTCAAATGGCTCTGAGCACTATGGGACATAACTTCTGAGGTGATCAGTCCCGTAGAACTTAGAACTACTTAAACCTAGCTAACCTAAGGACATCACACACATCCATACCCGAGGCAGGATTCGAACCTGCAACCGTAGCTGTCGAGCTTCCGTTTTTGTATATATTTAATCTTGTTCTATCTTTCGAGCCAAGGCGTGCCACTTCGAAGACATTGAAAAAAATCGAACTTAAGACAGAAAAGCCAATAAGGCTCTTGACATTAACTTTTCTATCTTGAGAAAGTGCTCAGTGTCCTTAATCTAACGGTGTAATCCATTTACGTCTAAGTTAGGGCAAACAGCGCTCTATCACCGCAGCAGGAAGCAGCAAAAAGTGTCACAGCTTTTAATAAATTCTTCGCTGAAGCAAGATAATAATCTGTTAAAGAACTAAAAACAGAAATGCAATATGCTGCCTAGTTAACATTCGTGTCACAGCACTGTCTGTAGATAATTTACCAAAGTCTCCTGTTCCCCAGAAATAAATTCACTAATGCAAATAGAAACTTCTGTATGAGTCAGATCCCGGAAAGTAGTGAATCATCCAGTTGCTATTCAAGATAATAGTTGATGTTAATTTTGTCATTTACGTAGATACAAGATGGTTTTTGACATTAAAAACGAACTACAGATGCCGTCTGTAAAATGTCGTTCCCAATATTCCAATTTAGTGTGTTTACATGCGAAAACGCGTTTGTCACACGAGCAAAGTAACATCACACAGTATTCTCATCAGAAGCTTTTTTTTTTTTTTTTTTTTCCTATCAGGAAACAGGTAGCCAACGAAATTGGCAGTAGTTGTTGACGCATTCATTCCATCTCTTTAGAAAGATATTCAAATAATATTACAATAAAAGCCTAAATTTATATCATATTTTCTGTTTTAATTACTACTTTCAGCGTTTCTCTTAATTTTTCTGGTTTACCAACAGTTACGTGAGCTTCTCTACGTATAAAACAGTGCTGTCAATTCAGCTCACACGTTTGTCACACGAGCGAAGTAACACCACACAGTATTCTCATCACAAGCTTTTTTTTAAAATTTTGTCTATCAGGAAACAGGTAGCCAACGAAATTGGCAATAGTTGTTGACGCATTCATTCCATCTCTTTAGAAAGATATTCAAATAATATTACATTAAAAGCCTAAATTTATATCATATTTTCCGTTTTAATTGCTTCTTTTAGCGTTTCTCTTAATTTTTCTGTTTTACCAACAGTTACGTGAGCTTCTCAACGTATAAAACAGTGCTGCCAATTCAGCTAAGATACTTCATACGTTTGTCACACGAGCGAAGTAACATCACACAGTATTCTCATCACAAGCTTTTTTTTTTTAATTTTGTCTGTCAGGAAACAGGTAGCCAGCGAAATTGGCAGTAGTTGTTGACGCATTCATTCCATCTCTTTAGAAAGATATTCAAATAATATTACATTAAAAGCCTAAATTTATATCATATTTTCCGTTTTAATTACTTCTTTTAGCGTTTCTCTTAATTTTTCTGTTTTACCAACAGTTACGTGAGCTTCTCTACGTATAAAACAGTGCTGTCAATTCAGCTAAGATACTTCAAATGCTTTTGGTAGGTGAGATCTACCCGCAGAACTGGCGATACAATCAGAACCTCCGGAAGATGCACAAGGGTCCACAAGGAGAATTTTCTTCAGCAAAAATCACAAGCTGCACTGTCACTGGCGTGAGTAGGAATTTGAATATACTTGCCCGTAAACGTGTGATTGTGAACCCAGCCATTGATCGGTGTGTTAAAATGCTAGGTGCACTTGCGGGGCCCTTGAGAACCAGTAGGGACCAGAAGGCCCCTAAGCTGCCGACTGATTTTGAACTAATAGTTGTTACGTCGTTGGCGACCGTACGGAAATTCTTTCCCATACGTCGACTTCAAGATTATTTGAAGATCTTAGCAATTTCTTCGTCTCGTTCACGGCTAAATTATGTAAATTTCTTTATGTTTTCACCATTATTTAAGTTCTGTCTTACTTGTTAACAGTAACTACTTACAATTGAGTCCCATATATACCTGCTGGGACCACCATGTCTTATAGATCTTCTATAATCTTTCTTTCCTACCTTACCTTCTCTCTTAGAATTCAAATTATTATATCACCCATCGTTTTATATCAGTTTGCTACCAGATTAGCTACAATAATTTAAACGATCTGGACAGTACAATCACAGCACCAGTTGATAAATTTATTGAATCTAAAAGAAACTGGTTGCGGGCTCGAAAAAGCCAAACAAATTCCGATGTGTCCGTTATGGTATCACGAATTTTTAAACTATCAAACTATCCAGTTCCGTTAATTTCCGTTGTTGACACAGAGTTCGCTGCATTGGTCATTCAGAGATTCGCATTGTTACATCATCTTTAGAACATAAGGTGGACAAAATGTCTTTCATTTGCGACGACCCTTGATGACACCACAAATGTAGTAGAGTACAGATGGATTTCGTCTTCCTCGGAGGATTAGTTTGTAATTTTCCCGCGAGTAGCTAACCTCGGCTTTTCTAGAGGATAGAACAATTCAACCTTCCTCGAAGGATGGTTGATTCATTAGTCAATTTGTTACAATTTTCCCACGATTAGGTAGTCTCGGTCTTACAGTAATTTATGAAATATTAGTAAAAAAAGCGAGTAATTAAGAAAAATTATTTCGCAGATTTACAGTACAAACACAACTCTCAAAACATTCCGTATAAAATCGTAAAATTTACGGCTTACGGCGATTCCTATAATAAATGTGTCACATGCTTTTATATAATTATACGCTTCTGGCTTACACAGACCCTGAAGAAATCAAACGTAGTTAAAAACTATACTGCGGAAGGAGCGTCAAGACGAAGAGAAAAAAAAACTAAAACGTATAAGAACATGTATTCGGATAAGAGGAAACACAGGATAATATTATATGGGAATATTAAAAGAATGAAACCAACCAGGTTAATTACACAGATTGTGGAATTCTACGAAACTTGCAGTAAAGCAAAAATTGAAACAATAAAACGGATCGTTGCAATGAAGGCAGACCTGAAAGGGAAAAAGTGCCTCAACTTAAAACACAGTACTGGAAAAATTCAGGCAGAAAATTCACGACAGGATAGTTGGCCTGACGGAAGATCGAAACAGCTTGGTCTGACGCGCGCAACTGAAATAAAATGTTGTTATCGCATTTTGGCCGGAAGTCCCCCCTTTAGGGTTGTTCAGCCGCCTGCTGCAAGTTGCCAGTTCGGCGATATGCGAGTGGAATAAGATGATATGGAACGATTAGGACAATACAAACATCCAGTCCCAAAGGAAAGAGAATCTCCGATTCAGCCGAGAATCGAACTGAAGCCCCGCGATCTAGAAGCTAATCACTAGAGCACCAGCTGCAGACTGACGGCCGGGAAAAGCAATTTCTGAAAGTAATATGAGCCCAAAAGAAAGCGTGAACAAAGCGCTGAAAATGTCCCTTGTTTTACATTGCATGGTCCAGCGGGACTCACGCATGAGTAATCATAAATGACTAATGTATTAGACAAACACCACGTAAAAGGACTGAGAGGTAAACCTTTTATGACCTAATACTTATCCTATATTACCACTAGTTCTAACTGCAACGAAACTGAAATTCATAGCTTTCCTGTCACGTGTGGGAAGCCTGTCATCAAAAATATACCTGATCCTCACCAAGGACGAGTTTAAAAGGATTTTTCACCCTCCACCGACGGCAATAGCACTTTTGGGTTCCATTGAAGATGCCTTGATGCTCCGCAAGACTGCATACATGTTCCATTCAGCCTGTATTACGCTGTAACTGTTTATCACAAATGTCCGGCAAGACTCGGTACATACAATTCAGCACTTCTCACAGAACTCCACAAGACGAAGAAATAACCTTTCTGACAACGAAACAGAAGAAGTAGAAAATGTTAAATAGCGAAACGTGCAGTCTTCTTTTTGTCACATTTTTATTAGGTCGCTTTCTTACCTGTTTGGTACAAATTTAGCATTTGATGTGAAACTAACTTCCCAATAAGTTAGAGACCTGCAGCTTTAAGCACAGCTCAGAACTGGTTGACAGTGCAATACTAACTCACTTCCTCGTTTGTCTGATACACGGGCCTGGGGGTGACGGTGTAAAGGAGTGGTAACTAATGACGTTTTGACTGCATTGCAGGACCGATGTGTTTGTGCACAGCATCGAAATCGGTTCCACACGGTATATGAGCGGACGGTAACGGCTGAGCAGAGAGAGAAAAAGAGAGAGAGAGAGAGGGGGGGGGGGGGGGTAGAAGGGGAGATGGACGAGTTGGAAATCTTTTTAGTACAGATTTTTCAGTTGATTTAACTGACTTCGCAGTGAGCTACAGATTTGAAATTTTAAACACCGCTCAAAATTGGTTGGCAATGAAGCATTAATCCGCTTTCTTGTCTGGTGTGTCAGAGAGGGCACTTAACGTATCACTCCCATTTTACCCCCTATTCTGTTCCAGTCTCGAATTGTTATCGAGGAGAACGATTGTTGATAAGACTCTGTATCAGCCCAGCTCTCTCTAATTTGAACCTTCACAGCCATTTCACGAGATCTAAGTAGGAGGACCCAATACACAGATTGCGTCAGTTGAATTCTGAAAATTACCATGCGTGTGTTGTAATCTCATCAAAATGCTTAAATTGTTTGAAAATTTCACATAATGAAAACTAAAATACAGGCAATAACTATTTAATTAAATAAATTTTTAATATACCACGTTTTTGAGTTTGACTGCTGTATGGTGTGGCAGGTGGCAGTTGACGCAAAATAACGAAAAGTGTGAGGTGATCCACATGAGTTCCAAAAGAAATCCGTTGGAATTCGATTACTCGATAGATAGTACAATTCTCAAGGCTGTCAATTCAACTAAGTACCTGGTAGTTGAAATTACGAACAACTTCAGTTGGAAAGACCACATAGATAATATTGTGGGGAAGGCGAGCCAAAGGTTGCGTTTCATTGGCAGGACACTTAGAAGATGCAACAAGTCCACTAAAGAGACAGCTTACACTACACTCGTTCGTCCTCTGTTAGAATATTGCTGCGCGGTGTGGGAGCCTTACCAGGTGGGATTGACGGAGGACATCTAAAGGGTGCAAAAAAGGGCAGCTCGTTTTGTATTATCATGTAATAGGGGAGAGAGTGTGGCAGATATGATACGCGAGTTGGGATGGAATCCATTAAAGCAAAGACGTTTTTCGTTTTTTACGAAGTTTCAGTCACCAACTTTCTCTTCCGAATGCGAAAATATTTTGTTGAGCCCAACCTACATAGGTAGGAATGATCATCAAAATAAAATAAGAGAAATCAGAGCTCGAACAGAATGGTTTAGATGTTCGTTTTTCCCGCGCGCTGTTCGGGAGTGGAATGGTAGAGAGATAGTATGATTGTGGTTCGATGAACCCTCTGCCAAGCACTTAAATGTGAATTGCAGAGTAGACACGTGGATGTAGATGTAGACTAAAAATTTCAAAATAATTTCTCCTGGCCCCATGCAGATTCATAACCTCCAGAAAGTCCTGAAAATTTGTGATTGTGAAATTTTAATAGGTATGAAATTACTTGTAAGATTTAGAACAAGAAAATGTGAGACACGTTGTGAGTGTGTGGTTTTTTTTGTCAAGTTGCGCAGTGGATTGATCTAACAAGTACCCCTTGGCTCCTGCAAGAAACAATTTCCACCTCACACTATTACAGAAGTCAGACAGACTCTCCTAATGTACCAACAAGAACTGCTTGAAAAACATTCAGCAACAAATATCTTCTGGAGTCGTCCGCTGTAAGGAAAAGACACAAAAATATTGTATATTCTTACGTAACTAGCGGAATACTAGGGTACTGGAATATTGCTAGTTAGTGTAAGAAAAACATTAAACGAACGAAAAATATTATTTATTGCAAAAAAATCTGAGAAATCAAGTGAACTTTCTTCTTATAAATTAATAAATTTTCGGGTTCTTTTCGGAACAGTAAATTGCCTCTTATGGATAGGAATGCTGTTATTTTAATCGGTATGGAAAAGTTCTTTTCTCTCTTTTCTTTAAGAATGTTATTTACGCGGCAGAATGGCTGAGAGCCGCGCCTAAACAACTTGAATAACTTTTCTAGGTACGGTCAAGGCTGTCGCGTGAGAAATTTAGTGGAGTGTACTGTTAGGGAGGAAAGATGGGGCTCAAATACGCTTTAGCACACAATACCGTGAGCTGCGACGACTGCCGCCTGCGTCGCTCGTTGCTGACAAATAACACAACTATCTCTTTCTATCTGGATTGACCTTCGCCAATCAAACTCTCCCTACGCCTTGATGAAGTCAAGGTCTCCTATCCGCCACTAGTCTAACTATTGGCGTGGCACACCGCTCACATGACCAGTCCACCACGATGCCACTCAATATTCGCTCTCAGGCGTTTAACTAGTACTCTGTCGGTCTTCACACCGCACAATAAGTGTGGCAGCCAACGCAGTGAACAATGCTTAATCGAGAGCGACTCAATATAGAGTGTCACTCCGATTCGCTAATGACAGAGGCGCTCTCCCAGTGAAGTACTGAGGAGAGACATTGTTCCTCGCTCTTTGCGTGCACGTACGAGCGCACTCGATCTCGTTACGTGTTCCCGCTTCAAGAGCGGCAACGGAACGGCCCATTTTTCTGGAAAAATTGCAAGGGTATATCATTCGCTGTCTTCCCTCTCTCCTCTGGCTCTTTGTGTCAGAAATATTCCGCCAATCAGCGTTGCTCTTTTAAACGGGAGAATGACGTTTCGCTTAAGTCGACCAATGCGGAAATGTGTAGCATCTCCGTAAGGCGTATACTGTCCTCCTGTGAGAACTCCGTAACTACGCAGTCGGTCTGTCAAAAAATGCGTCTTCTGTGCGCTCCCACACAATGTAGCGGAATTTGCTTTTAAGTCGAACACGGGGGTCGTTACCCCTTCACTCTGGCAAAAGCTGTCCTCTCTCTGGGCGGTCGCTCTGGCCGAAGTAGGTGTGTGTTGACACACCCCTCTGAAGGGATGGGCCTCCCAGCGGGCTGGTTACCTCTTTAGAACGAAAATTCCTGTGGCAGTCATGTTGTGTACTCCAGCCTCGACTTTTTCAACCTCGCTGCGCACTTGAGATTTACTTATTAGATCTGCATATCGCTTACATGAATTCATACAAAATTGACTCTACCTTATCGAGTTTGGGTTCGAATGAAGCGTCTTGATGTGCAGAATATGATTGTGAGGACGGAGTATGTAAGAAATGAAGGTCAGGAGACCACGCCACCTTACAACGTGTAATACATAGACCTAACTGATAAATGAATAGTTCACCTCCTCATTATTACTTATTGCATACATCCAACGTTTTTCGTTAAGTCGTTCAAGTATTTTTGTAGCTGCTGTGAAACACCGTGGCGGGATAAAACTCTGTGCCAGGCGTTTGGCCTTTCGCATGGGGCGTGTTTTACCAGCTGAGCTATCCGAGCACGACTTATAACCCGCCCTCACAGCTTTACTTCAGGTAGTACATCATCTCCTACCTTCCAAGCTTCACAGAAGTTCTCCAGTACAATTTGCAGTACTACCACCACTGCAGGAGAGGATGTTGCGGAGGCACGGCAGAGTCAGAATTCCACAAACCATTTGCTGGGCTGTGGCTAGACCATGTATCCGCAATATCCTTTCTTCGAGGAGTGGTAGTACTGTATATTATGCAGGAGAGCTTCTGTGAAATTTGGAAAGTAGGAGATGAGATTCTGCAGAAGTAAAGCTGTGAGAACGGGTCGTGAACTGTGATCAGGTAGCTCATTTGTCCGGAAATGGCAAAACATCCGGGATTCGAGTCCCAGTCCAGCACACAGTATGAATCTGCTGGAAAGTTTCGTATCAGCACACGCTCCGCTACAGAGGTGAAATTTATTCCAAATTTTCATACCCATTGAAAATTCACAATCACAAATTGTCAGGGCTATCTGTATTGGTTTAAAATCTGTATGGGACTAGGAGAATTTATTTTATACTTTTTGTGCGATTTAAAAACATGGCATATTAAAAAAAACATTTTTGTTTACAAAATAGTTATTTTTTAATCTTCTCTGTTTCATCTATTAATCTTACCTGGTAAAGCGTACAGACTGACAGCAATAGTCTACTCAAAAATTGGTCGAACGACGGATTTAAAAGTCACTTCTTTCGTGGGTGAATTTCATTGCCTTACGAATCTTCGAATGACTCTTTCTTGCAACAGACTCTTCTACATCTGGTTGTATGTTACAGTTCCCCTTACATCGCTCAATATCGAATATATAAACATAATAAAGATCGAAATACAGGATGTCCCATAAAGAATGACCCGATTTTAAATAGAATTATTTATTAGGAAGAAGGGCTTAACACCAACAAATTGCATATTAAATTACTCAGAAAAGACAGAAGTTTATAAGAATCCATCATAAATGTTCAATGTGTCCTCCATTGGCTGCACGGACGACATCTAGCCGATAGCCGAATTCATCCCAAACTGAGCGTCACTGAAGCTACAGCAGCTGATATTCTGGTTTTTAGTTCATCATTGTCACAAGGTAAGGGAGGAACGTAAACACATTGTTTAACATATCCCCACAGGAAGAAATCACATGGTGTTAAGTCAGGGGACCTAGGAGGCCAAGAGTGTAATGCCTGGTCTCGCGGTCCTGTACGCCTATCCAACGTTGAGGTACGTTGGCATTGAGGAAACTGCGCTCGTAGCGACATCTAGCAGACTTTTTCTGAAACTCTAGACCATGCCGATTATATCTAGCACTGTTTCAGTTACCTAGTGCCATTTGTCTCAATATTATTACAAGTTCAAATAGCTTATTCTTTTTGTAACAACCTGTATGTATAATAGGCCACTGAGGAAGTTTCGAAAATCAAAGAAGCGAAACACGTCTGGTGGTTAAACAAACTGCCTCATTCAGTCCCAGACAAAGAGTTTGTACGGCATCAGTAGAAAGACTTACACATCTCAATCAACTTTTTTCCCTGCACATTCTACCCCTCTGCAGGTGTGCCCCAGGGCTCTGTCCTCTCCCCTCTCCTCTACCTCCTGTACACGGCAGATACGCCCCAACCCGCCCCTCCAGTACACCTCTTGCAATATGCAGATGACACCGCATTCCTCGCCCTCGCTCCTACCCTCCAACGGTCCCAACGCCTTCTCCAGAATCACCTTGACCTTTTTGCTGCATGGTGTAACCAGTGGCTCCTGAAACTCAACCCTTCCAAGACCCAGGCAATCATCGTAGGTCGTACCACTCGCTCCTTCCGGCTCCTGGATTTCTCCCTTACTGCCTGCGCCCGTCCTGTCCGCCTAACCCCCACCCTCACCTACCTTGGCCTCACCATTGACCGTCATCTCACCTGGATCCCTCATCTCCGCTCCATCCAATCCAAAGCCCACAACTGCCTCCGACTCCTCAAACTCCTCTCCGGCCGGACATGGGGGTTGCACATCTCTACCATCCTCCACACCTACAAATCCTTAATCCATCCCATCCTCTGTTATGCCAGTCCTGCCTGGATATCTGCCCCCCCCCCCCAAATTCTATAAGTCCCTCCAGATCCTTGAGCGTCATGCACTCCGCCTCGCCTTCTGTAAACGCCTCCCGTCCCCCACGCGGATCCTCTATGATCTCATTCCTTTCCCCCATCTGCTCCTATTCCTTGAACATATCCGCATCCTCTACACCTCCCGCCGTCTTGAACCCCCTCACCCCCTGGTTGCTCCTCTCCTCTCCGATCCCCGCCCCCTGCCCCGTCTTCACCGTTGTGTGCCCCCTACCCTCCATCTCTACACCCTTCATCTCCTTTCCCAAGGTGGCTCCCATCAACTCCCCCTCCCGGATGATGCCCTCTCTCCCTCCATTTATCCCTCCTATCAATTCTGATCCTCACTCCCCCTCCTTTCCTCTGTCCTTTTCCCGGGGTCCCTCTCCCCCCCTTCCATCCTCTTTCTTCCCCACCTCCCCTCTCTTTGCCCCCTTCTCTCCCCCGCGTCCTTTTACATTTCCCTCCTCTGCCTCCTCTCATTCCCTCTCGCGTCTGCCCTTCTCCCCCTTTATTAGTCCTCCCCCTCCTTGGTTTCCCCCCCTTTTCGTTTTTTCCTCTCCTCCCTCCTTGTTTTTCCCCCTACTCCAGGTCCCCCCACCCCATCTGCCTTGGGTCGGGAGTGCCATCTTTGTGCCGCCTTTTTCGTGCAGTGTTTTACAGTGTGTTTTGCCAGTGCGTGCTCCGTGTTGTGTCTTTTGGGAAGTGTAGCGAACAGCCATCATACTGTCGCTGGGTGTGCTTTTTATTACTTGCGAACAGAAACCAGACTGTCGCCATGTTTTTTAGTTGTGTGTCTACTGTGTTACCTGTCTGATTCCTGTGTCTTTTATCTACATTGCCAACCCCCTTTTGCTTTCTGTTTTAACTTTCCGCAATTTTACGCCATTTTTCACTTTAAATCGCCATTTTATCGCCTGTTTTTCCTTGTTTCTTTCTTCTTCCTTTATTTAAAAAAAGTCTGTAGGCTGTAGAGCAGTGTAGTAAGCTGCTGCCGGCCCGCCCCCTTCGGGTGGAATTGAAAATCAATAAAGAAAAAAAATCAACTTTTTATTAAGTTTTGCGCTACGTTTCGAGAGTAGCGCCCTCATCCTTGGATATAATCGGTCGAAGGTGTCTGTACCTGGTTGCAATGAAAAGTGTAGGCCTAATTTTGTATACACAGATGACATAAAACACAACTGACCACTGCCCATCACGAGACTGAATGCATTGAGGGCACGTGACGCAGCGAGGAAAGTATATAAGTGGATCAAAGACGAATCGGAAATCATTCTAGCGACGATTGCGGATGGGAAAAAGCGACCGTTTAAAACCGATACTGGTATTTTAGTTAATAATAGTCGGGTAAAAATAGGCGTAACAATGTGCTGTAGCTGCAAAACTAAACTTTTAGGTTTCTAAATAAAACTTTAGAAAACAAGTAATGTTTATTCGTTAAATTTCCATTGCTTTGAGACACTGAATTATTTTGAAATTGGGAATATCGATCAGCACTATTTTAACAAAATTGCCTACAGTTAGAAAGTAGCAGCAAACGCATGCCATAAAAATCAGTACAGTATTGCAGAGACAAGAATATAAGTGCTGCCTTGTGGCATGGCTTAGCAGACGAGACGCCTGCAATACGTAAGAGTTGGTGTAAAGTGTAGTTTCTGGCAGTCATCCTCGGACACCAGTTGTGTTACAGCATGACAGCCTCACTAGGCTGGAAATATTTTACGAAGTGCATTAGCAGTGAAGTAAAATGCTCCATTTTGTTTTAGAAGATTAAAAACGGGAGGTGGCACAACAAAGTTGCCGGCGTGATACAAGACCATCCACACTGTTCCTTGAAAGAAAAGGTAAATTTCATTACACATAATTTTATTGGCGTGATATAAACTTGGGATAATAACTGACCGTTAATTTTTTGGTTGATTCAGGGTGAAAAATTGATACCACCCAAGAATGACGATGCAGGGAAGTCATCACCTTGCGATCTTTGGCTCACGCCATCGCCGGGCCGGCAATCTCCTTGTAATCTTTGCTCGAGACGATGAGACTGATTTCTGCCATAACCTCAGTCTCATATGGACCGTGATCTCCCAGTCGTTCATCTTCATTAGAATTATCGATCTTTGCTCAAAGTCTACGTTTAATACTGGAAATAATAGCAGTAAAAAACCGAAAATCATTTATTACAGGAACAGGTTACATAGAGCGGTATCGATAGTTAGGTTAAAGAGACACGGGAAGAACCGGTGTGACCGAAAAGTGGTTGTTTCAGCAATAACCGCCATCCCTAGGAACGATAGGCATTACAGGTAGGAAAATCCACTGACAAAGCGACTTTGAGAAAGAGCAGAGTGTTATGGCCCGCCACCCTGGAATTTGCGTCACAGAAATGGCGTAGCTGGTCAGCTGTTGGCGTGCTATAGTCGTGACTCTCTATGGAGAAGGGCTTAAGGGCGGCGGAACCACTAGTCGGCAATAAGGAGTAGGGCTGCTAATATTTTTAAAAATATCGGGAATCCGATATAACGATATTTAAAAAGTATATCACCCATTGACGTGACGAAAAAGTATCGATATGCCAATATATCGATGGAAAAAATATCGACGCACCGGCCTATAAAAATATCGGCTGCACATTGTGTATTTCAGTATTGATTTGTTATCAGATATTCTGTACGTCAAGAAGGTAGCAGCCTGCTTATCCCGCTTAGAGCAAGAATTGAAAGGAAAACGGTGCTCGTTCACACTTGGCAATAACAACTTTGCTGACAATGGCAACTGCATGTAAGTGACACAGTAAAAGGTGTTCGATGGGTCCGTCCTTCGAATTCGTCACATGTCGAATTTGTGCGGAACACTTCATGTCGACCTCCCTGTTTCCTTCATTTCGGGAAACACCAGAGACCTAGCAGTTGTAGCGTCAATATTGCGTGGTGAAGCTAAACGTTGCAGTTTTCGTTGGTAGCGCCGAGCACCGATTACGTCAGCATTTCCCCTCACAGCTCTCCTCCGACCGCGAAGATTGTTGTGACTTGGCAAGACAGCCAAGCCACTATGAGGTAGCCGAAAGGCACGCGTTTAAGCTCACGCAGGCTGGCGTGAGGTCTGGAACAGTTAAAGGAGTTGAGTCTAGTAAAGAAAGTACGTAGCTTCTGGAATACTTAACTTTAATCCATAATTGGTAAACATCGGTCTGATGGTACATGCATCACAAGATAAATAGCAAATGATAATGGCGCCTTGGTAGGTCGTAGCTAATGACGTAGCTGAAGGCTATGCTAACTATCGTCTCGGCAAATGAGAGCGTAATTTGTCAGTGAACCATCGCTAGCAAAGTCGGCTGTACAACTGGGGCGAGTGCTAGGAAGTCTCTCTAGACCTGCCGTGTGGCGGCGCTCGGTCTGCAATCACTGAGAGTGGCGACACGCGAGTCCGCTGTATACTAATGGACCGCGGCCGATTTAAAGGCTACCACCTAGCAAGTGTGGTGTCTGGCGGTGACACCACAAAGATCAGTCTCGTCATTTACATTTTTGTTCATCAGTTTCAGCAACTGTTTTTGAAGAATACCGACGTGAAGAAATAGCACGCTAGTTGCGTTAAAACTGTTTTTTTTTTTTTTATGCAACTGGTGTGCTATTTTTTCACATTGGAATTCTTGTTATTCCACTCACACTGCCACACGGCAGTGCAGTCGGACTTCTTCTTTGTGCCTCCTATGCTTGCTTCACACAGTCAGAGACAGACTGCATGTGATGAAAGCTCAGACCCCTTCACATAGTGAAGGTAAAATTTTAAAAGAACAATTTCAAATATTTACCGAAAATTGCGAAAAAATGTGATATAATATAAAAATATCGGCACTCGATACTGCCGTCCTGATATCGATATATCAGAGAAATCTCTATCACCGATATGTATCGATATATTGTGCAAAAAATATATCACCAGCCCTAACAAGGAGTTGGACGCCAACACCCCATCACACAACGTGGAGATCGGAGGATTCTCCGGTCTACAAAGTAGAATAGGTGTCGATCTGTGGCACATCTGACCACAGAGAAGAATACGTCGCACAGACCACCGCTACGTGTTCCCGTGTTGATCCAACGACGTCGTCAGTTACCTTGCAGTGGGGCCTAGGTCACCGACACTGCACCGTGGATCAACGGACACGTGTCACCCGGTCGGTCGACCCCAGCTCCCCTCCCCACCCCCACTCTCTCTCTCTCTCTTTTTTTTTTCGCCAGGTCGATGGTCGTGTCCGGACACACTACATCCAGATGAATGACTGCTCCAAACATACACTATGCCACACATGCAGATCGGCGGGGACATTATTGTGCTGTGGCGCGCATCCTCCTGGGCTTCCATAGTCACGCCGCCGAATCGCTGCTGTATTGCTTTAAATAGGTGAATTTATGCAATGTTAACTAGATGATCGTAATATTGTAGACCAGTGTATATATTAGGACTCTGCGGCATGCAGCTTATTGCAACAACTTTCTAAGTAAAACACAGAGCAAACCTCTCGTTCCAGCAAGTAAATGTTTGTACACCCTTATTCCTCACGCCACCGTACGGTGTGTGGTGAAGGGTACTTCTGGTTCGAATATCTGTTTCCTGTGTTCTCTGAGAATGAGCTTTGGAAAACCTCCGTACGAACTTTACTTTCTCTTTTTTCCGTTCCGCAGTCACTTCACCCGACGTAGACGATGTGGGAGGAAGTAGTATGTTGCCCGCCTCTACCTGGAATCGTGAGTATCTGCAGAAATCTATCCAGAGGAGAGAGGTAGGAAGGGGAACTTTATACAGCAGTTCCTGAAGTCGTAGTCCTGCCTCACTGTAATGAGTCATGTAATGCTGCTAAACAAGAAGTTAAGAGAAATCACGGGAAATCATTTCTAGAAGTGTATTCCATAATAAATAACAACTCTGTACTTGACATTCCCTGGGGTGTGAGTAGGGGGGGGGGGGGGGGGGGAGAGAGAGAAAAGGAGGGTGTAGCACTGTATCAAATGCCCTGTCTTACCCCAACTCCCGGACGGCTGTTCTTGAAACGCACAATGCCAAAATTTTAATAGTAGGCCTAAACCTCTTCACGGTGCACATCGCCTGTCTTGCAGCGTCTGCCACTACAGGTCGTTCATCTTTTCTATAAAGCCATCGCACATGCTCTAAGATGCAGCGGCGAAGCGCATCGCTCTTCATTGGATATTCTCTATCTCCTGTATTAATACAAGCTGTTAAGCTACCAAGAATGGTGAGCAATAATGAAGAATCGCTAGAACAAATCCTCAGGAAGCCACTTACATCTTCTACATCTAAAGCCTGCAAATTTAACTAAATACAATTACGAATAACTTAAACTGCAACGCTCGCATAGATAATGTTGTGGGGAAATCAAACCAATGTCTACGATTTATTGGCAGAGCACATAGAAAATGCAACGGGTCTCATAAAGAAATTGCCTACACTACGCTTGTCCGCCTCTCCTGGAGTAATGTTGCGCGGTGTGGGATGCACATCAGATAGGACTGGCAGAAGACGAAGAAGGGCAGCTCGGTTTGTGTTATCGCGAAATACTGGAGAGAGAGCTACGGGTACCATACGCGAACTGGGATGGCACTCATTAAAACAAAGGCGTTTTTCGTTGCTTCTCACGAAATTTCAATTGCAACCTCTTCACAGAGTTTTCTTCTGACTACATAGGGAGAAATGATCACTATAATAAAATTATCAAAATTAACGCTCACAAGAAAAGAACTAA
Source organism: Schistocerca serialis cubense (assembly GCF_023864345.2). NCBI lineage: Eukaryota > Metazoa > Arthropoda > Insecta > Orthoptera > Acrididae > Schistocerca > Schistocerca serialis. Next base: position 106,033,771 of record NC_064643.1, on the reverse strand, counting down.
GTGTTAGTTTTCCCGCTCACTGTTCGAGAACGAACGGTAGAAGAATACATTGAAAATGGTTCAATTAACCCTCTGCCAGGCATGTAACAGTGAATTGCAGAGTAACCATGTAGATATGGATGGATGCGTAAAATTTTCTTATTATTCTCTGTACGAATGTCAGTCACGCATATTTTCCCTATAACTTTTTTTTACGCTGTCATTACATTTTAGATAGTACCGAAAAGTTACTACCGGAAGATCACTGAGAAACACGACTAAACAAGCTATGGAAAAACTAGATTGACGCGAATTGTTTCTTGATTTTGTTTTATAACATTAACTGACGCAGTGTCCATCAAATAGTTTTACGTGGACGAAATAGGAACTGATCTTCATGGTGATTGTTATTGTCTGGGGAGTTAACAGTTTACCGGAGGAGGTCCCTGCCAAGTTTATTATCTTATTACATAACACAACCTTAAGAAAGTTCTTAAATATGTACACTGAGGTGACAAGTCATGGGACAGTGATATGCATATATGCGCGTACACAGATTTTAAAAGGGCAGAGGATAGGCGGAGGTGTCATTTTTACTTAGGCGATACATGTGAAAAGGATTCCGACGGGATTCTGACCGCACGACGGGAATTAACAGACTTTGAACGTGGAATAGTAGTTGCAAATAGACGCCTGGAACATTCCTTTTGGAAAATCGTTAGCCCGCATCTCGTGGTCGTGCGGTAGCGTTCTCGCTTCCCACGCCCGGGTTCCCGGGTTCGATTCCCGGCGGGGTCAGGGATTTTCTCTGCCTCGTGATGGCTGGGTGTTGTGTGCTGTCCTTAGGTTAGTTAGGTTTAAGTAGTTCTAAGTTCTAGGGGACTAATGACCACAGCAGTAGAGTCCCATAGTGCTCAGAGCCATTTGAACCATTTGAAAATCGTTACGGAATTCGATATTCTGAGATCCACAGCGTCAAGAGTGTACCGAGAATACCAATTTTCGGGCATTACGCTCTCACCACGGACAGCGCAGTGGTCGGCGGTCTTCCCTTAACGACCGCGAGCAGCGGCGTTTGCATAGGGCTGCCAGTGCTAACAGACAAGCAACACTACGTAAAACAACCACAGGGATCGATGTGGGACGAACAACGAACGTATCTGTTAGGGCAGTGCGGCGCAATTTGGCGTTAATGGACTATGGCAGCAGACGACCGACGCGAGTGTCTGTGCTAAGGCACGACATGACCTGCAGCGCCTCATCTGGACTCGTGAACATATGGACTGGACCCTTGACGACTGTAAAACCGTTGCCTGGTCAGATGAGTCCCGATTTCAGTTGGTAAGAGCTGATGGTAGGGATCGAGTGTGGCGCAGATCCCACGAAGCCATGGATGCTGGTTGTCAACAAGGCACTGTGATGACTCAATAGTGGCGTGGGCTGTGTTTACCTGGAGTGGACTGGTCATCTGGTCTAACTGAATTGATCATTCACTAGAAATCAGCTACTTGCAGACGATCTGCAGCCATTCAGGGACTTCATGTTCCCAAACACTTAAAAAAAATGGTTAAAATGGCTCTTAGCACTATGGGAAGTAACTTCTGAGGTCATCAGTCCCCTAGAACTTAGAACTACGTAACCCTAACTAACCTAAGCACATCACACACCTCAGTGCCCGAGGCAGGATTCGAACCTGCGACTGTAGCGGTCGCGCGGTTCCAGACTGCAGCGTCTAGAACCGCTCCGCCACCTCGGCCGGCCTAAACACTTCACTGAACCACAATTGTTCGCATTTGGTTTGAAGAACATTCTGGGGAACCCTAGAGAATGTTATGGCCACCCACATCGCCCGACACGAATCCTATCGAACAGTTATGGGACATAGAGAGGTCAGTTCATGCACAAAATCTTGCACCGGCAGCACTATCGTTATTATGAATGGCTATAGAAGCATCAGTAAATAAAGATTATTTTGAACACTCCAGCTTCCACGGAAAAATGCAGTAGGCTCGGACGTCAGCAGAAGTAGCTAGAGTAGTCTTACTCGCCGAACGACCACTTTTACTAGAAAACTGGATATATATTTGGTGTTACAGATCTTTTTTTTAAAAAAGAAGGAAGAACATAGTTCATATGCAGGGTTAACCTGAACTCCACAGACAAAATTTCAGAGTGTTCGAACTAATCTTTATTTACTGAAATAACAGTGAATTTTCCAAAGAACGAGGCTGCACATTCAACAGAAACTATTAGCATTGTATTCGTATGTTTCCATTCCAGCGGTACAGCACAGCGAGGAGGTATGTCACAGTTGCGACTTTTGAACTTTGTCTCACGCATCAACGCGAGCTGGGGACACTTCTAAGACACTTTTCCACTAATATAGCAGTGCACGGAGTCGTCGGTCCACCCGTTAATAACTTCATCGCCGAAACCGGTGCAAACACATGTAATAGCAATATTTCGCGCGTCACCAAGGCTTGGAATTCGTGGGCTGCATCACAGTTCGTGAGTTTCCACATCTGAAACCCTCTTCGCACCGATGCGAGTGGATGCGAGGACAAGCGAAGAAGCATTCGCAGAAAATTTGCCATTGTTCAGTGCCATTCGCTTGTATGTGTGATACTGAAGGGAATCTGTGGGTACTCAAAATAACTAACGTAGGCTATGAACGCTGCGTCAGTGTTTTCTGGCGCCAACAATTGGCACACAGGATACAACGCTATACAATTAGAGCCACGGTACAAAATTTTGATATTCAGAGAGGATATATTGTATGGCGAACGCAAGGTTTTTGACGAAGTAATCAAAATGGAGTTTGAAAGGAAGAATTTAAGTGTCTCAACTTGTATGAAACCGTGAAATGTGTCCTGGTAGTGTTCTTAGGACTGAAGTGCAGCGTCACCTTTCCTTAATATCAATACAAAACTTTGCACTTATGTCAGATGTTTTTACCTGTCTTCTCATTGCAAGTGAAGGGGAAAATTAAAGGCATAACACTAGAGTCGTAAAACTACGAGAGGATATTGTACGGTAGTTTTGGAAGTAGCATTGGTCACTTAAGTCCGTACCCGCGTTACCTGTATGTCACGTGTGTTGCATACCTATCGGGCGTTGCCTCGTAGCGACCATTTTCTTTATGTATGAGGTCAGTGTCTTTCTAGATTCCCCTTGAGACTGGGAATGGTGAACCATCTAGAAACTGAGTGAGGGCATATAATGGGCTGTGTAACCTATAGTGCATTTTTGGTTTACATAGTTACCTTCCTGTCTGTTACTTAAAAGTAAACAGTATTTAGTTCAGGATTTAAAATCAAATTGTTGATTTGTAGCGTGAAACAGTGGGATGTTGCAGTAAAGATAACGGAAAAACGTAGATTTAACATATAGCGCTAGGAAACGCAATTTCCTCAACAAAAAGTAGAATAAAGAACTGCAACAAGAATATAACAAACATCGCTTCAATACTTCGTCGAACTTATATAAAACATGTCTCTGTTATTCTGAAACAACTTTCGCATTTATCCATAGAAACAGGAAACTCTTGCCTTTGATTCAAGTGGTTCAAATGGCTCTGAGCACTATGGGACTTAACTGCTGTGGTCATCAGGCCCCTACAACTTAGAAATACTTAAACCTAACTAACCTAAGGACATCACACACATCCATCCCCGAGGCAGGAGTCGACCTGCGACCGTAGCGGTCGCGCGGGTCCAGACTGTAGCGCCTTGAACCGCTCGGCCACTCCGGCCGGCTCTTGCCTTTGATCTGGATGAAGAACGTTCTGCTTCATACAATAAAATAATGATTATAGCCCATGCATAATTTTTTGTGTTGGTGCATGGAAACTGTACTTGCATCAGAAGTAATTGCTTTGGTCACATAAAATCGCAATCAACTAATCTTTATTACTTACTGCATGCAATTTACATCCTCTAAGGATAGAACATACAGAATGGACTAACACTGAATGATGTGCGTTTCTAATTATGCGCATAAGAAAAAAACAAACAAACAAAAAGACAAAAGCCACCGTCTCCCAGTTTCTCTCTCACAATTCATTTCTGGTTTTTTTTTCCCCACCAATGCAACCAATACTACCGGTAAACTTGCTGTCTACCACATCATTTAGACCCGTGTAGTGTACCAAAACTACCGAACCGCAGTTGTGGTAGAGAGCAACTCTACATAACACCAATTACCGACGACAGTCATAACATGAAGAAAGGCTGTCATTTATATTTCCGATATTAGCAGTGACTGTTTCGAACTTCATCAATTGCTATACACGGTGATTCAATCGCTGTCGTTTTATGCAATCCGCAATGTTATATCCTATACAGGATCTTTTTATACAGTACTGGCCATTAAAATTGCTACACCACGAAGATGACGTGCTACAGACGCGACAGGAAGAAGATCCTGTGATATGCAAATGATTAACTTTTCAGAGCATTCACACAAGGTTGGCGCCGGTGGCGACACCTACAACGTGCTGACATGAACAAAGTTTCCAACCGATTTCTCGTACACAACCAGCAGTCGACTGGCGTTACCTGGTGAAACGTTGTTGTGATGCCTCGTGTTAGGAGGAGAAATGCGTACAATCACGTTTCCGACTATGATAAAGATCGGATTGTAGCCTATCGCGATTGCGGTTTATCGTATCGCGACATTGCTCCTCGCGTTGGTCGAGATCCAATGACTGTTAGCAGAATTTGGAATCGGTGGGTTCAGGAGGGTAATACGGAACGGCCTCGCATCACTAGCAGTCGAGATGACAGGCATCTTATCCGCATGGCTGTAACGGATCGTGCAGCAACGTCTAAATCCCTGAGTCAACAGAGGGCGACGTTTGCAAGACAACAACCATCTGCACGAACAGTTCGACGACGTTTGCAGCAGCATGGACTACCAGCTCGGAGACCGTGGCTGCGGTTACCCTTGACGCTGCCTCACACACAGGAGCACCTGGGTGCACGAATGGCAAAACGTCATTTTTTCGGACGAATCCAGTTTCTGTTTACAGCGTCATGATGGTCGCATCCGTGTTTGGCGACATCGCGGTGAACGCACATTGTAAGCATGTATTCGTCGTCGCCATACTGGCGTATCACCCGGCGTGCTGGTATGGGATGCCATTGGTTACACGTCTCGGTCACCTCCTGTTCGCATTGACGGCACTTTGAACAGTGGACGTTACATTTCAGATGTGTTACGACCCGTGGCTCTACCCTTCATTCGATCCCTGCGAAACCCTACATTTCAGCAGAATAATGCATGACCGCATGTTGCAGGTCCTGTACGGGCCTTTCTAGATACAGAAAATGTTCGACTGCTGCCCTGGCCAGCACATTCTCCAGACCTCTCACCAATTTAAAACGTCTGGTCAATGGTGGCCGAGCAAGTGGCTCGTCACATTACGCCAGTCACTACTCATGATGAACTGTGGTATCGTGTTGAAACTGCATGGGCAGCTGTACCTGTACACACCATCCAAGCTCTGTTTGACTCAACCAACAGAGGTGGTTGTTCTGGGTACTGATTTCGCAGGATCTATGCACCTAGATTGTGTCAAAATGTAATCACATATCAGGTCTAGTATAATATATCTGTCCAATGAATTCACGTTTATCATCTGCATTTCTTCTTGGTGTAGCAATTTTAATGGCCAGTAGTGTAGGAAATTTGACGTAGTTAAGTACTGGGATACATTTTTGCTGCAGACCACTGTTTTCGTGTTACTGAATAAAAACGCACGAAAGTGAAGTTCATAAGCACCTCCACCCAAAACTCAACCGATACAAGACAGGATTTCCAACATGTGTTTCGTTCCACTTCCTCCTACCACTGGACAAAAATTTCGGACTACATGAATTATTCCCAGTATTCGACCTGAAAAGGTTTCTACTGATTGGGCTACAGCGGCACCAGCGTAGATGGCAAGTTCGTTAACATTATTAATTTAAACGTGCCCGTGAAGGTAATGGAAGAAGAATTAGTTTTGTAAACTTTACACTAAAACTAATTACGTTGGCAATTCGATCCAAAGTAGTTTCGTAGCCAGAAGGCCTGACAAGTACAAAGATGTAACTGTTTCCTTTATGGTATTAAAATTCACGAAATTGTTAGGTAAAATTTACACAAACGTGCAATTTACAATTTGTCAGTGCTCGTCTGAGCCGGTGGCGTACCAGCGCCAGTAAATGAGACGAAGACAGATAGAATGTGCAAAATAATTTGTGCAGTTGGAAATTTTTATACAGTGGTAATAGGGAGTGCCACGAAAAACATACCAGAAATCCTGACTTGTGAGTGTTGCAGTAGGACTGCGTTTGAAGGTCACTTTTCTACGTTTCTTCTTGAAAAACTTGAAAAGTACATCCTCTGGCGATAACGTTTCCCAGCACAACATTTAAATTTGGATTGACTGATTGTTCCGTTGGTTCTTGGTAGAATATTTCATACATTATGAATGAAACTCACACAACACTGATGTAATATTCCACAATGCTTATTATTTGTTACATGAGCCTGTTTTCGGCGCTTACTATCATCAGCTACACAGGTAAGTATGTGGTGCAGTGAAATTTTGTTGGATCAAAGATTTTAAACTAGAGCATTTACAGGATATCTCCGTTTCCACAGCTTAAAAATGTTAATGTTAGAATTAGGACTAAAACAAGAGGGATTATTTCAGAGTAAATGACATGTAACATTATTTCACTAAAATAAAATATGTGACACATCAACTAATAAACGATAGAAAAATTATAACATTTGTAGAAAGAAGAAAATAATTGAACAATAAATTTTGGTGACTTTTTGTAAAGATGTGGCTGAACAATATTGCTTGTTATACAGTAAACACAAACGTTTCTATGTACCATGTCTTCAGACAAAATATATTATTTGAAAATTTGTAAATGGAATTTAATTATAGCATCAGACTTAATCATATCGCATGATAATAACCGTGCCGGCCGGTGTGGCCGAGCGGTTCCAGGCGCTTCAGTCTGGAACCGCGCGACCGCTACGGTCGCAGGTTTGAATCCTGCCTCGGGCATGGATGTGTGTGATGTCCTTAGGTTAGTTAGGTTTAAGTAGTTAAGTTCTAAGGGACTGATGACCTCAGATGTTAAGTTCCATAGTGCTCAGCGCCATTTGAACCATTTTTGACAATAACCGTAACTTAAGTATATGTATCTTCTTTTCAGAGTCCGTAAAGAAAGGTTTGGTGACGAATTGTTCGCGGGTAGAGCAACTGATTACATTCGTGATCTTTCTCTTCTTTTGCTTGTGCCTTTGTCCCGCAGTTTTCGCAGGGTCGACATGGCTATAATCGGATTTGGGATGGCTAAATTCAAGGGGTGGCTGGATGCCCTTCGTTTCACCAGCTGTCTGCGTCTAGTGTAAATCATGAAATAGTGCGAACTTGTTTCAGATGTCTGCGATTCGTGTAACTGAAGCGGGACGTGAGAACCAGCCCGGTATTCACCTAGTGGGATGTGGAAAACCGCCTAAAAACCACATCCACACCGGCTCTCGCCGTTAATCCGCCAGGCGGATTCGATCTGGGGCCGGCGCGCCTCCCCGAGTCCAGGAAGCAGCGCATTAGCGCTCTCGGCTAACCCGGCGGATCGTTCGTGTTCTCTCACTACCTATTTTCAATATCGCTACTCAGAACCACCCTGAGATCGAGTTGTCGGTCATTTCTTTTCATTCCTTGCGCATAATTTTTACATAAGAATCATGTTAAGTTGATTGGTCAGTTACCTTTGAACCACAACGTCGGCAGTCGGCTCGGTGGCAGATTTAATATCGTGTCCCACGATACTAATAGGCTGTAACACGAGAATTGCGAGAATACGTAATTTACACCGTTTGACAGTAATCATTAATTTCATTTATCTACTTTTCTCGCGCAGATTTGCCATCTATGAACGTTTCTCTCAACCGTCACGGAATTCCATAATAATCAGTATTTTTATTTGCCGTGACGAATTGGAAAAACTTTTCGTAATAGTGCAGGTCCGCGAAGTACGGAGAATGTTAAAGTGCAATAGAACATACAAAATTTCTTGAAAATGTAATTTTTTTACAAACTCATTAAATAACTTCTCCCATTTATGTATGAAAAATTATATTCCCTATAATCAGTGGTCTCCAAACTTTTTAGTCCGCGGGCCACATTGACTCCTACACGAAGTCATAAGGGCCAAGATCTACCTAGTGGGATTAAAGCACCCTATCACTCCACGATCACCGTAATGTAAGGCTAAAGGAAAGATGAAATCACAAAAATCAAGGGTTGTGGGAATAGCTAGCACTGAAACGAACTACGATTTTTATTTAATTACATAATTTTGATTGGTGGACGTACCTGACCGAAATTCTGGTGTATTTCGTTCTGGCGAATTTCACCGACAAAAACGTATGTCACTGCACATTCTTCACGAAAGCGTCCTGCAAAGTTAACGAAATCTCAAAATCATTGTTAGCAACACTATTACTGCAAGACGTAACAGAGGTAGAGTATGTCGACGCATTGTTATTTCAAGCGGCGCAACAATAAGTTTAGCTATGTAGCCTTGTAGCGAGTAGCAGAGCCAATGTCGCGGTCTATTGGTGGCGATAGGCCTCGAAACTCAATTGTTGGCAGTATAGGCAGCACCTCAAATATTTGGCTGGCCGGATACCGGGGACGTCCGGCTAGCTAACGCGGGCCGGTTTGACGGCCCTCGTGGGCCGGTTTCGGCCCGCGGGCCGTAATTTGGAGACCCCTGCTCTATATGACCACCCAATGACGCGCGGCAACGAGCAATGCGTTCACTGAAGTTCTCGATGACGCGTTCACAAACATCTGGTAGGATGCCGTTAATAACCCCTTTAATTTCATCCTTTAATTAGTGTATTGTTTGTGGTTCGTTCACGTATCCTTTTGATTTCGCAAATCCCCACAAAAAAAAGAGGTTGCTACGCAAAGAGAATATTTTTTGAGGAAACGTTTCATTCAGCATAGCAATCGTTTCACGGGATGTGTGAAATGTCTTGTTGAAACCAAAATTCGTCATTTTCCATCAATGAGAGGGAAAAACCAATCAGAAAGCATGTTTCGGTAAAGGTTGCCGCTCACACTAACGGCAGCTCCCTTATTTTAAAAAAAGTACGGGCCAATCACTAGTCTTGTTCAGAACCCACACCATAAGGTCGTCGCCACGAGGGGTAGCCGCGTGGTCTTAGCCGCCTTGTCACAGTCAGCGTGGCTCCCTCGGTCATGGCTGTCTGCGCTGTCCTTAGGGTAAGCTAGTTTAAGTTAGATTAAGTAGCGCGTAAGCTTAGGGACCGATGACCTCAGCATCTTGGTCCCATAATACTTTGCTACAAATTTCCAAAATTTCCCTTAAAGTCGTGCGTTGTGGATGCATCTCATGTTCGCCAATCACTCGCGGATTTTCGTCACCCCAAATTCTGCAGTTCTGCTTATCGATACACCTACTGCGTCGGAAGCGCGCCTTATCTGAGAAAATTATTCTTTTTTTTGCGACGTTCTCGTTCTCTGCTTGTCAAGCCAAACCCCACTGAGCAAATCGATGTCTCTTTCCACGACTGCAGGCTTTAACTCTAGAGGAAGCTTAATCTTGTACGCATGCATTTTCAGACCTTTTGAAAGGATTTCATGCAGTGAACTCGGTGATAAATTCAATTCTTCAGCTCGTCGGCGAACCGATTTCCCGGGGTTTAAAGTCACTTTGTGACGCGCGATACCAGCGTTTTCTTTTGTCCCAACAGATGGCGGTCGTCCTGTTTTCTTAACGTTTGAAACAGAAGCCGTGTTCTCAAACTTCCGAATCAACTTCAGAACTGATGATTCAGTTGGAGCAGCATTACCTCCGAGTGTCACTCGCAATTCACGAACCGTTGCTGTGGGACTTTCACTGTTGTTGTAATAACTTTTTATCACTTGGATACGTTGCTCAGTTGTCATCTGCTCCATGACGAAAATAAACATCGAACAACGATGCTCACCACACAAAAGTCGACATAAGAGTTCTCTGTGCATGGTTCCGCGTCATAATGCAAACAACTACTGCTGCTGGAGAAAAACCAACGTTTCGGCCACGCTTGCAGTGGCCCTCTTCTGGGCCTAATGGTGCGTTCTAGCTATGCAGTGTCCTTCATATTTTGTTGTTACTGTTCAGTGCGCGTGTCATTACATCATAATTTTAAAAAGGTAATTAGTTTAATTGGTCACTTAAGGAAGAAGGAGAGGGAACTTTATTTTAATAGGTCATTGCGGTGGAGGGAGAACGTGACCTCTGTTGTCCGTTGGCTCTTGTGTTGTGTACCATGATTGGTGGTCACCGTCGAATGAGAAGTTGGCTGCTGTTTATCTTTTCCCTCCACCGCAACAACCTATTAAAATAAAGTTCCCTCTCCTTCTTCCTTAAGTGACCAACGAAACTTACTACCTTTTTAAAATTATGATGTAATGGCATGCGCAGTGAACAGTAAAAACAAAATATAAAGGACACTGCATAGCTAGAACGCACCAGTAGACGCAGAAGAAGGCCGCTGCAACCGTGGCCGAAACGTTGGTTTTTCTACAGCAGCAGTAGTTTTTTACTTTATGACGCGGTACCATGCACAGAAAACTTTCATGTCGACTGACTCTGGCCGCGGAAGCCTACGCAGTTACACACAAAAGTTGTCAGGTTACTAATTGGAAGGATCGCAGATAACAAACGTGAAGAAACCAAAAGGCAACGTTTCAATGCGCCGAGGTGGAGAGGGAGCGAACTTAAGTCTGATGGTTCTCTAAATGACACTCGCATTCGGGAGGACGAAGGTTCAATCCCGCGTCCGGCCATCCTGATTCCTGATTTAGGCTTTCCGTGATTTCCCTAAATCGCTCCAGGCAAATGCCGTGATGGTTCCTTTCAAAGGGCACCGCCGACTTCCTTCCCCATCCTTCCATAATCCGATGTGACCGATGACCTCGCTGTCTGGCCTCCTCCCCCAAAAGAACCCAACCCTTTCTAAAGGACCAACAACTAGAGGATCACGGGAGAAAGCAAGCGACTGCGAACCGAACAAGACCGACTGCCGTTTGTTCACGCGCGTCTCCTGTGCGCACGAGAGGGAGTTCATATTCGCTGTTGTACGTTCGCCTGTGTTCGCTTCGGTTGGGCTTGCAACAGGAGGAGTGGATTGTTGCAATCGAAAGAAATACCACCAGCCACGCTTTCCGCACTCACGTGTATCGTGAGGTACTGAAGCAGACTTTTTTATGAGCGGAGGGACGCCCCCTGCATCGCGTGCCGTGCTCGGCTGAGCGCACGACGCGCCGCGGCTCCGCCCCCACCACTCGGCAAGTGTATCCGATCCCCCGCGGCCGGCCAATGGGGAGCGCCCCGCCGCCCATTGGCAACTGGCAACATTTGTGTCTACTGCAACATTGGCCGGGGGGCGGGCAGGGGGCGTGGTGTGTGGCGGCTGCAGCCACAGGCGGCGGCGGAGGCGGCGGGCGCTGCCAGCCAACGCGGGGGGACGCCCCGACGGACCAACGTCACCTTCCTGTTTCAAGCGTGTGTTAAGTCTAGTTTGCACGAAGGCATTGGGTTGCGCCATTCGTTCCGTACCGAGCGAGGTGGCGCAGTGGTTAGCACACTGCACTCGCATTCGGGAGGACGACGGTTCAATCCCGCGTCCGGCCATCCTGATTTAGGTTTTCCGTGATTTCCTTAAATCGCTCCAGATAAATGCCGGGATGGTTCCTTTGAAAGGGCACGGCCGACCTCCTTCCCCGTCCATCCCTAAACCGATGAGGCCGATGACCTCGCAGTTTGGTCTCTTCCCCCAAAACTACCCTACCCTACCGTACCCTACTCGTTCCGTGGAATGAGTTGCAAGCAAGTGGTTTCATATATTTCTGTAGACACGGCGACACCAGTATAGACATCAGTTTCGTCGTTTTGTGGGTCCCTGAGTCGTGTCTGAAATGAAAATACTGGCAGCTGGTCGTCGCACGAGTTGTGATGGAGTTAAAGCTTGTTGCGTGGAATCGCTGCATAAGCAAGAAATAAGAAACGTATTTCGAATCGTGACTGGATGAAGCAAAGACGTCAGCTCGGTTGCTCAGTATCCTTGCTGAAATAATGTATAACGGAAGATCCAAGACGTTCTTTTAATTATCTTAGAATGTCACCAGAATTGTTCACGTTTCTTCTAAATAGAGTTAATTAGGCGATGAGGAATAAAGGTACTGTAATGCATGAAGCACTGTCGCCAGAGCTGAAATTACATATCATATTGCTTGCATTACAATCGAGAACACTCGGCATGCTATAAGATGCGGTTTAAGTTGGTGATGACGCTATTTCATTAACACCAGCAATTATTAACATAAACAGTAATAATTATTAACATTAACAACAATAGTTACTAGAAGCAGGCCGCATTAAGAAGAGAATGGTTTGCAAACTACTCTCTTGTAGATAGATCTGAACAGTGGCAATATTTCAAAAATCTAGCATATGTCAATGGGGAGCACTGCAGCGACGTTTTAAATAGATGAATATTAAATGAAGAATGCAGTTTCTTGAATTTGTATAGGCTTCCTTCCTGGCAACAATAGTGCTTAACAAAGGGTTGGGCAAATCGAACGATGCGATTTCAGTCTTGCAGACGAGAGGATTGCCATAGCTAGAATTACACGTGCTTGTATTTTTCTTAATTCAGTTGTATATGTGCTGCTAACTCAATAAATTTTGCCCTGCAGCTCAGACATTGTCAAACCATCTATGTTGTGATCGCTCATGAATGTCTCAGCGACAGCAATATGTTGCTTATTTTTGTAATCGGCATCACTGAAATTCCACAAACTCCTATGCAAAGCATAGATATCCAAAATGCGAACATTGTTCTCCGTTGCCCACTTCATATTTCAGTTTGTCTACACTCTACAAACACACATAACCTCAAAAACTCATGCAACTTGTGTCGCCGAAGTTGGAACACGCCGAAAGTGTTTAGTTGCACGAAGGAGTTGCGCAAACGCGCGGCGCGCGTCCGCAGTGGCCGGTATCGCAGTTGCCTGCAACCTAGTGGTGTCGTGTAAACTAGGCTTTATACGGAGACAGTTGCGAAACTAGTTTCCTCAAACCAACGTTGCGAAGCCAGTTTCGCAAATGATGGTTCCGTGGCGATATCTGCGCACGTTTCCACTTTCGACAGTTTATGTGTATCGAAACATTGTTCTCGTCTGTGAAACGAAAGTTGTAGTTGTAATATGGTAGAAAACCCAAAGAGATTCTGGTCGTGTGTGAAGTACACCAGTGGCAAAAAAACAGTCAATACCGTCACTACGCGATAGCGACGGAAATGTTACCGATAATAATGCCACTAAAGCGGAGTTTCTAATTGCAGTTTTCCGTAACTTCTTCACGAAAGAAGATTAAGTAAACATTCCAGAATTCGAAACCAGAACAGCTCTTAACATGAGTGACATAAAAGTAGATATCTTAGGTGTTGCGAAACAACACAAATCACTTAAGAAAGGCAAGTCTTCCGGTCCAGATGCTATACCAATCAGGTTCCTCTCAGAGTATGCAGACACAATAGCTCCTTCTTAGCAATCATATACAACCGCTCACTTGACGAAAGGTCTGTTCCTAAAGACTGGAAAGTAGCGCAGGTCACAACGATGTTCAAGAAAGGAAAGAGCACTAACCCATCGAATTACAGACCCATATCACTGCAGTAGGATTTTGTAGCATATACTGTACTCGAACATTGTGAATCACGTTGAAGAAAATGACTTATTGATGCATAACCAACACGGATTCAGAAAATATCGTTCTTGTGCAACACAGATTAGTCTTTATTTCCACGAAGTAGTGAGTGCTGTCGACAAGGGATCTCAGATCGATTTCATATTCCTAGATTTCCAGAAGGCTTTTGATACCGTTCCTGACAAGTGAGTATTAATCAAATTGTGTGCATATGGAGTATCGTCTCAGTTGTGTGACTAGATTCGTGATTTCCTCTCAGAGAGGTCACAGTTCGTAGTGATAGACAGTAAGTCATCTAGTAGAACGTAAGTGACATCTGGCGTTCCGCAAGGTAGTGTCATAGGCCCTCTGCTGTTCCTGATTTACGTAAATGATCTAGGTGATAATCTGAGCAGCCCCCTTAGATTGTTTGCAGATGACGCTGTAATTTACCGTCTAGTAAAATCATCAGACGATCAATTCCAATTTCAAAATGATCTAGAGAGAATTTCTGTATGGTGCGAAAAGAGGCAATTGGAGCTAAACAAAGAAAAGTGCAAGGTCATCCACATGGGTACTAAAAGAAATCCGATAAATTTTGGGTATACGATAAATTGCACAAATGTAAGGGCTGTCAATTCGACTAAGTACCTAGGAATTACAATTATGAGCAACTGAAATTGGAAAGACCACATAGATAATATTGCGGGGAAGGCGAAAAAAAGACTGCGCTTTGTTGGTAGAGCACTTACAAGGGAACCTCCCCATCGCACCCCCCTCAGATTTAGTCATAAGTTGGCACAGTGGATAGGCCTTGATAAACTGAACACAGATCATTCGAGAAAACAGGAAGAAGTTGTGTGGAACTACGAAAAAAATAAGCAAAATATACAAACTGAGTAGTCCATGTGCAAGATAGGCAACATCAAGGATAACCTGAGCTTAGGAGCGCCGTGGTCCCGTGGTTAGCGTGAGCAACTGCCCTTGTGTGAAAATTTTTCTTCCTTCATTTTCGCAAAGTTATGATCTGTCGGTTCGTTCATTGACGTCTCTGTTCACTGTAATAAGTTTAGTGTCTATGTTTTGCGACCGCACCGTAAACTTACAGTTCGTAAAATATTCATTGACCTTGTTATTGAAGTGGCGAGCTATATTTGCTGGATTCATATTGCCCACGGAATACATCTCACGTATTTAATGCACTCCCGTCCAAAGTAGCGAACAGTCAACTGCCAGCCAGGGAGCCTCGTTAGCAGGAATACTCCTCTTCCGTGCGCTGTTGTCGACTGTCGTCGTGTGTTTCGATGTTTGTTTAGGTGTACCATCCTCATGCTACGGCGCAGTTACCTCGCATCGGACGGACGGACGGACAGATAATAATTGTCTGAAAATAAAAAAAATAAACTCTTCACTCGAGGGTAGACTCGCTAACCACGCTAACTCACGCTAACCACGGGACCACGGCGCTCCTGAGCTCACTTCATCCTTGATGTTGCCTATCTTGCACATGGACTACTCAGTTTGTATATTTTGCTATTTTTTTCATAGTTCCACACAACTTCTTCCTGTTTTCTCGACTGATCTGCGTTCAGTTTTTCAAGGCCTACCCACTGTACCAACTTATAACTAAATCTGAGGGGGGTGCGATGGGGAGGTTCCCTTGTTAGAAGATGCGACAAACCTAGTAAAGAGACAGCCTACATAACACTTGTCCGTCCTCTGCTGGAATACTGCTGCGCGGTATGGGATCGTTACCAGGTAGGATTGACGGAAGACATCGAAAAAGTGCAAAGAAGGACAGTTCGTTTCGTGATACCGCGCAGTAGGGGTGAGAGTGTCACTTATATGATACGCGGGTTGGGGTGGCAGTCACTGAAACAAAGGCGGTTTTCTTTGCGGAGAGATCTATTTACGAAATTTCGATCACCAACGTTGTCTTCAGAAGTCGTAGGGTGAAATGATCATCATAATAAAATAAGAGAATCAGAGCTCGAACGGAAAGATTTAGGTGCTCCTTTTTCCCACGCGCCATTCGTGAGTGGAATGGTAAAGAAGTAGTATGAAAATGGTTCGATGAACCCTCCGCCAGGCACTCAAATGTGTATTGCTGAGTAACCATGAAGATGTAGATGTAGATTGGCAAGAGGCAGAGCTCAGGCTTGTCAACTTGAAATCAGTACAAAAGAAAAAGAACGAAAGTGTCTAATTGTGTGACTGAATCTACAAGATTTTGGCGGATTACTCCAGAAGCTAATTCAACCACGTGAGAACAATACACAGATCAGAGTTCGAGATGCTGTAAGGAAAGAAGATACACTAGTATATGAAGCATTATCGTCGAAACGCAAACTGGAGAACATTTTTAAACTCTCTACAGTGTGGGGGAAGGGACACCAGGCAGTTTTAAAGAAAAACGGTCCGAAATGAACAGAATGGACGACGGCAAAGTGTACACAAATCAGAAAGAACTAACCGAGGGGAATTGAAAAGTGAAACCAAGAATCGTCAACAGCAAACGAACAGAGCATGAATGGCATACCCAGAGAAATAAACACACTGTGTACGAACAATAATGTCGACGACCAGAAAGCTTCGGATACATCAAACAGCTGGTCGGGTAACTCGCACGCCCTTATCTCGTTGTCGTTGCCTGTGCCGCCAGAAGGCCTCACCAACTGACGTCCTCTCCACTTCACGACCGAGAAAGGGTGAAACCATAAAACTCTGGCCGGCCACAACTAGTGCGTCCGTCTTGGTATTGATGTCCGAATCTCGCGGCTATACTAAAGAACACAGTCATTCTCCATTCCTACCATATACCTATCGCGTTCCAATGTCCACAGCAGCCAAACTTCTTCCGGATAATTATGATCCCACCTGTTCGGAAAATGTCTTGTCTACGGCTTGCACCGTCAGTTGCACGTTGTGTTATTCTTTGGACAGCTGTTATTTTACTGATACCAGGTTCTTCAGCATGGCTTCCTACCGAGCTATAAGCATCTACAGAAGTTTCCAAATGCAGAAAGCGACTTTCGTTACTCTTAGATATCTTATCGGTGCTAACAGAATTTATTTTGTTCACTAGCTCCGATAGCGTCAATGTTCAGATGTTCATATCACGAAGCCCAGTATCGTACTTTGTTCTTGTAATACCATCATTAACGTCCCACTAGCACCTGTTGTTGTTGTTGTGGCCTTCAGTCCTGAGACTGGTTTGATGCAGTTCCCCATGCTACTCTATGCTGTGCAAGCCTCTTCATCTCCCAGTACCTACTGCAACCCACATCCTTCTGAATCTGCTTAGTGTATTCCTCTCTTGGTCTCCCTCTACGATTCTTACCCTCCACGCTGCCCTCCAATATTAAATTGGTAATCCCTTGATGCCTCAGAACATGTCCTACCAACCGATCACTTCTTCTAGTCAAGTTGTGCCACAAACTTCTCTTCTCCTCAATCCTATTCAATACTTCCTCATTAGTTATGTGATCTACCCATCTAATCTTCAGCATTCTTCTGTAGCACCACATTTCAAAAGCTTGTATTCTCTTCTTGTCCAAACTATTTATGATCCATGTTTCACTTCCATACATGCCTACACTCCATACAAATACTTTCAGAAATGAGTTCCTGACACTTAAATCCATACTCGATGTTAACAAATTTCTCTTCTTCAGAAACGCTTTCCTTGGCATTGCCAGTCTACATTTGATATCCTCTCTACTTCAACCATCATCAGTTATTTTGCTCCCCAAATAGCAAAACTCCTTTATTACTTTAAGTGTCTCATTTCCTAATCTAATTCCCTCAGCATCGCCCGCTTTAATTCGACTACATTCCACTATCCTCGTTTTGCTTTTGTTGATGTTCATCTTATATCCTCCTTTCAAGACACTATCCATTCCGTTCAACTGCTCTTCCAAGTCCTTTTCCGTCTCTGACAGAATTACAATGTCATCGGCGAACCTCAAAGTTTTTATTTCTTCTCCATGGACTTTAATACCTACTCCGAGTTTTTCTTTTTTTTCCTTCACTGCTTGCTCAATATACAGATTGAATAACATCGGGGATAGGCTGCAGCCCTGTCTCACTCCCTTCCCAACCACTGCTTCCCTTACATGCCCCTCGATTCTTATAACTGCCATCTGGTTTCTGTACAAATTGTAAATAGCCTTTCACTCCCTGTATTTTACCCCTGCCACCTTTAGAATTTGAAAGAGAGTATTCCAGTCAACATTGTCAAAAGCTTTCTCTAAGTCTACAAATGCTAGAAACGTAGGTTTGCCTTTCCTTAATCTAGCTTCTACGATATGTCGCAGGGTCAGTATTGCCTCACGTGTTCCGATATTTCTACGGAATCCAAACTGATCTTCCCCAAGGTCGGCTTCTACTAGTTTTTCCATTCTTCTGTAAATAATTCGCGTTAGTATTTTGCAGCTGTGACTTATTAAACTGATAGTTCGGTAATTTTCACATCTGTCAACACCTGTTTTCATGGGATTGGAATTATTATATTCTTTTTGAAGTCTGAGGGTATTTCGCCTGTCTCGTACATCTTGCTCACCAGATGGTAGAGTTTTGTCAGGACTGGCTCTCCCGTCAGTAGTTCCAATGGAATGTTGTCTACTCTGGGGGCCTTGTTTCGACTCAGGTCTTTCAGTGCTCTGTCAAACTCTTCACGCAGTATCGTATCTCCCATTTCATCTTGCTCTACTTCCTCTTCCATTTCCATAATATTGTCCTCAAGTACATCGCCCTTGTATAGACCTTCTATATACTCCTTCCACCTTTCTGCTTTCCCTTCTTTGCTTGGAACTGGGTTTCCATCTGAGCTCTTGATGTTCATGCAAGTGGTTCTCTTATCTCCAAAAGTCTCTTTAATCTTCCTGTAGGCAGTATCTATCTTACCCTTGTGAGATAAGCCTCTACATCCTTACATTTGTCCTCTAGCCATCCCTGCTTAGCCATTTTGCGCTATCACCTATGTATAGCATAACTCCCCAAGTACCAACAAGTTTCTCAGTTCCCCACCTCGTCGCATTTACTGAAATGTCACCTAACCTATTAAAAAGCAAAAAGCAAAAAAGACTATTGATGCTTCCGTGTCGTGAAAGTTAGAATGTGTTAAAACTGAACCGATTCACCAATGACTTTCGCCATTGTGACACGCGCATGCGTAGTGGTTAGCATTACAGTTTCCAAAATTCCTTTTGTAGCATAGTGTCTCCGTGCAAACTAGGTTTTGCATTAACAACAGTAACCCTGCTTACAGTGAAAATATGTAACAACTAAAGTAAGTAAACGGAGAACAGGGGAATGAATTCAGTGTTTAGGAATATTGTGTTCTAAGATGCTACTGCAGGCGGGTGTAAAAATGAATGTGCGCAACGGAAAATAACAAACGCTAAAATGAAGATTTTGCCCTGTCTGACTACCCCGTGAGGCAGATCTTAGGATCTCTTAATGCTCTTTTTTACATATAAATTACAATCTAAACATAAATGAAGAATATAGGCAACTAATACTACTAAATGGTAAACGTTGTTGTTCAATATATAATTAAGATAGAATAAAATCAACCCTTTAAGTAAAATTGTCTATATTTTCTAACTAAACTTATTAATCAATTGCCCAACTCTGGCCCTTATTACGACTGCTCGGTCTAATATCAACAACGCGAAATGACTGACACCATCTACGTCCCAAACACTAGGAGACACTACTTTCAAAGATGATCTTCAGTGGTGTGGAACCTCAGTGGAAATAAACTAACATGATCACAGCTGTTTAGCTTTTATAGCCTTAATAAGCCGAAGAAATTTGCGGTACCATCGTATATACTGCGTCTGGTGCGTCGAAGTGAAAGTTCCCGTACACGTCGGCGTTGTTGGAAGAACTCCAGCCACAAAATAAAAACTCTTTCAAACACTAGGGCCGCAGAAGACGGTCCTCTAATATAATCTAATGCTGTCTTCTCTTCTCTGTGTTCTACAGACAAGAAACGTGAATTCCCAGCCAGAAGGCCGGAGTTCAGATAACGGCCCAACATAAGTATAGGCAGAGGAAGTGCTCTCAATTACTGAATGCTGCGTACTCAACGACGACTTCCAGCCCGGAGGTGAAGTCCAGAATCGTATAGGTTCGCGACAGTACAGAGCTTAACTGTTCTAACTCTAAACTCTCCTGAGAGCAAAGACAACAAGTCCGTCCGTACCAACAAAGCTGATATCGAACGACCGTCACACACGGGCGCTCACAATGGAAGACCTCGTCTCTCCACCACTGGCCTCCCAGCAAGGCTCGGCTTCCCACCCTCGTAATTCCGAAAACGAATCATATTCCCGAAACCACGGAATAACCTTCCTCTCTACAGATTTTTCCGTACGCTGACCAACCATATTTTAGTCTGTTGTCGTCCAGCGCGGAAAGTTTGTGAGGAAACTCGTACAATGGTACGCTTGTGAGTAAAAATCCTTGGAAATAGCCCAGCCTGCGTGGTTTCCGAGGTGACACTTCTTTGTTCCTCCCAACTAGGTCCAAGCTTTCCAGAGTTCAGAAGTATTTTCTGGTTATCAAATCGCTCTGAGCACTATGGGACTTAACATCTGAGGTCATTAGACCCCTAGAGCTTAGAACTACTTAAACCTAAGTAACCTAATGACATCACATACATACATGCCCGAGGCAGGATTCGAACCTGCGACTGTAGCGGTCGCGCTGTTCCAGACTGAATCGCCTAGAAACGCTCGGCCACAGCGGCCGGCTGTATCCGGTTAGCCTTCCGGCCCTACTACAGTAGCGGCCGGCTGCCCCTGTGTTGTGATTTCACGCTCAGGTGTGCAGACGGTCCGTCTAGCTACTTCCTGTGTTTAAGCAGGACCAACACACCTGTGTGGGCCTTCCACCCAGGGCTTGAGTCCCACCTGCCATTTCATTTCCACTATCGTTCCAACCTCTACTAGTTCTGATAATAAAAACACTCCGTTACCTTTCATGTAATAAGCGTTAACAATTATTTACAAAGTGTATGTGACAATGTCAGTCTCCTTTATATATTCATATATATGATGTACAACCTATCACATGAAACCTAATTGTGTTTGTAGATCACGACGAAGTATGTGGATGAGTGTGCTTGTAAGGTGCGAAATTACAGCCACCTTACAGTTAGACGAGGCGGTGTGCTTTTCTTTCCTCCGATGACCACTTCTGAGCTGCAGCTCGGCTGGAGAGCGTTTGCGCATTGTCCTTGTGGAATAACAGGTGCGTTAGAAATGGCAAGGAGCACCGTTGATGTACGCGAGAGCTGAGAAGATCACTAAAAAGCAAAGCAAAGGTCCGCGTTCTGGGCCAGATATGACAATCGGGGCTGCCCGACCGATCGTCGTGTCATCCTACTGCAATGGCGACATTGGATGCGGTATGGAGTGTCGTGGAGACAGACAGCCCACCGCTCCGGCGGTTGTTGTCGACTTTCCTGACCTTGCAGCCGCCATTACTCGGTCGAGTAGGTCCTCAGTTAGCATCAGGAGGCTGATTGCGTCCAGTTCCAGTCCTCTCCCTAAGGAAAATTCCCTGTTAATACCGGGAACCGAAGTAGGGTGCTCCACGTACCAGCCACACAATCTGACTACCGACTTACGGAGGCTCACTACGATATACTACTAAGCATCAGCATAAACAGCCGTCCAATGGCAGATGCTGCAAGAGAGGCGATGGAAATGAGCGTTTCGCGTCATTGGCTGGGAGGCCCCTTACGGGGCAGGTCCGGCCGCCTTGGTGCAGGTCTTGTTACATTCGACGCCACATTGGGCGACCGGCCCGCCGGATGGGGATGAAATGATGATGAAGACAACACAACACGCACTCCCTAAGCGGAGAAAATCCCCGACCCAGCCGGGAATCGAACTCGGGCCCGTAGGGCGGCAATCCGTCACGCTGACCATTTTTTTTTTTTTTTTTTTTTTTCGATACAGTTCGTTACGTTTGGTCTAGGCGGACGTCACAAGACATCCGTTCAAGTTCATCGTTGATTCCTTGACCCAGTTTTTTTATTACAGAGAGCACGCTGCCCTCTGACCGAACCTGCTGAGCTACCGTGCCGGCTACCGCTGAGCTATCGGGGCGAACAAGAGAGGCGGTGAACATGAAAGTGTGGTTTACTGTAAAATTTCGCGGTCGTACGTTTCCTAGAAGAGCCCACCAATGTACTGCTCACTACTGCATATATCAGACGAGGGAACTTCGAAGGCAAAATTAGAAAAATTAGAGAAGCTGGAGCACAGTCGGACCCTTACCAACAATTGCAGTTCTCACAAACAATTTCTTCCGTCACACACCATAAGGTGGCTAGCAGAGTACAGTTGTAAATGTTGATGAGAGTCAAGGATACCGGTATGTTGCCAGTGTTTTGAAAACAATTAATCCTGATGCAATATATATTTTCCGATAACGTCACGTGTGTCAAGAGCTGAAATACCGCAAAATAATTTTGAGAATTTCGAGCTTCGTCCGCCGCACGTGGTCTCGCGGTAGCGTTCTCGCTTCCCGAGCACGGGGTCCCGGGTTCGATTCCCTGCGGGGTCAGGGTTGGATTGTTTGGGGGAAGAGACCAAACAGCGAGGATATCGGTCTCATCGGATTAGGGAAGGATGGGGAAGGAAGTCGGCCGTGCGCTTTCAAAGGCACCATCCCGGCATTTGCCTGGAGCGATTTAGCGAAATTGCGGAAAACGTAAATCAGGATGGCCGGACGCGGGATTGAACCGCCGTCATTCCGAATGCGAGTTCAGTGTTCTAACCACCGGCGTCAGGGATTTTCACCTTCCCCGAGATGACTGGGTGTTGTTGTCATAATCATTCATCCCCATTACGGTCGGAGGAAGGCAACAGCAAACCACCTCCATTAGGACCTTGCCTACTACGGCGGTGCGGGTCACCTGCATAGTTCTCTACGCTCTGTCAAGAAACATACAACTTACATATCGAGCTTCCTTGGCTTGACTTTCAGTTTCTCGTCGACGAGTTCACGCAGATAACCGCCGTACAGTGGTTGCTGAACAGCCTTAAACTATTGACTATGAAGTTTAGCTACCACGAATGATAAGAGCTGCAAAGCAAATTTACATTAGATTAATTCTGAGATGATTGCTACCAACTGCGGATCGACAATACCTCCAGGGTTCGATCCTTTCCGTGTCTCCCCCCTCCCCCCCCCCCTCCGCTAACCCTTTAATTTGCTATCACTTACAATGAAATGAACACCCTTAGCTGCTTACAGGCGTTGACATACAACGGGGACAGATGCAAATGTGTGCCCCGACCGGGACTCTAACCCGGGATCTCCTGCTTACATGGCAGACGCTCTATCCATCTCAGCAACCGAGGACACAGAGGATAGCGCGACTGACTGCAGGGATTTATCTCTGGCACGCCTCCCGCGAGACTCACATTCTAACGAGCTGTATGGTCACCGATGGTATCTGTTCTTTCGGACATGTCCGAAACAACAGATACCTTCTTAGTATATATATATAGTAAAGGGTCACCGGCCACTTGACCATCTTCTTCTTCTGTGCGAATGCACAAACAGTGCAGAACTCTTACGGGAATCGGCAACGCGCCGCGAGTAATGAGTATAATGGGCGGGGGACACTACGAATGTAGTGCGGGACAATACGTTGAGAATGCGGGTTTCGCGGGAGGCGTGCCAGAGATAAATCCCTGCAGTCGCGCTATTCTCTGTGTACTCGGTGGCTGAGATGGATAGAGTGTCTGCCACGTAATCAGGAGATCTGGGGCTCGAGTCCCGGTCGGGGCACACATTTTCATCTGTCCCCGTTGACGTATGTCAACGCCTATAAGCATCTAAGGGTGTTCATTTCATTGTAATTTCATTCTAACGAGCTGCTTGGTCACCGATGGTATCTGTTCTTTCGGACACGTCCGAAAGAACAGATACCATCTTAGTATATATATATTGCTATCACTTCCACTTCTAATGTGGCAAAGATGTTTGCGACTGTAATAGAAATGGCAATAAAATGTATAACATGCTTTAATAAAATTATAATACGAGGAGCATTCAATAAGTAATGCAACACATGTTTTTCTCGAGCATTTTCAGTTGATAATAATGCGTAATTCATTGTGGGACATCGTGAAATATTCCCGCTTCAGTCTCTGTAGTTTCATGAAGTTCCGGTATGTGGCGACACTGTACATAGCCTTCAAAATGGCGTCTGTGACGGAGGTACATTTCAGGCAGGGAGCTGACATTGAGTTTCTTTTTACGGAAGACCAGAGCATCGTAGATACTCATAGCCGCTTGGATAATGCTTATGGAGACCTGGCAGTGTGCAAAAGCACGGTGAGTCGTTGGGCGAGAAATCTGTCTTCATCAAAAATGGCTAAGAGCACTATGGGACTTAACATCTGAGGTCATCAGTCCCCTAGAACTTAGAACTACTTAAACCTAACTAATCTAAGGACATCACACACATGCATGCCCGAGGCAGGATCCGAACTTGCGACCGTAGAGGTCACGCGGTTCCGGACCGTAGCGCCTAGAACCGCTCGGCCACACCGGCCGGCTCTGTCTTCATCGCAACAAGGTCGCGCACACGTGTTGTCATGCCAGCCGGCCACACACAGCTGTTATTCCTGCAGTGTTGCAACGTGCGAACACTCTCCTTCCAGGTAATCGACGGACCACACTCAAACACCTCGCCCTCGCTGCACAGCTGTACGTCCCCGTGAATAGTGCTGACTCATTCGTCTACCAGTGGGGGAGGGGGGGGGGGGGGGAGGTACTGAAATGAGTATATCCGCTAAATTTCTCCCCGCCTAACAGAAGAGAATGATGAGCAACAAAGGACCATCTGTGCGGATCTGCTTGCGCGTTATGAGGCTGCTCGTGACAATTTTTTGTAGAAACATCGTTACAAGCGATGAAACAGGGTTCATCAGCACGAACCGCAAACGAAACGGCAGTACATGCAGTGGCGCCACACCACCTCTCTTCCGAAGAAAAAGTTGAAAATCGCATCCTCTGCCGGTAAAGTCATTGTGACTGTCTTCTGGTATCCTGAAGGGGCTATTTTGCTTTATGTCGTGCAACAATCAACTCATAAGTACAGTCGTGCTCATGCTTCGCATGCAACCCACATAACGCAGCTGTCTAGCTGGTCCTCCAATCGCTCCTTGGTACCGTAGTTTGACTATTGAAAATTGTTCCAAAAAGTCACTACTAGAAAACACTGCTCTGTATCGCAATAACTCAAGATGTAAAGTAATACCACGATACTAGAAATATCAGGGAACACCTTATCACAGATAAGACTGTCCTTAAGGCTTGTAAGCTCACATTTATTGTAATAAATGACATACCTGAAACGTTACCACTCTCATTATTGCGTCAGATACGTAATGCACGTAGTAAGTTCGTCGTATTCATGATTTCCTCTTCAAAGTAACATACCGTACTTATTATTTAACACAAAATGACACTTAAAATTTTAGTTATTCACGAGCAGCTAGTTGAGAATATGTATGAACTTCAAATGACACGACGAAACGTCTCGTTCTGCATATGGATTCAAACCCAGGTCATGCAGACTAAGATTTCGTGACTGACGAAAACTAACAGTCACTCCAGACTAGGCATACACAGAGTGATATACCTCGATTTTAGACAGTATCAGTTAGCAAATATCAACTTTAAATTAGATAAAGTAAACATTTTTAACGGACGCGAATTCCTACCCAGCATCTATTGTCACTGTTATAGAACTACGGGAGATGTTAAATATTTCTTCTTCACAAGTAACTTACTTGAAATGCCGTGAGGTATAGCTTTGAGTTGGACAGGGATTCGAACCCACAACCTAATCCGATTGTTATCGAAGCACAATCAACTGTGACATACCGGATTTTCTCGGCAGTAGCTACATGTTTTAACTGAAATGACGAGACGAAACATTAAGTTTTTCCTTCCAGGACTCCAACCCGGCACCTATCGTTGTTATATTCTAGAGAAAACTAACGTTAAATGTGGGTTTGTTACACCAGCAGCGACTTGTGAGCATGTTTGAACTAGAAATAATATGACACAGAGTTCAGTGCTGACTGGAAATCGAACCACACACTTATCGTTTCTACACACAAGCAGACGTCAGCTACCGAATTTTTCTCCACCAGGAGATCGGAATAACATCCTTAAACTTACAGTGATCTTGCAAATGGTTATATGACTCAGTGGGAGTCATAAACGTCAGATATCTTTAGTGTTGGCAACGAATGAAAATGCATTAAAAATCAAAATTATTATCCACTAGCAGATAGGTGTTCTCATGCTAGAGCTTGATAATTCATAATGAAAACCTTAGTTCCGGGCCAGGATTCGAACCCATTCACGCGCAATATCTGGAGATGTTGAGAAATGTGCAGTTTTGAACAAACAACAAATTGTAGTCGAGCTATATTGTCACGAAGGGATCAAATTCCGCGTTAAGGGCGGTCTGAGTAGCATTCCCAGTTCAGAACCAATTTTATCGCCATACAGAAGCTCAAATAAAAGATGGAATAAGTGTCCTGTGACCCTACATAGCGTTTGTTTCGTCACTAGAAATATATAACTAGTATAAGAAAGGTTACTGGCGATAGAGTTTCTACATGTCGCCACTCCTCACTTTATTGTGGTTCACTGTAAGTTTTTCACCATTGCACTATGAGCTGAAAGTATTTTCTTGCGAATTGCTTATCAGTTCATTTCCTTCATATTTATCACCCTGGCACGTGAGTCTTAAGTGAAGAACAATATTGAATTTCGTATCGCTGACGGTCGATTCGAATTTCTTCAGAGACGCTTGAATTGTGAAGCAGCTTAGCAGTCAGAAAGCCGAGATCTGTTACCATCTGACCATTAACACAACTTACTGAGTCGAGGTGCCAAGAGGATCTGATGCGTGAAGGTTTTCTTCTGATTTCGTTACAGAATTTTTTCTGGAAATTCGCAGCTCCATAAAATAAACCATAAAAAAAAAGCTCACACACTCTGGCCCTACCACGGCTAGAACTGACCACTCCTTGAGCCGTTGCAACATGACAAACGGGTGGTACCACGGGGCTACAGACGCACTGTTGCCAGCACGTCGACCTCATCATGGTATTGGTCGCTCAGCCTCATAACGCATCGTGAAAGATAATAAATGTTGTCACTTATGTGAAGAATAGCATTTCTGTAGCCAAAAAACTGAATTTTCTGTCTCCGTGTCTTATTTTACATGAGGATTATATAGCACGAATCATTCAAATGGAAAGGGAATATCAAGTGAATCTAGCGGGTCAATTCAGTACCATACGCGGAAGTGATTGCACTGTCACAGTGTTGCCAAATGTTTGTGACGATGTTGCCAATTCTCAGCTGTGCTAGGAACAGCTCTGTAGCGTTATAGGAGGACGATCCCGTGCACGTGTCATAGGATACGGACAGGAGGCGCTGGGTTTGGTTAATATGCGGCGTTTTCTCCTACCAGTTGAGTCAAACATTCAGGTGTGTAATCTTCCATCACGATTACAGTTTGCCACAAAATATATACGAATAAAACACTTAACTTGTTACTTTGTGACAAAAGATTATTTCAGTACAATAAAAAGTCTTTGGAAATCAACATTGCCACATGTAAGATAACAAACACTTTCCACCTCGAAATCGGTTGCATCTATGTGCAGTCTTGTGATCATACAAGTAGAATTGCATGAACTGCATGAGAATGTAGAAAAATTTTGGTGCGAATGGAAGCTGTAAGAACCACAGTTAACTAATTATTCTGTACCACGTAATAATCAATTCATTTCAAAATTCAGAAGAGAAGAAACTAAAAATTATCACCATTACGACAGAAACTGAAGTGCAGATGTGGGCACTGTGCAGATCTGCGCTCTTTCATCTTCATCTACACAAATAATGTATACTAACCAGCGTATTCATTGCTTTCATAATGTTTCCCTCTTGTTTAGTCTTCTAATGATGAACTGCATCCACATCCATGAGTTTGATTGTTTCTTTGTATCCTTCCATCTACTATCTTTGTGTGTTATTGTTCGGTGTTCAAAAAGAAAAATATTATGCCTGCTCCCACGAGGTATTAAAACGAGGTCGCAAGAAGACTAACGAATTATAATAACAATACAGTCGTCATGGTGCTAAGTCGACAGAAGTAGTTGGGTGTTATTGCCTGTATCACCGGCACCCCGTTGTCGCCTTCTCTTATTGAGATTTTCATATTACCCTGAACACAATGATCCGAGATAAATGCGTATATTCTCCGTGACGAAACATCCCACATTCCATTCATCCTGATCCATTCGTTACGTGCATCGGCGGCAATGAGTGATAGGAAAGCTGTTGTGAGGTGACGAATAACAATAACAATGGTAGTAATGACAAATCAATAATCAAGGATGTTTACTGCATTACAGACGATTAACAAAATAACCAAGAAAGGGTGAGTGTTTAATTGACGCACTGCATAGGTGTTCTTATCACTTTGTTACTGAATTCTGTTCTGGTTGTTTCCAGAGAGAAAAGAAAGAACCCTGTAGCCATATATATCGCTAGTACAACGAGATATTACCTATCAACTATCCTTGCTTTACATCACGAAACGAACATGGCGTCACTGAGCTGATATTTGACATACATTTCTGTTTTCTCTCTCTGTCTCTCTCTCTCTCTTTTTATCTTTATTTTTATTTTTTGAGGAAAGCCTCGAGAAGCGCGAATAATAAGCAAGTAGGCATATAACCTCTTTACAGTTATTTTCATTGGGATACGTAATGCAAAAAAACAACTTTTAAGTGTATTATTGTGTAATTCCAGTTACTGACAGTCCATTCGTGAGCTTGCTCGCATTCAGTGGGGTGAAACCTGCCACAAAAGCAAGCAAAACAAATATTTCTTGCACCATGTGCAACACGCAAACGAAATCTCGCTGCACTCACATGTTGTCCGATATATTGCACGGAAAACATATCTGATTCATGCTGCTAAATACAGCTCTATCAGACATCAATTTGGATGCGTACCAAATGTTTAAAAGTATATCTTGCAATATGCAGAAAGGGACATAGAGGTATTCGACTGAAACACAGCCAGGACCAAGATTGTAACTGGGGTCGACAGCATCGTCGTCTACCACCTTGACAACTCGAACGGTGACAGTGCTCGGCCGGTTACTTACGTTTACTGGTATCAAAGCTTGAAAGGTGGCTACACTGAGCCACAGCGCCAGAGATTGCGCCAAAGAGTTTTATTCCGCCGCCTCCACTGGTAGTGCTCGTTGAAAAGTCCCAGTAGGCAGTCGTTGTTGAGATGTGGTGGTAGCTAGTGCTTTGGAGAGAGGATGTTGATACCTGTACTATTTGAGGCCATGTTGTGTGCAGATGTTTTGATGGGCTGGACACCAGATGCTGTTCGAATGGAGATATTGTAATGATCAGAGTACTTTTCGTCAATATATATAATGGTAAAGAAATTTTTTTTTATTTTTTTATTTCAAATGTGTGAAACAATAATGCCCCTTGGTCACAGGTTCAGTCAACAAAGAATTTGGCTCGTGTTCTTTTACTTTAAATAAATATTGTAAGCCTTGTATAGTTCCTGTGTGATGACTAAATACTGTAGCATGTGAAGTCAAAATTTGGTGCAGTTCTTCTCTTGCAACGTCATCTGGCACTTCAGCTTTCTTAACCTTTTCATTAATTAATTCTTCGCTATTAATTATATCATCCATCGCGTCTCTGTATCTATTATCGTTGTCATGAATAAACACATTGTCGTCATAATGCTCAACGAAAACATCAGAAGTAAGAAACCTTAAACATTTTGTATCTGATTCAGATCTTGCTAAACACTCGAAAAATTTCAAACATTTCGGCATTCCGGCAACCGTCAAGTTCACACTTCCTTCCTTAAAGTTTAAAATTGCCTTATGTGTGTTAAGAAACTCCATACCTAATATAATTTGTGTACTAAGTAATGGAACAATAATAAAATTAGCAGAAAATTCGTATCCTTGACAAATTAAATTTAAGTTGGTCTGTCGTTTGACTTTCACACTATTTCCAGAAATAGCGCCTCGAATTGTAGTTTTGGAAGCAGGTAACACAGGATAAGCAATAGTTCTTACACATATACGAAAAACTGATTCACTAATGACATTCAATGGGCTCCCAGAGTCTAAAACTGCCGTGAACTTATTCTTACCCACACATTCTTCAATAACAGGATGTAAAAATGCGTCTACATTATTTTCATTTTCGTCTAGCAAAATGTCTCTCATGTCTTCCAGGCGTACGTAGTGTAAAGTCGTAGTGTCATTACTTTCTGAACCGTCTAAATTGCTGCCAGAAGCCGAAGCTACAAGTCATTGTCGATTGTTTGCGTCACGTCTTTGATTATTCGCGTCATTTCGCGGATCAATTTCTACGATTTGCACTTGTCTCTCTGAAGTTCTGTCACGTGGAGGATGCCAATTAGGTCCTTCCCGTCTGTTAGATGCAAATTCTTGGTTGTGTCTGTTATTAAAATTTCTATTTTCCTGTCTATCTGCATGACTGCTTCTTGTGTAATTTCGACTGTCACTTCTGAAATTACTGTTAGATCTACTACCCTGGTTATTTCTGTAGTAAGAATTTCTACTACTGTATGAATAATTTCTGTCTTGATGATACCGATTACTGTTTCCGTATGATTGATCATTCCGGTAGGAATTACCGTTATTATAATTGTCTGTGTAATTTCTGTTAGAACGTCTGTTATTGTCATAAGGCTGGTATCTATTGTCCTGTCTGTTTCGTCTGTCATTCTCAAAATTACCCATATAACGCCCGTTCCGATCACTATCCCTTTTCTCTGAAAATCTATTGTGACTACCGTTACTGAAAAAATTACAAGAAGTCCCGTCGTCGTTGTCATACTCAAGTTCTTGTAGCAAAGTCTTAAAAGTCTCAATGTCGTCTTTACATCTTCCAGCTAAAGCAATTTGTCTTATGGATTGTGGCAGCTTAGTTAAACAAATGCGAATTAATTCAGTCGGGCTATAAGGGTTGGACAAGAATTGATTTTTTCGAATCATGTCTTCAAAGTATTCTGCCGGCGTGCTGAACTCAGACTGTTTAAAATTACGCTGCATAATAAGACTATGTTTGACTCTGTCTTGCGTGTTTTCGGACCAATATGCCGATAGAAATGCATGATAAAAATCATTTAGATTATTACAATCTCTAATGAGTGCGCGCATCCGCGTAGCCGGTTCGTTTTCTAAATATCCACACATAAATTCCAGTTTGTGACGTAGTGGCCAATTTGGTGGAAGTGCGTATATAAATTGATCTAACCATGAACATGGATGTATGTCGTTCTTAGAATTGCGAAAGATCTTAAATTTCCGAACAGTTAAGAAATGTTTATAGTCAAAGTTTTCTCCTCGTGGCGACAAAGACCTACCGCGTCTGTCCCAGTCCGAATGTCGATTATTGTCAAGTTCGCGCGCCTGGCGCTCTCTTGTTGCATCCCGTAAATGAAACAAATTATTTTCTTCAAACCCCTCTGCTATCTGTGATTCTAAATTTCTTCTGTTATCTTTTCCTACGATTTCGCCTTCAATTTGTTTGACTTGCTTTTGTAATGCCTCAACTTCCCTTTAAAGGGGCTCCGGAAAGGCTCAAAATCATGAAAAGTTCAATTTTTACTTTTTTGCGTTTTCTGAATCTGCGGACTATTACCTTTTAATATATATATAATTTATTCAATTCCGAAGACTACAACTATTTTTAAATTTTTTTTGAAATATGTTCTACATGGGAGTGACCCAATGTGGCGCTGTTAAACCGCTGTCAAATTGTGTTATTATTAACGTCCGTGTTCATCAGGTATATTTTAGTGATGTGAGATAAAGTATGTGTTGTGGCTAACCTGTGATGGTTCAATATATATCGCTGGTGTGATTGTCGATTGTTTCATGTTTATTTACTCTGTCGTTATCTCGAAAATATTCGTAATTAATTCTGTTTCTTGAGTCTCTGTTTTGTTGAAGTATAATAATGAGTAATAGTAAAGTTATTAGAAATCCTCTGAAGGCTTTTAATAAAAGAAGAAATCTTGGAAAGCCAAAGGTATGTGTTATTACTGTAAACAATAAAGACGATAACCAAGTGGGTGAACCTAACCTCTCAAGTACACCTGCCTATAGCAGTCAAAGTGGGAAAGAAAATACTTCACAGAAGAAGCTTGGTTCAATGAGTGAAAACTATGAATGTTTTATGGGCGAATCGGATGTGAATGAAATATTTGATATGTCGGTTCTCAAAGGAATTTTTTCAAACTGTGTAAGATGTATTCATTGTAGTGAAGTTGGTCTGGAACTCTCCATAATAAAGCACGTAGGACTTGCTAGTGAAATACAACTGAAGTGTGATAATTGTTCATACATGACCACCTTTTGGAACAGTGTTGCAGTAACTGCAACTGAAGAAAATGGTAGCAAAATCTACGAACACAACAACGAGCGATGCTTGCTTTAGACAAGGAACGCCTTCGGGCTGCAGACAGGGCTGTAAAGAGTCTAGAAATACAAGCAAGAGTAAACAGGAGGAGGAACAAGAGGAAGCTGGAGGAGGAGTTTGCAGAGGATGAAGATAATCCATCCTATGGACCTGGAATGCACTAAAAAGTTAATCCAATCTTTGTCGCTCGATTCCCAAAACTTTT
The DNA here is from genome assembly GCF_023864345.2 of Schistocerca serialis cubense. NCBI lineage: Eukaryota > Metazoa > Arthropoda > Insecta > Orthoptera > Acrididae > Schistocerca > Schistocerca serialis. The sequence continues at coordinate 106,001,252 of NC_064643.1, read as the reverse complement.
ATTTTCTCATACTAATTACATGTTTTCTAAGAATCTTCCAAACATATTTGTTTCAAACTTTCAGTAAATGTTACACAGTACCTTCTGCATAATTTAACACAGCCTTTTTCCAAAAAACTGTATATTTTTGAATATATAAATAAAAAATTGCAAAAAAATGTTGTGAATTTTCATTACAATTGAAAAAAAATCATCTTTAATAACTGAACTAAAATTTTGTAAAATTCCTGTGTTAAGTAGTAGCCCATATTTCAATAAATAATCTGTAAAAAGTTCAACTTCCTACCTCAAATACTTTGTGAGGAAAGATGTAATTTATAAGCGTTATTTTAACATTGCAAGTATAGGGCGTTCCGGGGCCCCTTAACGCGTTCATTAAATTTTCCCTGATTTTCAACATGTTTATTTATGTTCTGGTACTCTTCAGTTTCTGCAAATGGTAATGGAGCTGTATCATCCGAATCTCTGTCCCCATTTAAGCTAAGACTTGTCAATTTATCTGAAATCTCCTCAACTCTTTCCGATAAGTCACCTAATTGTTCTTTCTGTTTATTTACGTCTTCCGTAAGTGTCGCGACTCGGGTTTCAGTATTAACACATTTAGTAGTTAACTGTTCATACTGTTGAGTTAGGTTATTTAATCTGTCATTTGGTACGGATTCCTCGATTCTCTCAAATATTTCTTCCTTATCGTGTGCACGTTGTAGATTTAACTGTGAAAATTTTTGTACTATCACGCGATCTCTTTCTTCCTGTTCTCTATCCTGTTCCTTTTGTCTGATTTCTATTGAAATTAATCTATTATTGTGAGCATTCAAAATCGGTTGTACTTCTTCTCTAATTTCTTTCTTTAATTCATCTTTCATGTTTTTCAAACATGTCCCTATTCGTGAATCTAACCGTGTTTCCATTGTTTCCATCTCTGTTTTAATTGTTCCTATTTGTGATCCTAGTGAGTCTAACCGTCTTTCCATTGTTCCCATATCAGTTTTAATTTCAGATCGTAACTGTGATCCCACTGTTTTTAATTCAGATCTTAACTGTGTTTCCATTGTTCCCATATCAGTTGTAATTGTTCCTATTTGTGAGTCTAACCGTGATCCCTTTGTTTCCATCCGTGGTCCCAAATTTAATATAGCACCCATGAACTGCTCCATATTAACTGGTTCGAAATTCTTTTCGCCCCTAACATTTCCCGCAAAACTAACTTCCTTCGGCATAGCCATAAAGCTATCTGTGTTCGATACTATTCCATAGTCTTCTGTCGTTAATCTCGTATTCTGAAAATTTTTTTATTGTGAAAAATTTTGAAATGGTTCCGGACTATTTTCCCGACTTATTAAATTGTTTTCAACTTCATTATTCATCATACTGTTCTCCTATGTTGGCGAGTTCGCCATGTTAAGAATTTCGTCATTCTCACTATCCATCATTTTTGCCTTTTTCATCGATCGCGTAATCATTTACAAAACATACAAAACTCGTCACTATACGTAAATTACACACAATGACACTTTATCCCCAACAATACCATTCTAACGAAATGCTTCCCTCAAACACGATTAACGAACAATTGAAACCTTCACAATTGCACAAAATTGTCAGACCTGTGTACAAGACATCAAAAATTAAATTCTGCAAAAATACCATTAGAAGAATGACAATTACCAAATCTACACATGCAATATAGACTACAATTACTAAACTATGAATTACTACAAAAATACTACTATCTGCTATTTATACAATCAGAAGAATTCCAAGGGACGATCCGAAGCAGCGGTCGCCACGTGCATGGGGGCTTAATTATATATAATGCAAATATTTTTAATTTTTAGTAGCTGTCTGTCCGATTACGAAGTCTCGTAAACGGTTGGCCCTGACTAGTATTACTCCGCGATCTGACTGCATAGAATAACAACAAAGAATGAAAGAATATTTCCGTTAACACAATTAATTAATTAAGTCCCCAGCAACTATAAAACCTACGAAACCAAAGCACAAGTGTAACTGTTCTGTGTGTGGAAGTGTGGTTCAACATACACATCTGGCACGGTTCTTCCTCAATAAGACAAGATATTTTAAATACCATTTATACTGAAGTAGTTAAAAAAAAAGCAGAAATACTATAATTGCGCATCGAAACCAGAAATACAGTCTAATACAAGAACACGAGCCAAATTCTTTGTTGACTGAACCTGTGACCAAGGGGCATTATTGTTTCACACATTTGAAATAAAAAAATAAAAAAATTTTCTTTGCCTTTATATATATTGACGAAAAGTACTCTGATCATTACAATATCTCCATTCGAACAGCATCTGGTGTCTAGCCCATCAAAACATCTGCACACAACATGGCCTCAAATAGTACAGGTATCAACATCCTCTCTCCAAAGCACTAACTACCACCACATCTCAACAACGACTGCCTACTGGGACTTTTCAACGAGCACTACCAGTGGAGGCGGCGGAATAAAACTCCTTGGCGCAATCTCTGGCGCTGTGGCTCAGTGTAGCCACCTTTCAAGCTACAGCATGAAAACACAAAAATGTTAATAACCCGAAGATCATTAATTTTGGACCCCATAAAAAGTAAAGCAGTCATCAGTCGGAAGATTGGTTTGAAAACCACAGTGCTTTAATAGGCACGGTCTTGTGGGAGGTGGTATGCCGTTGCTTTCCTCCCACCTTTGAGTTGACTTACCTAGCCAATTAATAGGGGAACCTACAGTTTAACGTGGCTTTCGGACCACAGTGCAACTCGGCATTTTTCACATGAAATAACACTGCCCCAGGGGAAATGAGTGTAAAGTGGCACATAAAAATCGTGAGACTGTTGAAGGATCGAACCTGAGACCTTCGTATTCGTATTCTTGCTCTTTATCACCTTGCCACCATGCAGCCAACTCTGTGATTTCTGCTTGGGATTAAAATTAAGATATCTCGTTTGTGCCTGCGTTGGCACTTTCGTGTGCCTTAGGGGACCTTACCTTTGGTATTACCGTCATATACGTGTGTGTAAACGCCTTCCAACGCCCACTCAAGGAAGAAAAGTATACACAGTGTAGCTTCAATATTACAAATACGCCTCAGTTTATGGATGAACGCAGACCTAGGTTGATCATCATTTTGAATATTTAACAGTACTGTACCCATTTGTGTTAAACTCGTTTTCAACCAATGATTCCCACAGCTACAGGAACACTACTTGTGACACCTCTTAGACAAAATACTTACGCAGTGCTAGCAGACGAAAAGATCAACCTGACACAAACTGTGGGAAGTTTGTTTTACAATCTTCGTACCTGGATAAAGAGATTTTCCTATTTGAGGTATCTGTGAACATTGCTGCATAAGACGATTTAAGAAGAAACTAAATTCCTTCAGTTACGCCAATGTTAAAAGAAATCGTCTTAACGGCACTAAATCGTGGTTTGTGAGTCGTTTACCGGCCGTAATCTGCCGCATTTCGCTGGTTGGAAGGCAAAAAGCTTACTGACAAATTTCACAGAAGGAAAAGGGGGACGAAATGTCTCCCATTTGAAGGTCATGTTGTTTGATTTAAATGATTACAAAATCAGGTAAAACGAACAGTGAGATTGTCAGTACAAACACATTACTGTTGTCAATATGATGTTGCACCGCCCAGGGCCTGTAATGATAAAGGACCCGTTTAGGACAGGCATATTGTATACAGAAGTGGAACAGAAATTCTACAATCTGTATGCATTGCATACAAACAGAAATTACTGTTACAGTATACTTATGGATCCCAATGAGTAAATTGCACATTTTCCGGTGAGAAAGAGCACTGGCAAACAGTCTTCGCTACATTAGGTCACTTAAACTAGTGTAACTCTGAGCTAGAATTTATGGTCAGCGGCTCAGTGTAAGGACAATGAGTTGGATGTAGTTTTTGCAGCTGTGAAATACTTTCCTACATTATAGAAGCAAATATTAAATTTGAACTAATATTGCGAAAATTTTGGACTTGGACAGCATAGAATGAAAATCTTTCTGTTTATTACAAAGCAAAACAATTGATTTTCTAAAACATTCTTTGTCATACACAACTTGAAACAGGTGACATCGACCAAATCATATGGAAGAACTGACAGCGACGTATATCGGACGGCAGTAAGATCCCTTGGCTTTTGGTTTCGCAGTATTCGACAGCCATTTCTAGGCGCAAGTAAATGAAGAAAGGCAGCGCGTTTTTGTTATCAAGTAACGTCTTCATCAATTACTTTAGTTTTAATGTGATCTACAAGTAATTGCTGATGTTGGATATTAACATGAAAAGGATTCCGTAGACAGGGAAAGAACCTGTTCTTAGGTAACTACTTCTATTATGAACAAAAGGCTCTAATGGTCTTCAAGCACATGTGTTTCAGCAGCGGTATGAAGAAAATTATAGTAATAATGACGGTAATAATCGAATTATTCGGTAACTTCACACTTCACAGTGGATTTTCTCGAACTAAGAAATTTCCTGAATTAGTGAAAATTTCAAAATGGCTTCACATCGAGGCTAAGATGCCCAGAAGAGTCTTTACATTCTCCTGACACGAGAATAGAATAATCTCCACTTGAGAAGCTTCCTCTACTTAAACATTTAATAAACTCACGTTCTTTTCACAGTAACTAATTTTGTAAGCTAGGGATCTGAATCTCTCGGAACAGTATAGTTCAATCATTTCGTTCCTTTTCCCAAGACTACAATCTTCTCTAGGTCTCCTCCAAATGTAAGTATGTGGGTCTGAATCCTGATCCAATACAAAAATATTCATAATTTCATTTCAAGCCCTATCACGTGCACACCGGCCTGCTGGTGAAAATTAACGTGCAATTTTAATGTCTGTTCATGTGCTGCCGACAATTCCTGGTCAAACACGCACACATCTTACTGTTGGTGAGTAAGCAATTGATACTTAAACTGTATTCGTGGACGATAAAAGAGAACGATAGGAGTGCGGTTCGATTGTCGCTCAGGCACAAAAATTTGTGTCCTTATTTTAGATTCGAACACCTAGCAGTTGGTAAGAAAAACCGATACGTAACATTTGATTTTACTTAGTTAACAATCCGATTACGAGTTGGGTTCGTATCTCCGTCACAGAACTTCGCATCATGCGCTTCTTCTTTAAATGGATACACACTTTGTTACTTCAGAATGGAGGTATATCAGACATCTTTCGTGGTTAGTTAACAGGGATGAAAGGGTCTTGATAGGAGTCCCGGTTTATTACAAAAACTGTCGTCATCTATTTTCAAGTTTAGATTTGGTTACTCATATTGGCGAAAATGTCGGTAATTCATGACTCTTCATGACTAGTCAGGAATATGATATGATCAGGTTAGATTAGATTAATACGTGTTCCATAGATCTCTCTCTCTATCTCTCTCTCTCTCTCTCTCTCTCTCTCACACACACACACACACACACACACACATATTCTCTTTTTATTTTTATTAGTTTGTTGTGCTCGACTACCGGCGAGGCACGAAAACGTCCGTGAACGAGTTTCTTAGTTTTGAGTACAGTTACAAAAGAAATATAAAAACAAATATGACAGTTGCTGATTTATGATGCTTAGTTAGCAGTCAGTTCTGAGTATTATTAGTAACTACGCTTCAGTCCCTAAACCTAGTTACAGAAATCCGAATCAGACGCATTACGTATTCCAGGCCGTAGCAGACACGTTTTTGAGACGCCGGCTATGGTCACTTCCCAGCCCGCTATAGGATCACATCGGTTCGTCTTATTCCTGCTGGTACTGTAACTGTGATCTGACAACAACGCAAGGCATGTTTGGCAACACTGTGATCGACGAGTTACTTCCTGGTGTGCACGGAATTAAACCTCAAAGTTCGCTCGATTTTTCCTGACATTTCTATTGAATAATCAGAGTTATTATCGCATGGGGTGTAACAGAAGGTTGTAAATTTACGATTTTCAGCCCAGGAAAATAGTAGCATGTCGAAATCACAAATAATCTCGTCCTTTGAATAGTGGTTTTCGAGTCCTAGCCACTACTGACCTTGTAAGAGGAAGACCTGACACATACCTCTTTGCTAGCTCTGTCGTGATGTGCTAACAAATAAAAAAACCTCTCTTATGGTTCGTGGTTCCAGTCTCGCTGAGTGTAACGTTTTTATCCCTTCTGTGAAAGAGCTACAAGCAGTCAGATCAAACATCGATAAGCAAATCGTAATAAAATCCTTTCAGCTCATAGTGCAATGGTGAAAAACTTACAATGCTGCACAACAGGTAACGCCTCTTTTTGCTGCTGACAAGCAAATTTTGGGTTTCTCGGAACACATATCTTTATTTATGAAATGCCACATTTGCATCCCTGTTGAGTATGACACAGCATACCAATTAAACACAGACCCAATCTAAATCTAAGTGAGTAGTATTTTACAAATTTGTGCCGATAGAGGCACACTTGAGTATAGATACTCAGTTTTATTTAAACTGAAGAAGAATAAACTGTCACTACCACACGACAGCTAATGTAGAAAATACTTTTCTGACTACTTTGGCACGATGCGCTCTCCCTATACATAATACAAAAGCTTCGAGTTGCATCTGCTGTCTGGCCATCTGTTAAACCTGAAAAGAACAATATGTCGCAGAAGTTAGCCCTTTTTCCGCATGCGAATATTTTGGGTTGAGAAGTGAAGGGAATTATGTTCAAAGTTCCATTAGATTGATAACTTCAGCAGACAGCAGAATTACGTTTTAAAAAAATGTAGCAGCAAATGTAATAGAACTCGCGACATCTTACCCACAGTGCGCAATGCTTACCGTTATGCTACTTGCTGGCACGTATCTATATCTGCTCCAGAAGTCAACAACAGTTCCTCCAGGACTTCCGCATTGCACAGTGTGGTGAGATAATACATACGGCCGGATCTACACTTCTGAGAGACAGACAGTTACAGCTTTTCTTTTCCACTGCACGACGGTTTCAACAAACAGATGGCTGGACGGCTGGACGTCCTCCCGAATGCGAGTAGCGTGTGCTAATAACTGTGCTACCTCGCTTGGCATGCCTATCTGGGAATCTGTGTGAGGGGATTGCTGTATGTTTCTGTCATTTCCGTCTACTATCAGGAAGGCAGGGCATTCACTGGACAAATATATTATACCAGGTAGCGCAATAGAGTAGCTCAAGTGGAAAGGAACACTTTCTATTTAAATTTCTTCACTGCACTGCACTGTTAGCAGTTCTGTAGGTGGCAGTTATGTGATTTTATTTCGGTGATTGCAAAATAAAGTCGAATGTATGCACTGGGTAGCCGAGGCAGCTAGTTCATGGCGATTCGATCAACCAAGTAAATGAATGTACTGAACATGCTGCAAACCACTACAGGGAGCCTGTGTGTCAGAACGCTCATCGATTGTGCCACATCGGTGTTGTGACAGAAAAATAAATCACAGAGTAGAGGATTTAGTGGTCTGTTGGATTGATGATAGGTTCATATACTGATGATCTAGGTTCGATTCCAACTTCTACTGATGCTTTTTGATAGGGAGAGACAGATTCTATTCGCTGGGGACATGTAAAAACTCTACCACCAGTAACCTTTCTTATACTAGTTATATATTTCTAGTGACAAAACAAACGCTATGTAGGGTCACAGGACACTTATTCCATCTTTTATTTGAGCTTCTGTATGGCGATAAAATTGGTTCTGAACTGGGAATGCAACTCAGACCGCCCTTAACGCGGAATTTGATCCCTTCGTGACAATACAGCTCGACTACAATTTGTTGTTTGTTCAAAACTGCAGATTCCTCAACATCTCCAGATATTGTGCGTGAATGGGTTCAAATCCTGGCCCGGATCTAAGGTTTTCACTATTTATTATCAAGCTCTAGCATGAGAACACCTATCTGCTAGTGGATAATAATTTTGATTTTTAATGCATTTTCATTCGTTGTCAACAATAACGATATCTGACGTTTTTGACTCTCACTGAGTCATATAACTATTTGCGAGATCACTGTAAGTTTAAGGATGTTATTCCGATCTCCTGGCGGAGAAAAATTCGGTAGCTGACGTCTGCTTGTGTGTAGAAACGGTATGTGTGTGGTTCGATTCCCAGTCAGCACTGAACTCTTCGTCATATTATTTCTAGTTCAAACATGCTCACAAGTTGCTGCTGGTGTAACAAACCCACATTTAACGTTAGTTTTCTCTAGAATATAACAGCGATAGGTGCCGGGTTGGAGACCTGGAAGGAAAAAATTAATGTTTCGTCTCGTCATTTCAGTTAAAACATGTAGCTACTGCCGAGAAAATGCGGTATGTCACAGTTGATTGTGCTTCGATAACAATCCGATTAGGTTCTGGGTTCGCATCCCTGTCCAACTCAAAGCTTTACCTCATGGCATTTCAAGTAAGTTACTTGTGAAGAAGCAATATTTAACATCTCCCGTAGTTCTATAACAGTGACAATAGATGCCGGGTAGGAATTCGCGTCCGTTAAAAATGTTTACTTTGTCTAATATAAAGTTGATATTTGCTAACTGATACTGTCTAAAATAGAGGTATATCACTCTGTGTATGCCTAGTCTGGAGTGACTGTTAGTTTTCGTCAGTCACGAAATCTTAGTCTGCATGACCTGGGTTTGAATCCAAATGCAGAACGAGACGGTTCGTCGTGTCATTTGAAGTTCATACATATTCTCAACTAGCTGCTCGTGAATAACTTAAATTTTTAATGTCATTTTGTGTTAAATAATAAGTACGGTATGTTACTTTGAAGAGGAAATCATGAATACGACGAACTTACTACGTGCATTACGTATCTGACTTAATAATGAGAGTGGTAACATTTCAGGTATGTCATTTATTACAATAAATGTGAGCTTACAAGCCTTAAGGACAATCTTATCTGTAATAACGTGTTCCCTGATATTTCTAGTATCGTGGTATTTCTGTACATCTTGAGCTATTGCGATACAGAGCAGTGTTTTCTAGTAGTGACTTTTTGGGACAATTTTCAATAGTCAAACGACTGTACCCAAGAGCCATTAGTGGACAGGTGCGTTATGTGGGTTGCATGCGAATCAGGCGAAATGCAATTCAGGTCGTTCGGATACTTTTGAGCATGACTGTGCATTGTGATACCCTCAGAAAATTAAAAAACTGATTTCAGAGTGTTCATAGAAAAAATGAAAGCGAATTTTTGCTTGTCCACGACGACGTAAGGCCTCACACAAGTCTGCGCACCCGAGAGGAGCTCACAAAACTTCACTGGACTGGTCTTCATCATCCACCGTACAGCCCTGATCCCGCACTTTCCGACTTCCTTCCGTCTGGACCAATGAAGGTTGCTCTCCAGGAGAAGCGGTATGTGAATGCAGCGGTTACTGACGCAGCAAGACATTGGCTCCGACGTTGACCAGAGCAGTTGTACCATGCGTCATGAGTGCAGACAGGCGCTCCCAGAAAGGTGGCGTAAGGTCGTTGCATTGAACGGAGATTATCTTGCAAAACAGGGTTTTGCTGCATTGGAATTCTGAAGAAAAAAACCCACCTGCTTCCAGGCAGCCTGCGCCCTTTGCTGCCCGGCATGTTTACAGGTAATCAGGGAGCAAGCCCGTCCACCTGGGCCAGAAACTAAAACCTACCCATTGTTAAACATACGAGACTTGCAGTTTGTGATTTGCTAGAATACCTTGCCATTGCTGTATTTCATGTTACTTTACTCTCCAAAAGCTCGCTGACGAGTTCAGAGATCGAAGTGTGTGGAAGATACTTGGGGAGGAGCGTCGATACCTCCACGACACCTCCTGCTTGAATCTGCCCGTGACTGTTACTGTCATACCTCGATTAATGGAGTGCCCAAAGAGAAAGATAAAATGCAGGTGATTTTGAACGGATAGGCATATACTGTAATTACTAAATATTTGAAACGGTGACCTGAAAATAGCTGCAGGTTGCCTATCTAATCGAGGTCAAACAAAAATATGATATTCAGTGTTTCATACTGTTGGAAATCGGCACCGACACGAACAAGGACGGAGAGAAGTTGCGACAGCCGGTGGCAGGAATCCAGAATGATCTGTACATAACATAGGCAGATTAGTAGCGCACTTTCTTTCTAAAAAGGAAAGAAACATAATTTAACTTCTTGTTATGGGGTGGCTTAATGTGCTTCCTGTGCCTCCTACATGCAATTGCTTTTACACTCTATTACTACTCGCATAACGCAGTGTAACTATCGTCTTCCTATTACTCAGTACCGATGCTCTCGAAGTCGGAGACCGAACTGGGCCGACCAACTATGGGCGGCTGGTTAAGTCAGCGTTGACAGGGGGCGCTGAACTGTTGTCTTCCTGGAGGTGTGGCACTGCCCGCTCTGTCCATTGGCGTGCAAGTCAATGCCTTCTTGATGTTTCGCGGCGCTGCGCTGGTCGATGTGCAATCGATGCATTAGGACTGCACACATACACTTATGGACCGGATTTAAAATGCTTTTATAATCTACTCTGTAGGAGTTTCAATTTTACGTTAAAGATTTAACACAATAAGTCGAATATTAAAGTTAGAAACTTGGTACCTTTGTGTAACTTATGCGTTCTCAAGCAGTGTAACTCACTGCTCACAAATTCTCAGGTTACATTGATCCAGTATTTGAGAATGAGAGCACTTAGCGACATCGAAAACTTCACACTGAATGTCAAACTCCTCGAAACTTTTAATCGCTGAGAAAACCGCCTTCTCCCCACATACATAAAAATAGTGGAAGAAGAACAGTTCATTTGGCGAAAGGTAGGAACACGTAATGTACCTAGGAACAAAGTCGGACGTGACCGTTTTGGTGGTTCACGTGTTGTGATATGGGAGGGTATACTGTGGCGTGGGAATACTGACCTCCATATCCTTCTTCATTGTGTACTCAGTGGTCAACGTCATTGTGCCGCTGTACCACTGTGCGTCTTTTCAGGAGCACAGTCGCCCCTGACGATATTCTATGGGTTCCGTAAGCTAGAAGGTAAAAATAGAACCTTCATAGGATCAGTCTGTTATCCACCTATCTGTCTGTCTGTCTGCAGGTGTAACTGTTAAGACCCCCTTTTCTCAATAACGGGTAGGCATGTCCAGTCGAAATCTATGGCCGGCCGGTGTGGCCGAGCGGCTTTAGGCGCGGTTACAGTCTGGAACAGCGTATCACCTAGGCCGCAGTTTCGAATCCTGCCTCGGGCATGGATGTGTGTGATGTCCTTAGGTAAGTTAGGTTTAAGTAGTTCTAGGGTAATGATGACCTCACATGTTAAGTCCCATAGTGCTCAGAGCCATTTGAACCATTTGAAATTTATGTCATGTACGGAGGTCTACGGTCCCTCAATGGTGGGAAAAAAATTTTCTAAGTCAATGCCGTCAAAATATACAGCCATATATGTCACAAACTTTGATACTCCCAAATTCGGTCTTATATGTCTAAATACCCTGCACGTCGGACCAGCTGGTCTGCAGCTAAAGCGCGCTTCTGAAGACCAGCAGGTCGCGGGATCGTATCTCGGTCGGACTACGAATTTTTTACATTTCATGTCAACCTAGCCATCACTTCTGCACGATGTGAAGTGTCGCCAGAAACAACACGTGATCCGTATTCCATGGTAAACTGTAGGCATCGTTTCCACGAATAGGTAACTGGGGAGGCTCGAACAACGCAAGTGGCCGAAGTGGCGTGCAATAGAACGGCTTGCACCAGGCAGTTAGGCACACGAAATTATTACTGTTATCTACATACATAATTAACTCTGTACGGAAACCTTAGAGCGTGAGTTCTAGTCTAACTTGTGCGATTTTTCGTGTGTAACAGTAAATGACCGCATCGAAGAGCGCAGGCGGAGGAGCTGCTGGAACGAGAGGATATTCGGCGAATGGACTGGCCTCCCCGTTTCCCCGATTTAAATCACAACGAGCACATGTGGGATGCGTTGCGAAGGCGTACTGCACGTCTACATCTACATCTATACTCCGCAAGAAACCTGACGGTGTGTAGCGGAGGCTACTTCTATCGGTTCTCCCTTCTATTCCAGTCTCGTATAGTTCGTAGAAAGAAAGATTGTCAGTATGTCTCTCTGTGGGCTCTAATCTCTCCGACTTTATCCTCATGGTCTCTTCGCGAGATGTACGTAGGAGGGAGCAATATACTGCTTGACTACTCGGTGAAGGTATGTTCTCGAAACTTTAACAAAAGCCCGTACCGAGCTACTGAGCGTCTCTCCTACAGAGTCTTCCACTGGAGTTTATCTATCGTCTCCGTAACGCTTTCGTGATTACTAAATGATCCTGTGACGAAGCGCGCTGCTCTCCGCTGGATCTTCTCTACCTCTTCTATCAACCCTATCTGGTACGTATCCCACAGTGGTGAGCAGTATTCAAGCAGTGGGCGAACAAGGGTACTGTAACCTACTTCCTTTGTTTTCGGATTGCATTTCCTTAGGATTCTTCCAATGAATCTCAGTCTGGCATCTGCTTTACCGACGATCAACTCTATATGATCATTCCATTTTAAATCACTCCTAATACCTACTCCCATATAATTTATGGAATTAACTGCTTCCAGTTGCTGACCTGCTATATTGTAGCTAAATGATAATGGATCTTCCTTTCTATGTATTCGCAGCACATTACACTTGTCTACATTGAGATTCAATTGCCATTCCCTCCATCATGCGTCAATTCGCTGCAGATCCTCCTGCATTTCAGCACAATTTTCCATTGTTACAACCTCTCGATGTACTACAGCATTATCCGCAAAAAGCCTCAGTGAGCTTCCGATTTTATCCACAAGGCCATTTACATATACTGCGAATAGCAACGGTCCTACCACACTCCCCTGCGGCACACCTGAAATCACTCTTACTTCGGAAGACTTCTCTCCATTGAGAATGACATGCTGCGTTCTGCTATCTAGGAACTCTTCAATCCAATCACACAATTGGTCTGATAGTCCATATGCTCTTACTTTGTTCATTAAACGACTGTGGGGAACTGTATCAAACGCCTTGCGGAAGTCAAGAAACACGTCATCTACCTGGGAACCCGTGTTTATGGCCCTGTGAGTCTCGTGGACGAATAGCGCGAGCTGGGTTTCACACGATCGTCTCTTTCGTAACCCATGCTGTAGATTAAAACTGAAGAAACTGCAAAAAGGTGGGTATTTAAGGAGATGAGACCTGGATAAACTGAAAGAACCATAGGTTGTACAGAGTTTCAAGCAGAGCATAAGGGAAGAATTGACAGGAATGGGGGAAAGAAATAGAGTAGATGAAGAATGGGTAGCTTTGAGAGATGAAGTAGTGAAGGCAGCAGAGGATAAAGTAGGTAAGAATAAAAGGGCTAGTAGAAATCCTTGGGTAACAGAAGAAATATTTAATTTAATTGATGAAAAAAGAAAATATAAAAATGCAGTAAATGAAGGAGGCAAAAAGGAATACAAACGTTTCAAAATGAGTTCGACAGGAAGTGCAAAATGGCTAAGCAGGGATAGCTAGAGGACAAATGTAAGGATGTAGAGGCTTATCTCACTAGGGGTAAGATAGATACTGCCTACAGGAAAAATAAAGAGACCTTTGGAGAAAAGAGAACCACTTGTATGAATATCAAAATCTCAGATGGAAACCCAGTTCTAAGCAAAGAAGGGAAAGCAGAAAGGTGGAAGGAGTATATAGAGGGCCTATACAAGGGCGATGTTCTTGAGGACAATATTATGGAAATGGAAGAGGATGTAGATGAAGATGAAATGGGAGATACGATACTGCGTGAAGAGTTTGACAGAGCACTGAAAGACCTGAGTCGAAACAAGGCCTCGGGAGTAGATAACATTCCAGTAGAACTACTGACGGCCTTGGGAGAGCCAGTCCTGACAAAACTCTACCATCTGGTGAGCAAGATGTACGAGACAAGCGAAATACCCTCAAACTTCAAGAAGAATATAATAATTCCAATCCCAAAGAAAGCAGGTGTTGACAGATGTGAAAATTACCGAACTATCAGTTTAATAAGTCACAGCTGCAAAATACTAACGCGAATTCTTTACAGACGAATGGAAAAACTAATAGAAGCCGACCTCGGGGAAGATCAGTCTGGATTCCGTAGAAATATTGGAACACGTGAGGCAATACTGACCATACGACTTATCTTAGAAGCTAGATTAAGGAAAGGCAAACCTACGTTTCTAGCATTTGTAGACTTAGAGAAAGCTTTTGACAATGTTGACTGGAATACGCTCTTTCAAATGCTGAAGGTGGCAGGGGTAAAATACAGGGAGCGACAGGCTATTTACAGTTTGTATAGAAACCAAATGGCAGTTATAAGAGTTGAGGGTCGTGAAATGGAAGCAGTAGTTGGGAAGGGAGTGAGACAGGGTTGTAGCCTATCCCCGATGTTATTCAATCTGTATATTGAGCAAGCAGTGAAGGAAACAAAAGAAAAATTCGGAATAGGTATTAAAGTCCATGGAGAAGAAATAAAAACTTTGAGGTTCGCCGATGACATTGTAATTCTGTCAGAGACAGCAAAGGACTTGGAAGAGCAATTGAACGGAATGGATACTGTCTTGAAAAGAGGATATAACATGGTCATCAACAAAAGCAAAACAAGGATAACTGAATGTAGTCGAATTAAGTTGGGTGATGCTGAGGGTATTAGATTGGGAAATGAGACACTTAAAGTAGTAAAGGAGTTTTGCTATTTGGGGAGCAAAATAACTGATTATGGTCGAAGTAGAGAGGATATAAAATGTATACTGGCAATGGCAAGGAAAGCGTTTCTGAAGAAGGGAAATTTGTTAACATAGAATATAGATTTAAGTGTCAGGAAGTCGTTTTTGAAAGTATTTGTATGGAGTGTAGCCATGTATGGAAGTGAAACATGAACAATACATAGTTTGGACAAGAAGAGAATACAAGCTTTTGAAATGTGGTGCTACAGAAGAATGCTGAAGATTAGATGGGTAAATCACATAACTAATGAGGAGGTATTGAATAGGATTGGGGCGAAGAGGAGTTTGTGGCACAATTTGACTAGAAGAAGGGATCGGTTGGTAGGACATGTTCTGAGGCATCAAGGCATCACCAATTTAGTATTGGAGGGCAGCGTGGAGGGTAAAAATCATAGAGGGAGACCAAGGGATAAATACACCAAGCAGATTCAGAAGTGTGTAGGTTGCAGTAGGTACTGGGAGATGAAGAAGCTTGCACAGGATAGAGTAGCATGGAGAGCTGCATCAAACCAGCCTCAGGACTGAAGACCACAACAACATGCTGATTCCTACAGAGTAGATTTCTAGTCTCCAGAAAAGTCATTACACTCGAACATAATACGTGTTCCAAAATTTTACAACTGATTGACGTTAGAGATATAGGTCTATAGTTCTGCACATCTGTTCGACGTCCCTTCTTGAAAACGGGAATGACCGGTGCTCTTTTCCAATTTTTTGGAACGCTACGCTCTTCTAGAGACCTACGGTACACCGCTGCAAGGGGGGCAAGTTCCTTCGCGTACTCTGTGTAAGATCGAACTGGTATCCCATCAGATCCAGCTGCCTTTCCTCTTTTGAGCCATCATCCAGCATTTGTCAACGGCGCTGGTCGAGGAACGAAACGCCCTACCACAGCAACTCGACCATGGCAGAACGTTGCAGGGCATGCACAGCCCCCCCTCGCAATCACACACTCTACTAGCAACCACGTTCCGCCGCTTGTAATGTGCAGAGGACCGTCATGAATCTCTGTGACTCCTGTGTAACTATTCTTTTGAGTAAAAGTAGCATTTAGGTTCGTTTCATTGCGTATTTCTGTCTGTTAACTTCTGTACTATATCGTATCAGTTCTATGTATGTATGGTCCAGGTTTCATCGATCTACGTTACTTATCATGACACAGTATGCGAAAGTTACTTTCGTTCTTAAGTTTTACTTTATAGAGAGCCTGTATGTCTCGTTTTAAGAAAAGTGAGTTTTTCGTACACCACAATATTTACGACGTCATCTTACCCGACCTATGTGATGCATAATGACATAATTTGGCAGGTACAGTCATACTCAAAAGTATCCGAACGACCTGAATCGCATTTCGCCTGATTCGCATGCAACCCACATAACGCACCTGTCTAGCAGGTCCTCTAATCGCTACTTGGTACAGTCGTTTGACTATTGAAAATGGTTCCAATAAGTCACCACTAGAAAACACTGCTCTGTATCGCAATAACTCAAGATGTACAGAAATACCACGATGCTACAAATATCAGGGAACACCTCATCACAGATAAGACCGTCCTTAAGGCTCGTAAGCTCACATTTATTACAATAAATGACATACCTGAAATGTTACCACTCTCATTATTACGTCAGATACGTAATGCACGTAGTAAGTTCGTCTTATTCACGATTTCCTCTTCAAAGTAACATACCGTACTCATTATTTAACGCAAAATGAGATTAAAAATTTAAGTTATTCACGAGCAGCTAGTTGAGAATATGTATGAACTTCAAATGATACGACGAACCGTCTCGTTCTGCATATGGATTCAAACCCAGGTCATGCAGACTAAGCAAAGATTTCGTGACTGACGGAAACTAACAGTCATTCCTGATTAGGCATACAGAGAGTGATATACCTCGATTTTAGACAGTATCAGTTAGTAAACACCAACTTTAAATTACATAACGCAAGCATTTTTAACGGACGCGAATTCCAACCCAGCACCTATTGTCCCTGTTAACGAACTACGAGAGATATTACATATTGCTTCTTAACAAGCAACTTACTTGAATTGCCGTGAGGTTAAGATTTGTGTTGGACAGGGATTCGAACCCAGAATCTAATCGGATAGATATCGACGCACAATCAACTGTGACATTTCGGATTTTCTCGACAGTAGCTAGATATTTTAACTGAAGTGACGAGACGAAACATTAATTATTTTCCTTCCCAGGACTCCAACCCGGCACCTATCGCTGTTATATTCTAGAGAAAACGAACGTTAAATATGTGTTTGTTGCACCAGCAGCGACATGTGAGCATGTTTGAACTAGAAATAATATGACGAAGAGTTCAGTGCTGACTGGGAATAGAGCTCCACACTTATCGTTGTTGACTACACACAAAGAGACGTCAGCTTCCGAATTTTTCTCCAGCTCGGACTAACATCTTGGACTTACAGTGATCTTGCAAATAGTTCTGTGTCTCACTGGGAGTCAAAAACGTCACATATCGTTAATGTCGACAACGAATGAAAATACATTAAAAATCAAAATTATTATCCACCAGCAGATAGGTGTTCTCATGCTGGAGCTTGATAATACATAATGAAATCTTTATTGCCGGGCCAGGATTCGAACCCATTCACGCGCAATATGTGGAAATGTTAAGGAATCTACAGTTCTGGCAAACAACAAATTGTAGCCGAGCTGTATTGTCACGAAGGGATCAAATTCCGCGTTAAGAATGGTCTGAGTTGCATTCCCAGTTCAGAACCAATTTTATCGATACACAGAAGCTCAGATAAACGATGGAATAAGTGTCCCATGAGCCTACAAAGCGTTTGTTTCGTCACTAGAAATAAATAACTAGTATAAGTAAGGTTACTGGCGATAGAGTTTCTACACGTCGCCACACCAGACTTTATTGTGGTTCAACCTAACGTCTACTTGGTAGAGAAGGAATATCATTTTTATTGTTAATTTCAGACCACAATGCCATTATATCTTCTTCACTTGATGTAGTCAGAAGAGAATGGAATCTGTCTCTCCCTATCTAAAATCATTGACAGAAGTTGGAATCGAACCCACACCATAGATATACAAACGTATCATCAGTGCAACAGACCACCCAACCCTCTTCTCTGTGGCTCATTTTTCTATTGTAACGCCGTTGCGGCACACTGGTTGAGAATTCCTACACACAGGCTCCCTGTAGTAATTTGCAGCATGTTCAGTAAATTCATCTACTTGGTCGACCGAATCACTATGAACTAGCGGCCTCGGCTACCCAGTGCATACATTCGACTTTATTTTGTAATCACCGAAATAAAATCACGTAACTGCCACCTACACAGAACTGCCAACAGTGTAGGATGCAGAAATTTAAATAGGAAGTGTTTCTTTCCACTTCAGCCACTCTATTGCGCTATCTCTTTGTTGAAGACGTCATGCAGTGCAAATGTGGCATTTCATAAATAAAGTTTTGTATTCCTAGAAACGCAAAATTTGCTTGTCAGCGGCGGGAAGAGGAGTTAACTGTTGTGCAGCATTGTTTTTCATCATTGCACTATGAGCCGAAAGTATTTTCTTGCGATTTCCTTATCGATGTTTGATCTGACTGCTTGTAGCTCTTTCACAGAAGGGATAAGAACGGTACAGTCAATGAGGCTGGAACTGCGAACCATAACAGACGCTTTTTCACAGCTCAGCACGATACCACAGAGCTGGCAAAGAAGTACGTGTGTTAGTTTCCTCTTACGAGACCAATAGTGTCTAGAACTCGTAAACCGCTATATAAAGGACGAGATTAATTGCGATTTCCACGTGCAACGACTTTCCTGGGCTGAAAACCGTAAATTTACAATATTTTGTTCACCTCAAGCGATAATAACTCAGATTATTCAATGGAAACGACATATAAAATGAAGTGAACTTTGAGGCTTAATTCCGTGCACACCAGGAAGTGATTCGTCGATCACAGAGTTGCCAAACATACCCTGCCTTGTTGCCAAATCTCAGTTACAGTACCAGCAGGAAGAAGACGAACCGATGTGATCCTACAGTGGGCTGGGAATTGACCATTGCTGGTGTCTCCAAGTCGCGGCTGCTACGGCCTGGAATGCGTACTGCGTCTGATTCGCATTTCTGTAACTAGGTTTAGGGACTGGAGCGTAGTTGCTAATAATACTCAGAACTGATTGCAAACTAAGCATCACAAATCAGTAACTCTCATAGCTGTTTTTATACTTCTATCGTAAGTGTACTCAAAACTAAGAAACTCATTCACAGACGTTTACGTGCCTCGCCGATAGTCGAACACAACAAAAAAATAAAAATAAAAAAAGAATGTGCGTGTGTGGGTGTGACAGAGAGAGAGAGAGAGAGAGGGAGAGAGAGAGATAAAAATCAAAAAGAATGAGACAGAGAGAGAGTAAAAAATTGTTGTAAAGAAATGGAATCAGGGTATGTAAAGAAATCTTTCATTAAAATGACACGTTCCACATCATTACGAAATATCGTATTCATGATCTATGAAACAAGAATTGATCTAATGTAATCTAATCTAATCTAATCATATCATATTGATGACTAGCCATGAAGAGTCATCAATTACCGAAGTTTTTGCCAATACCAGTAACCAAATCTAAACTTGAAAATAAAAGACGACAATTTTTGTAATAAACCGGGACTCCTATCAAGACCCTTTAGTCCCTGTTAACTAACCACGAAAGATGTCTGATATACCTCCATTCTGAAGTAACAAAGTGTGCATGCATTTAAAGATGAAGTGCATGATGTGAGGTTCTGTAACGGAGATACGAACCGAACACGTAATCTGATAGTTAACTAAGTAAAATCAAATGTTACGTAACGGTTTTTCTTACCAGCTGCTAGGTGTTTGAATCTAAAATAAGGATACAAACTTTTGTGCCTAAGCGACAATCGAACTGCACACCTACCGTGCATCCACGAATATAGCTTAAATATCAGCTGCTTACTCACCAACAGTAAGATGTGTGCGTGTTTGACCAGAAATTGTCGGCAGCACATGAACAGACATTAAAAATGCACGTTAATTTTCACTAGCAGGACGGTGTGCACGTGATAGGGCTTGAAATGAAATTATGAATATTTTTGTATTGGATCAGGATTCGGACCCACATACTTTACTTACCTTTGGAGAGACCCAGACAAGATTGCAGTCTTGGGAAAAGGAATGCAATGATTGAACTATACTGTTCCGAGAGATTCAGATCCTCGAAAGAGGTGATACGAATTCGAATCACAGTCCAGCACCAAATTTTTCAACGTCTCTAGTTCAATCAAGTACAAGTAAAATAAGAGCCCTGTTCCTTTAAATGGCTATCGGTTCATTAAATAAAATAAAATTTTCTAATGTAAGTAAGTTTACTGGCGACTGTATTTCTGTTTACCATGACTTCCGCTATGTCATTTCCCAACGTAAACCGGCCCTGCCCAGTTGGTAATGAAGGAACATGATGTTTAATGCGGATTCTGGATTATAACAGCTTTCTATTGAGGTTACTAGAGGTAAAGTAAATCTATTTGTGCCTCTTAAAAGCAAATGCCTGAACCCACGCATTGCACCTGTGATAGTTCGTTCCACCAGACCATTGTGGCCACATTCCCAGCCCCAGGAGTGTGCTGTAACGGATGATGTGCTTAGCTTACAAAATTAGTCACGGTGGAAAAAACGCGAGTCTATTAAATGGTTAAGTAGAAACAAGCTTCTGACGCGGAGATTATGCTATTCTCATGTCAGCAGGATGTAAAGACTCTTCTAGGTATCATAGGCTCGATGTGAAGCCATTTTGAAATTTTCACAAATTCTGCAGATTTCTTAGTTCGCGAAAATCCACTGGGAAGTGTGAAGTTACCGGATAATTCGATTATTACCGTCATTACTATCATTTTCTTCATACCGCTGCTGGAACACTGTACTTGAAGATCAGTTGATGCCTTTTGCTCACTATGGAAGTAGTTTCCCAAGAACAGATTCTTTCCCTGTCTACGGAATTCTTTTCATGTTAATATCAAACATCAGCAATTACTCGTACATTACATTAAAACTAAAGGAATTGATGAAGACTTTATTTGATAACAAAAGCGCGCTGCCTTCCTTCATTTACTTGCGCCTAGAAATGGCTATCGAGTACTGCCAAACCAAAAGGCAAGAGATCTTACTGCCTGCCGATATACGTCGCTGTCAGTTCTTCCATATGATTTGATCGACGTGACCTGTTTCAAGTTGTGTATGACAGAGAATATTTTAGGAAATCAATTGTTTTCCTTTGCAATAAACAGAAACGTTTTCATTCTAAGCTATCCAAGTCCGAAATTTTCGCAATATTAGTTCAAATTTAATATTCGCTTCTATAATGTAGGAAAGTATTTCACAGTTGCAAAACTCGCATCCGACTCACTGACCTTACACTTAGTCGCTGACCATAAGTTCTAGCTCAGAGTGACACCAGATTAAGTGACCTAATGTAGCGAAGACTGTTTGCCAGTGCTCTTTCTCACCGGAAAATATGCAATTCACTCATTGGGCTCCACAAGTACACGGTAGCAGTAATTTCTGTGTGTATGCAATGAATACGGATTGTAGAATTTAGTGGTGCTCTCTCTTCCACTTCTGTATACAATATGACTGACCTAAACGGGCCCTTTATCGTCGCAGGCCCTGAGCAGTGCTACATCATACTGACAACAGTAATGTGCTTATACTGACAACCTGACTGTTCGTTTTACCTGAATTTGTAAGCATTTAAATAAAACAACATGAGCTTCCAGTGGGAGACATTTCGTCCCCCTTTTCCTTCTGTGAAATTTGTCAGTAAGCTATTTGCGTTGTAGACTGCGGTACTTCCCAGAGGAAGTCTTGAGTTCAGTCTTAGTACATTATTCTCGACTAAGACCGTAGTCTTGAGGTAAAATGCGAGACTAGCTAATATGACGTCTAGTGACCGAAAGCACACATCGACAAAATTTTTATCGCCCCTTTCCTCTCGGTGCTGAAGCTATGAGTGTAATTCAAGGGAATCTACAATATATTTCGCTTTCTCTCACTGGTAACGATAGTTTGGTCCAACAATGTTTTAGCGAAAGACGTAACATTTGAATTTACTTAGTTAACTATCAGATTACGTGTTCGGTTCGTATCTCCGTCACAGAACTGCACATCATGCACTTCATCTTTAAATGGATGCACACTTTGTTACTTCAGAATGGAGGTATATCAGACATTTTTCGCGGTTAGTTAACAAGGACTAAAGGGTCTTGATAGGAGTCCCGGTTTATTACAAAAATTGTCGTCTTTTATTTTCAAGTTTAGATTTGGTTACTGGTATTGGCAAAAACTTCGGTAATTCATGACTCTTCATGGCTAGTCATCAATATGATATGATTAGATTAGATTAGATTACATTAGATCAATTCTTGTTTCATAGATCATGAATACGATATTTCGTAATGATGTGGAATGTGTCATTTTAATGCAAGATTTCTTTACATACCCTGATTCCATTTCTTTACAACAATTTTTTACTCTCTCTCTGTCTCATTCTTTTTGATTTTTATCTCTCTCTCTCTCCCTCTCTCTATCACACCCACACACACACATTCATTTTTTATTTTTATTTTTGTGTTGTGCTCGACTATTGGCGAGGCACGTATACGTCTGTGAATGAGTTTCTTAGTTTTGAGTACACTTACGCAAGAAATATAAAAACAGCTATGAGAGTTACTGATTTATGATGCTTAGTTTGCAGTCAGTTCTGAGTATTATAAGCAACTACGCTCCAGTCCCTAAACCTAGTTACAGAAATGCGAATCAGACGCTGTGAAATAGCGTCTATTATGGTTCGCAGTTCCAGTCTCACTGACTGTACCGTTCTTATCCCTTCTGTGGAAGAGCTACAAGCAGTCAGATCAAACATCGATAAGGAAATCGCAAGAAAATACTTTCGGCTCATAGTGCAATGATGAAAAACTTACAATGCTGCACAACAGTTAACTCCTCTTCCCGCCGCTGACAAGCAAATTTTGCGTTTCTAGGAATACTAAACTTTATTTATGAAATGCCACATTTGCACTGCACGACGTCCTCAACAAAGAGATAGCACAATAGAGTGGCTCAAGTGGAAAGAAACACTTCCTATTTAAATTTCTGCATCCTACACTGTTGGCAGTTCTGTGTAGGTGGCAGTTACGTGATTTTATTTCGGTGATTACAAAATAAAGTCGTATGTATGCACTGGGTAGCCGAGGCAGCTAGTTCATGGTGATTCGGTCGACCAAGTAGATGAATTTACTGAACATGCTGCAAATTACTACAGGGAGCCTGTGTGTAGGAATTCTCAACCAGTGTGCCGCAACGGCGTTACAATAGAAAAATGAGCCACAGAGAAGAGGGTTGGGTGGTCTGTTGGACTGATGATACGTTTGTATATCTATGGTGTGGGTTCGATTCCAACTTCTGTCAATGATTTTAGATAGGGAGAGACAGATTCCATTCTCTTCTGACTACATCAAGTGAAGACGATATAACCGCATTGTGGTCTGAAATTAACAATAAAAATGATATTCCTTCTCTACCAAGTAGACGTTAGGTTGAACCACAATAAAGTCTGGTGTGGCGACATATAGAAACTCTATCACCAGTAACCTTACTTATACTAGTTATTTATTTCTAGTGACGAAACAAACGCTTTGTAGGCTCACGGGACACTTATTCCATCTCTTATCTGAGCTTCTGTGTATCGATAAAATTGGTTCTGAACTGGGAATGCAACTCAGACCATCTTTAATGCGGAATTTGATCCCTTCGTGACAATACAGCTCCACATATTGCGCGTGATTGGGTTCGAATCCTGGCCCGGCAATAAAGATTTCATTATGTATTATCAAGCTCCAGCATGAGAACACCTATCTGCTGGTGGATAATAATTTTGATTTTTAATGTATTTTCATTCGTTGTCGACACTAACGATATGTGACGTTTTTGACTCCCAGTGAGACACAGAACTATTTGCAAGATCACTGTAAGTTCAAGATGTTAGTCCGAGCTGGAGAAAAATTCGGAAGCTGACGTCTCTTTGTGTGTAGTCAACAACGATAAGTGTGGAGCTCTATTCCCAGTCAGCACTGAACTCTTCGTCATATTATTTCTAGTTCAAACATGCTCACATGTCACTGCTGGTGCAACAAACACATATTTAACGTTCGTTTTCTCTAGAATATAACGGCGATAGGTGCCGGGTTGGAGTCCTGGGAAGGAAAATAATTAATGTTTCGTCTCGTCATTTCAGTTAAAATATCTAGCTACTGCCGAGAAAATCCGAAATGTCACAGTTGATTGTGCGTCGATATCTATCCGATTAGGTTCTGGGTTCGAATCCCTGTCCAACACAAATCTTAACCTCACGGCAATTCAAGTAAGTTGCTTGTTAAGAAGCAATATGTAACGTCTCTCGTAGTTCGTTAACAGGGATAACAGGTGCTGGGTAGGAATTCGCGTCCGTTAAAAATGCTTGCGTTATGTAATTTAAAGTTGGTATTTACTAACTGATACTGTCTAAAATCGAGGTATATCACTCTCTGTATGCCTAATCAGGAATGACTGTTAGTTTCCGTCAGCCACGAAATCTTTGCTTAGTCTGCATGACTTGGGTTTGAAACCATATGCAGAACGAGACGGTTCGTCGTGTCATTTGAAGTTCATACATATTCTCAACTAGCTGCTCGTGAATAACTTGAATTTTTAATCTCATTTTACGTTAAATAATAAGTACGGTATGTTACTTTGAAGAGGAAATCATGAATACGACGAACTTACTACGTGCATTACGTATCTGACGTAATAATGAGAGTGGTAACATTTCAGGTATGTCATTTATTGTAATAAATGTGAGCTTACGAGCCTTAAGGACGGTCTTATCTGTGATGAGGTGTTCCCTGATATTTGTAGCATCGTGGTATTACTTTACATTTCGAGTTATTGCGATACAGAGCAGCGTTTTCTAGTGGTAACTTATTGGAACCATTTTCAATAGTCAAACGACTGTACCAAGTAGCGATTAGAGGACCTGCTAGACAGGTGCATTATGTGGGTTGCATGCGAATCAGGCGAAATGCGATTCAGGTCGTTCGGATAGTTTTGAGTATGACTGTACATTCAGTGATACATGAGGATACTGTCTGCATAAATGTGCCGGGTCCTTCCTGATGATGAAGCTTTACTGGATGAACAACGAATATGCATTCAACAGATTCTTTGAGTTGTCAAGGCTTCACGCCTGGTTGGTTAGGAAGGATTTAAAGCTTGTGGTATGTAACTCATATGACCAGATCTCATTTTCTGTAACATTGAGACGTGTTGAGTCCGCTGTTCACTTATGTTTTGTACTTTTTTTTAACAGATGCCTGAAGATGGGTGTAATCCCGAAACGCGTAACATGTTCTAATAAAAGATTCAGTTGAACATCTCATGACTTTATTGCGATTGTGCAGCATTGGTTGCCAATTGTTAACATAAAAATGATCGCAGGCCTCAGACGGGATTTTATGTCCTGTACATAGAAAATGTATTCACCGTTAAGCTATTTTGTTTATTTTGTGAGGCGGGGGAAGTAATGTCCAAAGTTTGTCGGAAACTGCTATGTGCCCCCATTCTCAAATTCTTGATTAATACGGTCTGTGTTACATTCCGCTCCGTGAGTTAAGCTGCCACAGGACATGTACACAGTGTCTATCTTTATCACTTAACATACTGTGCTAAACTTTCAACGTAAGAGCATACCTCTTCATGAAGACACTGTGACAGCATTTTAAATTTTTAAATTAGATGAATAATTATACGAAATACTGAAAATGAAATGTTTTTTGCCGTTGACATTGGAAAGGTAACCTGCACCCAGGACCGAGTGACCATTGTCGTCATTTAATAACACAGATGATAAAGTTACAGAGCCTGTTAAACGAAGATGTAGTGTTCCAGTGTATCATCCGCGTCTTGAAAACAGAATAAAATGGAGTCAACATATTAACAGAATGGGTAGCCAAAGATAGTAAGGAAGACACAGGGAAAATAACTGTCGCAACAGACAAGTGTCTGATGGTTGAAATTTAGAAAAAGAATAATAGAAATGTGTACAATAAATACCAGTCTGTTAGCATTAAAAGCTTTCTTACTATCTATTGACTCAAAGCACCTATGTAATTGTAGTGTAATGAAATAATTTGTTTCTTATTTCCTGCTTCGAACAGTGCTACAGGTTGCCCAGAAGAACCGTGTGTACAAACCTTTCTATGTTTCGTTGACTTAAGATAGTCCACCTGATAGTAGACGAACAAACGTCCAAAATGTGTAGTGTGGAGATGAATGAAAGTGTCTCATTACAATTATTTGAGAATTTAAAACTGATACCATAACCATTACGGATGCTGTTCACCTGTGATATACAAGCTGTTTTTGGAGGCAGTACATGGCTGACCTTGGCTGTTGTTTGGGGCAGAACATGGTGACCTCAAAGCGTTCCCTCATGCTAATATCTTGGCTTGGAAGACTTGGAGTATAGCAGAAAGTACAGGATTACTTGCTAAATTTCCCTACGGGACCCTTCTTCCAGATAAGCCACTTACTTTGTCCACAAGAAGAAATAAGAAGCTGACTGCAGAAGAATATCTTTTTATTTGGGCTAAAGTTGGCAATTCAAATTGTAAAATAAAGATTAATGCTGACTGTATGTTCGTACTCAAAGACTTTCTTTACGTTCCGCTTATCTTCAAACGAATCAGTGAGCCACTGGACACACGTAGGTTCCGCAAGAGGGACAATCATGATCCAGTGCTTTGGAGGGCTTCCACAGGTCAATCTACGTTTGGCCTCCACCACGAGCAGAGGTCTAAAATTAGGAACCCCGGCGAGAGGAAGTTGGTGGGACTAGCTGCTTGGCGCCAAGTCTTGCTAAGGGCGCTCTCGGTTACGAGTGGTGTTCCCTCAGCTGTTGTCAGAGTCTGCCGACCCAGATTATCAATTGAGCCATTGCTGGTATAGTCACGGCGCGGCTTGTTCGGTTCGTGTACCCTGGACTAATTCACGGACAATAACAACGCCGCAGTGTGTCAGCGAGTAGTTTCAGAGTTGTGTTACTGTCTCGAGGAACAGATAGACTTCGGCCTGTCTGCGATAGGTTTTAATCTCCTCAGTCCTTGTGTAGCACGTATGTTACACACAAATTTTATTTGTTTCTAGTTCAGAAAATAATCTAAATTCTCTGTGCCCAATTCTAGCATATAATTTACACCATTTTGATTCTTTGCGTCGGTTGTATGCTCCCAGTAACTGGCAGCATCTGCTTGAAGAAAGGTGATTATCCAACGGCCACATGTCTTCCAGAAATAAAGTCAAATTTTGTTTTATATTTTTTTAGTAATTTTGGATCTGAATATGTTTAGAATGTGCTGTAATACGTCAATACAATTAGGCGGCGGTGTACTTTCAAAAGCAATTTTCGCTATGTATTCCGATACCACGTTACACTTCTCGGGGAAATGCGTGTGGTAAATTAAGGTCAGGATGTAACCCGTTTCTCAAAAATGTTCAAATGTGTGTGAAATCTTATGAGACTTAACTGCTAAGGTCATCAGTCCCTAAGCTTACACACTACTTAACCTAATTTATCCTAAGGACAATCACGCACACCCATGCCCGAGGGAGGACTCGAACCTCCGCCGGGACCAGCCGCACAGTCCACGACTGCAGCGCCTTAGGTAACCCGATTCTAACCACTTGTAAAATAGCCTCCTGCAAGGTCTCCCATCCACTGTGTTGGTTCTCACTTGAAACTGAAGGTCACCCTCCCCCTCCCAATGATCTAGACCAATTGGATGACCTAAGAATGGCGGGAAAACAAGTTCCCCTCTCCCCCTCCTACTCCGCTCCCTAGGCCACTAGGACGACTTAAAAATTCTGGGAAAGCGAGTCTGCCCCTCTCAGCCGTCCCACCTTCTTTCTTTCTTTCTTCCCATGACAGCTGTGTGAGACACATCATTCGAAGTCTATGCGCCGCAGTGAAAGGATCATCAGAGAGATCACGCGCCGCCCTCGGGTGTAATAAAAAGAAACTACACTGTGGACTGTAAGTATTATTAACCTCTTCCTGTCATTACCATAATAATGCGTTAAAATCAATGGCATTTTCTGTAAGCATTCCAACGTACGACCGCCTCTAATTGCTATTTACAATTTTAGGATAATTTCTTACATTTTTGACCGATTTTCTCCCACTTCTCAAGATCACATGATGCGCATAAATACATGACTTTTAATGTTTAAAAATTACCACAGAACATTATTTGAACAAATAAACTATCGCTATCTGCCAAGTCTACGTGAAACTTAATGTGTGACATTATAACTCGTTAAAAATAACGGTATTTCTGTAAGCTTTCAAATGTATGACAATCTGTCATTGATAGTAACAATTCTGGGATAGTTTTTTACATTGTTTGACCAGTTTTTCCAACTTTTCAAGATCAAGACACACGCAAATAGCTATATTTTACAGAAACAGACTGATATCCCACGTTAAACCAGTGAAAACAGTGTGATATTTCAACAAATATACCGATTCCCTCATCAAACAATTAGCACACAGCAACAAATACACTCATGCTATGTACGAAGTCCATGTTTCACTCTATGGAACTTAATACCTGTATTACTAGTGCGTTTAAAACAATAACGTCAATATTCTACTGTCTTAGAGGGGGTTTGGAACTGTAAGATTTAGTAGACTAAAAGCGAAAAATCGAAGTATACGAGTATACACACAAACCATGATTACTGCGCAGCTGTCCAGTGATAACGTCACTAGCGATGTATCACATGTCACTATACATGACATGTCCTCGCATTGGTTCCTACAAAGTATTGTCAAATCTTGTTACCTTGCACACAGAAGTCTCGTTAGAAGTCACGTAGTCACACACACCCATTTTGCTACAAATCGTTACTAAACTCTTGTGTTATATGCAAATGCGCAAGCTTCTCATTATCCACATGAAGCTGTTGGGATAGTTCAGACACCTTGTCCATTTTAGCGTCAGCCAGTTCCATTTTATATTGATTTGCTACTTGTTCTTGTGGTCTTCAGTCCAGAGACTGGTTTGATACAGCTCTCCATGCAATCTTCTTCATCTCCCAGTACCTACTGCAACCTACATCCTTCTGAATCTGCTTGGTGTATTCATCTCTTGGTCTCCCTCTACTATTTTTAACCTCCACGCTGCCCTCTAGTAGTAAAATGGTGATCGCTTGATGCCTCAGAAAATGTCCTACCAACCGAACGCTTCTTCTAGTCAAGTTGTGCCACAAATTTCGCTTCTCCCCAATTCTGTTCAGTACCTCCTCATCAAGTATGTATCTACCCATGTAATCTTCAGCATCCTTCTGCTGCACCACATTTCGAAAGCTGCTAATCTCTTCTTGTCTAAACTATTTATCGTCCATGTTTCACTTCCATACAAATACACTCCATACAAATACTTTCAGAAACACCTTCCTGACGCTTAAATCTATACTAGATGTTAACAAATTTCTCTTCTTCAGAAACGCTTTCCTTGCCATTGCCAGTATACATTTTATATCCTCTCTACTTCGACCATCATCAGTTATTTTGCTCCCCAAATAGCAAAACTCCTTTACTACTTTAAGTGTCTCATTTCCTAATCTAATACTCTCAGCATCACCCGACTTAATTCGACTACATTCCATTACCCTCGTTTTGCTTTTGTTGATGTTCATCTTATATCCTCCTTTCAAGACACTATCCATTCCGTTCAATTGCTCTTCCAAGTCCTTTGCTGTCTCTGACAGAATTACAATGTCTTCGGCGAACCTCAAAGTTTTTATTTCTTCTCCATGGATTTTAATACCTACTCCGAACTTTTCTTTTGTTTCCTTTACTGCTTGCTCAATATACAGATTGAATAACATCGGGGAGAGGCTACAACCCTGTCTCACTCCCTTCCCAACGACTGCTTCCCTTTCATACCCCTCGACTCTTATAACTTCCATCTGGTTTCTGTACAAATTGTAAATAGCCTTTCACTCCCTGCATTTTACCCCTGCCACTTTCAGAATTTGAAAGAGAGTATTCCAGTCAACATTGTCAAAAGCTTTCTCTAAGTCTACAAATGCTAGAAACGTAGGTTTGCCTTTCCTTAATCTTTCTTCTAGGATAAGTCGTAGGGTCAGTATTGCCTCGCGTGTTGCAACATTTCTACGGAATCCAAACTGATCTTCCCCGAGGTCGGCCTCTATCAGTTTTTCCATTCGTCTGTAAAGAATTCGCGTTAGTATTTTGCAGCTGTGACTTATTAAACTGATAGTTCGGTAATTTTCAGATCTGCTTTCTTTGGGATTGGAATTATTATATTCTTCGTCTGCGGGTATTTCGATTGGCCGGCCGAAGTGGCCGCGCCGTTCTGGCGCGGCAGTCTGGAACCGCGAGACCGCTACGGTCGCAGGTTCGAATCCTGCCTCGGACATGGATATGTGTGATGTTCTTAGGTTAGTTAGGTTTAACTAGTTCCAAGTTCTAGGGGACTAATGACCTCAGCAGTTGAGCCCCGTAGTGCTCAGAGCCATTTGAACCATTTTTGGTATTTCGATTGTCTCATACATCTTGCTCACCAGATAGTAGAGTTTTGTCATGGCTGACTCTCCCAAGGCCGTCAGTAGTTCTAATGGAATGTTGTCAACTCCCGGGGCCTTGTTTCGACTTAGGTCTTTCAGTGCTCTATCAAATTCTTCACGCAGTATCATATCTCCCATTTCATCTTCGTCTACATCCTCTTCCATTTCCATAATGTTGTCCTCAAGTACATCGCCCTTGTATAGATCCTCTGTATACTCCTTCCACCTTTCTGCTTTCCCTTCTTTGCTTAGATCTGGGTTTCTGTCTGAGCTCTTGATATTTATACAGTTCGTTCTCTTTTCTCCAAGGGTCTCTTTAATTTTCCTGTAGGCAGTTCTATCTTACCCCTCGTGAGATAATCCTCTACATCTTTACATTTGTCCTCTAGCCATGCCTGCTTAGCCATTTTGCACTTCCTGTCGATCTCATTTTTGTAACTTTTGCATTCCTTTTTTCCTGTTTCATTTACTATTCCTTTTCATCATTCCTCAATTTAATTCAATATTTCTTTTGTTACTCAAGGATTTCTACTACCCTCGTCTTTTTACCTACTTGATCCTCTGCTGCTATCATTATTTCATCTCTCAAAGCTACCCATTCTTCTTCTACTGTATTTCTTTCCCCCGTTTTTGTCAATCGTTCCCTAATGCTCTCGCTGAAACTGTCTACAACCTCTGGTTCTTTCAGTTCATTCAGGTCCCATCTCCTTAAATTCCCACCTTTTTGCATTTTCTTCAGTTTCAGTCTACAGTTCATAACCAATAGGTTGTGGTCAGAGTCCACATATGTCCCTGGAAATGTCTTACAATTTAGAACCTGGTTACTGAACCTCTGTCTTACCATTATATAATCTATCTGAAACCTTCCAGTGTCTCCAGGCCCCTTCCATATATACAACCTTCTTTCATGATTCTTGAACCAAGTGTTAGCTATGATTAAGTTATGCTCTGTGGAAAATTCTACCAGACGGCTTCCTCTTTCATTTCTCTCCCCCAATCCATATTCACCTACTACTCTTCCTTCTCTTCCTTTTCCTACTATCGAATTCCTGTCACCCATGAGTATTAAATTTTCGTCTCCCTTCACTTTCTGGATAATTTCTTTTATGTCATCATACATTTCATCAATCTCTTCGTCATCTGCGGAGCTAGTTGGCATATAAACTTCTACTACTGTGGTAGGCGTGGGCTTCGTGTCTATCTTGGCTGCAATAATGCGTTCACTATGCTGTTTGTAGTAGCTTACCCGTATTCCTATGTTTTATTCACTATTAAACCTACTCCTGCATTACCCCTATTTGATTTCGTATTTATAACCTCGTACGCATCTGACCGTAAGTCTTGTTCCTCCTGCCACCAAACGTCTCTAATTCCCACTACATCTAACTTTAACCTATCCATTTCCCTTTTTTCTTAATTTTCTAACATACCTGCCCGATTAAGGGATCTGACATTCCACGCTCAGATCCGTAGAACGCCAGTTTTGTTTCTCCTGATAACGACGTCTTCCTGAGTAGTCCCCACCCGGAGGTCCGAAGGGAGGACTATTTTACCTCCAGAATATTTTACCCAAGAGGACTCTATCTTCATTTAACCATACAGTAAAGCTGCATGCCCTCGGGAAGAATTACGGCTGTAACTACAGCCCTTGGTTTCAGCCGTTCGCAGTACCAGCACAGCAAGGTCGTTTTGGTTAGTGTTACAAGGCCAGATCAGTCAGTCATCCAGACTGTTGCAACTACTGAAAAGGCTGCTGCCCCTCTTCAGGAACCACACGTTTGTCTGGCCTCTCAACAGATACCCCTCGACTGTGGTTGCACCTACGGTACGGCTATCTGTATCGCTGAGGCACGCAAGCCTCCCCACGAACGGCAAGATCCGTGGTTCATGGGGGGAAGGGATTTGCTACACCTTCTCAAAATGGTTTCGAGTTCTTCTTCCTAATATGTCTCTTGATGTCAGAGTGTTGTTCCCGTGTATGAGAAATGGCAGTGCCTCTAGAACGTATATGTGGTGTCTGTTCTTTCAGACATGTCCGATAGAATACACCGGTTTTGATCCTGCAGCTACTATGAATCAAGACTCAAAAGAATTACAGACATTAACTGCAAGTGAGCATTATATAAATCATTGGAGAAAGTTTAAATTTGTGGACACTGGCAGCTAATGTCTTCTATTGATTTGTGTCTCTAGATTGTCGTCTCTCCCCCCTATTAAAGTACAGGCAAGTGCCGTTATCTCTCTCCTATATGAAGTGCTTATATTAAAACCGTACAGCTCCTGCCCCAAATTTCAGTTACTTTCCCTGTATAACGCTTTTTCTAGCATATCTATAAAATCGGCGCTCTATTACTAAAGTGATGTCAGATACGGCTGTAGACAATGAACTGAAATTGTTATGTTGCAGATGGTTTGTCTGCTATGAGAAACCAACATTTTTCAATGCAATACACCCTGATGCAGGATCGAGTCGTCACTAGCTTAGTAGTGTGTACGTGTTGCCACTGGAATACTGAAATAGGTTACAACATTTTGTAGTTAATAGTGAATTGCAAAGGATGGATGACTGCTACATAGTTCTTGAACTGGTAAATCTGACGCACTGCGTATAAATAGGTGAATAAACCCTCTACGGTCCTAACACACTGTTGATAATGTATCACTGGATATTTGTTGCTGGGACTTTGCTACTAGCGTTTCCTCCTGTCATACCCCTAGCCCCTCTGCCAGCGGACTTGCCGTAATTTTATCGGCAGTAGCATTAATATGTGTGCCGTCTCTTCTCCTGGTATTTCGTTCCATCAAACCATTGCACTTAAGATTACTTCCAAATATTTTATAACTCAAAGTATGTATGACTCACAGCTCATGGGCATTAGGAAATAGTACCATAGCCTTCAGAATTCAAATAAAGAGTATATGACAAATGGAGCTCCGCTAATCTACTATCATTAATAAAGCAATGCAAGAGAGCTTAGCACACGTCAGCAATTGTTCTCCCCAAATTCTTATGCATGTAATTTGTTTCTGGCGCTTTGGCAAACGAGTTGGTGCCTACCAGTTTAAACCACAACAGAACCAGTCAACTTTCGTGTTTCCTTATTATCCTTCCAGTAGACGTATTGCAAAACGAAATCTTTAATTGAGAGTGCTAAGTCTGCTCAATATTTGGTTCCCTTAGGTATAACCTGTTTTGATATAAAATTTTGATGTGTGGTATATCACTTTAACAAGGCCCCGTATTTAAATAAATGTGTTTCTCCAGATTTAATATGACACTAATGTATAATATGTGTGTCATCTTTGTTAGCGTCTGAATTATAATTTACGCCATCACATGGAAGTGGTGGGTCATTGGCGAGCATATTTTAGAAATATTGTAAATGTTGACATTTAATACATTTAGACAGGCTTACGCGGGCTCAAACACACAGTCAGTTCCGTAGTTAGAAATCGTACATTCTGCTATGGTAATACCATGGTGTTTAGTCAAGGAAGATGTAACTGTGTTATCGTTGTTTACTGCTTCCTTAGTAGCCTTCAATTGCACACAGAAGTCGTGGTTTGATGCTAGATAGTCACACAGCTCCATTTGGTTAAAAATCAAATTAAAGTGGTGTTTCTCATTAAAGTATGGCTATAAAGCCACATAAATAGGGTGATAATCATCTACACGAATCTGGTGCAACAGTCAAGGCAGTTAATCCCTTATATAACCTATTTCACTGTTGGCCAGTTCCACCTTGTGGTAAGAATGTATTTGTTTGTTTAAGTAATGTACTACGCTAGTTGTTCAACATTAAACTACAGGATACCGACAGGTGCTCAGTGGCTGTTAGACAGCATCGCTGCTCTGACGGGGGCAGCAGGTGTGTAATAGCTGCATCTCTGGAAATCCAGCAACGGCAGCCCTGACTCACCACACAGAGGTGTGGTTAGGCAGGTGTAGTTACGAGCAATGTGCTGTGGCGGGATTCCTGCAGATCATGAAGCAGACATCGCCACATCGTTGGCCGTATCCAAGGAACTGACTTTATAATATGCAAATGTCTATCACTAATGCAATATAAACTACGCAGAATATCCAAAACACCAACTTATCTTCATGTCCCTCATGTCTGAAGCATCCTGTAGACTAACGTTCGTATCGTAAAACCGAAAACATAACTAGAACTATGACAACTGTCTTAGAACTAAGCAAATACCGAGCAATCGGTTTAATTGCTAATCTAAGTCATGGAGATGAATGTAGGCAAAATGTATGTGGTCATTATAACCTAACCAGTTAGGTTGATGGTAACCAATTTTTTGTATGATTTGAATTGAATCTATTATTGTCAACTGCAATATTGTAATGTAGCACCTTGCCAACTGAGCTATAACTTCTGCCCAACTTGATAGCTCCTATTGGTGCATTTTTTTTCTCTGCACAGGTGTGTAGTAACGTAAGAGGAAAGCGACTGCAATGCGCTTACCAGTTTCAAGCTTTGTTATTTGTTCATGAAGCATACTTTCCATGTATTTCATATTTTTTGTATATCCCATATTTTTCTATATTATATGTGTAACTGTATAAGAATATTTGTGCTCTTATTGGTTACTCTACCAAATTTCTTTAACATCCAACTATGATTCGCATTCCCCATCAAGCTACAAAAATCAACAAAAGTATCTGCAAAATAATTTCTTCCTCTTCCTCCAGAAGTCCACCTACAAAAAAAATCTTCCATAACACACAGTGCTAGCTGCCAAACCCAACTATTGTATAAATTAAAACACACATGAATATGTGGAATCATCCCTCTCCTATATATAGTGCTTATATTGAAGTTATAAAATTTGTACTGGAAATTCCGACTGCTCGCTTTCTCCCTAAATGTGTGTGTGGTGTCATCCATCTACTATATCTTGCGATTACATTAAAGTCCTACTGCTTATGCTGCAACTTTCGTTGCTCCCTCTTTGTCAATACGGATATCCTGTGTTCTCATTTCATATCTGGTCCCTCCCCACATTTTATATATTTTTCCATATTTTTCTACATTTTCCGTATTTTTCCATTTTCTACATGTAAATGTACGAGAATATTTATGCTCGTATTCTCTTCTCTACCAGATTTCTTTAGCATCCAGAAGTGATTCAGAGTCCCCTACAAAGCTAGAGAGAATGTAAAATATGTCTGCAAGATCACTTGTTCCTCTTCTTCCAAATATCAACCCAAAAAAACCTTCTATCAATGCATAATGCTAACTACCAAAGCCAAGCCTTATATATACACTAAATCATTCGTAGATTACAGTGGAACTGGAGAACTAACTTTAATTATTTTAAATACAGGTTTATTTTTGCTGATTATTACAAAATCTACTTCCAGTTACCATCCAACAACAATTGCATTCATTTATACTTTCTCATATGTTGATAACACAGA
Organism: Schistocerca serialis cubense; assembly: GCF_023864345.2. NCBI lineage: Eukaryota > Metazoa > Arthropoda > Insecta > Orthoptera > Acrididae > Schistocerca > Schistocerca serialis. The sequence continues at coordinate 105,965,362 of NC_064643.1, read as the reverse complement.
ATACTGTCCAACTATATCTGCAAAATTTTCGTACGTGCTCTAAAGATACAAGATATCCGTAACAGATGAAAATAAAATCAAAACACTCATCAACTGATCAAATTTAGCTATTATAGCTTCTCTCTCTTATATAAAAGTCAGGTGCAATGGATATAAGTGGAGATATTTTTATAATACTTTAATATGTACACGCATCAATATGTTTCTCTGTGTGAAACAGCTTTCCCACAAACATGTCACAAACTTTATGGCCTGATGTTTTCTGCATGGTCGTAACTGCACCACTAGATTGACTATGTCTGTCATTATAGACTAACCGTTATGCGTTCACGTGTCCACACTTCAACATCTCATCTTCTGCTCAGGGGAAAATAAGCACTAATGGTTTGCTTATTGGCACATATAATATGGAGGTACTACCCAACATGAAAACATACTATTTGTAATAGCTATAATTATTAGTCTGCAAATGACGTAAATACTGATGTAATGTTGGCCAGTAAATCGTAATCAGTCACCAGTAATATCTGTACTTATACCCTAACACTCTGTATATTCACTAAAGATCCAAGATGTGTGTAACAGAGTGAAGTAATGTTGGAGGAACTGACTATCTCCTTTTGTGAACACATATCACAGTTGCTGTATTTTGTGTCTGCGCATGTGTCAGTTGCTCGTAAGGGCTCTACCTCGAACCTAACGCTAGTGGACTCACCTCCGGACACTGCCCCGCATGTAACGCAGGTGGATCCACCTCCTGACCCTGCCACGGATGTAAATTGGATGGTTCCACCTCCGAACGCTACAGAGAAACTACCCTGGACACTGGGGAGACTCTCCATCACACACCGATTTTTTCTTGTAAGGATGTCAAATTAAACACCATTCAACCGTCTAGTTATTTTATTTGGCTACCAGTTTCGGCGATTTACTAAGCCATCTTCAGGCGTGTGGGAAGATTCCACCTCGGTTCTGGTCAAAACAGGGGCTAGCATTCGCCTACTGGTATTGTGTTGTATGTTGACCGGGGGCCTAGAAACGACGGAGAGGCTCCGTCCCTGCCGCAGCCGCAGTGGTCGACAACCCCACGACGACTACCGCAGTCCACTTCACCCCTCCGCCTCCGCCCGCCCCCCCCCCCCAAACTGAACCACTCTTTCAGGGTTATTGTGCGGTTCGGACCCCGGTGGACCCCTACAGGGAACGTCTCTGACCAGACGAGTGTAACCCCTATGTTTCTGTGGGCGATTAATGGTGGTGTACGCTACGTGGAGAACTTTTTTGTGCAGCAATCGCCGGCATAGTGTATCTGAGGCGGAATAAGGGGAACCAGCCCGCATTCGCCGAAGCAGATGGAAAACCGCCTAAAAACCATCCACAGACTGGCCGGGTCACCAGACCTCGACACAAGTCCGCCGGGCGGATTCGTGCCGGGGACCAGGCACTCCTTCCCAATCCGGAAAGCCGTGCGTTAGACCGCACGGCCAACCGGGCGGGCAATAAGGGGTATTAGTAGATTTCTGCTTGCTATAGTTATCACTTCAACCATCATCCGTCGGAAATATACCCCCAGGCATTGAATATGAGCCATTAACAGAGCAATCTGTCTGTAATGCTGATTTTTCAGAGATAACAATACTTTTACCAAGCACAGTGGAAAATAAGGAGGGAGATATTGTCTCTTTCTCTCTCTCTCTCTCTCTCGCTCTCTCCTTCCCTCCGCCCGAACAAGCCTAGAAATCCAGAATGAGATTTTCACTCTGCAGCGGAGTGTGCGCTGATATGAAACTTCCTGACAGATCAAAACTGTGTGCCGGACCGAGAATCGAACTCGGGACCTTTGCCTTTCGCGGACAAGTGCTCTACCTTTCTTCAAGGAGTGCTACTTCTGCTAGGTTCTCAGAAGAGCTTCTGTGAAGTTTGGAAGGTAGGAGACGAGGTACTGGCAGAATTGAAGCTGTGAAGACGGGTCGCGAGTCGTGCTTGGGTAGCTCAGTCGGTAGAGTACTTGCCCACGAAAGGCAAAGGTCCCGAGTTCGAGTCTCGGTCCGGCATACAGTTTTAATCTGTCAGGAAGTTTCAGGCCTAGAAATGCCCAACGGTACAGATCCACCGTCGTGCCATCCTCAACCGACTAGTTTTCGCGACTGGAGACATTGCTTCTCAATAAAGTGGCTCCTCAATTGGCGTTAGAAGGTTTGAGTGCCAACAGAACTCGGCAGACCCTAAGGGTAAAAGAGAGGGGGTTGCCGAGAAGTAACACAAGAATTTTCAATTAGAAATTTGACTGCGGACATAGTGATAAACTGCATCAAAGTGTAATAAGTGATTGTTATAGACTGAACCTGTGAAGGAGAAAAACCTTTGTCATTTTTGACCAATGCAGCTTAAGAAACTATAAATCTACGAGTTGGTGTGGTGGGAGAAATTAATTTCGATGACGCCATCTCGCACGCCGCGTATCTCGAAATATTGCAGTTACACAGTCTCAATTGTGCTGCTATAAAATTTTCTGTAAGGTAATTGGAAGTGCTGCAAATTTATGCTCTTGTGCCCCCAAATTAAATGCAAGAAAAATTAATGGGTCACGAATCTGGGACATGTGTTGCAACTCGTGAACAAAGGAAGGGGTGCAAGGTAATCAATTCACGAGATTTATACGCCATGTGTACATACAAACAATGGGATCTAACCATTAACATCCCCACCAGATAACATAGGAGAAAGAAAATTGGAAATATTTCTAAAACATGGTCTTATGAGTGGGGAATACTATAAGTCAGTTGAATTCATGGAAGGTAAAATTAGAAATGGATTCTGATCATAATGTGTTCTGCTGAGATCAGAAGAGAGGTAATAGCATAGTTTAATAGGTGAATGTATACAGCGACTTCAGTTATTGTGATCGCTTCTCAGTTTTGGTTATTGATAACTTGATACCAGTGTCTGAGTTTAATTTGTACAGCACTGAAGATGATCACCATGTGATCGAAAATCGAATCTGTTATCAATAAAACATCAATATTGCGGCCAATGCTGACCTTCCTTTTAATTTAAAATCATAACGTCTCCCAAAACAAGTTCGCATGCAAAAATGCCACCAGAAAAGGTACACAGTTCTGCATAACTTTAAACTACGCCCGAATTCCAACTGCGTAAACGCATCCCGAATTGACATTCTTGCTGCGATATCACCAATTAATTATAGGTTTCGCTTGAATCCCGCCATCTTGAAAGCACAAGACAAGTGTCTACATCGCGTCCATTCGATGTGCTGCCAGGAATAAAAGTGCTTTATACATGGCTGCACGAGGCGTCCAAACCGAATAATACGCTCTCTCTGATTGGCCGACGTTGGTCAAAGCTTACGGATGCCCCGAGGAGACACCTGCTGAATCCTTTGCTAAAATGCACCACTCTAGCAGACAGAGTTCGCTAGTGTCGGGTTGTCTTTGAAATGCGCGCGAGTACACGCCTCTGACAGACGTCTGAGCTGAAGTGGTCGTGTTTCAAGGTGTAGAATCTTCTGTCTCTGCAGTTCATCCAACACAGTAATGACTCCCACACAGTCGACCAATACTCAAGAATTATCAGAACGAGTGTCTTGCCCTCTGCACTGTGATTCCAGAAATCTGAGTTTGGCATCTGCTTCCCGTGTGACTGGGTTTATGTGGATGTTCGAATTTCAGTCGCTCCCGACAGATACGGCTAGAAATTTGGCGGTGGTGACGGCGCACATTGACTGTTGGCCGATCGCATAGGAAACGGTATCGGATATTTTCGTCTCTCTTCTTTTCCATCCGCATTTGCGAGCCAACTCGAGGTGTACAGCAGAGGACACTAGAGATGGGGGATTCGCTCCTGAACTGATTCATAGAGTTGAATCTTTCAAAGGAGTGAACAATCAGTGGCTCAGAAAAAAAGAACGGTAGCTCCAAACGTTTCCCACAGCAGAGAGAGAGAGAGAGAGAGAGAGAGACGGAGCATATCAGCGGGGCCTCTGCTGGTCACAGCACACTACACGCCACACAACACAGCCAGGGCCGGCCTTTGCCCTGCTTCTACCTTGGCTGCCTGCACTGTGCAGTGCCCCATTGGATTTTGTGTTTCACATATGCCGTGCCGTCTCTGTGCTTCCTCTGCCGCGTGCAGTGTCTGGCGCAGCTTCACTTAGCATCGCACTCGGTCGGCGATCGTTTCAGTCGCACGTCCTGCCCTCTGGGCAGTTGATGCGAGCAACAGGACAGAGAGCTTCCTAGCGGAGAACATAAGAACTACTTGCAACAACCTGCTCGCAAGAGAACGGACGATTTGTCTCGGAGCGAGTGACTGGTGGCCGTTCACCGCTCCCCCCACCCTCAGAACTCGCCCGCTCAACGCTCATCCCACCGTTCTCGACTCTAGCCAGAGCGTTGAGCAAAGCAACTCACGTGTTACTCTGGTCTCTGCGGTCTTAGCTCACGCAGTAATACAGCTCGCGGCTCGACCTGCTTGACTCAGTGCCCTACATCGGAGTTTGTCTCTACTGGATATTGTTCTTCGTAGTAATACCGCTATGTATATTACATTATTATGTTATGTATACATCATTTGTTTTTATTTTATTTTTATTTGTTTAAACTGATCAGATTAGGTTCCTGACGACTCCTCTTACTATAGGATTTTTATTATGGACACTCGAATTTACGCTTTAATTACGAGCGAACCGATAAACGTATCGCAAAATGTGATACACCAATATTTTCCTTGTTTTATTCTGTGTAAGGCTATATGCAGCACTTTAGTCTTACAGTCAATTTTTTTTTCTTATTCTGGTACGGATTTTGCGATTTTAGGCGTCTTTGGAAGGAAACATTCACTTTAAAAATATATGGCTTGTGATGTATTTGTACAAGGTTAATGAAATTTTAATACATTATAGCCAAATATATTGTTAATGTAAATCTCAAAAAATGTTGTAACATTTTCCGATCACCCAAAAAACCACGATAGTGCAAAATAAATCAATAATCAAAAACTTTGTCATATCATGGAAATTTCAATAAACAATATTAAATTCTTACTCATCATCTGTGTTACTTCAAAATAGGATCAAATAAGATCAAAATACAGGTATAGTACTGGAATAAACCAAGTTTAAAGGGCAATTTGCCTTCCATTTATTTTATATTGTGAATGAGTGGTGAGTCATGAAAAAGAGCTAGTTCATTTCAGGGAGTGAACAGTTCTGATCCGATCTCTGAAAAGAACAGTTTTGCCCATCTCTAGAGGACACGTCGTGAAGCGCTACCGTGCCCCCCTCCCACATTCACACTCTAATGATCTCACAAACGAGCAGGAAAAACCACTGTTTTAAAACCTCAAATTCATCTGGTTTGACCTAGTAAAACCGAAAGATACCTATCGGAGGAAGCGAGCAATCAATCACTGCTTCACTCGGTGATCTTCAGAAACTCTGCTTGATTTCATAACAATGAGCCGGCCGCGGTGGCCGTGCGATTCTAGGTGCTTCAGTCCAGAACTGCGGGACTGCTACGGTCGCAGGTTCAAATCCTGCCTCGGGCATGGATGTGTGTGATGTCCTTAGGTTCGTTAGGTTTAAGTATTTCTAAGTTCTAGGGGACTGATGACCTAAGATGTTAAGTCCCATAGTGGTCAGAGCCATAACAATGTCCTAACAATTTCACAAAGTGTGGTAGATGTACAAGTCACGAAACAGTTGTACATGTCTGTTCAGGTTTTACAGATATTTTCATAACTACAGGGTGCGTCAAAAAATGTATACACACTTTGAAGCGTCATAGAAATTTTATTTCCCGTTTTAGAATGTTAAATTACTGGAAATGGAAAGCTTAAAGTCCAATTGGAAAAATAAATGTACATTGCAAATGTGATTAATGTTCAAATTGGTGACCTTCAGCATCAATGCATTTCTGAGTACGAGTCACCACTGATTCCGTAAATCGTACCAAAGTGTCCAATGAGATTTCTGCGCACACCGCCTGAATCTCATCCCAAAGTGTGTCCAGGTTACGTGGTTTACGTTTGTACACCTCATCTTTTACTGTGCCCCATAAGAAGAAATCCAGCAGCGTGAGGTCTGGAGAGCGTGCAGGAAACTCGATTGGTCCCCTGCGTCCTATCCACTGGCCTGGCACATTGTGATCCAGGTATGCTCGTACGTCCCTATGATAGTGCGGAGGGGCGCCATCTTGTTGGAAATAAAATTCATCGTTACCGTATAACGCACGAATGACAGGGGATATGGAGCACTGTTAGGTACGTTTCTGCAGTGACAGTACCTTCAAAGCGGAAAGGCCCAATGAGTCCCCTTGCAGACAAAGCGCACCACACATTTACACCAGGCAAATTCACAGCCTTTTCAACTGTAATGTGAGGATTATCTTGAGCCTAGTACACTCAATTGTGCCTATTGACAGTTCCATTGAGTCTGAATTGAGCTTCATCCGACCAAATTATGCTACCCATAAATCCCAGTTCACATCTCACCATCTCATGAACCCATTCTCAAAATTCTAATCTTCGATCTTGATCGTCGTCACTTAGCTGTTGCACCAGCCTTGAAATGTAGATACGAAACTTGCCTTTCTTCAGAATGCGTAGCACACTACTAGCACTTACATTACTCTCACGTACCGCTTGGCTTGAAGATTTTTGCGGCGAACGCTGAAAAAGTTCCAAGACCGCAGTTGTGGAATCATCACTTGTAGTTGTACGAGGTCGCCCTGATCGACCTTTATGCACATCACACACTGTTCCATGAATTGTCTCGTAGACGTGTAATTGGTAACCTTGAAGGTGGTTCTGTACCATACTCACTTCTCCACTGTCTTCCGACCGCAGCTACATTCTCAAACTTCCAGTACCACTTAATTATCTGCTTCCGCGCTTCAAAGCTCATACGCACGTCCGCCATGTTGCAGTTACTTCCTTGCCACTGCTGCCACCTGTTGAAGAAACATAACATTACCTTCTCACAGATATTTAACCTTGTAGAACGGGAAATAAATTGTCTATAACAGTTCAAAGTGTGTATACATTTTTTTGACGCACCCTGTGTTTGTGTACATATAAAGAAAAAAACTGGGTGAGATGGAGTGAAGCGTATCTACATAAATAGTCTACTGCGTTACCACCGTGACTAGATTTAAATAATAGACTTTAAGTGGATGTGTGAAACGCTGGCAGTGGCACTGAACAGGCGGTGTGGGTGCCGACGGAGCTGCAGGAGAGGAATTCATCAGCAGGACGGAGAAACAGATATAGAGGGAGAGGGAGAGAGAGAGAGAGAGAGAGAGAGAGAAGGGGAGAGAAAGAGGGTCGGCCAAATGGAGCTGTCAGATCAGGCTGTCTTGTCGGCCAAGATATCGGGGCGACCAGGCGCTCGGCGCCGGACAAATAACTCTGTGTTTCCAATTAGCGGCCAGCCACTCAAGGAGCGCGTGTAATTAGATCCGCCCCCGCACACAGAAGCCACAGGCCGGCCGGCCCCTGCACCCCCGCCCAGCGGCCTGAAAACACTTGGCGGAGCCGACTCGCCCGCCTGGAGCCACGCACGCTGCGCCGCATTGGGTCAGCACTCCAGCCTGCTAGACTCAGCGCCCTCCCGCAACAGCCCGGTTCCGACAAATTAATACGAGCGCACTTCGAAACAAGGCGAGTCAAACAATACTGACACTGTGATTGTGAGCTGTTGGCCAATTCTACTGTATTGTTTACCCATGCTGCCCATACAGGGGTTGGACAAAAATATAGAAACACCGCGATAAATGCTTGAGTATGCGTATTCAGCTCTTTGACCATAGATACTAGTAGACTGGCCTTGCTGTGCAGAAGCTATAGGGCTGGTGTGGCTCCAACATAAACCACGTGACTGTTCGCAAAACGTGGCGGGATTTCAAATCAGCGGTCTGCCATCCTATGTTTGTATCGTATTTTCTCCACATTTCTCAACTGACTGCCAAACGCTTCCAACAAAAATTACTTTTTTATTTGCGAAAAATTATGTCAGAACTACATTTGACCTGGATTTGTTCACAGTACCATTTATAAAATCTAACAAATACATCGAACGCCCCTCTGGTGGGCAGCGGGACGAAATTACTATAAACTATCAATTAAAGTAAAATGCCGTTAAAATTCTTTTAAACAGTAAGAGTGGGCTCGTGTCAAAACTTTAAACACTGGATTCGCCGCGTTTTGAGCTCTAGTCACGTATAAAAGAAAATGGGACATGAGAATTATGTCAACTGTAGGTGCCAAAATTGTCGACTTTAGGAGCAGGTCCATTTTGAGTAACAATTTTAGGTGCACTTCAAAGGTTCAGTTCCTACTATTTTTACAAAAGTTTAAACTATCAGTTAAAAAAAATGATATTTTAGATGAAAGGTGAGACTTTGAAGTTTGAGAAAATAATTTTGGATTGTACATTTATTTAATAGTATTAGAAGATAGAAAAAAATTCTCTTCACGAGTCGACTATAGGTGATCTTACCTTATTATAATCTCACTTGTATATACAAAAAGGCGCGTATGTGTAGATGGCTTAAAGTTTTTCCGTTTCAGGGCCTGTATCCAAAGCTGCCTTTGGTTTTCATCTTTAGGGAACCTATGAGTAGGAATGAGAAACAGTTACACTTACTTCTGTAACCGAATTATCACAGATACTTTGTAAGTAGGCTGTTTATGTTTTCTTATTGGTAACGCCACGTAGCGCTCTATATGAAAAATCACTGGCTGTGCTGTGTGCAGTCTGTGGCTAGTTTGCATTGTTGTCTGCCATTGTAGTGTTGGGCAGCGGCAGCTGGATGTGAACAGCGCGTAGCGTTGGGCAGTTGGAGGTGAGCCGTCAGCAGTGGTGGATGTGGGGAGAGAGATGGCGGAGTTTTGAAATTTGTCATGAACTGCTATATTTATATATGATGATATCAAGGTAAATACATTGTTTGTTCTCTATTAAAATCTTTCATTTGCTATGCCTATCAGTAGTTAGTGCCTTCCATAGTTTGAATCTTTTATTTAGCTGGCAGTAGTGGCGCTCGATGTATTGCAGTAGTTCGAGTAACCAAGATTTTTGTGAGGTAAGTGATTTGTGAAACTTACAGGTTAATGTTAGTCAGGGCCATTCTTTTGTAGGGATTTTTGAAAGTCAGATTGCGTTGCGCTAACAAAATATTGTGTGTCAGTTTAAACACAGTCATGTATAATTGTTTAAAGGGGACGTCGCATATGTCGACCCTTAGCCGAGGATACCTCACTGGAATCTTCTGATTTTTTCTTGTAGTTTGTGTAATTAGTGTAGCTATTGTTTATTGCTAGTGCGTAATTGTAGAGAAAATCTCCTTTGTAGTTGCAGTCTTTCATTGTTGTACAGTAAAACAGTTGTGGCATGCATGTAGATTTGCACCAAGTATTTCGCAGCTGCAATTAACTAGATATTATTTTCAGTGCTATGTTAATGTGTTCTCTTATTTTTGATCTTCAAATTGTGTTTTTCTGTGTTGTCGTGTGAAATATTGTGACAATAATGGCGTGTGAAAAACGTAATACTAGGCTCCAAAGTAAACTGAGAAATGACAGTGAAAATGAAAGCAGTGTGTTAGCGCCACCGAGTAATGAATTAACTGATATTCAAAGTAGTAATTTGGTAATTGTGCATAGGGAAATGGAGCGGGCTGCAAACAATGGTGTAGATAGTGAAACAGGTAGTGAACAGGGAAGCATTATCGATCGATCGGTCGGCAACAGCTCGCCTCAGGAATCCGAAATGACAGGACACAATTTCGCAAATACTGTAGATTCAGGTTTTGGGTCATCACCGTTTTCTCAAATAAGTCAAGACACATTTTCTGCTTGTCAAAATGTGAATGTTGCCGGTGCAAATGCACTGCCGAAAAGCGTAGAGAAACAGATTCCAGACACTAATACATTATTATTGCAATTAATGCAACAAATGGAACAAAATCAGAGACAAATGGGACAAAATCTTAAAAAGTTAGACACAGTGGAACAAAATCTTAAAAAGTTAGACACAATGGAACAAAATCTTCGAAAGTTAGACACCACACTTGAACAAACACGTGAAGATTTAACTACTGAGTTACATAACATTGAATCGAAATGTCAAAAAGTCTGTAATGACGTAAAAACACAAATTTGTGAGCATTTTCAACCTATTTTTTTGCGGCATGAAAAGGCATTGCAGAATCACGAAGCAGCCATAAAAGAACTGCAAACCATTGTTCATGAAAATCATGAGACCTTGTGGGCTAAAATTGACTCAGTTGCATCTACCGATTCGGTTACGCAACTTGCAAAAACTCAGGAAAACTTAAAGGACACAGTAGATTCGATTTCAACACAAATGGACACTCTGAAACTTGGTTCAGAAAAACACACTGAGGAAATGTGTTCACTATCGGAGAAAGTAGCCGAACTTTCGGATCAGGTCACTAACTTATCTACAAAGGTAGATGATGATCTGAATGACACAGGACCTGTAGCCTTCACTGACACAGAAGAGTATGAACAAATTAGAAAATTCAAACAGAATCAAAATCAAATCAATACACAGTACAAAAGAGAAATCCGGGAAGTACAAGATCAGCTGACACAGGTAATACAAGAATTACATACTTCAGAGGATACTCGCGCCCCAATACGGGAAGAGGGACACAGAAATACGGAACAGCCACAAAATAATAACACAGGGCATTTCGGAAGTTATGAAAGAAATTGGCAATGTGCACCGAATTTTGAGATGGAACGGCCGACACGACCTAACAATGACCGATATGCGACTCGCCGACATGATGATTTTGACTATAAGCTGTTCATTACTACACGTAAATTCAAAACATTTAAGAATTCTGGCAACGACATTCATCCACAAGCATGGCTCCATCAATTCTCGCATTGTTTTCCTCCCAACTGGTCGTTAGAACATAGATTAGAATTTATGTGTGGCTACTTGGAGAATGAACCAGCTGTAAGAATGCGATCGGTAATTCACGATTGCCACAGTGAAGGAGAGTTTTACCATGCCTTCCTCTCAGCACATTGGTCTCAAGCTACACAAGACCGAGTAAAACATAGCATCATGATGATGAAACACTTTGAACAATCTGAATTTTCCAGTCTTGTCAAATATTTTGAAGACATGTTGCATAAGAATCAATATCTTTCAAACCCATACAGCCCTTCAGAGCTCATCCGCATTTGCTTAATCAAATTACCTGAACATTTACGACATATTATTTTGGCAGGACATTGCAAGGACGACATTGAAGCTTTTCAGGGACTCTTACAAGAATTAGAAATTGACACAGACAGTCGCGGGATGCGAAAACAGGAAAACAATCACTACAGGTCACATCCGTCACAATTCCGTGACGACAGAAACGATAACTGGACGCGACAAGGCTATTCTCACCACACAAATCGTGACCAAAACAGACACCACCCGTATGACAACCGTTGGCAGAGTAGTAATAACTACAGGGAAAGATCACCTCTCCGTGGTAATGACTATCACAGAGACAATAAGAGAAACAGACAATATGGGAACCAAAATAAATACTATCAAGGGAGACAGAATAACTTTAGACGCAACGGACCAGTGCGCAGTTACGATTCAGGGAGAAATTCTCCACCACGTGACCGACAAGGAAGAATCTACGCCGGCCGAAGTGGCTGTGTGGTTAAAGGCGTTGCAGTCTGGAACTGCAAGACCGCTACGGTCGCAGGTTCGAATCCTGCCTCGGGCATGGATGTTTGTGATGTCCTTAGGTTAGTTAGGTTTAACTAGTTCTAAGTTCTAGGGGACTAATGACCTCAGCAGTTGAGTCCCATAGTGCTCAGAGCCATTTGAACCATTTTTGAAGAATCTACGGAATCTACCGACATGACGACAGACGATATAATCATAACGACAGACGTCAATTTCATCAGAACTGGCGGGATTCTATCACGGCTGGGCCCTCTCGGCAAGGCGAATTTGTAGAAGTTAGGTCTCCTAATCCCAATAACGACGCGCGCCAACAAAGAGACAGACAATGACTCGCACAGCAAGCAGCCGCGTGCGCCAGGTGGCTCAGAGAAAAATAACATAGACGCTAACCTTGAGAAAAATTCCAGTATGCTTTACCGACGTATACCACGTGATAATTGCGTTAAAGTTGAAACTCTGCGTACTAGGAAGAGTAAAGGTTTACACCACATTTCACGTGTAAAACCGTTTATTGAAAGATAATCTGCTTTTTAACTTTGTCTTTGCCATATAACTTTTCACTTTACATTACTAGTATGCTTTGTCAGACTTAGAATCTGTTAATATGCAACAATGTTTGAAGTTAAATATCCAGTCAAGAACCAAGAGAACTTATTTAAACAGAAATTACGAATGCATTGTTATTGCGAACAGACGACACAGTGTTATTGTGTGTGTACATTCTTGCTTGTTAGTTGCACGTTTACGTAACGACTATAAGGCTCACATACTTAGAACATTTACCAGTACTGCTAATGAGATTTTAATGCAACATTTTGGTTTACTTGCAAACACATTATAGATTCAAGGTGCTTTCTGAGAGATACCAGGTGACACAGTGGTTAGTTTATTTGACAGCTACACGACTATATCACGACGCTACTAATGTGTGACACAATTTACCTTGTTGCTTTTGCAGTGTTTCTGTTTTATATCTGCACAGTTTTCTGTTTTATTCTGGAAAGTAAAACAGGTTTTAGTAGTAACTTTTGTGGTATAGCTATAATGAGACTGCCTTTTCCATAGCACAACAATACGTTACAGTACAGTACTTTCCTCATCATGGCAATAAGCGTAATAACTAAGACATTTATACGCAAAGCATTTCACTTTTGTGTATTATGAGGTAAGTACATTGACTTCTGCAGAACTTAGCTTTCGGAGGATGATAACTACGACACTTCCACACAGATTATGTTGCAACAAGAAGCACATTTAGCGCTACAGTACACGTATTTGAGTGATTAATTTTGTACTTAAAACATTTATTTTTAAAGATTTTTGAATTACAAAGAGAGTTTTCCGTGATACATTTCATTCCATTGCTGTAATCTGTAACACCTGAGGGTATAATTACATTAATCCTCAGGGGGGTACACACTTACTTTGTATACCATGTGTTTGGCAAGCACAAGGAGCCCTAGCTAATATGGTATTTACTTATACAACTTTACACATCGGTACCATATTTCTCTAACACAAATTACACAGCTATCTGATCATTTAACTGAGAGAGACAAACTTTTTTATTACGTCAGTGACAGATGTTTACTTAATTACACAGTTGGGTAACTTCACACTTACGAAATTGTATTTTGTCTGTACTTTGTGAACTGTTCATATATTTTCGGAACCATTGTGATACTACGAGAGCTTTGAATGATGTATTTGGTATGAGATCATGATTTTTAAAGTACGTTTGAGGCAGATGACACTTTTGACATGAGCAGAGAATTTTTTTAGGTTTTGACATTAATGCAGAAAGCTATGACGTTTTTGAGATTTGACTGAGGTGTAATGATGTTATTTTTACGACGACGATGTGTATTATGCTGTTGAGGTATGTTTATGATCAATAAGCTGATGTTATATGAGGAATCTGATTATGCTATGTAGTTATTATGTGTTGATGAATATGAATATGTATATGTGTAATAAGGTAAGGAATAATGAATAGTGGGTAGGGACTCTTGATTTGTGAAAAAGGATGTTGGAAACCAAGAATCGTACTTTAAGAGTTATGAAATGTGTGTAAATGCGTGAATGTATCACAATGCCGGCGAAAATTTTTTGGACACTGTTATATCAATAGCATTTTGTTTCTACACATTTGCAACGCAAATTCTTGACCTGTGAAATATTTTATATGAGACTGTCACTGTAGCGGAAACTGCTGTCGTAAATATTTCCGTAAGAAAGTTAAGTGACCACCTGCACGTGCGTCGTCGGCACACAGCTGTGTCAGACACCTGGAGAACAAGCCATTAGGGTGTGCCTTTCCGGAAGCACAGGTAGAAAAAAAAAAGGGAGGCCATTATCCTCGCTATTGACATTTCCTTGTCGAAAGCATACTGTGGAGCTCGTAATTTATGATATTTACTGAAATGCCTAATGAAATGACGAGAAATATTTTTACATCTGCACACCTGATTACGACAAGTGTCTTTCTACGAGAGTTGAGAGAATTTCTACTAATTTATGAAATGTCACATGACTACTGAATGATATTTTTATGCTTTGCTTTTCATAGTTGCTTATTTCACTTGATATCTGGTTTCCAGCTGTGTTGCAGCATTGCTTTTATAAAATAAAATGCATTTGCTAATGTGAACACTTTCTGTCAACAGATCTATTAAATAATAATTTTGTAATCCACATTCTTTAAAAAAGGAGCACTTGGAAAGGAAAGAACAATAAGAAGGGACTAGTAACAGTAACTGGACACATAATTTTCTTTTCAAGTACATGGTAATATTTTTTTTACAATAAGTTGTTGTGGTGCACCACTTTAATTACATAGATATTAAGATGTGAATATACATTTCCCTTATCTGCATTGTTGTTTTTACTGTAATTTTTTTTTCTGCTTGAGCTATGTCATCTTTAGGTATAAGTTACTGCTGTTTGCCAGGCATAGTGTTATTGAATTTGACTTTGTATTATTCTGTTAAGCCAGTTTTACTAATGATTTATTTTTATTGTTTGCTGCACATTGCCTTAGATTAGTTGTAATATTACAATTGCTTTGCTAATCTCTTAATGCTGCTTGCTTTGCAAATCTGCGTTTTTTTTCATTGCTGTTTATATTAATTGTTTTATATTGATGCTGCATTGCCTCGTTCCTTAGTTTAGCATCTGAGCTCAGTAGATTTAAGTTAGCTTAAGAGGGGGTAGGCTATATAAGAGAACGAGTTGTGATGAATTGGAAGAAATGCAGTGAGAAGCTATAAGAATCTGGTTTGGCCAAAAAAAGTATTTTGAAAGAGGATATGAACAAAAAAAAGTAGGGTTTAGAGACAACAAGTTTAGGTAGGATTTTCTTCGAAATAAATGATGTCAGATAATGGAAAATAAATAATGAGGTAAGAAATATGTGAACATATAAATACAGAAAGCATGCTTGGATGGGATGTTTTGGTGAAAACAAATGTTGAAATAAGACGAAAGATCTATGGAATGAAGTTTTGGGTTGGACTGCAGTACAAAATATGACACTGAAAACGAACCCTGTCTTTCCTTTTGTATTATTCCGCTATGTGTTTATGTGCCCTTGTATATTTGTGTTTTTCCTGTCTTTATGTGTTTAGCAGATACGAGTTATGTTGTAGAATTTTTCTAATAATATGTTATTTTCTTTGTAAAGATGTTTACAGACATTATTAATTCTGTTCTGTTTTAATGCTCACGTGTGAAGTTGATGTTTCAAAAGTTATTCTGATCTTTTATGTATTTACTTATGTCATAATTCTTGTAACACTGGTGTACATGTTTATTTCTATTCTTTTGTAAAGCCTGCATTACCACAAATGTTATCCGTATTGTTATGTTCTTTAATGATGTATTTTGTACATTTGTAATTGTATTCTGATGTTATAAAATTGTAATTGACACCAATTCATCATATTATTAACTTGTAAGTTCCATTTCACTGCACACGTTTCTGTTGGTCATAGTATATGGACAATATGTGAGAAGTAGGGACTGATAGTGTTTGTACGTGTGTTAATAATTCAGCAAGGGACTGGTTAACAGCACTGCTGGTTCTAAGGACAATTAGATAAAAAAAAAAAACTTTGTGAGTGCACAAGTGGGGGTTTATGGACTTGCTATATTCTCCGCAAGACTCTTCGTTGGTGATTGTGCACCTGCACAGTCGCAACAGATGGCTGCTGGCCGTCTCTACAAGGACTACAGTGGGTCTGCATCTTTGATGGCCCACCAGCACCATTATTTCTACAAGGACTACAGTGGGTCTGCATCTTTGATGACCCACCAATACCATTATTTCTACATGGACTGCAGTGGGTCTGCACCTCTGGTGGCCCACCAATACCGTAATCTCTACCAGGACTCCAGTGGGTCTGCTCTGTGATGACCTACCCACCAATATTCTTCAAAACTTCGACTGACTCCGCTGTGGGTTTGCTCTGTTGTGGCCCATTACCTGTCTGCATGTCAAGAGTCAGCACTGTCTTTCCGTTGGAAGGACAACACTGCTTCTTCAAGACAGCATGGAAATCCACTACTTCTGTGTGCATTTTCTTTTACTGCTCAGACTTTGAGAAAAAAAAAATCACTGCAATTTTACTGTGATGAATGATCAGGACTGTCTTTATGGACTGTGAGAAAATTTTAGCTTTTGACCAACATTGTATGAATAAGTGTGTGCATTTGATTTCTTTGTTATTGTAATTATGAAAAAATTTTTTCAAATCTGTATTGGCCACTGCCCAATCCAATTTGCAAAATTTTTTGTGGGGAGCATGGGGGCTATGTAAGTAGGCTGTTTATGTTTTCTTATTGGTAACGCCACGTAGCGCTCTATATGAAAAATCACTGGCTGTGCTGTGTGCAGTCTGTGGCTAGTTTGCATTGTTGTCTGCCATTGTAGTGTTGGGCAGCGGCAGCTGGATGTGAACAGCGCGTAGCGTTGGGCAGTTGGAGGTGAGCCGCCAGCAGTGGTGGATGTGGGGAGAGAGATGGCGGAGTTTTGAAATTTGTCATGAACTGCTATATTTATATATGATGATATCAAGATAAATACATTGTTTGTTCTCTATTAAAATCTTTCATTTGCTATGCCTATCAGTAGTTAGTGCCTTCCATAGTTTGAATCTTTTATTTAGCTGGCAGTAGTGGCGCTCGATGTATTGCAGTAGTTCGAGTAACCAAGATTTTTGTGAGGTAAGTGATTTGTGAAACTTATAGGTTAATGTTAGTCAGGGCCATTCTTTTGTAGGGATTTTTGAAAGTCAGATTGCGTTGCGCTAACAAAATATTGTGTGTCAGTTTAAACACAGTCATGTATAATTGTTCTAAGGGGATGTTTCAACTTTCCAAAATGTAATATGAGTCTGACTTTACAGGCATCACTTTCAACACTTTAATTTACGTGATACTCTATTTCAAGTGTAAAAAACATATAAAAGTCACTTCAGCAGATTTCAATAAACGCATCTGCACTATCATAGAAACACTTACACGTGAAATGTAATGCCATTTTCCCCGACAAAACGCTGAGTACAGCCATAAGCGCAACACGAAACAACCATGTTTTGCCAACATTCACGTGATTTTAGCCCAGAGATGTTTGAGCCACGAAAATGACGTCAGGGCCAGTCTATTTTATTTATGGTCGAATATTCAGCTACAGAATATGTAAACAGACAGAATGCGGCGCTGCGAACGGCAAAGCCTATATAACACAACAAGTGTCTGGCGCAATTGTTAGATCAGTTATTCCAGCTACAAGAGCAGGTTACCAAGATTTAATTGAGTTTGAACGTGGTGTTATAGTCGGCGCACGAGCGATGGTCCACAGTATCTAAGAGGCAGCAATGAAGTGAGGATTTTCCCGTACGACCATTTCTCGAGTGTACCGTGAATATCAGGAATGCGGCAAAGCATCAAATCTCCGACATCGCGGCAGCTGGAAAAAGATCCTGCAAGAATGGGACCAAAGGCAACGAAAGAGTGACATAACTGCAACGCTTCCGCAGATTGCTGCAGATTTCAATGCTGAGCCATCAAGTGTCAGCATGCGAACCAGTCAACGAAACATGATCGATATGAGCTTTTGGAGCCCAAGGCCCACTCGTGTACCCTTAGTAACTGCACGAGACAAAGCTTTACGCCTCGCCTGGGACAGCAATCAACGAAAGTGGCTGTTGATGACTGGAAACATGTTGCCTGGTCGGACGGGTCTCATTTCAAATTGTATCGAAGGATGGACGTGAATGGGTATGGAGACAGCGTCACGAATCCATGGACCCTGGATGTTAGCAGGGGACTGTTCGAGCTCTGTAATGCTGTGGGGCGTGTGAAGTTGGAGTGATATGGGACCCCTGATACGTCTAGATACGACCCTGACAGGTGGCACGTATGTAAGCATCCTGTCTGTTCACGTGGATACATTCATGTCCGTAGTGCATTCTGACGGACTTGGGCAATTCCAGCAGGACAATGCGACACCCCACACGTCAAGAATTGCTACAGAGTGGCTCCAGGAACACTCTTCTAAGCACTTCCTCTGGCCACCAAACTCCCCAGACGCGATCATAATTTAGCATATCTGGGATGCCTTGCAACGCGTTGTTCAGAAGAGACCTCCACGCCCTCGTACTCTCACAGATTTTTGGACAGCTATGAGGGATTCACAGTGTCATTTGCCTCCAGCATTACTTCAGACATTAGTCGAGTCCACGCCACGTCGTGTTGCGGCATTTCTGCGTGCTCGCGGGCGCCCTACACGATATTAGGCAGGTGTGCCAGTTTCTTTGGCTCTTCAGGTTAAATGCAGATGCTCATCAAAACTGGCGGTCGTACTCTTGTATTTGACTTCGACCTGCACCTGCACAATGTCCTTAATACGTTTCAAGTGACAGTCGTGGCTTAGAACAGCGTTCTTTGTAGTCGTGAGTGTATTGTCAGAGTTAAGTCACTTAGAAAGTGAGCAAATTGTTAGTGCTCGTACTTTTTGTGGATCCTTCCGTAACCAACGTAGACGAAGTGTTTTGTCTATCAGGAGGCACCATACCAAAGATTTATACAGCATACAGAGAAACATCATTCCCCAAGTCACAATACGGACGAAAGTGTGTGTTGATTGATCGCAAAAGACGGTCATTGATGACGATTGTGACGAAAAATAAGAAGATGACAGCTACAAAAGTCGCTCCAGAACTGGATGTCGAACTCGCGACCCGTGTCAACACCAAAACAAAGGAAAGAAGCTGGGCGAGCTGGAATTCCAAAACCACTCATCAGCGATGTAAATGCTCCTAACAGGGAATGGGTCCTTCGAAAGATCACATTACTGCTAAGAGTTATGTGACTATTTTGGCTGTCAGGTCGGTCCCATGGTAAAATATTCGTTCCTCAACGATGAAGCTGTCGTCCAAGACGATAGAGCTCCTGTTGACACAGCTCGCGTCGTTCAGGTTGGTTTAAAAGATTGGGAAAGGGAGCAAACTACGAGGTCATCGATCCCTTGTTACTAATAAAACAATGCCACAAGTGTAAGAATAAAACAGACGAGAATATGACACAAAACGGAAAAAAATGAAATACCACAAGAACGAAGGAAAGGCAACGAACACTAAAAGGAACAAAAGAGGACAAGAAAATAATAGAAAGATGCAAGAAACAGTTAGAAGAGAGTAAAACAAGGAAGCAGATTACAGTGGCTGGCTGACCACGAAAATATAAAGGAAAAGCCAGCCACCCTGCAACACATTAAAAAAAATTGTTCAAATGGCTCTGAGCACTAAGGGACTTAACGTCTGAGGTCATCAGTCCCCTAGAACTAACTAACCTAAGGGCATCACACACATCCATGCCCGAGGCAGGATTCAAACCTGCGAGCGTAGCGGTCGCACGGTTCCAGGCTGAAGCGCCTAGAACCACTCGGCCACTCAGTCCGGCAACACATTAGAACTTCCACCTAAAAGCCCTAGGGGGGAGGACACAGAGGGACAAAGGACAAGCGCTAAAACTCAGATCGAATGATACAACCCACCCTCACGGATGAAACGGAAAACCAAACCAGCCAATGAGGCGTTGTCTGCTAAAATCAATGATAAAGAGTCCGGCAACCGAAGATGAAGTCGCAGGGGAGCCAGAGAAGGACAGAGCAGAAGAATATGGGCCACTGTCACCTGGGCGCCACACCGACACTGGGTTGGGTCATCACAGCGCAGCAGGTAGCCGTGGTTCGCCCATGCATGGCCAAAGCGGAGCCAGCGGAGAACCTTGGAGTCCCTGCGAGAGGCCCTAATCGAGGACTTAGACACGTTTGTGGTCCCCTTAAGGGTTCGCAGTTTGTTGTACGTACTGAGATTTTGCCAAGCTGAAAAACCTTGCGGTGTAATAACGAACGCAGGTCAGTTGAGGGGATGCCCTTCTCCAGAAGTGGTTTCCGTGTAGCCTGTTTGGCCAGCCTGTCAGCAAGTTCATTTCCTGGGATTTCGACGTGATCAGCGGTCCACACGAACACCACTGAACGACTGGAGCATTCCAGGGCATAGAGGACTCCTGGATGGACGCTTCCAAAGGATGATGAGGGTAGCATTGGTCCATAGTTTTCAAACTGCTCAAGGAGTCAGTACATAAAAGAAAAGACTCCCCAGGGCATGAACGGAGACACTGAAGTGCACGAGATATGGCCATCAGCTCTGCAGTGAGTAGACTGCAGCCATCGGGTAAGGAATGTTGTTCAATATGGCCTCCGTGAACGTAGGCAAAGCCAACGCGACTATAAGCCATCGAGACGTCGTGTGTTAACCACTTCAGAGCAACGGTAAACGTCAAGAATCGAGAGGAAGTGACAGCGGAGAGCAGAGGCGTTAACGGAGTCCTTAGTGCCACGTGAAAGGTCCAGACGAAGCTGCTGCCGAGGCGTACACCATGGAGTCGTACGTGAACGGACCGCAAGTAGAAGTGGTTTAGGGAAGGACTCCAGTTCGGAGAGAAGAGACCGCACGCGAACTGCCGATGCGGGAGATGGACTGCCGCGGGCGGAAAAAGGAGACGGTAATTCGGATGCTCAAGAGAACTACGAATGTGTGTTGCGTATCTGGCGAGCGGTTGTGCACGTCTGATCTGCAATGGAGGGACGCCAGCCCCTACCAGTACGCTGGTCGCCGGACTCGTCCTAAAAGCTCCTGCTGCTAGTCGAACCCCGCAGTGGTGCACAGGGTCGAGCAAATGCAACGCTCAAGGCACTGCCGAACCATAAACCACACTCCCATAGTCAATTCGGGATTGGACAAGGGCTCTGTAGAGCCGCAGCAGCGTACCCCAGTTGGTGTTGCTCAGGCAACGGAGCGCGTTGAGGTGCTGCCAGCACTTCTGCTTAAGCTGACAAAGATGAATAAGCCAAGTCAATGGAGCGTCGAAAACCAGTCCTAAGAATCGATATGTCTCCACTACAGTGAGTGGATCGTCCTGGAGGTAACGTTCTGGGCCCAGATGAACGGTACGACGCTGACAGAAGTGAATGACACACGACTTTGTGGCTGAAAACTGGAAGCCGTGGGCTAGAGGCTATGACTGCGTCTTGTGAATGGCTCCCTATGGGCGACATTCAGCAACACCCGTACTGCAGCAGCAGTACGAAATGCAGAAGTCGTCTACATAGAGACAAGCTGAGACAGAGGGCCCAACAGCTGCTTCTAGACCGTTAATGGGCACTAAAAATAGAGACACACTCAATACAGAGCCCTGTGGGGCTCCATTCTCCTGGATATGGATGGAAGTATGGGAGGCACCAACTTGGACACGGAAAGAACAGAGCGACACGGAGTTTTGGATAAAAATCGATAGTGGGCCCTGGAGACCCCACTCATATAATGTGGCAAGGATACTGAAACCTGGTTGGTAGGTACTCAGAGCGCGCACAGGATAAGGTTATGATTGTGGATGGTGCTGTAAACAGTTACTGTGAGTTTCACAATCAAAAACACAACTTTATTTTTCCAAGAACCACTCATTTACACATTGCTTTAAAAGATCACAACTAAGCGACACGGCTGAAGGCCTAGTTAAAGAACTTGAGATGCTTTCTGGGCTGAAGGCCCAGAACCACACCAAAAACAAGAATGGCTGAAGGCTTGGCTTAGAAATCAAAAGCAATTAAAAATAGAAGGTAAATTTTTTCCTTTAAAAACAAAACATGCAACTGAAAACAATTAGCGGCTGAAGGCCTACACTACTCGTCTGAAAGACAACTATAATTAAAACACATCGATAAACAATTTTTTCAACCAAGAAATTTCTTTTTAAACTTAACAACAGAACGGCCAAAAGCCTAATTAAAGAAATATTAACTTATCGCACGGCTGAAGGCCACAAACAAACTCGAAACAATGGCTGAAGGTCTGAACAACAAGTCAGACAAACAATTTAAAATAAACCCCTTCCTTCTGACAAAAATTTTCCTTTAAAGAATACACATGGCTGAAGGCCTTACTAAAAGGGGTTCACGTAATTCCTCGGCTGAAGGTCACACATAACACATCGAACAACTAACGGCTTAGGGCCTGGATTAAAAACAATTTCAGATAGAACCAATTTTCAGGAATTTTTTTTCTTTTTTAAGTAAAAATCACTCTTCGAAATTTTAATTTAACGTGGCTGAAGGCCCTTATGTAAAATATAAATGAACTGAATTAATACACAGCCGAAGGCCTCGCACAATACTTCAAACTAAAATGAAACTCTCAATCTAAAACAAACAGAACAAGTGGCGCTCAGAAGAGTTCCAATGGTCGGCCTGAGAAGGTAGCTCAAACGTAAGGAGGTGAGACAGGCAGCCAAGAGTGGAATTTAAATAATCGGATAGCAACCCAAACTAGGGATGGCCCAAGGACCGACCAATAGTTTGACCAATTCCCTTCCATCCGACCAACGGCACCACGATGGAAAATATCGGCCGAGGACGAGGATACGAATAGCACTACATCATCAGATATTGGCGTTTAAAAACATCCAAGGGAAAAATAAGCACTCTAAACAAATATGAACCAAACAACTCAAAAGGCTGTCGAAGTACACGACGTTCCGGACGGCATCAACACGACGAGAAAAGGCACACTGCCAGAAAAGTACGCTAACGTCCAGGGCAGGTAACTGGGGCATTAACGGCCACAGAGCACAAAATACCGCTGGTGCACTTCACTGGTAAGTAGCAGTCAGTTTAATAATTAATCACAATATAGGAATACAGTTGCAAGATTTCGGCAACCCCAACACACCATACGTTGCTGCTAGCCGGAACAGCCCAGGGAGCAACAACCCACAAATGAACAAAGAGATGTCACAATAGTTGAGGCTTCATAACAGCTTAACTGATGAATCAGCTCCAGCGTCCAGGTTCGGTGGGCAACAAACTTTGTCGCTCTCGCAGCCAGCGCCTCACGATCCGACAGCGCGTGCACACCGCCAGCAGTCCCAGCCTGGCCTCGGGCAGCGGAGATTTCCTCACTGCTCCGTCCCAACCGACTGACTACCTCAATCCAGCACACAGACAGCATTAAAATAACTACTTAGTCAAAACCACACAAGCTAAAAACGGTTCCACGAAAACACTTTCACAAGCAACTCAAACAATACTAAACCCAGTCACTGTGGAACAACTAGGAGGAATCACAAGTCGACATACACAGAGAACCCAGAAGCAGTCGGCGACCAAATACACGTCGTCCGATGAGACGACCAACCGAATGACCAACCAAGGTCGTCCCCACTGAAGTCACGTGTGCCGGCAGTGGTCGGGCAAATCATGGCTGTCCGGATCTCACTGCTTCTCCGTCCGCCACTGAACTCCCGACACATGACGACCCGGAAATACTAGTGGTAGCTCCAAAGATACTACGACAGTGCTCTTAATCTATAAGCGCTGCTGTTGCCACTCACAGGCAGTCAAGCCAGCAACTTAGTGACGACAGTAAATCGAATAAGAAACGAGACGGCAGTACCGCCAAGACAAGATGTGAAGCAGAAACAGCATGAACGCAAGCCGCCCACGGCTCATATATGATGTCGCCAGGTAGTGTCGTATGTTTTATGTAAATCAAAAAGGATGGCAACCAGGTGTTGCCGTCTGGAAAAGGCTGTTCAGATGGCAGACTCGAGGGACATAAGATTATCAGTGGTAGAGTGACCCTGGCGGAAGCCATCCTGACATGGGGCCAGCAGGCCACGTGATTCCAGGACCCAACCCAACTGTTAACATACCATACGTTGCAGCAGCTTACAAAGAACGTTGGTGTGGCTGATGGGCCGCTAGCTATCCACATCAAGCGAGTTTTTACTGGATTTGAGCACTGGAATGATGGTGCTCTCCCGCCATTGCGATGGAAAGAGGCCATTGCACCACACCTGGTTGAAGTTGACGAGGAGATGTAGCTTGTAGTCTCATGAGAGAAGTTTAATTATCTGGCTGTGGATCCGATCAGGCCCAGGAGCTGTGTCGGAGCAATGTGCAAGGGAACTGAGGAGCTCTCACTCTGTAAATGGGGCGTTATAGGAGCCACTGCAGCGTGTAGTGAATGAGAGGACGTTCCCTTCCAGCCGCCGTTTGAGAGTGCGAAAAGCTGGCGGATAATTCTCCGACGCAGAGGCTCGAGCAAAGTGCTCAGCAAAGTGCTCGTCAATCGCGTTTGCGTCGGTAGATACAATAAATGGCGTTTTAACATCGGGAACACCTGTTGGGGTCTGGTACCCGAAAAGATGTTCCTTCTTTGCCCAGACTTGGGAAGGTGACATGTGGCACCCAACGGTCGAGACGTATCTCTCCCAACACTCTTGTTTCCGGTCGTTTGATAAGTTGGTGAACCCGGGCACAGAGCCGTTTAAAGGCTATGAGGTGCTCTAGGGAAGGGTGCCGCTTATGCCGCTGTAGAGCTCGCCGACGTTCCTTTATTGCTTCCAGCGACCACCAAGGGACTGCCGTATGCCTCGGGCACCCTAAAGATCGAGGGACCGCATTTTCTGCCGCAGAAACAACTGTTGTAGTCACTTGCTAAACCATCACATCGATGGCATGTGGGGGAGATTCAACGGTGACAGCAGAGGTGAAAGTTTCCCAGTCCGCCTTGTTTAAAGCCCATTTGCGCAGGCGTCCATGGGCCTGACGCTGGGGCAGTAACAGGAAGATGGGGAAGTGGTCACTACCACACAGGTCGTCAACCGAGTGTGGTGGCGCAGTGGTTAGACACCGGACTCGCATTCGGAAGGACGACGGTTCAATCAGTCCAGGCAAGTGCCGGGATGGTTCCTCTGAAAGGGCACGGCCGACTTCCTTCCCAATCCTTCCCTAATCCGATGAGACTGATGAGCACGCTGTCTGGTCTCCTTCCCCAAACCAACCAACCAACCAACACAGGTCGTCATGTGCTCTCCAGTGGATAGATGGGAGAAGTCCTGCGCTTCAAATTGATAAATCAATGGCTGAGTAACTACCATGAGCCACACTGAAATGTGTGGCAGCCCCAGTATTTAATAGGAAGAGGTCGAACTGAGACAGTAAAGTTTCGACATCTCTGCTTTGACCTGTAAGCACATTACCACTCCATGTGCGTTAAAATCTCCCAAAAGTAGGAAAGGTTTAGGGAGTTGCTCAATCTGTGCAGCTAATACATTCAGGGGTACTGCACCGTCTAGAGGAAGATATATATTACAGACAGTTATTTGCTGCGTCGTCCTTATTCTGACAGCCACAGCTTCAAGAGGGGTTTGAAGGGGCACAGGTTCACTACAGACTGAGTTTAGGACATAAACGCAAACTCCACCTGACACTCGATTATAGTCGCTACGGTTCCTGTAATATCCATTATAGCCGGAGAGTGCAGGGGTCCGCATTGCCAGGAACCAGGTTTCCTGTAGGGCAATGCAGATAGCAGTTGTAAAGCTTAACAGTTGCCATAGCTCAGCCAGGCGGTGGAAAAACCCGTGGCAACTCCACTGGAGGATGGCGTCATCGTGAGACTGGGAAGGCGTGGTACATCCAATGAGGTAGTCAGAGTCACCTGTTGCCACCGACATTGCCTCAGCAGTCTATATCCATTGTGTCTGAAAGTCTGGCGAGATCTAGGTCCTCAGCGGACGCCAGAATCACCACCCGATTTTCAGACACAGAGCTTATAGGTAGCGGTGGTGCTGGTGCCACCGCAATATCCTTGGTCGTAGGGGTTTTCTTTTGGATTTCTCTCGCTGCTCCTTGGATTTCTGTGGCTGGGAGGACTTCACTGGCTCAGTATCCGTGACTGAGGATGAGCATGAAGCCCTGCGACGAGCTGCTTTTGGGCTCTTCAGCTACTGGTGGATGTCATCTTTCCCACAAGCAGAAACCTGGGAAGGGAGTGACCCAAGGGATCCCTTCCTAGCGAGAGAAGCAGCAGAAGGCGTATGCTTCTTAGGTTAGAAGTGGGGACGGACGTCTCCCTCAGAGGCGCATTTGTATTGATAGGAAGTCTTTAGTCTGGAACAACCAGACCAGGATGATTTGTTTCGGGCTGTATTCGCGACGTTGTCATCACACGTCTGGACGTCGAAGCAACCAGCCATCGCCTCCAGTACACCAGATCGTGTCCGTGCATTTAAGAAGACAGCTTGGTAATGTATGTCCGCAGCATCGGCAGATTAGGGAATTTTGCTAGGTGATAATCAGAGCTCAGCAGAGCGCGTCTGTTCCCGTCTTTTCTAACGTGGTTCTGTCTTGGGTGTTCACTGTCTGAGTTCTCACTACTGTAGCAGCAATTAATGTTGGGTTGGCTGGTGTTTCTCTTAAGATTTGAGTTGCAAGGAATTGGCTCCACTTCCCACATGGTCATAAATGTCACAAGCTAGTTTATGGACAACTTCACCTTCACAGGATTTATTTGAGTATCGAATTTGACGTATTGTAAATGTTTGATGTGTTTTGTTAATTATTTTGAGTTTGGTCATAATAAATCAAATTGTTGTTTTGGACAGAACTTTCATTCTGTAGATCGGTAGAGCAACCCTTTCATTTCTCACTACGTTAATGATTTCTATTCCACTTGCAGGATTACAGTCAGTTCGCGTTTCTTCTTAATCCATGTGGAACAACAAAAGTCGGAGTTAGAAAAGGGGGAGCTTAGAGCATCATTTCCATATTAAGATTCTAGACGAATTTAGTGTTAAATACACTGCTAGACCCTGCACCTCGCAACGTCTAATTAGCAACAATGACAAAATATTGAAAGGAGAGGCAGCTGGAACAGTGTGCATTCGGAATTAGACTAATACGATACAATGGGTTCCTAGAACTTAGTCGTGTGGCCTCGCATGTGGCGCAAACTGGCCACGCGTGGAGGGGTGTCTCTGTTGCCCGCATTAGAGCCGCCGCGAGCTGTCATCAGCCGGCAGGACTACACAGTACGGCGCCGTGCGTTGTTGCGGTGCGCCACGGGTGCGTGGGTGTGTGCGTGATATTACGGCCTGCACGGCGCTCCCCGCACCCCTCACAATGGGCGCGCTAAGAGCGAGGTGGCCCGGCTATCGGCGTCCATTGTGAGCCGTTCTTGGCGCCGCACAATGGGACACTGTAGCCGACAGCCCGTCACAACACTTTACAGGGGGGCCTGACCCAACTGACTGACTGGCTGACAGCGAGCTGGGCATCAACAGCGCCCTTCATCTGCATGTCCGTGGTGAAACCGAGTGGGGCAGTACATGGTGAAGTGTTGGAAACACCTAGGCTTCCACGGCCGGTGGCAGACTTACTAAAATCTATACTGTGTGGGGCCTGTCTCGCGAAACATTCTCAATTCTGTTGCCAGTCACTGCGCATGAGCGGCGCGCATTGACCAAGGCCATTGGCGAAACTACTCATTTTCGGGGCCTTCCAACTTTTAGGACACGAAACGTTCAGTTGCGAGTGTTTTTAGATTACGTGGCATTTCTATAAATGCTGTTGAGTGGTACTTAAGTAAATAAATTCAAAAAAATGGTTCAAATGGCTCTGAGCACTATGGGACTTAACCTCTATAGTCATCACTCCCCTAGAACCCGGGAACCCGGGAACCCGGGCGTGGGAAGCGAGAACACTTACCCACGACCACGAGCTGCAGATGAGTAAATAAATTAGTGAAATCAAAGTGAAGTAGAAATTAGAATATAAATGAAAAACTTGGTTTAGTTTAGAGAGTTACATACTGGCAAACAGCGGGCAGAACAGCAGAACAGAAGAGACAATGACCGTAAAGTCAGCAAGTTCCACATAAGCGGGCGCTGTCGATTCAGCCGTCAGGGCGTCGCCCGACCGGTTCATCAAAAGAGAAAACCCAGTTACATTTAGTATCACAACTGTTACAATGCGACACGAAGTGGAAACTGCTTATGGACATTTACGCTATGCATATGTATGGTTCAAATGCCTCTGAGCACTATGGGACTTAACTTCTGAGGTCATCAGTCCCCTAGAACTTAGAACTGCTTAAAGCTAACTAACCTAAGGACATGACACACACCCATGCCCGAGGCAGGATTCGAACCTGCGGCCGTAGCGGTCTCGCAGTTCCAGACTATAGCGCCTAGAACCGCTCGGCCACCCTCGCCGGCTATGCATATCTAGTTGTGGGGCATTAATGACAATCATTACAAGAATAAAGTGTCAGATAGTCCTTCGTAATCCACAGACGCAAAAAAAAAAATACAAGACCGTAAAATAATTGAAGTAGAGTAACGAAATGTCGCGAATGCATTTGTCTTGGTAAGATATTTAAGTGATTCACATTGCAAGATCACAGCGCAAAATAAGCCATTGCAAACGTGGCATGCTGGTACATTACTAACTGGTGCAAGCGCCAGAATCTTGAATGCAAGCATGCGAATGTGCATATATTGTGTTGTACAGGGGTTGGGTATCAGTTTGTGGGATGGAGATCCTTGCCTGGTGCACTTGGTCGATCAGTACAGGAAGAGGTAATGCTGGTTGTGGATGACGCTGGAGTTGTCATCCGATGACGTCCCATATGTGCTGGATTAGAGGCAGATCTGGCGATTGAGCAGGCCCAATCAACATGTCGACACACTGTAGAGCATGCTGTGTTACAACAGCGGTATGTGGGCGTGCGTTTTCTTGTTGGAAAACACCCGCTGCAATGCTGTTCATGAATGGCAGTGCAACAGGTCGAATCACCAGGCTCACGTACAGATTTTCAGCCAGGCTGCGTGAGATAGCCGCCAGAGGGGTCCTGCTGTCATACGAAATCGCAAAAATGGCTTTGAGCACTATGGGACTCAACTGCTGAGGTCATTAGTCCCCTAGAACTTAGAACTAGTTAAACCTAACTAACCTAAGGACATCACAAACATCCATGCCCGAGGCAGGATTCGAACCTGCGACCGTAGCGGTCTTGCGGTTCCAGACTGCAGCGCCTAGAACCGCACGGCCACTTCGGCCGGCTACGAAATCGCACCCTGAACCATAACTTCAGGTGCAGTTCCAGTGCGCTTAGCGCAAAGACAGGTTGACTGAAGGGCCTCAACTGACCTCCTTCTAACGAAAGACGGCCTTCACTAGCACCGAGGCACGACCAGTTCTCATCAGAAAACGCAACAGACGTCCACCTTGCCCTCCAGTGAGCTCTCGCTTAATACCACTGAAGTCGCAAATGGCGGCGGTTTGGGGTTGGCGGAATACACGCTACAGGGCGTGTAGCGCAGTCCTTGCAGTAAGAGATTTGTAACAGTTCGTTGTGCCACTGTGGTGCCACGTGCTGCTCAAATTCCTGTTGCAGTACGATGCGACAGAGCCATACGCCGAACACGATGGTCTTCCCATTTTCTTTTTGCAATATCGCAAAAAAATGGTTCAAATGGCTCTGAGCACTATGGGACTTAACATCAGAGGTCATCAGTCCCCTAGAACTTAGAAATACTTCAGCCTAACTAACCTAAGGACATCACACACATCCATGCCCGAGGCAGGATTCGAGCCCGCGACCGTAGCAGTCGCGCGGTTCCGGACTGCAGCGCCTAGAACCGCGTGGCCACCGCGGTCGGCTGCAATATCGCAGAAGGAACGTCCAGCATCTCGTACCCCGCCTACACGACCTCTTTCAAAGTCAGTGAAGTATTTATAATGTCGTTTCCGCCACAATAAAGGCATTCTTGACTGACATCAAGCGTGCAAATGTGCATGTATTGTGTTGTAACGATCATGATCGTTACGGCTTGTATTTCAACCAAACCTGATTCGCATCCTCATAATGGCCCTACTAGGGCCACTCTTATTTTGTTGTCACGCTTACAAACACCGACAGGTGTACAAGTAACTCCAGATGTGCACCAAGGGAGTGTGTTGGGATCGTCGCTGTTCATATTTCACACCAATTACTTTGCAGACAATGTTAATAGCAATCTCACACTTTTCACAGATGTTGAGGTTATCTAGTGCCTGGAAAAAGTCGCACAAACGTTCGGCCCGAACTTCATAAGATTTTAGAATGGTGCAATTATGAAAACTTACCTTAATGGTTCACAAATGCAAAACGGTGCAAAAAATGGAAATACGTAGTATTATATGATACAAGGTTAAAGAATCAGAATTGGAATCGATCAAGCCACACAAATACATGGGCGTAACAGTTTCTGCGGATATGAAATGGAACATTCACAGTGGCAGGCAAGACAGGTGGCACACTTCGCTTCATTCATAGAATACAGGCGAAATACAATCAATCCACAAAGCAGGCAGCTTGCAGAACTCTTGTAAAGGCCCACCCTAGAATATTGCCCAAGAGCGTAAAACCCGTATCAAATACGACAAACTGCGAATATTCAACGTCGTTGTTGTTGTTGTTGTGGTCTTCAGTCCTGAGACTGGTTTGATGCAGCTCACCATGCTACTCTATCCTGTGCAAGCTTCTTCATCTCCCAGTACTTACTGCGACCTACATTCTTCTGAATCTGCTTAGTGTATTCATCTCTTGGTCTCCCTCTACGATTTTTACCCTCCACGCTGCCCTCCAGTACCAAATTAGTGATCCCTTGATGCCTCAGAACATGTCCTACCAACCGATCCTTCCTTTTAGTCAAGTTGTGCCACAAACTCCTCTTCTGCCCAATTCTATTTAATACCTCCACATTAGTTATCTGATCTACCCATCTAATCTTCACCATTCTTCTGTAGCACTACATTTCGAAAGCTTCTATTCGCATCTTGTCTAAAGTATTTATCGTCCATGTTTCACATCCGTACATGGCTACACTCCATACAAATACTTTCAGAAACGACTTCCTGCCGCTTAAATCTATACTCGATGTCAACAACTTTCTCTTCTTCAGAAACGCTTTGCTTCCCATTGCCAGTCTACGTTTTATATCCACTCTACTTCGATCCTCATCAGTTATTTTGCTCCCCAAATAGCAAAACTCCTTTACCACTTTAAGTGACTCACTTCCTAATCTAATTCCCTCAGCATCACCCGATTTAATTCGACTACATTCCATTATCCTCATTTTGCTTTTGTATATGTTCATCTTATATCCTCCTTTCAAGACACTGTCCATTCCATTCAGCTGCTTTTCCAGGTCCTTTGCTGTCTCTGACAGAATTACAATGTCATCGGCGAACCTCAAAGTTTTTATTTCTTCTCCATGGATTTTAATACCTACTCCGAACTTTTCTTTTGTTTCCTTTACTGCTTGTTCAATATACAGATTGAATAACATCAGGGAGAGGCTACAAACCTGTCTCACTCCTTTCCCAACCACTGCTTCCCTTTCATGTCCCTCCACTCTTATAACTTCCATTTGGTTTCTGTACAAGTTGTAAATAGCCTTTCGCTCCCTGCATTTTACCCCTGCCACTTTCAGAATTTGAAAGAGAGTATTCCAGTCAACATTGTCAAAAGCTTTCTCTAAGTCTACAAATGCTAGAAACGTAGGTTTGCCTTTCCTTAATCTATTTTCTAAGATAAGTCGTAGGGTCAGTATTGCCTCCCGTGTTACAACATTTCTACGGAATCCAAACTGATCTTCCCCGAGGTCGGCTTCTATCAGTTTTTCCATTCGTCTGTAAAGAATTCGCGTTAGTATTTTGCAGCTGTGACTTATTAAACTGATAGTTCGATAATTTTCACATCTGTCTTCTTTGGTATTGTAATTATTATATTCTTCTTGAAGTCTGAGGGTATTTCGCCTATCTCATACATCTTGCTACCAGATGGTAGAGTTTTGTCAGGACTGGCTCTCCCAAGGCTGTCAGTAGTTCTAATGGAATGTTGTCTACTACCGGGGCCTTGTTTCGACTCAGGTCTTTCAGTGCTCTGTCAAACTCTTCACGCAGTATCGTATCTCCCATTTCATCTTCATCTACATCCTCTTCCATTTCCATAATATTGTCCTCAAGTACATCGCCCTTGTATAGACCCTCTATATACTCCTTCCACCTTTCTGCTTTCCATTCTTTGCCTAGAACTGGGTTTCCATCTGAGCTCTTGATATTCATACAAATGGTTCTCTTTTCTCCAAAGGTCTCTTTAGTTTTCCTGTAGGCAGTATCTATCTCACCCCTAGTTAGATAAGCCTCTACATCCTTACATTTGTCCTCTAGCCATCCCTGCTTAGCCATTTTGCACTTCCAGTCGATCTCATATTTGAGACGTTTGTATTCCTTTTTGCCATTTACTGCATTTTTATATTTTCTCCTTTCATCAATTAAATTCATTATTTCTTCTGTTACCCAAGGATTGCTACTAGCCATCGTCTTTTTACCTACTTGATCCTCAGCTGCCTTCACTATTTCATCCTTCAAAGCTACCCATTCTTCTTCTACTATATTTCTTTCCCCCATTCCTGTCAATTGTTCCCTTATGCTCTCCCTGAAACTCTGTACCACCTCTGGTTTAGTCACTTTATCCAGGTCCCATCTTCTTAGATTCCAACCTCTTCGCAGTTTCTTCAGTTTTAATCTACAGATCATGACAATAGATTGTGGTCAGAGTCCACATCTGCCCCTGGAAATGTCTTACAATTGAAAACCTGGTTCCTAGATCTCTGTCTTACCATTATATAATCTATCTGTTACCTTCTAGTGCCTCCAGGATTCTTCCACGTATACAACCTTCTTTCATGATTCTTGAACCAAGTGTTAGCTATGATTAAGTTATGCGGCTTCCTCTTTCATTTTTTACCCCAAGTCCATATTCACCTACTACATTCTCTTCTCCTTGTTTTACTACTATCGAATTCCAGTCACACATGACTATTAAATTTTCGTCTCCCTTCACTATCTGAATAATTTCTTTTATCTCATCATACATTTCATCAATTTCTTCATCACCTGCAGAGCTAGGCGTGGGCTTCGTATCTATCTTGGCCACAATAATGTGTTCACTATGATGTTTGTAGTAGCTTACCCGCATTCCTATTTTTCTATTCATTATTAAACCTACTCCTGCATTACCCCTATTTGATTTTGTTTTTATAACCTTGTATTCACCTGACCAAAAGTCTTGTTCCTCGTGCCACCGAACTTCACTAATTCCCACTATATCTAACTTTAACCCATCCATTTCCCTTTTTAAATTTTCTAACCGACCTGCCCGATTAAGGATATGACATTCCACTCTTCGACCGTAGAACCCCCGAAGTGGTAGTGCGGTTCTAGGCGCTGCAGTCTGGAACCACGAGACCGCTACGGTCGCAGGTTCGAATCCTGCTTCGGGCATGGATGTGTGTGATATCCTTAGGTAAGTAGGTTTAACTAGTTCTAAGTTCTAGGGCACTAATGACCTCAGAAGTTGAGTCCCATAGTGCTCAGAGCCATTTGAACCATTTTTTGAACCGTAGAACGCCAGTTTTCTTTTTCCTGATAACGACGTTCTCTTAAGAAGTCTCCGCCCGGAGATCCGAATGGGGGACTATTTTACCTCCGGAATATTTTACCCAAGAGGACGCCATCATCATTTAACCATACAGTAAAGCTGCATGCCCTCGGGAAAAATTATGGGTGTAGTTTCCCCTTGCTTTCAGCCGTTCGCAGCACCAGCACAGCAAGGCCGTTTTGGGTAGTGTTACAAGGCCAGATCAGTCAATCATCCAGACTGTTGCCCCTGAAACTACTGAAAAGGCTGCTGCCCCTCTTCAGGAACCACACGTTTGTCTGGCCTTTCAACAGATACCCCTCCGTTGTGGTTGTACCTACGGTACGGCTATCTTTATCACTGAGGCACGCAAGCCTTCTCACCAACGGAAAGGTCGATGGTTAATGGTTCAACGTATCTACAGAAAAGCAGCACGAATCGTCACAGGCTTGTTTGACACATGGGAGAGTGTCACGAAGATGTCGAAGAAACGGAAATCGTAGACACTTTAAGATACAGGTGAACTGTTCCGAGAAAGAGTATTTACAAAGTTTCATCAACTAGCTATAAATGGGGAATGCGGGAATATTCTACAACCTCCTACGCACGCTGCCGTATGGATCGCGAAGTGAATATTGGACTAATCTTACGGGAATTAGGAAATCGACTCACTTCGTTGCCAGAAAAATCTGCGGTGATAATATTCAAGAGAAAACGACGCAATTACTTCTCATCCGAAATTCAGCTTGGCCCGTACAAACTTCCTGTTCAAGCACAGGCTAAGCTGCTTGGCATCTACTTTGACTGAAAACTGACATGGATACGTGTTGTTGCGTACCTCATAAACAAGGTGGAATATGCTGAGAATATATTGCGGATGCTTGCTGGAATTTGGTGGGGAGCAGAAGCGACAGTTCTCTTCATTCTGTACAACAGGGTCTTGATCCGCTCTGTCTTCGATCGCGGCAGA
The DNA here is from genome assembly GCF_023864345.2 of Schistocerca serialis cubense. NCBI lineage: Eukaryota > Metazoa > Arthropoda > Insecta > Orthoptera > Acrididae > Schistocerca > Schistocerca serialis. The sequence goes on along the minus strand of NC_064643.1, from coordinate 105,930,768 downwards.
CTCGACTTTGCGTAGACTCGATGTCCTCCAGTATAGCGTGCTTCGTCTTGTTCTTGGAGCCATGAAATCAACGCCTACCAATGCGCTGTTAGCTGAAGCGTCTGCAATGCCGTTCACCACACGTCGGCAGATATTGTCCGATAATTTTCTCTTTAGTGAGTCTCCCATATTTGATTGTGCTTCCCTCAAAACGGTGGTTCAGTTCCGGTGGCTCACGCAGCACCTCACAGATGTACGAAGAATCGAATTCCCCCTCTAAGTCTCAGCGATGAGAAATACCGATATCTTTTACCGCTAGCCCTACATAGCTCAGTGCTCCCTTGCTTTGCTCTACGTTTGGAACTTTCTTCACCCCAGTCCAGGTGTCGTACTTGCCATCTGGTTTCGGAATGGAAACGAACATTAATTACGACCTGAAGCACTTCCTTCCACAACGCTGGCCACACTATGTTTGCATCTACAGGGTGTTTCAAAAATGACCGGTATATTTGAAACGGCAATACAAACTAAACGAGCAGCGATAGAAATACACCGTTTGTTGCAATATGCTTGGGACAACAGTACATTTTCAGGCAGACAAACTTTCGAAATTACAGTAGTTACAATTTTCAACAACAGATGGCGCTGCGGTCTGGGAAACTCTATAGTACGATATTTTCCACATATCCACCATGCGTAGCAATAATATGGCGTAGTCTCTGAATGAAATTACCCGAAACCTTTGACAACGTGTCTGGCGGAATGGCTTCACATGCAGATGAGATGTACTGCTTCAGCTGCTCAATTGTTTCTGGATTCTGGCGGTAAACCTGGTCTTTCAAGTGTCCCCACAGAAAGAAGTCACAGGGGTTCATGTCTGGCGAATAGGGAGGCCAATCCACGCCGCCTCCTGTATGTTTCGGATAGCCCAAAGCAATCACACGATCATCGAAATATTCATTCAGGAAATTAAAGACGTCGGCCGTGCGATGTGGCCGGGCACCATCTTGCATAAACCACGAGGTGTTCGCAGTGTCGTCTAAGGCAGTTTGTACCGCCACAAATTCACGAAGAATGTCCAGATAGCGTGATGCAGTAATCGTTTCGGATCTGAAAAATGGGACAATGATTCCTTTGGAAGAAATGGCGGCCCAGACCAGTACTTTTTGCGGATGCAAGGACGATGGGACTGCAACATGGGGCTTTTCGGTTCCCCATATGCGCCAGTTCTGTTTATTGACGAAGCCGTCCACGTAAAAATAAGCTTCGTCAGTAAACCAAATGCTGCCCACATGCATATCGCCGTCATCAATCCTGTGCACTATATCGTTAGCGAATGTCTCTCGTGCAGCAATGGTAGCGGCGCTGAGGGGTTGCCGCGTTTGAATTTTGTATGGATAGAGGTGTAAACTCTGGCGCATGAGACGATACGTGGACGTTGGCGTCATTTGGACCGCAGCTGCAACACGGCGAACGGAACCCCGAGGCCGCTGTTGGATCACCTGCTGCACTAGCTGCGCGTTGCCCTCTGTGGTTGCCGTATGCGGTCGCCCTACCTTTCCAGCATGTTCATCCGTCACGTTCCCAGTCCGTTGAAATTTTTCAAACAGATCCTTTATTGTATCGCTTTTTGGTCCTTTGGTTACATTAAACCTCCGTTGAAAACTTCGTCTTGTTGCAACAACACTGTGTTCTAGGCGGTGGAATTCCAACACCAGAAAAATCCTCTGTTCTAAGGAATAAACCATGTTGTCCACAGCACACTTGCACGTTGTGAACAGCACACGCTTACAGCAGAAAGACGACGTACTGAATGGCGCACCCACAGACTGTGTTGTCTTCTATATCTTTCACATCACTTGCAGCGCCATCTGTTGTTGAAAATTGTAACTACTGTAATTTCGAAAGTTTGTCCGCCTGAAAATGTACTGTTGTCTCAAGCATATTGCAACAAACGGTGTATTTCTATCGCTGCTCGTTTAGTTTTTATTGCCGTTTCAAATATACCGGTCATTTTTGAAACATCCTGTATATGGACGCACTAAAACTGAGACGTGTATGGGATACTCCGCCTTCAGCCCCTCTAGCGACACATACCAAATGTTTGCACCCGCCTGAATCGCCTGGCTACACGATAGAGCTACTGACCATCAGGGAGGCTGTTTATTATAGCACACAGACTTTCCGACTCGTACTGATCCTCACGGACTCCCAAAGTGTGTTGCAGAAATTAAAACACCCGGCATTTGATACACAGACTCACAGATATGACTTGGATGTCTTGGAGACTATAATAGAGGCGCGGGCGTTGGGTATTGCCGTCAGCTTACTTTGGATAAAAGGGCATCAAGGCATTCTCCATAAAGAAACTGCTGATCGCCCCAGTAAGAGGAGCATTACGGAAGGATAGTTCCGCCTAACATCAGTACCTTATACACTTTACAAATAGACGATCAAGAAAACTGATTATCACGGATAGAACTATGAATAGCACGTATCCCAGCACTATAACGACGGCTACCTGTTGGCCATACAACCAAACTTCTCTTCTCGGCAATGGTCCACCCTGGTGAAATCAGACGTCATCGTCTCTGTCATCGGCATGAGGTTGGGACACGGGTGTTACTTCGCCCACCCATACCGACTGAAAATCATCGTTTCTGTGCACTGTGATCAGAACACAACGACTATGGCGGATCTGAACTGCGTGACATTGGTACTTACCAAGTACTCAGCAGTACAGGCGGTCTCATGCAAAAAAACTGGTTTCAAGGGGCTACCCCCTGCGTAGCAGAAAATCCTAAGAAATTTTGGTCTTATGTCAAAGCGGTAGGTGGATCAAAACAAAATGTCCAGACACTCTGTGACCAAAATGGTACTGAAACAGAGGGTGACAGACTAAAGGCCGAAATACTAAATGTCTTTTTCCAAAGCTGTTTCACAGAGGAAGTCTGCACTGTAGTTCCTTCTCAAGATTGTCGCACAGATAACAAAATGGTAGAAATGGTTCAAATGGCTCTGAGCACTATGGGACTTAACATCTATGGTCATGAGTCCCCTAGAACTTAGACCTACTTAAACCTAACTAACCTAAGGACAGCACACAACACCCAGTCATCACGAGGCAGAGAAAATCCCTGACCCCGCCGGGAATAAAATGGTAGATATCGAAATAGACGAAGGAGGGATAGAGAAACAATTAAAATCGTTCAAAAGTGGAAAGGCCGCTGGACCTGATGGGATACCAGTTCGATTTTACACAGAGTACGCGAAGGAGCTTGTCCCCCTTCTTGCAGCAGTGTACTGTAGGTCTCTAGAAGAGCGTAGCGTTCCAAAGGATTGGAAAAGGGCACAGGTCATCCCCGTTTTCAAGAAGGGACGTCGAACAGATGTGCAGAACTATCTCTAACGTCTATCAGTTGTAGAATTTTGGAACACGTATTGTGTTCGAGTATAATGACTTTTCTGGAGACAAGAAATCTACTCTGTAGGAATCAGCATGGGTTTCGAAAAAGACGGTCGTGTGAAACCCAGCTCGCGCTATTCGTCCACGAGACTCAGAGGGCCATAGACACGGGTTCACAGGTAGATGCCGTGTTTCTTGACTTCCGCAAGGCGTTCGATACAGTTCCCCACAGTCGTTTAATGAACAAAGTATGAGCATATGGACTATCAGACCAATTGTGTGATTGGATTGAAGAGTTCCTAGATAACAGAACGCAGCATGTCATTCTCAATGGAGAGAAGTCTTCCGAAGTAAGAGTGACTTCAGGTGTGCCGCAGGGGAGTGTCATAGGACCGTTGCTATTCACAATATACATAAATGACCTTGTGGATGACATCGGAAGTTCACTGAGGCTTTTTGCAGATGATGCTGTGGTGTATCGAGAGGTTGTAACAATGGAAAATTGTACTGAAATGCAGGAGGATCTGCAGCGAATTAATGCATGGTGCAGGGAGTGGCAATTGAATCTCAATGTAGACAAGTGTAATGTGCTGCGAATACGTAGAAAGATAGATCCCTTATCATTTAGCTACAAAATAGCAGGTCAGCAACTGGAAGCAGTTAATTCCATAAATTATCTGGGAGTACGCATTAGGAGTGATTTAAAATTTAATGATCATATAAAGTTGATCGTCGGTAAAGCAGATGCCGGAGAGAGAGTCATTGGAAGAATCCTAAGGAAATGCAATCCGAAAACAAAGGAAGTAGGTTACAGTACGCTTGTTCGCCCACTGCTTGAATACTGCTCAGCAGTGTAGGATCCGTACCAGATAGGGTTGATAGCAGATATAGAGAAGATCCAACGGAGCGCAGCGCGCTTCGTTACAGGATCATTTAGTAATCGCGAAAGCGTTACGGAGATGATAGATAAACTCCAGTGGAAGACTCTGCAGGAGAGACGCTCAGTAGCTCGGTACGGGCTTTTGTTAAAGTTTCGAGAACATACCTTCACCGAAGAGTAAAGCAGTATATTGCTCCCTCCTACGTATATCTCGCGAAGAGACCATGAGGATAAAGTCAGAGAGATTAGAGCCCATGCAGAGGCATACCGACACTCTTTCTTCCCACGAACAATACGAGACTGGAATAGAAGGGAGAACCGATAGAGGTATTCAGGGTACCCTCCGCCACACACCGTCAGGTGGCTTGCGGAGTATGGATGTAGATGTAGATGTAGAAGCGTAATTGCTTTACTTCACCGGTTCAATATGTATATTGGTATTATTTCCTGGTGAACTGTTTAAAAGAAGCCGTTATTCGGCTTTGACATGCAAGTTGCGAGTATCTTTTGTGCTTCCAAGGAACAAGCTCGGTTCGAAAACTAGGACGTGTGCTTGTCTTTCTACTTTGCGTCAAGAAGTTATCTTTGTAATCGGCACAGTTGTCCACCTTTCAGTTATAAGCTGCTGTGGATGTCATTCTCCTCTGGAACTGGCCCGGTTCAAAACCTGTGTGGTCATTTTGTGCTTTTTAATTTATATAAAGATCTTCACACTCATACAATTATTATATTGCGATAACTGCACTAATGTTAACTTGGCGCTGTTGTAACTACCACTGGCTGCCTGGTGTTCGTCTTTAGCCTTTTTATTTTACATTAAAACTTACGTTTTCATATCACAATTTTTTATTGTTATACTGCGGTCATTGTAGTTAATATGACATTTCTGTAACTACTGTTGGCTGTATGATTTTTGCTGCCCAAAGTCAAACATAAATCAGTGAAAACGAAAGGACTGGATTAATTACAGCGCGCACAGACGTGTTTTGGCAAACATTTCCCCCATGCCCCGCGGAATGAGAAGAGACCCTAATAACTGGTACTATGGGAAGTTCCCTCTTCCTTGCATTTCACAGTGGTTTGCAGAGTAGGGGCGTAGATGTAGAATACCGGAATTAACAGGTTTAGCAGCGATGTGGTTTAAACAAGAAAAGGTGATACGTTGTCGGGGGAAGGGAGGTAGGGGGGATGGAGAGGAACATTAAGTTAAAGTTTCATTAATTGATGGAGAAATACATGCATTCTAGACGCAAGCGGCCATTCAGATTTGGGGCAACTTTGAAATATAAAACGGTATTGAAGGCATAATTTTTTATTAAGCGTTATCCGTTTCAAAATTTCATCAGATTGAAGATTTAAATCAAACTTCAGTAAAAACATCACGTATGTGACCACACAGACCGAATACGATACAGATCTCATTTTATATAGGCATATTTGACAGTAGCGTTGTCTATTCGAAGAGAACCAGTGCCAGACTCAACACAGTAACAATTAATTGGCGGTAAATATATTAAAGAAGTTTATCTCATTTGGTGCAGCAGACTGATTCCATTTTTAATTTAGAATCTCCGTAGCTGTTACAGAATACATTTTCGCTGCCTGTACCCCCAGAATGCACTGAGGATGTTGTTAGTTACTAGATACTTGCGTATTCTGTCTTCAAGCGGTTTTCTGTTTCTATATTGAGCATTATCTATTACGCATGGATGAAACACTAAATATTAACTGTGTCCATTTTAAGCTATAAATTGTTTTAGTCAAACACCATATCAGAAGCTGCAAAATGAAGCGTAAGCTATACTTATGTCTTAACTATGCTGAGCTACATTCCATTATTCAACTGCTCTTAAGATTTTGATAACAACAACTACTTAATAAGGAATTATGCGACCAAGACCTTTCTACATTTCAAAGTTTGTCCCGGGCGACAAGCTGTGCTCGCTACGTCAGTGGGACTCCAGTATAACGGGACGACCACACGTGTTTGACAAACGGACGTCGCATCACCTCCGTGAGTCAGTTCACTGCAGACTTGAAAGTGGGGCCTCATGGGCTCGTTCTTTCCTGTGCTGTACGGAGACAAAACGCTGCGGATAGCGTTCAGAAACCGACGACCGACTCGAGTCACAGTGCTTTCCCATTACATTTGGCAGCTCTGTGTGAGTAACGCTTCTTATTAGCCTGTTTTCGAATCTTTTGGATTGCATTTCATATTTATGGGAAGCCCCATTCAGAATCATCGGGCCCACAGGGGTGCGGCCGAGAACTTCGTGAAACTACCGGCCTGACTGGTTAATTGTGAATGGCCCTTATGTCACAGCCGGGGGTCGGCCAGGGCGTGCTCACGTAGTTGTTAGAAGTATTTTGTTGACTCTCATCTCTCGACTGTTGTATGTAATGCGTCCTTACTGAGTATTGTAGTGCAGTCCATAGTGCACCACACAGTAACAGTTAACTGCTGTTCAGTATAAAGAAGGTAAGCATATTTGGTATAGCACATTAATTCCATTTTTCATTTAGTATCTCCGTAGCTGTTACGTAAGCCACAGAAAACATTTCCGTTGCTTGCACCCGCAGAAACCACTAATGATTTTCTTAGTTACTACATACTTGCGGTCTTCTGTTTCTGTGCTCAGCATTTTCCGTTGGCTGTGTATAAAACACAAAGTGTTAACGGATAACTGCACGCATTATAAGTTACACACAGAGTGATTCAGTTGCCCCTATCTATGGGTTTTATGCAACCCGCTTTTTTTTCTTTTTTCGTCACCAGTCTACTGACTGGTTTGATGCGGCCCGCCACGAATTCCTTTCCTGTGCTAACCTCTTCATCTCAGAGTAGCACTTGCAACCTACGTCCTCAATTATTTGCTTGACGTATTCCAATCTCTATCTTCCTCTACAGTTTTTGCCCTCTACAGCTCCCTCTAGTACCATGGAAGTCATTCCCTCGTGTCTTAGCAGATGTCCTATAATCCTGTCCCTTCTCCTTATCAGTGTTTTCCACATATTCCTTTTCTCTCCGATTCTGCGTAGAACCTCCTCATTCCTTACCTTCTCAGTCCACCTAGTTTTCAACATTCGTCTATAGCACCACATCTCAAATGCTTCGATTCTCTTCTGCTCCAGACGTACATCCTCAGAAATTTCTTCCTCAAATTAAGGCCGGTATTTGATATTAGTAGACTTCTCTTGGCCAGAAATGCCTTTTTCGCCATAGCGAGTCTGCTTTTGATGTCCTCCTTGCTCCGACCGTCATTGGTTATTTTACTGCCTAGGTAGCAGAATTCCTTAACTTTATTGACTTCGTGACCATCAATTCTGATGTTAAGTTTCTCGCTGTTCTCATTTCTACTACTTCTCATTACCTTCGTCTTTCTCCGATTTACTCTCAAACCGTACTGTGTACTCATTAGACTGTTCATTCCGTTCAGCAGATCATTTAATTCTTCTTCACTTTCACTCAGGATAGCAATGTCATCAGCGAATCGTATCATTGATATCCTTTCACCTTGTATTTTAATTCCACTCCTGAACCTTTCTTTTATTTCCATCATTGCTTCCTCGATGTACAGATTGAAGAGTAGGGGCGAAAGGCTACAGCCTTGTCTTACACCCTTCTTAATACGAGCACTTCGTTCTTGATCGTCCACTCTTATTATTCCCTCTTGGTTGTTGTACATATTGTACATGACCCGTCTCTCCCTATAGCTTACCCCTACTTTTTTCAGAATCTCGAACAGCTTGCACCATTTTATATAGTCGAACGCCTTTTCCAGGTCGACAAATCCTATGAAAGTGTCTTTTCTTTAGCCTTGCTTCCATTATTAGCCGTAACGTCAGAATTGCCTCTCTCGTACCTTTACTTTTCCTAAAGCCAAACTGATCGTCACCTAGCGCATTCTCAATTTTCTTTTCCATTCTTCTGTATATTATTCTTGTAAGCAGCTTCGATGCATGAGCTGTTAAGCTGATTGTGCGATAATTCTCGCACTTGTCAACTCTTGCCGTCTTCGAAATTGTGTGGATGATGCTTTTCCGAAAGTCAGATGGTATATCGCCAGACTCATATATTCTACACACCAACGTGAATAGTCGTTTTGTTGCCACTTCCCCCAACGATTTTAGAAATTCTGATGGAATGTTATGTATCCCTTCTGCCTTATTTGACCGTAAGTCCTCCAAAGCTCTTTTAAATTCCGATTCTATTACTGGATCCCCTATCTCTTCTAAATCGACTCCTGTTTCTTCTTCTATCACATCAGACAAATCTTCACCCTCATAGAGGCTTTCAATGTATTCTTCCCACCTATCTGCTCTCTCCTCTGCATTTAACAGTGGAATTCCCGTTGCACTCTTAATGTTACCACCGTTGCTTTTAATGTCACCAAAGGTTGTTTTGACTTTCCTGTATGTTGAGTCTGTCCTTCCGACAATCATGTCTTTTTCGATGTCTTAAGATTTTTCCTGCAGCCATTTCGTCTTAGCTTCCCTGCACTTCCTATTTATTTCATTCCTCAGCGACTTGTAATTCTGTATTCCTGATTTTGCCGGTACATGTTTGTACTTCCTCCTTTCATCAATCAACTGAAGTATTTCTTCTGTTACCCATGGTTTCTTCGCAGCTACCTTCTTTGTACCTATGTTTTCCTTCCCAACTTCTGTGATGGCCGTTTTTAGAGATGTCCATTCCTCTTCAACTGTACTGCCTACTGCGCTATTCCTTATTGCTGTATCTATAGCGTTAGAGAACTTCAAACGTATCTCGTCATTCCTTAGTACTTCCGTATTCCACTTCTTTGCGTATTGATTCTTCCTGACTAATGTCTTGAACTTCAACCTACTCTTCATCACTACTGTATTGTAACCTGAGTCTATATCTGCTCCTGGGTACGCCTTACAATCCAGTATCTGATTTCGGAATCTCTGTCTGACCATGATGTAATCTAATTGAAATCTTCCCGTATCTCCTGGCCTTTTCCAAGTATACCTCCTCCTCTTGTGATTCTTGAACAGGGTATTCGCTATTACTAGCTGAAACTTGTTACAGAACTCAATTAGTCTTTCTCCTCTTTCATTCCTAGTCCCAAGCCCATATTCTACTCCTTCCCCTACAACTGCATTCCAGTCGCCCATGACTATTAGATTTTCGTCCCCCTTTACATACTGCATTACCCTTTCAATATCCTCATACACTTTCTCTATCTGTTCTTCTTCAGCTTGCGATGTCGGCATGTATACCTGAACTATCGTTGTCGGTGTTGGTCTGCTGTCGATTATGATTAGAACAACCCGGTCACTGAACTGTTCACAGTAACACACCCTCTGCCCTACCTTCCTATTCATAACGAATCCTACACCTGTTATACCATTTTCTGCTACTGTTGATATTACCCGATACTCATCTGACCAAAAATCCTTGTATTCCTTCCATTTAACTTCACTGACTCCCACTATATCTAGATTGAGCCTTTGCATTTCCCTTTTCAGATTTTCTAGTTTCCCTACCACGTTCAAGCTTCTGACATTCCACGCCCCGACTCGTAGAACGTTATCCTTTCGTAGATTATTCAATCTTTTTCTCATGGTAACCTCCCCCTTGGCAGTCCCCTCCCGGAGATCCGAATGGGGGACTATTTTGCCAATGGAGAGATCATCATGACACTTCTTCAATTACAGGCCACATGTCCTGTGGATACACGTTACGTGTCTTTAATGCAGTGGTTTCCATTGCCTTCTGCATCCTCATGTCGTTGATCATTGCTGATTCTTCCGCCTTTAGGGGCAATTTCCCACCCCTAGGACAAGAGAGTGCCCTGAACCTCAATCCGCTCCTCCGCCCTCTTTGACAAGGCCGTTGGCAGAATGAGGCTGACTTCTTATGTCGGAAGTCTTCGGCCGCCAATGCTGATTATTTATCAAAATTTATGCAGTGGCGGGGATCGAACCCGGGACCGAAGACATTTTGATTACGATTCAAAGACGCTACCGCTAGACCACGGACAACCCGCAGTGCCTTTAAAAACCACGTGTGAGATTTTAATGTCCCCTTGCTCGCTACAGCAAAACTATTAGCTCTACATAAAAAATGAAGACAACCTTTTTGTAGGAAATTTAATGCAGTTAAATTTTGTACTGAGATATGTTTGCGCTGGAGGCCACGGTTTCGAGTTATTGAAGAAAACGTCTCTGAATGTCACTTTTGTATATTTTCTTGAATAATTAGAAAACTGCGGTGTATATCGAAAATGTGTTCCAGTATAAAATTTAACTGCATTAAATTTCCTACAAAAGCAGACTGTTTATTATTTTCTGCAGGACTAATAGTTTGCTTGCAGCGAGCGAGAGAATATGAAAATCTTCCGCGAGGTATTTGATGGCGTTGTGGGTTTCATCATCCTGTATAATGAAATGCCATACGAAAATGCCGTTCCTCACAAGCGTCTTCTAACCAAACTTCGTACGTATGGAGTATCGCCTCAGTTGTGCGACTGGATTTCCTGACACAAAGGTCACAGTTCGTAGTAAAAGACGGAAAGTCATCGAGTAAAACAAAAATAATATCCGGCGTTCCGCAAGGAAGTGTTATAGGCCCTCTATTGTTCCTGATCTATATTGACGACGTAGGAGACAGTCTCAGTAGCCACCGTAGATTGTTTGCAGACGATGCTGTCATTTACCGTCTTGTAAAGTCATCAGATGACCAAAACGAATTTCAAAATGATTTAGATAAGGTACCTGTAAGGTGCGAAAAGTGGCAGTTGACTCTGAATAAAGAAAAGTGTGAAGTTATTCAAATTAGTACTAAAAGAAATTCACTAAATTTCGATAACTCGATAAGTCACACAAATCTGAAGGCTATAAATGAAACTAAATACATAGGGATTACAATTATAAATACCCTAAATTAGAACGACCACATAGATAATGTTGTGGGTAGAGCCAACCAAAGACTGCCATTCATTGGCAGAACACTTAGAAGGTGCAATAGGTCTACTAAAGAGACTGCTTACAGCACGCTTGTCAGCCCTATTCTCGAATACTGCTGTGCGATGTGGGATCCGCGTCAGATGGGACTGACGGATGACACCGAAAAAGCATAAAGAAGGGCAGCTCATTTTGTATTATCGCGAAGTAGGGGAGATAGTGCCACAGACATGATATGTGTATTGGAGTGACAATCATTAAAACAAAGCGTTTTTCGTTGCGACGGGATCTTCTACATCTATATCTTCATCTACATGGTTACTCTGCAATTCACACTTAAGTGCCTGGCAGAGGGTTCATCGAACCATTTTCATACTACTTCTCTACCATTCCACTCTCGAGTGGCGCGTGGGAAAAAGGATAATGCACGTGTAAATTACATGTCTATTTCACATATTATCTGCAGAAGATCGAGAGACGGTAACCAAAACAATTTTTATGGCTGGCAGTTGGCGGACTGTTTACGACACTTCGTAACAAAGTAATGCCTCTGCTTTACTAAGTATGTTTTTGTTGGACGTGGTGTGCTGTTTCCATCCTACAGCCTGAAGCCGCTCATCAGGCGTTTATTAGGATTTTTTACTGTTCTTCGAATTCGAGCCACTTGCAATCATCTATTTTTACATAACACTAGAGAAAATTCGGCGAATTGTTCTGGAGACTCCTACGTTGTCATTGCCCAATCATTTGTACTTGTATCGCGCCAAAAAATGTTTTGGGGCGTACGACCGCTATCATCTCCCCCAAACGCGCCTTGAGAAGTGAGAGATTTCGCCAGAACTGTGGCTCTGCGTTCGTGGAAGTCCCTTGTGACTGGGGCCCCGGCAAGTTGAGTCTGGTCGCGCCTACGAGACCCACGCGAGTCAAGCGGCGAGCCGATTAGGTGACGATCGCAGGTAGCCGTGAGTCAGCGGCTTAGTTCGCTGCCGCGTTCCTTCGCCCCCAGGCAAGCGAGACGTGGCGTGGCGGAAGGCCATGAAATTTCAGTCACCAGTTTTCTCCTCCGATTGCGAAAACATTCTGTTGGCGCCCACCTACATACGGTGAAAAGATCATCACGTTAAATTAAGAGAAATCAGGGGTCGCACAGAAAAATTAAAATGCTCTTTTTTCGCTCGCGCCGTTCGGGAGTGGAACGGTAGAGAAATAGCTTGAAGGTGGTTCATTGAACCCTCTGCCAGGCAGTTTATTGTGAATAGCAGAGTAATCACGTAGATGTAGATATAGAAAATCTGCAAAATGAAGCGTATGCTAACTTATGTCTTAACTGTCTTGATGTACTGTACATTGCACTATTCAGCAACTCTTCATATTTTAAGAAGCTGTAAAATTTTGTATTGCGGGTATCGACAGCTGTAGAATTGTACCAGAATAAAACGATCTCTTCAGTTGTATGGTAAATACTTATTCATGACACGTGCATGACCTCTACAATTGTTAATTATTATGAGGTTTATACGTCGCCATTTATGTATCTTATATTGCTAAAGATATTTTAAATCAATTTCTATACATTTTTTCTTTTATAGTTGTATTCCACTAGGTATGGTTTCCCCTCCCCAGTGCCTCCCCCCCCCCCCCCCCCCCCCCCGCAAATGGTTCAAATGGCTCTAAGCAGTGTGGAACTTAACATCTGACGTCATCAGTCCTCTATGCTTAGAAGTACTTAAAGCTAAATACCCTAGGGACATTACACACATCCGTTCGAACCTGCGACCGTAGCAACAGCGCGGTTCCCGACTGATGCGCCTAGAACCGCTCGGCCACAGCGGACGGCCCCACCCCCTCCCGTTTTTGCATAAAAAAATAACTATCGCGCGATCGGTTATACTGCTTTTCATTTGTAAAATTACTTGTGAAGATGTCACCCAACTTTCTGTGCCACGTTTTATGGTTCTGTTCGTATGTCGCCTCTTGTATACGTTCTTACACCCATGCACCCTTTTCCCTTATCGGCACTGACTCAGGTTCAGTTCCGTTCCATTTTTGGCAATCCTTGTGTGCTTCATGTCACCATGATGATGTTACGCCATTAGTATGATTAAATAATATTTTTAATTTTCTATTTTGTTATCAGCATTTTATCTAGACTTGACCTTCGTTATATGTTTATGCAAGGTCTGTTTTTGAAATTTATTTTACCCTGCCAGATCAACATACGTTTTCATCATCTGCACATATAATCTGTTTTACACTTTTCAACTATTTGGTGTACCGCTTTTGCCTTACTCTAGGCTTCCTTTATCAGAATTGTGTTCCTTGAATTCTGCCGTATTTTAATTTGACTACCGACCTCTTGGAGTTTGAACATTTTTATTACAATTGGACAGGCAATATTGGATCGTCTACTGCTTATCGCTTGATCTAATGAAATAAACGTGAGTGTATAATTTTCCTGTAATGTTTCATGCACAGTTCAACTACACTTTAACCAAAGCAGGATATTTATACGTTTCGCTCTTGTTTATGTACTGATGTATCCCTGAATACGTTCCTCTGACACCATGAAACCTGCTGGGTCATAAATGAATATTTATCACGCGGCTGAAGCGGTCTTTTTCATCATGCTGTAAATTTCAGAAGAATTCTGTTACGGTTTGTATATACATTGCTTAATTTATTAGTATGAAGTGGTATTTGTAATGGGTTTACTTTTTTCATTTAGGAGTGCAATGAGGCAACAAAAGGTTTGTGCAGCATACAGATCGGAGGTAATGAGATAACTTGATTGTTAATACTCTTATTATAGTAGTCCTGTTAGTAACTAAGACTTTATGAAAAAAATTATTATAATTTAATTTTCTTTCTTGTATGTCATGCGCGCAAGTCTTTATGCACATTTTACACGTCAATTACTCCAATGTAAAGCGGCTATACAGACTGAATAAGGAATTTGAACGGTAATTACATGCATTCTTTCTTTCTTTCTTTCTTTTGCTTGCGCCTTGGTCCCGCAAGGACGCAGGCTCGGCATGGTTAATTGGATTTGGCAAGGTTAATTTAAAGGGTGGCCGGATGCCCTTCCTGCCGCCACCCCGTACCCCCCAGGACGGAATTAGTGTACCCCAGCTGTCTGTGTCTAGTGTAAACCATGGAATAGTGCGAATATGTCCAGATGTCTGCGAGCCGTGTAACTGAGGCGAGACGGGCGTACCATCCCGGTATTCACCTAGTAGGATGTGGAAAACCGCCTAAAAACCACATCCAGGCTGGTCCGCACACCGGCCTCCGACGTTAAGCCACCGGGCGGATTCGATCCGGGGCCGGTGCGCCTACCCGAGTCCAGGAAGCAGCGCATTAACCCTCTCGTCTAACCTGGCGGGTAACGGTAATTACATCTACATCTACATTTATACTCCGCAAGCCACCCACCGGTGTGTGGCGGAGGGCACTTTACGTGCCACTGTCATTACCTCCCTTTCCTTTTCCAGTCGCGTATGGTTCGCAGGAAGAACGACTGCCGAAAAGCCTCCCTCCGTGCGCTCTCGAATCTCTCTAAAGTTACATTCGTGATCTCCTCGGGAGGTATAAGTAGGGGGAAGCAGTATATTCGATCCCTCATCCAGAAACGCACCCTCTCGAAACCTGGACAGCAGGCTACACCGCAATGCAGAGCGCCTCTCTTGCAGAGTCTGCCACTTGAGTTTGCTAGACACCTCCGTAACGCTATCACGCTTATCAAATAGCCCTGTGACGAAACGCGCCGTTCTTCTTTGGAACTTCTCTATCTCCTCTGTCAACCCGACCTGATACAGATCCCACACTTGTGAGCAATACTCAAATATAGGTCGAAAGAGTGTTTTGTAAGCCACCTCCTTTGTTGATGGACTACATTTTCTAAGGACTCTCCCAATGAATCTCAACCTGGCACCCGCCTTACCAACAATTAATTTTATATGATCATTCCACTTCAAATCGTTCCGCACGCATACTCCCAGATATTTTACAGAAGTAACTGCTACCAGTGTTTGTTCCGCTATCATATAATCATACAATAAAGGATCCTTCTTTCTATTACATGCATACAGATCTTAAATCATCACAGTTGTGTAAGTAAGATGCAGGCTTCTTGCACCAAGTAGACTGGATGGAGAAACAGCACTGTGAATGTAGTTCTACGAGTGAAGCCCTCCCTGCTCACCTCGTCCAGGCCCGTGTTGACTGTCTGCGACTGTAATACACACTGGTGCTTGTTTGTTTCAGGACTTCGTCGCTGTGCCGCTATCGGCGCCTAACGGCAAGTCAAGACACTAACACTACTAACGTCGCAAATCCTGGAGTGCACAGTCTGAACATCATTCCTACGAAATTGTGTACCCACACAGTAATTAGTTTTCGGTCTACATTGGCTAGAGCAGGAAAAGAATTAATTATAACCACCCTATATTTCGTTAAAAAAAATTCAAAGCTTTCGCTGAGAGAAAGCCGAGTCGTGCTTTAGGGAGGAAATGTAACATCACAGGGCAAGGCAGGGGCCCAGAGCCGTGACTAGGGCTATCTGCGCGGCCAGTGACCTGCTGACACCAGCCCTCGCCGTTTGCCTGCTTCCTCGCGGTCCTCCTTCTGCAGTACACCCTACAACAGCTGGACCGAAGACACTGGCCCTCGTTTGAGAACCTTCTGCGTGACTTGAGAACACGGCAGTGGTTAGTCTTCTGCGTGATCAGCTCCAGGGAGCTGTATTTAAACCCCCGAAACCAGCCTGACATCATCGGCAAAGCTTCGCCATGCTGAGACACTCACAAGGATTCCCTTGTGTGCGAGTTCGCAAGTTCGATCTTTAGTGAAGCTCATTTGAAAGTATTATCTTAACAGTTACGACAGGAAAATATCAGCTGCTTATCACTCGCCATGTACATCAGGAGGGCGGTAGAAAATGAGTGTCTGGGAGGAGCAGAGATCAGCCTTATATGGGATATAAGTATTACACTTCGCAAATCAGACATCGTCGACATTCAAGAAATATTCAAAGCAAACCATTAACTTGCACCAAGGACTACGAATGAAAAATGGCGTGCCACAGTGATCACAGAGGATCGCAGTATCAAGATCGAGGGCGAACTGCTTGGGAGTTAGAAACCGCGCAGGACGCTCAGGTAGGTAACCATGCTTGGGAGTTAGAAACCGCGCAGGACGCTCAGGTAGGTAACCAATCTTGAAGAATGCATGTAGGATCATGTTGGTGTAACAGGATGATGAGAACTGATGGAATGTGATGACACGCAAACGAATGCGAAACAGTCTGTCGTGAAGCTCGTCGTGAAACTGGATATTCTTTAAGGCGTAGCTGCAGATAGTGCGATAATATATTTTATAGGTACGGAAAAAATACACAACCAGAGCCTTAATTTGTCCAGTGGATCCAGCTGTGTGAATTGCAATGTTACACTCTTTTTATGAGAAATAGTTTCCTCTAAAGGAGCATGATTTTTTCCAAGACCATGGATCAAAAATGGTTCAAATGGCTCTGAGCACTATGGGACTTAACATCTGTGGTCATCAGTCCCCTAGAACTTAGAAACGCCGTAGCGGTCGCGCGGTTCCAGACTGTAGAGCCTAGAACCGCACGGTCACATCGGGCGGTACAAGGGATCAAGCAAAAGAGAGTTATTTTGTCCAACTATTGGCCAAAACCAGTACTCATACCATAGTTGCACTTTTCTTACTCCAATTTTCACACTTTCTCTTGCTGGGACGTGAATTTTCCCTACTTCCGTTGCAAGATCACGCAGATGAGAAAGAATCATAGGGGGCAGAGCATCTCCAACTTCTCGCAGCACAATAAATAACTTTCCAATCAACTTATCATCCAGATTAACAGTCTGCATAATTCCATAAGAGCCGGCCGGAGTCGCCGAGTGGATCTAGGCGCTACAGTCTGGAACCGCGCGACCGCTACGGTCGCAGGTCCGAATCCTGCCTCGGGCATGGATGCGTGTGATGTCCTTAGGTTAGCTGGGTTTAAGTAGTTCTAAGTTCTAAGGGAACTGATGACCTCAGATGTTAAGTCCCGTAGTGCTCAGAGCCATTTGAACCATTTGAACAAATGCTGCAATTTTTTTATCAACTTACGCTGAAGTTGTTCATTTCTCAGTTTTGCGTACTGTCTTTTTGCATTGTCAGTTAAGAGTGTGTCTTTCTCTGGAACAGTATACATACAATTCAGACAAATAACATTAATAGTTTTATTTCTATAAAGCAATTGACAATACTTAACTTTGGAGTTACATCGTCGTCGCCGGCCATTGTGGCCGAGCGGTTCTAGCAGCTTGAGTCCGGAACCGCGCTATTGCTACGGCCGCAGGTTCGAATCCTGCCTCGGGCATGGATGTGTGTAATGTCCTTAGGTTAGTTAGGTTTAAGTAGTTCTAAGTTCTAGGGGACTGATGATCTCGGATTTTAAGTCCCATAGTGCTCAGAGCCATTTGAACCATTTTTGAATTTTTAAAACGCGCGAACACCAGTTTTTGTAACAAGTGCGACTTGTCCTCTCTTTAAAATCCATAGTTTATCTTATGCACTACACAGTCGTATTGCTGCGCACTTATTCGAAATCTGTTGAAAATTGTTTTTTTTTTAGCATGCTGCCGATGATGTTCCATGTACGTAATTATATTTAGTACCCGCTCCTTGGACAACGATTGTCTTTTACTTCGTTTCACAGGAGACGGTACTTGTGGCTCCTTGTCCGATAAGGATGATAAAGTATATGGCACGACACCTGTTTCAGTATCACTTTCACTTGTTAAGCACGTATCGTCATCATTTTACCGCTCATGTACATTGTTCGCACAGTCGAGTGCATACGACACTACACAGTCCACTGACTCGTTTTGCACAAACGCAAATTTTTCACATGCCACCTCTTTCTCACTCTGCGAAATTCCTTGGGTTTCTTTCTGATGAAATGTCAACTACGGCAACTGCTGTTGCAGATATAATGCGATGTCTGCTTTGTTTATCGTTGCCACTGCTCTGCTTTGTATCAACACCACTATCACTGCAGTACTGTTGTGAGTTACCCATCCACCAAGCAGTTCAGCTACGCTCAGTAGCCTCATGTTGTGCTCACCATCGGATAATTCCAGTCCCCCACCCCCCTATTTCCATTAATTGCTTCTCACTCAAGGTGTTCCTCGTCAGTCTGCGCCAGTCAACGCCAAACTTACGACACAGCCACCTCCGCTGTCACCGTGACACGAACCACCGATCGCTGCCTCCCTGTCACACTGTGTTCTAAGGCACGAAGTGAGATCCAGCCAGGTCGACGCCGTGGGAGTCCGACCCTGTCCACCGCCACCCTCCCTGGGCAATCCTGCTGGGCACAGCCTGGCCTCGGCTACCATCACCGTGTCGCTGCCCTGCCGCCCTGATCAAACAGCAGCCATCCGCCTCAGTCCAGAGGTGCCACAGCGGTACGCTACCACTGCACTCCACGAGAAACTACTGTCTTGCCGCAGCCCAGCCGGCTCGCTGAGTCTCAGAGTTCAGTGCCTGGCTCCTGCCGTCTGCTTGCTACAAACACACTGCCCTATCTGTTCTTATGATTGGAAGTAAAGATTTGCATCTCCACCCACGTCCAACAGGAAGTTGCTCGCCTACACCTTCCTATCGGCACCCATCATATTTGTTTGTTTATTTGCAACATGCTCCATTACAACTTCTTGTAATACAACGTGTATGTATTGTGTGTGGACTGTAGCGTAATGTTTGTGTTGTATGGTAATGATTATGAGAGGAGGGAGAGGATGTAACCTGATGCCGAGACATAGTTTACTCCTGGCGAATAGTACCAAGGGAGCCCCCAAGCCTAACGCCCCCATCCTACGGACGGATCACCGTCAACAGTGTCACATGCCCTCACTTTACGAGACACTACGGAGAGGATTGGTATTTAAACCAGGACATTGGCGCAAAGTGTGGTGGTCAGAAACTATACCCCATAACGTCTCCTCTCCTTGCCGTCCAGACAATTGCAGCGGAAAGTATTTTCCTCCACCAGGATTCTAACCGGCTTATCTCCGGGTCGAGCGCCAATGTACATGCTTGTGTTACCGACCTCGGCAACGGAGGCGTGTACCCATTACATTTGGAATCTGTCTGACAAACTACGGCCCGCGGGCTGCATGCGACCCGAATAGGGCATTAGTGCGGCCCGCAATTCTAAGCGTCATTTTATAATAATACCCATATGGCAACTAAAAGCCTAATCCAAAAACATCAACTAACGCTATGGGCTGCCTAAGAGTGTAGTTTTGCTGTACAGTCACAAACAAAAGTAGTTACAAATACAGTAATGTTAGAAGTTGTGTTTAACTTTAATTGAAGTTAGTGAAATCAGTCGTGATCTCAGTGAAATTGGTCGCTTACCTCAGGGCAGAGGGCTGAGTAGCTTGACCACTGCGTGGTTAAGAGTATGTGAGGGAGGGAATGTTTTATTGCTCTTTTGGATTTGCTGCTCTTGCCTTTTATTCCATGTTTCCATTGAGGATTATTGGATATAGGGTCTGCCTTTTATGCAAAACACTGTTTTACCTTGTCACTCAAACATGTTTCGGCACCGCTGTGCCATCATGAGTGGGTTTTATTTATTGTTCATCTGTAAAAAGTGAACATATTTTAGGTTGTAGCTGACCTAACAAATTGAGGCCTAAAGGCAGTTTTTGTTAGGTTTTGTTCTTACTTTGATTTTACATTATATGGTTTTTGCAGGACGCCCTGTACGGTTTCCTGCACTGTTATCTTGTCACGTGCAAACTAAACGATGTAAATGTACATTTTATCAACGAGATGACGTATCTCTTGATTTTTAAGAACGTGATTTTGGTGTGGCAAAATGTTGGTGCACATATTTGTTACTGCTCACGTTTTGTAGTGACTGATCCCCTTCTTTCGCGTTCTCAGGACACTATACACATATACTAAATTTTCTTTCTGTAATTTCGGTTTCACAAATTCCGCGGTAAGCTCACTTGGGAACAAATGAAAGCCGACAGCGTTAGGACATATAACAACATCGTGTACAGTCCGTTTAGCGACGTGAAAAAGCGTTTGTAAAACCGAAATTATACAAATAACATTTGATATGTGTGTGCAGTGCCCTCAAAACGTTGAAGCAGGAGAATCAGTCACAACAAAACGTGAGTGATAAGAAATATATATGCAAACATTTCGCCATACCAAAAAAACCAAGGGATGTCCTAACTCACTCATAAAATTCACATTTACATCATTTGGTTCGCAGATGACAAGCTACCAGTGCAGGACACCATACAGATTGTCCTACAAAACCATACAACGTAAAATAAAAGTAAGAACGAAAATGAACAAAATTTGTCTTTAAGCCTCATTTTGTTACATCAGCTACAACCTAAAACATGTTCACCTTTTACAGTTGTTCAATAAACAAAACCCACTGATGACGGAACTGAGGTACCGATACATGTTTGAGTAAGAAGAGAAAACAGTGTTTTGCATAAAAGGTGGAACCTGTATCCTATAATGTTTAATTGTTTGTCTTTCAGTACGGGCCACTGATGGGCGTGCGCCTCTCGCACGGATCAGCTGCTATGGTGTAAATTTTGACACGGAAGTAACACGAATTTGCGAATGCACATTACAGACACAGTCGTCTTCAAATCAGGTGCTTATTTTCAGGAACGGACATTAAATTAATTAAAGCTGTTCTAATAAGAAGCAGTGGGTAGAAGTAAACATTTGTGATCGTGTCTCATATTGTACAACGCTTTTAATGACAAGCACTATTAGTGTCATTGTTGTAACCTAGAAATGTCAAACATGGACGCTAACGAGTAGTGATGGGCAGCGGCTTACTATAACTGAACGCAGGGTTCTGTGGAAAATATATGCGGCAGTTCAGGATAACAATGGCTTCTGGAGATATAGAACGACCACTGAGCTGCATCCCCCCATACAAACAGCCGACGTTCTAAGGACAATAAAAGTAGGAGAATAGATTGCCTCGGACATGTCCTTAGCTTGCATACCGCAAAAACAACTACCAAGTTTTTGGATGGAGGCCATCTAGAGGGAGACACAGAGGAAGGCCACAAAAGCGGTGGATACACGATGCGGATAAAGACATAAAATCTCCCAGAGTCAGAGGATGGAGGAGAACTGCGCTGGAGAGGATGTAATGAGGAAACGCCGCGCGAGATTAGCCGAGCGGTTTAAAGGCGCAGCAGTCATGGACTGTGCGGCTGGTCCCGGCCGACGTTCGAGTCCTCCCTCGGGCATGGGTGTGTGTGTTTGTCCTTAGGATAATTTAGGTTAAGTAGTGTGTAACCTTAGGGACTGATGACCTTAGCAGTTTAGTCCCATAAGATTTAAAAAAAAAAAAAAAAAAAAAAAAAAAAAAAAAAAAAAAAAACACGGACGATTACTCTTGTTGATCAATAATCATCCGCTCACGCAGTCGACACAACAACACTTTATCAGGAAATTAGCCGGCCGCGGTGGCCGTGCGGTTCTAGGCGCTGCAGTCCGGAACCGCGGGACTGCTACGGTCGCAGGCTCGAATCCTGCCTCGGGCATGGATGTGTGTGATGTCCTTAGGTTTGTTAGGTTTAAGTAGTTCTAAGTTCTAGGGAACTGATGACCTAAGATGTTAAGTCCCATAGTGCTAAGAGCCATTTGAACCATCAGGAAATTACAGTGCCTCAACTCTGGGCTCGCTGAGGGTGGCAGCAACCCAAAACGGAGAACAGCCGAAACTAACAACGGAAACTCCCCATCAGATTTAGAGGTAATACGTCCCAATGGACAGCCCGTCAAAAACTGAACACAGATAAAACATGAAAACAGGAAGAAGGTGTATTGAACTGTGAAAAAAAAGCAAAGCAGAAACAGTAAACGCTCCAAGCATAAGATGTCCGACGTTCAGAGAGAAGAGACATCGCGTTGTGGTTATGTGGTCGCAGTGACGGGCTTCTAAGTGGGAGACCCGTGTCCAAATCCCAATCGTGCCACTTTCTGTTCACTGTATTCAGATTTGTGCGCGTGTCGTGGTGTAACGTCCGTTTGTAACAGCGAGGTGTAAGGAAGGGATCTATAATGAAAATTCATTCCGCACAACTACTCTATTAGCAGCCGAAATGAAGTGTCTCATGAAAGAGAACCGCAAACGTTTCATGACAAGGCGACAAGTCAACCGAATCCTCCAAAGGAAAACTCGTCTGGTGTGTCATACCCGACATTCGTGATAGTATGTGTGTCATATGACAGGAACCTCTTATCGATGCACCTAACTTGTACGCCTGCTGAGTGAGTGAGTGAGATATGCCCCTTGACCGAGTTATGTGTTCCGATGAATGTGAATGTTGTTACTCCCAAAGAAATGATGAAATTATAATAGTTTGTCACATAAGATGCAACAAATTAACGCAACAGTTTCAGAGTCCCACATTATGCAGAGGAGCGGTGTTAAAATGTTCGCTAGCACTGAGTGAAGCAAGCTGCAAATTAATGTACACCTGCCTCAGTACAGCGTCCGTTCACCATCCGTTGCTCTGCATTCATAGGTACTATGTAGACGATCGAACTATCAGTTTAATAAGTCACAGCTGCAAAATACTAACGCGAATTCTTTACAGACGAATGGAAAAACTGGTAGAAGCGGACCTCGGGGAAGATCAGTTTGGATTCCGTAGAAATGTTGGAACACGTGAGGCAATACTAACCTTACGACTTATCTTAGAAGAAACATTAAGAAAAGGCAAACCTACGTTTCTAGCATTTGTAGACTTAGAGAAAGCTTTTGACAACGTTAACTGGAATACTCTTTCAAATTCTGAAGGTGGCAGGGGTAAAATACAGGGAGCGAAAGGCTATTTACAATTTATACAGAAACCAGATGGCAGTTATAAGAGTCGAGGGGCATGAAAGGGAAGCAGTGGTTGGGAAAGGAGTGAGACAGGGTTGTAGCATCTCCCCGATGTTATTCAATCTGTATATTGAGCAAGCAGTAAAGGAAACAAAAGAAAAGTTCGGAGTAGGTATTAAAATTCATGGAGAAGAAGTAAAAACTTTGAGGTTCGCCGATGACATTGTAATTCTGTCAGAGACAGCAAAGGACTTGGAAGAGCAGTTGAACGGAATGGACAGTGTCTTGAAAGGAGGATATAAGATGAACATCAACAAAAGCAAAACGAGGATAATGGAATGTAGTCAAATTAAATCGGGTGATGCTGAGGGGATTGGATTAGGAAATGAGACACTTAAAGTAGTAAAGGAGTTTTGCTATTTAGGGAGTAAAATAACTGTTGGTGGTCGAAGTAGAGAGGATATAAAATGTAGACTGGCAATGGCAAGGAAATCGTTTCTGAAGAAGAGAAATTTGTTAACATCGAGTATAGATTTAAGTGTCAGGAAGTCGTTTCTGAAAGTATTTGTATGGAGTGTAGCCATGTATGGAAGTGAAACATGGACGATAACCAGTTTGGACAAGAAGAGAATAGAAGCTTTCGAAATGTGGTGCTACAGAAGGATGCTGAAGATAAGGTGGGTAGATCACGTAACTAATGAGGAGGTATTGAATAGGATTGGGGAGAAGAGAAGTTTGTGGCACAACTTGACTAGAAGAAGGGATCGGTTGGTAGGACATGTTTTGAGGCATCAAGGGATCACAAATTTAGCATTGGAGGGTAGCGTGGAGGGTAAAAATCGTAGAGGGAGACCAAGAGATCAATACACTAAGCAGATTCAGAAGGATGTAGGTTGCAGTAGGTACTGGGAGATGAAGAAGCTTGCACAGGATAGAGTAGCATGGAGAGCTGCATCAAACCAGTCTCAGGACTGAAGACCACAACAACAATGTAGACGATGTTAAAAGCAGCGTTGAAGAAAACCATCGTCCATACTTACGATTGCATAGTCCGCGTAACTCCAGTAACAAAATAAACCTGTAAATTTCTAGCAACAACGGGCAAAAGTGGATGCTTCCTTCTTTCATTGAAAGTGTCCGTTTCCTGATACTAGCGTTTTTTATTGTCTTTTCGTTATGGCGTGAACAAGCCCATATTTACGTCGATAGCACATCTACTACTAGTTCATGCAGCTTATATCACACTAAGTCCAATCCGAAATATTACAAGATTAATACAGTTAATTGCTACGAAATGAGTTTCACACTCGGTCCTTTTCAGTGGATTCTTCAAAGGAAGATACTCGCCAAAAAATGTTCTGTAAATGCATACTGAACACGCCACGCAGCATTCACAAAGGCCTATAGTTTCACGCGCGGTTTTCGCTACAACAAACACTCCAAAACCTCCCAAACTTCACAGAACTCTCCGTAAATACATCTGCTTGCACGACGATATAAACCGAACGCAAAATAACAGTCACTTCTTCATTTTACAAATAACTTTTTCGGACACGTCTAACATGACACTCTCGTCCAGCCGCTTGTCCACGACTGATCGAATGTCGTTGCTTTCAGGGTATAAAACTCATTCCAATGCGCGGGAAAGACTTTACGCTGATTGGTTGATCAAAACGAACAGCCAATCAAATCAATCTTTCAAGAACATATTCGCGCTTAAACTGTTTTACTCCAATCAACATTCACAGATACATTTACGTCATTTCATGGTGCAAATATTAACAAAATGTTCCACCAAACCAAACCAAACGAAAAGTAAGAGAAAACTACGCTTGAAATATAGAACTTATAATCCTCTTATTACCTTTCTGGCTGCCTTACTACAAAATCAAACACTCGTAGACATGCGTCATCCGCCAGTTAGGGGGATTTACAGTTTTCATGACACCCTGGTGCCGTAACACTTGCTAGTTACTTAAGGTGTAATGTGACGTATGTCCCACATACACACTCACATTCACTCTCATTTAGTCTCACCCTAACACAAAATATAAATAATAACTTTTAAACTGTTATTTTCATTACGAAAGAAAAATTATCGGAAGTTTAGAATTGAAAATCTTAATAAATCAGCACAATGAGAGTGCTATTACTGTTTTCAAATAACAAAAGAAATATAAACTGTTATTGTTCCTATCTGAATTTACTTTCTTACGTGTCGGTTAAGTACTTTTTAATGGTTTTTTTTATATCTCCGAAACTATTATAGGTAGCGGTATCAAATTTTGACCCAAAGTTTATCTGAATAACAAAAGGTCATGTAGCAAATTTGGAATAAAACAGATAATACTTAACATAGTTGTTTAGTTTCTTAGGTGAGGTGAATAAGTGATTTTAGTATGCACCACAGTGAGCACTCTCGCGGTCCGCTTTAGCGACAGGTGCCGCCATGACGCATACGGCAGGCCACAAGCCGGCCGCCGTCAACAATGCTACTATACTGCAGGCTTCCAAACCAGCTTGCCATAACGTAACGAAACTTACTGCAAAAATCTACAGTCGCGTAATAGCTGCGACTCTTCGAGTTTTCCTTGTGTTCTATCAAAACATATGTTTTTATTGCTTTGACTCTATATTCCTTCGTTGTAATTCAGTTCACACGTTTATTTCTTGTTTTCATTTCTGTGAGAGGCCTACGCGGCATCCCGCCTATTCGCACTATTCATCATATTCGCTTGCGACGGTAATATATTCTTGTCACATAACTCATATTCTATAATCAGTGTGTAGTATGACAGATACCAAGACTACAGGCCGGCCGGAGTGGCCGAGCGGTTCCAGGCGCTACAGTCTGGAACCGCGCGACCGCTACGGTCGCAGGTTCGAATCCTGCCTCGGGCATGGATGTGTGTGATGTCCTTAGGTTAGTTAGGTTTAAGTAGTTCTAAGTTCTAGGGGACTGATGACCTCAGATGTTAAGTCCCATAGTGCTCAGAGCCATTTGAACTATTTGAACCAAGGCTACAGAAAAACAACAAACCCGTGAATGGCCGGACAGACGGTTCGTGAAAAAAAAAATGTGGCGCGAGATAGATTTGAAGACGGATTTCCGCTTTCTAGTCCAATACCGTAACCACAAAACCACAACGCCATGACTCCACTAACTCTCCAGATGTTGGAAATCTTGAGCTAGCATCGTTCACTGTTTCCATTTTGCTTCCTTTTTCACAGTTCAGTACAACTTCTTCCAGTTTTCACGCCTGATCTGTGTTAAGATCTTAACGGGCTATGTACTGGACCAGCTTACCACTAAATCTGAAGGGGGTGCAATGGGGAGTTTCTATTGTATGAGTTCCGAATGATGTCGACTTTCTGCGAGTAGTACTGCGGCGCCTGCGGCCAGCTTGTCGTGCCATTACTATAGGCAGTGTATTGGTGGCTCACAGCACACTAGTTTATGTCGTGAAAGATATCAGTAAGACCCACTTTCATTCAAACTGTTGGCTTCATCGGCTCACATCACGTTTAGTTCGCATAATAATCAGCGGCGTTGAGTATCTCTCATAACTGTTTTTCCTTTCATGTACTACTGAGCATTCACAGTCTTGGGTAAGGGAGAATGCAAATGTGGTGTTATTTATCTAATCATTAAACAGATTCGTCCTCTTTCCTTATCTCTGCACCTCCTGGTGTGGTTTTTGAGTAATTGCAGGAGTCTAATTGATTTAAAGATCGCTCCTAGGCAGAGATAGAAAGGTGATGGGCAGTGTTACCAACTTAGATGCTTTACTACTGCAAGAGGAATCTGCGACATCGCAGAAACTTGTGGTACGGTCCAGGGTTGGTAACAGGTACGAATTTCCGCCCCTACCGTTTCGGGAAGCGGGGCCGGTACAGCGCACAAAGGAAGAGAGGTCACAGTGCCCCAAACTTCCACAGTGAGAGACGTATGCTTGGCCCAGTCCTGGACTTGTGAACATTCACTTCACAAAGGGGTTGTTAGTACCTAGACTACACCGCGAGTAATGCAATCGGTGATTTTATTCGCGTATTCATGTTGAATTTCATTCGTTGAGTTGTTCTAAGTAAATTTCAGAGGGCCTAATGCACTGACTTTGCTCTGGGGCCGGCCAGTGTGGCCGTGCGGTTAAAGGCGCTTCAGTCTGGAACCGCGCGACCGCTACGGTCGCAGGTTCGAATCCTGCCTCGGGCATGGATGTGTGTGATGTCCTTAGGTTAGTTAGGTTTAAGTAGTTCTAAGTTCTAGGGGACTGATGACCACAGATGTTATGTCCCATAGTGCTCAGAACCATTTGAACCATTTTTTTTGCTCTGGGCTGCCGTTGAGCCACCTGGGTTCCTGTTTTACTTTGGAGCTCGTTCATAATGTTGTCTTTCTTCATCTTCAGCTTAAATTAATACGTTACGAAAGTGCGTTTTAATTTATAGGATATTTTCGTAAAGATAATCTAAGACGGAATTCGTAAGATCGGTGGTTTACAACATCACGAGTGCAGTCTATAAAAAGCGGGTGCACCTCCATTGGGTGCTTTGCGATTCAGTATATAGAATATTGAGATGCACCCGCTGTGTTTGAAATTACGTTAAATTTTCTTGGGATCAATATTTATTACCTAGCGATCTCTTCGATCGGCCGCCACGCTTGTAGATGATAAGAACGGGTTCCCCCGCCACGCAATAATGGTGAGTAAAATGTGTAATGAGGCAGCATAAAAAGTGGGAAAATCACCGTAGCGTGAGTAGATTAAAGAAAACATTCGTCCAGAACAGATCTGGTGTTTTACGTGGTCTCTCGCCACTAGGAGTGTAGTTTTAAGCGTGGCGCATCTCACAGGCAGTAAGTCACCTAACATCTCGAAAACAAAGTGAGATGTGGCCATTTTATTTATTCATCTGTAGCAATACCTATTGTATATAAAGATTACAAATCACTACACATCAACATTTAGGCAAGCACTCCAGCATAAAATACCACAAATAACTTCAGCTATAGACAGATATCAAAGTCTTTTACGTATTTTATAACATCACTCGTCCCTCTGAGGAAATCTTCGAAAGGGCCCTTGTAGGCACGTACGGGACATGTCGACACAACATGAGCAACTGTCTGTCGTTCTGTTTTAATTGAGTTTTCTTGCAACCTCCATTTGCTGAAATAGTGGCTTAAGATAGGCAGATCGGAAGTTAGGATTTCTTCAGTTCTTTCAAAGCTTCTGTGTTGGGTAGCTGTTGCCCAGTCGGTTGCATAGCCAAACTCTCTGGACTGTTTTGCATATATATATATATATATATATATATATATATATATATATATATATATATATATATATGTGTGTGTGTGTGTGTGTTGTCAATTAGTTTTGTTGTCCGTTTTCATGGGAGAAGTTGCAATGCCTCCAAACTATATAACTGTATCATGTGCTGCACTTAGATCGACGAAAGCAGCCGATGTTTTCTGCTTCATGTCTTATCCTGTTTCAATAAATGTTGTTAAAGGTAAGACTTGACCAGTGCAGCTCCGTCGTGGACGGAATCCAGCCTGCTCCAGAGGAAGGCTCTCAAAGATTACTGGACTAATCCGATTGTATAGAATTATCTCAAGGAACTCATAAATAGTGTTCAACAATGCGACTGGGCGGTAGTTCGTAGGCTGCTCTGGTGCCTTTCCGCGCTTGAGTATTGGTATCATTTTTGATTGCTTCATTTTTTGTAGGACTGAACCAGGCATCATAATATCAGAGAAAAAATCCACCAGCCGTCTTTTTGTATAGTTTCCACTATGGGTGGATTCCGTCACTTCCCAGTGCCTTTCCGGATTTTAGAGTTTTAAGAGCAGCGGAAATTTCAGCTATAGAGAAAGTTCTTGAGAAGTCAGATCGTCTTCTTTTTGGGCGATGTCAGTTTGCGTCTGATATATCTTGTATGAGTTTTGTCCCTTGGTGCTCTTGATGTGGACAGAGATGTGAAGCAATCCTGTTAGCTGATATTTGAGTGTTGTTCCTTACTTTAACTTTGTTTCCATCCAACTTTTCTACTTGATGTTTGAAAATTGAGTGTCTCAGTGGTCTCTCTCCACCTGATTCGTATGGGTTTGTTGAGGTCATGAAGTAGGTTCTCCGTTATTTCCGGGTCCCCACTTTTTAGAAGAAATGTTCAAATGTGTGTGAAATCTTATGGGACTTAACTGCTAAGGTCATCAGTGCCTAATCTTACACACTACTTAAACTTAAATTATCGTAAGGACAAACACACACACACCCATGCCCGATGGAGGACTCGAACCTCCGCCGGGATCAGCCGCACAGTCCATGACTCCACTTTTTAGAAATTCATCATATTGTTTCTCAGAAGTTACAGTCCAACTTGGAATGTATTGCTTCTTGTAAGCCTTAGGGATTGCCTTCTTTGCTGCACTTATCATAGCTCCAACAAGCTTTTGGGGGAATCCAGCCAAGACATTTGTTCAGATTTTTAGCAAATACATCCCACTTTGCTTTCCTGAAGTTCCATCTAGATCGTGGAAAAGGAATCGTGTGCCGTTATAATTAGTTAATTTCGTAGTTTATTCTTTGTCTGTAAGGCAGCGGCATACCTGAAGAAGAACCGCCGCTATGATTCCCTTTCTGCAAGCTGCAATGATCACCACGTGGTGTTGAATAACAGAAGACTTCGTTTACCTGACACCAATGTGGAGTGGCCCTCCAATTACGTAATACTTCACGATTCTTTACGTAATATTTCTTCTTGCGAGCAGTTTATCTGTTCTTGCGGTGTCGACTGCTTAATCGCGTGGTGCGATTCCTCCTCCAGTGTTTAGAACATTTCCTTCCATAATGTCACTGAAAGCATGCTCTCGTGTGGTGGGGTGCGTCAGTGTCCACGTGTAATTGTGAAATTAGATAATCCTATAATCCCCGAGTCCCATATATCATACTATATCTCAACATTCGACGGTCCATAAAATGATGCCCACATTTATTCAATTTAATTTAGTTGCGCCTTAGGGCGACTTTAATCTTACCCTTTATTATTCAGTGTTGGGCACGCCAAATGGCAAGGCGAATTATTTGTGTACACCACAAATGGTAATAAGTTGAAGTCAGTTATAAAACTATCTTTTACTGTTCATCAGTTCCATATGAATATGCTTGTACACGTACTTACCTTGAGAGTACCAGGAATTGATAATGAGGAGCCACGTTTTGGCTCTCATGGACAGAAAGTTGTTTCCTCTCTTGGTCTGATTAAATTTATGGAATATTCATCAAGAATTCTGTCTAAAGGAAATCAGTGTGTCTCCGTCACCATTTAAATATTCATAGCTAGAGAACCTCAAACACAAACTAAAAGAAGAGGTGAAAACTCTCAGTAGGTCACCAAATATAAACTACTGTCCATTAAATTTGCTACACCAAGAAGAAATGCAGATGATAAAAGGGTATTCATTGGACAAATATATTATACTAGAACTGACATGTGATTACATTTTCCGCAGTTTGGGTGCATAGATCCTGAGAAATCAGTGCCCAGAACAACCACCTCTGGCCGTAATAACGGCCTCGATGCATCTGGGCATTGAGTCAAACACAGCTTGATGGCTTGTACAGGTGCAGCTGCCCATGCAGCTTGAACACGATACCACAGTTCATCAAGAGTAGTGACTGGCGTATTGTGACGAGCCAGTTTCTCGGCCATCATTGACCAGACGTTTCATTTGGTGAGAGATCTGGAGAATGTGCTGGCCAGGGCAGCAGTCGAACATTTTCTGTATCCAGAAAGGCCCGTACAGGACCTGCAACATGCAGTCGTGCATTTTCCTGCTGAAATTCAGGGTTTCGTAGGGATCGAATGAAGGGTAGAGCCACGGGTCGTAACACATCGGAAATGCAACGTCCACTGTTCAAAGTGCCGTCAATGCGAACAAGAGGTGACCGAGACGTGTAACCAATGGCACCCCATACCATCACGCCGGGTGATACGCCAGTATGGCGATGACGAATACACGCTTCCATCACGCCGGGTGATACGCCAGTACGATGACGAATACACGCTTCCAATGTGCGTTCACTGTGATGTCGCTCACACGGATGCGACCATCATGATGCTGTAAACAGAACCTGGATTCATCCGAAAAAATGACGTTTTGCCATTCGTGCACCCAGGTTCGTCGATGAGTATACCATCGCAGGCGCTCCTGTCTGTGATGCAGCGTCAAGGGTAACCGCAGCCATGGTCTCCCAGCTGATAGTCCTTGCTGCTGCAAACGTCGTCGAACTGTTCGTGCAGATTGTTGTTGTATTGCAAACTTTCCCATGTGTTGACTGAGGGATCAAGACGTGGCTGCACGATCCGTTACAGCCATGCGGATAAGATGCCTGTTATCTCGACTGCTAGTGATACGAGGCCGTTGGGATCCAGCACGGCGTTCCGTATTACCCTCCTGATCCTACTGATTCCATATTCCGCTAACAGTCATCGGATCTCGACAATCGCGAGCAGCAATGCTCTGAAAAGCTATTCATTTTCATATCACAGCACCTTCTTCCTGT
This sequence comes from Schistocerca serialis cubense, assembly GCF_023864345.2. Taxonomy (NCBI): domain Eukaryota; kingdom Metazoa; phylum Arthropoda; class Insecta; order Orthoptera; family Acrididae; genus Schistocerca; species Schistocerca serialis. Next base: position 105,899,101 of record NC_064643.1, on the reverse strand, counting down.
CGGTTAAATTTCGCGCCTGTAGCACGTCATCTTCGTGGTGTAGCAATTTTAATGGCCAGTACTGTATAAGCTCGGCACATGCGATGCTTAAGGTGCCCCCACGACGTCATTATCGACACCTGAGCAAAAGAGTTCGACGATCACTGGTCTAGAAGCTGCAGCCAGGTCAGTAGCAGCGCTGGACTCCAGCGCTTTAGGTTGGTGGGCAGCTTGGCACAGTGGTGGCGTCGTCGGTCACACCAGTCCCGCCGGCGGCGGATCTGCGGTGTGCGCCCTGTTTGGGCGGCGGCCCCCGGCGCGCATCGGCGCCCACAATAAGCCGGCCCTCCTTCTCGCCTCGCCTAGCCTCGCGCCCTTCTCCGCGAGCTGCTAAATATGCGCGGCGCGTTCCTGAAGCAATATCGCGCAGCGCAGCGCACGGCGCCGGTGAATGACGCCAAATGTAATTTCCGACCAATAGTTGGCAGCCCTGCGGCTTCCAATACCCTGCCTGCGCATCGCCGAGCGCCATTCCGATGCAGGAAGTCATCTGCATGCCCGAGGCTGCGTTGTGCCGGAGCGTTACCTTCCGCCAGTGTCGTTCAGACGTTAACCTACCGCCGACGAGCGACGAGGTTAACCAGTGCCAGATGTCAGGTAACGAGACTCTGACGTAGCAACTGTATTCACACTGTGGAGGGCTCAGTTTTCCTAACGTGTTCGCCACCCATGCTATCTAACAAAGCACCCCTTGACATAAAAACACATAAACGAAGATCGATAGAAGTCTGTAGCGAACGGTAGTTTTATTGTGAAAAACATAACAATTTTATAGAAAAGTTTTGAAATAAAGTATGAATGCAGAGTCTCGCGGCGATAACAGGGAATAAAATGTTCTCGGATTTGCAACCGCGTCAGTTGCTGAAAACTACACGAACTATCGGCCAGGCACTCCTTGACAATTGCCAAGGAGTGCTTGGCCGAAAGCTCGTGTAGTTTTCAGCAACTGACGCCGTTGCAAATCCGAGAACATTTTATTCAAGTTTGGAGATAGCTTTACACAACCTGTTAACTAACGGAGATGTACGGCGTACAGCTCGTATCAGCATACGTATATTATATCGTACTCTTCAAGTTATCTTCACAATCACGTCAACCTTTTCGAAAGATCCACGTCTCACAGCAGAGAGTTGACACAAATGAATACAGGGTCATTCAAAAAGAATACCACAACTTTAGGAATTTAAAACTCTGCAACGACAAAAGGCAGAGCTAAGCACTATCTGTCGGCGAATTAAGGGAGCTATAAAGTTTCATTTAGTTGTACATTTGTTCGCTTGAGGCGCTGTTGACTAGGCGTCAGCGTCAGTTGATGCTAAGATGGCGACCACTCAACAGAAAGCTTTTTGTGTTATTGAGTACGGCAGAAGAGAATCGACGACAGTTGTTCAGTGTGCATTTCGAACGAAGTATGGTGTTAAACCTCCTGATATGTGGTGTATTTAACGTTGGTATAAACAGTTTACAGAGAATGGGTGTTTGTGAAAAGGGAAAAGTTCTGGACGGCCGAGAACGAGTGATGAAAATGTAGCACGCATCCAGCAAGCATTTGTTCGCAGCCCAGGAAAATCGACTCGCAGAGCTAGCAGAGAGCTGCAAATTCCACAATCAACTGTATGGAGAGTCATACGAAACAGGTTAGTTATGAAACCTTATCGTCTGAAATTGGTTCAAGCACTGTCTGCAGCTGATAAGATTAAAAGAATCGATTTCTGTGATTTTATCCTTACTCAAATGGAAACAGATGAATCTTTCGTTTGAAAGATTGTGTTTAGTGATGAAGCAATTTTCCACGCTAACGGGAAAGTCAACCGTCACAATGTCTGTATATGGGGCACCGAGAATCCGCGGGAAACAACTCAGTATTAACGTGACTCGCCTAAGGTGAACGTTTTCTGTGCCATTTCAGCCAATAAAGTTTTTGGTCCCTTTTTCTTCGAAGGTGCTACTGTAACTGGACTACAGTATCTGGAGATGTTAGAGAATTGGCTGTTCCCTCAGCTCGAACAAGAAGCACAACAATTCATATTTCAGCAGGATGGAGCACCACCACATTGGCACTTATCTGTCCGTAACTACACCTGAACGTCAACTACCCGAGGCGATGGATCGGCCGCCAGGCAGCCCGTGACAGAGCACTTCATCACTGGCCTCCAAGAAGCCCTGATCTTACCCACTGCGATTTTTTCTTATGGGGGTATGTTAAGGATATGGTGTTTCGGCCACCTCTCCCAGCCACCATTGATGATTTGAAACGAGAAATAACAGCAGCTATCCAAACTGTTACGCCTGATATGCTACAGAGAGTGTGGAACGAGTTGGAGTATCGGGTTGATATTGCTTGTGTGTCTGGAGGGGGCCATATTGAACATCTCTGAACTTGTTTTTGAGTGAAAAAAAAACCTTTTTAAATACTCTTTGTAATGATGTATAACAGAAAGTTGTATTATGTTTCTTTCATTAAATACACATTTTTAAAGTTGTGGTATTCTTTTTGAATCACCCTGTATATTAAATTTGCCGTCGTATCTTGTGCCTCAAAGAAAATGGATACAGCTGGCACACGGATCGACGATTCCGGTGTAGTGGAATATTTCCAGTAGACATTGTCTTTCACAAAACGTAGTCACAACGAAGCAGACAAGGTAAATGCGATGGCCAATCAGTGCCTTCTCCAGTAATGTTGGACTAATTCAACGCAATGCCTATCCCCAAAGTATTCATCAAGAAAACGGAACGCCTGTTCGGTGCAATTTGGTTGGGTCTCATCTTGCATGCATAACGCGGAACCTGATCAGTTCTCCAAAGGTTGCTGTGAAGCGACAAACTGTTTCAAAATTGCAATGGAACTTTCGCTATTCCTGTATGAAAAAGGAATGAGAATGCCTCTCCTGCGTACTGCTGCCCAAACATCAACTTTGGGAGAACGCAGTTGCTCCACTTCATGTAAATGCAGACTTTCGGAACCCCAAAATCGCAAGTTTTGTTCATTCACGAATCTATTCTGGTTCAAATGGTTCAAATGGCTCTTAGCACTATGGGACTTAACATCTGAGGTCATCAGTCCGCTAGAACTTAGAGCTACTTAAACCTAACTAACGTAAGGACATCACACACATCCATGCCCGAGGCAGGATTCGAACCTGCGACCGTAGCGGTCACGCGGTTCCAGACTTAAGCCCCTAGAACCACTCGGCCACACTGTCCGGATCCATTCAGGTAAATGGAAATGAGCGTTTGGCGTCATTGGCCGGGAGACGCCTTACGGGGCAGGTCCGACCGCCTTGGTGCAGGTCTTATTACATTCAACGCCACATTGGGCGACCTGCGCGCCGGATGGGGATGAAACGATGATGAATACAACACAACACCCAGTCCCTAGGCGGAGAAAATCCCCGTCCCAGCTGGGAATCGAACCCGGGCCCCTTAGGACGGCAGTCCTCACGCTGAGCATTCAGCTATCGGGGCAGACATCCATTCAAGTTAAAGTGTGCTTCATCGGTGACCCACATGCAGCCTTCATCAATTCCTTCATTTTCAATCATTGTGAGAAAGTGGTTGGCAAAGTCAGTCCTTTCTTGCACAGCGTGTACACGTACGACTTGGTGACTTTTGACTGGGAACATGTGTAGACTGTTTCTTAGTATTATGTGCATTCTGGAGCGCTTCAAACCAGTCTCTGCTGTAATTTTTCAGGTGAATTTCCTCGGATGGTACTGAATAAGTCCAGAAACTGTGACGACGTTTTCAGGTGTAACTTCAGCGGACCTGGGTCCAATATTCCGCAATAGATAATCAGCCATGCTGTCCGTCCGTTAGAATTCGACGAAAAGCTTGGCAATGGTTCACGCATGTTGCGCTTTTGAGACATGAAATCGTGTCTGAAACTGCCCCTTGTTGCTGTAATACTGTGTTCTTAACTGTGATGTGTCACTACCAGAAACGTATGTTTCAACCTCTCCATTCGGTACGATAACTTATTTTCACGTTTGAGTGTGGGACTAATTGCGCTGGGCTTCGTAGTATTATTGGCACTACATATTGCGAATACATCGCCACATGTTGCCAGATTTTGCAACTACTATTTCGAAAGTTCTTATATTTCTCGCAGTAAAGGTACCGTTTCTTGGATTCTGTCACGCCACACCATAATGTATTTGGTGTTGGTGGGGAATAAATTACACGCCGTCTCTGACCAAAGAAGAGGCCATGGAAAGGAAAGTGCGTTGTGCAAATCCCTATCTTACGTCCTCGAATGCATCAAAACAAGAGTAATAGGGAAGGAGGTGCCGCCATCTTGGTGATCACTCACTATGAAGTAAAAAGACTTATCCAGAGTACAAGAACGCTCATTCAGGAAGCTGACAAAGCAGAAGAAACTAGCCACTAGCTCTGAAGTGTGAACTGGACAATACACTAGTAATAATAATAATATTATTATTAATAATAATGATTCCCGTGGAGGCCCGGGAAAAGAATAGGCCTCCGGTATGTTCTGCCAGTCGTAAAAGGCGACGAAAAGAACAACCCACTAATAGGGCTAACCCCCCTTTCAGTGTGATTAGTTGGTTCAGGAAAGAACTAAAGAAGCCTCGGACAAGCGCCGTCATGGTCGGGGACGCCGTTTGAACCCTATGCCCGCCCACAATGGTAACGACACTGCTAGCCAACTGGAAAATGATTCAAATCCAAATAGAGGTGTTTTGCAGGATATGCTTCATGCAACCACCATAGAAGGAAAACAAAGACAGAGGATGAGATGGTCAGATGAAGTTAATCGACACCTCATGTTCTGTTATTACCAAGCAACAAACCTAGGAACCAACACAACTGGATCAGATCACAAGTATACACAACATTTATTACCAGATACCTAGAAATAAAATTTTTAATAGAACAACGACTAGCTGATCAGATCCGTGTAATAATAAAAAATAACAGCATACCCCAGTCAGCATTAGAAAACATCGAACAACAAGAACAACAAATACTGGAACAAAATAATGTGCAATCAGAAGAAGAAGAAAATACAGTAATGGACTCAAACATCCCAGAGCAAACAAACAAAGGACAACACGCATCAATTAAACAATCAGAGGAAAACGAAATCTTAAGACAGCCACCAGAACAAGCACAAATAGAACACGAAGTGGCACACATGTTAGATATAGAAGAAAAATTTCAGCTGACATATATAGAATACAAAGACACAAATACAGACGTTAGACCATCCTTGCATAGACCGCCAAATAACCCACAAGTCGAAACAACAATAACAACAATAACAACTATCAACACAATCATACACAACAAAATAAATGAAAATACAACAATGGAAGAGTTACAACTACTGATTTATATAGGAGCACTCACTACACTACTAAATATACACACTAGGCAGAGATCATAACCAACCAACACACAGAAGAAACCCACAAAACCAGCATGGCAACACAGGCTACAGATCAGAACAGAAAAACTGAGAAAAGACATCAGACAGCTAACACAATTTATAAGAAATGAAATGTCAGCAAAAAACGAAAAAGGTTAGGTAAAATCTCACAACAAGAAGTGATAGAGCAATTAGATGAAAAGAAGCAGAAATTACAAGCATTGGTCAAACGACTTAGAAGATACAAAAAAAGTGAAAATAGAAGGAAACAAAACCAAACATTCAACACAAACCAAAAGAAATTTTACCAGACAATAGATAACACACACATTAAAATAGACAATCCACCAAACATAACAGACATGGAACACTTCTACAGCAGCATATGGTCAAACCCAGTACAGCATAACAGGCATGCACGGTGGATACAAGCAGAAACAGACACATACAAGATAATACCACAAATGTCTGAAGTGATAATTTTGCAACATGAAGTCACCCAAGCAATTAATTCTACTCACAATTGGAAAGCCCCTGGAAAAGATAAAATAGCAAATTTCTGGCTAAAGAAATTCACCTCAACACATTCACATCTAACTAAATTATTTAACAGTTACATTGCAGACCCATACACATTCCCTGATACACTTACACATGGAATAACGTATCTGAAACGTAAAGATCAAGCAGACACAGCAAACCCAGCTAAATATCGTCCCATAACATGCCTACCAACAATATACAAAATATTAACTTCAGTCATTACACAGAAATTAGTGACACATACAACACGGAACAAAATTATAAATGAAGAACAAAAAGGCTGTTGCAAAGGAGCATGAGGATGTAAAGAGCAACTGATAATAGATGCAGAGGTGACATATCAAGCTAAAACCAAACAAAGGTCGCTACACTATGCATACATTGATTACTAAAAAGCTTTTGATAGTGTACCCCACTCATGTTTACTACGAATATTGGAAATATACGAAGTAGATCCTAAATTGATACAGTTCCTAAACATAGTAATGAAAAATTGGAAAACCACACTTAATATCCAAACAAATTCAAATAATATCACGTCACAGCCAATACAGATTAAGCGTGGGATATACCAAGGAGACTCATTAAGTCCTTTCTGGTTCTGCCTTGCTCTGAACCCACTATCCAACATGCTAAATAATACAAATTATGGATACAATATTACTGGAACATACCCACGCAAAATCACAAAATCAAATGGCTCTGAGCACTATGGGACTTAACATCTGTGGTCATCAGTCCCCTAGAACTTAGAACTACTTAAACCTAACTAACCTAAGGACATCACACACATCCATGCCCGAGGCAGGATTCGAACCTGCGACCGTAGCAGTCGCGCGGTTCTGGACTGCGCGCCTAGAACCGCTAGACCACCGCGGCCGGCTGAAAGGAAGGAGGAAGGGGATCTATCGACATAAAAACCTACATTATGGACAGGTAGACAATTTAAGAAAATTCTTTATAGAACGAGCAGAAACTAGCAAAATACACAAAGCAATCACTCATATAAATACATCGGCTACACCACTGCCATTTCATAACCACTTCTACAGCCCTTTGGATCACATAACATCAACAGATACTAAGAAAGTAAATTGGAAAAAGAAAACACTACAGGGCAAGCACCCGTATCATCTAACACAGCCACACATCGATCAAGACGCATCCAACACATGGCTAAGAAAAGATAATATATACAGTGAGACGGAAGGATTCATGATTGCAATACAGGATCAAACAATAAACACCAGATATTACAGCAAGCATATTATTAAAGATCCCAATACCACAATAGATAAATGCAGACTTTGCAAACAACAAATAGAAACAGTAGATCGCATCACAAGCGGATGTACAATACTAGCAAATACAGAATACCCCAGAAGACATGACAATGTAGCAAAAATAATACATCAACAGCTTGCCTTACAACATAAACTTATAAAACATGTTCCCACATACATGTATGCACCAAAAAATGTACTGGAGAACGATGAATACAAATTATACTGGAACAGAGCCATTATAACAGATAAAATAACACCACATAACAAACCTGACATCATACTCACCAATAAAAAGAAGAAATTAACACAACTAATCGAAATATCCATACCCAATACAACAAATATACAAAAGAAAACTGGAGAAAAAATTGAAAAATACATCCAACTGGCTGAGGAAGTCAAGGACATGTGGCATCAGGATAAAGTTGACATTATACCAATTATACTATCAACTACTGGAGTCATACCACGCAATATCCACCAGCACATCAATGCAATACAGCTACATCCAAATTTATATATACAACTACAGAAATCTGTAATTATTGACACTTGTTCAATTACCCGAAAGTTCCTAAAATCAATGTAACATATACCGTACAGTTAAAAGGAAGTCACGCTTGATCAAGGTCCGCGTCACCTTCCATTTTTAACCAGACATAACGTCTGAGACAAGAAAGAAATAATAATGACACAAATAAATTATCCTAATGGGATGGAAATCAGTAGATAAGATATATGATGTACTTGCACGAGGGAAGAGTTTCTACTAATTGTCTTCGTTTTGGCCAGCGAAGTCGGCGGATCTCCCCCAAGTTGAGAATGTATGCAGCATTATGGGCAGGGTCCTCCAACCATCTCGGAATTTTGACCACCTAACGGGGCAATTAGATATAATTTGGCACGATATCCCTCTGGAGGGTTCCAACAACTCTGTCCATCAGTGCCAAGTCGAATAACAGCTTGCATAAGGGCCAGAGGTGGACCAATTCGCTACTAACTTGCCCAACTTGTGAAGCTCTTACTCTTGGATAAACCATCCAATATTTCTGAAATTTAATCATTTGTTTGTCTGTACATGTACATCACACCTGCCGAATTCCGTCCCATTCGAATAACTCCTTTGTGATGCGTCTTTTTCCTTTTTCCTAAGAATGTACTACAGCTTTGGCTGGGCCCCATTAGGAGCTGACTAAACAAGAAGAGCAGAATGAATGAATACCTCACCACCAAATGACAACGACGTCTACCACAGCCCGTTGTCTCTTCTGGGGTGGGAATGCTGCTATTAGAGAAGTTTTGGCCTGCAAACGAGGGCGATTCGAAAAGTTTCTATTCTAACAAATAAATAATGACATAATACTAATTTATTTTTCAATATAATACCCGTGTACACTAATACTCTTACCTACACGATCGGATAACTTCTGCAAACCACTGAAATAAAAGGTCTTCGATTTCAAGTCCACCCAAGCGTTCACACCCTCAATCACTGCATCACCATCGTCAAATCGTCGTCCTTTGAGGTCTTTTTTTAGGTTTGGGAAAAGAAAAAATTCTGATGGAGTCAAATCTGGAGAATATGGCGGATGACGTAACAATTCAAACCCGCAGTCACGCAGAGTTTCCAATATTGCGAGCCTTTTGTGCTCCTGTCCGTTCTCCTGTCCCAAAAGAACTCCGCGCGTCAATTTTCCACTCCTTTTTTTCTTTATATCTTCTCTCAAACGGCACAGGTGGGTGGAATAGTATGATGCATTGGTAGTTGCGCCCTTTTGCAAGTAATCCACCATAATTACCCCTCCTGTATCCCAGAAGACCGATGCCATCACCTTACCGGATGATTTTTGCACCCGGAATTCTTTTGGGATAGGGGATGAAGGATGTTTCCAGTGTTGTGACTTGTTTTGTCTCAGGCTTAAAGTGGTGAACCCACGTTTCGCCCATTGTCACATATCTTGCAAGAAACCCGTCTTCATCCACTTCAAATTGGGGGACGATTTCTTCACAAAACTGCACACGCTCCCGTCTCGGATCTGCATTCAAGTCTTTCGGGACCCACCGAAATGAAACTTATGTATTCCCAAAATGTCCACAACAATGCCATGAGCACGCCCATGGGAGATACTATATGTGCTTTCAATGTGCTGCAACGTTGTTCGACGATCCTGTAAAATTGTATGGTGAATTGCAGTCACTGTTTCATCAGTGGCAACGGTGACAGGCCCTCCGCTCCCTAGTGCATCTTCCACACTCGTTCTTCCACGCTTCAAGTCGGACACCCAATTTTTCATTGTTGGGTAAGACGGAGCACTGTCGTTACGTTTATTGCGCATGTCCTCCGCAGTTTCCCTGGGCGTCATTCCCTCCAAATGAAGACATTCGATCACAGTACGTTTCTTGATTCTCTCGATATTCGCCGTTTTGCTTGCACTACGGTACACAACACACCCAAACGGCAAAACTAACAAAGCTAGAGCCGCAAAATTTGACTTACATACCAACAAACGGTCACAATAAAAGTAGGTGGCGTTGCTTGTGCGAGACATTACGGTAATTATCTCCGGCAGGGCACTTTTCGACCGCACCTCGTACTCTCGTAAATACGCTCCCAAATTAGTCTGTCACTCTAAATTTGCTCAGATGTTCTAGGACAGTCCCCAGTTGTGTACACGATGCCAAGATACGCCGCCAACACCATTCTCTAACTACGAGATGAAGACTGTTGACAGTAGAGGACAATGCAGCCAGTCACCTACTCAGGACTTTAAGGCTCAAGGAGCTGCGGGCACCCGCCCGAGTAAAGGATTGCATGCATACCACCTGGCATCTTCACAACGACAAGTCCCCTACCGGTTGACTACTAGCTGTGGGTATCCTTCTCTCTGCTGGGGCCTGTGCTCAGATCTGGACTGAAAGGTACCTTCGACCTTGTCGTTTGTCACTACCCTCTGGTCCCTGGGGACCACTTTGTCAAAGATCACCGCCCAGGGCGGGCACACACCTTCCACACAGAGCATGCTGGGGGCGACGGTTTGAGTACCGTCCTGTCCTGTGTTGTGTCCTACGGCCAGAGGTGTGCCAGAAGCCTTGACGAGCCTGTCAGCCAATGGCGCGCAGTCGCTTCCAGCACTGGCTGTTCTGCTGATTACAGTGAGTCACGTGGCTTAGGCACACCACTATCCAGGTATAGCTGCTGATGGTAGCTCACTGGGCTGTGCAGTTCACTCCATCAGCCTCGGCTCGTCATTCTCTCATACAATTAAGCCCACACTCAACGTGTAAACTCAGCAAGTGATGTCTTGACTGCGGTTCGCCCATCGATTCCAGTCACATCACTCGCAACCCACCACCTGGCGACGGAGATGGTATTACTTCCTGGCCTTCACACAGCCATTCCCCCACCCCTGCAGTAGGGTCTCACCCCTGCTGTCTACATCTGGTGTCACAGGAATCTGGTTCAGGACTACGACTTCCGCCGCAGCGTGCGGTCCAGCAGTACGGAACCTTTTGTTTTGGCCTTTTTTGTTCCTTTGGTTTTCAGCCACGATGCATAGGCGAGATTTTAGTTGGAATACGAAAGTGCAGACTGCAGAGCCGCAGCAACCTGCAGATCGATCGCAGTTTAGGGTGTCAGTATTATAACTGACAGGGAAAGTTTTACCATGTATGTAAACAGTACCAGCTACGTGTAGCACCTGCCAAAGGTGTGTCCATTACGCACAAATATGCTCTGAATCACGTTGGGCTATGATTTGGCTTAACGACTAGTGTTGTATGTCCTTGTACCCATGTCTGTGTGTTGTAGTTGACATGGCCGAATTTAGTTATTCTCTGTCCCTACCAGAGAAAATATTTCCACCCCTCATTTCAAAATAAGTATACCACCAAGTAACTTACATCTGAACGTAAATGAATACTACGATTGCTGCTGCCGCTGCCAATAATACTAAGAAGCACATGCATGTTGAATTCACCACATTTAAGTAAGGCAAAGCTGTTTAAGGCTTGCTTTCTTTGTAGCAAATTCTTCGATCACATCTTCATAGTCTCGTTGCTGTGTTGTGTCGGAAGTCATGGAGAAGACGGCAAGAATGTTGATTCGATCCTTGCGCATGGATGACCGCATATAATTTTTGAATCTTGAGAAGTGAGAAAGATCACTTAGCTGAACAGTTGGTTACAGAGGTTAACAAAAGTGTTCGTAGGCAATCTTCAAATTAGGAAACTTCCTGAACGTAGTTTTCATGCAACGCTGTACGAAGCACTTAGGGAGGAGGCTTTTATGTCGTTGCTCTTACGTATGATATAAAATGAATAACCTCATAACTCAAAAATTCTTCCTTTCGCTGTTCCAGTTTTCTAGCACATTTCAATATTTCAGTGTTATCTCGTCCAGGAAAATTACTTATGAACTCCAGATTGCTATAAAAATCTTCCAACGATGTTTTCCTTTCTCCCATTCAGTATCAACCTCTCTATAATCAACACTAATATTTTCAACAGAAATTCTTGCTTTCTTCAAAAATAATATCAAGTTCGGCTGTTCCGTCCACCTTCAGTTTTCTTGACTTTTTCCTTTTTGTAGTTGTTTTGTACATGTTTGTCTTTCTCTGTTCGATGCCAACGTTTTCATATACTCGTATGTCGTAAACAGAACGATTCTTTCGAATGTATTCAAGTAAAGAATCGTACAACTTCATTGCAGTCGCAATGTCGGTATCAACACTTCGCAACAATTAAACTCTTCAGTATCGCTGACCAAGAAGTTGTCACTATCGCAGTTTCCAGACTCTGCATACTGCTCAGCATTCCAGTCGCCTCGCATTTTAATTAAGCCTTTAGAGTTTCATCAGCCATAATAACTTCCAAAGCTGATACTATTTCCACTCAGTTAGCCTTGAGACTATAGCAGGCCTTGTGACGGGCTGACCAGCGCGTTTTTGAAGGTCACCTCATGGAGACTAAAATATTTAATTTTCACTGTTAGATATTTCAACGTCGAAGTAGAGAACAAAGTTTAAATTTGTTGAAAAAAGCTGTTTATAATGAAGCCGCTTGAGGACAACATTCTGCTACACACAATCCCACTAAGTTTAGGGAATGAGCTGCACGCGGACCCACTATATTGCTTGCATTGTTGTATGATTGACCCCTCCGTAAGTGTAAATCATATTTACTTAATAAATTTATTAACGTATCAACTAATCCATCTTATTTGTATCCAGAATTTGGGACAAAATAGATAGGTCTTTCAACAGGAAATCCATATTTTGATGAATACCTTATAACAAAAGAAAGCGGATCTATAGGTGTAATATTGGAGCGGGAGTTTAATGTGGTTGAAAAATACCTAGTTTTCTTCGCTTCATCTGCATCTACACCTTCATTTACATCTGCCAGAATAGAAACAAACTCTCCACAATTTTGAAAAGTTGTGACTCTTGAAAGACAGGCTTTGCGCAACAAAGTTCTTGAATACAGCGACAACTCGGTTTAACGCGTGCCTCCATTACTTTATTTCTGTCTCAAGCTGAGTTGTTAGTTTCTTATCTATTCTCCCCCTGATTTGACCTCGAGCTTTTAAAGTTATCATACATTTCCTATGTCCATCTGAATATTCATTGTCTGGTAATCGACACTGACCGCTTTTCCAGTCATTAAATCCCTCATTAAGTTTACCAAGTTGTGTTCCATCAAACAATAAACGTGGGACTCGAAAACAGTGTCTTTGCTTTTTTTATACTAAATATGTTCTGTGTTGTTTCTCGTGATTCCTGGTGGTTACCAAAAACTAACCTTTATTTAAGCACCTCGGAAAGTCAGTATGCTGTCTGCACGAATTACTGAAATCACAATCTATACACCGTGCCGCATGACCAAATTCAGTGATGTGATCGTGAAGGAATTTCTTTATTATCCAGTTCGCAGAATCGTTAGAAACTGAATCACTGCCATCTTTCGTTTTATGTACGCCATCAGCGTCAAGTGAAACGATTGCTTTCGTGCCGTTATTATTGTTTCTAATGTCGGAAAGGCCTGACTCGGATAAACCACATGCTATTTCCTATACTCTTCACCACATTATATGTGCCTACGCACCACATTATTACACACCACATTATCACGCTCTGACCTTTCTAGACTCGTGATCGAGATGGAACTACAGCCTGCATCTGATTTTTAGAAAGCACATAGATTTTTGCACTCTTTCTCAAATTTCCCTTTCTTGATTGCCATAACTTTCCCACGTTTCCTACCGATAACCACTTACTCTTATCCCACTGTCACTCACTTTAATTAAATTTGCCGGGCCCGGTGGCCGAGTGGTTCTAGGTGCTTCAGTCCGGTCTGTTTCAGGCTGGGTTGCTTCGGGCATGGATGTGTGTTATGTCCTTAGGTTACTTAGGTTTAAGTAGTTCTAAGTTCTAGGGGACTGATGACCTCAGCTGTTAAGTCCCATATTGCTCAGAGCCATTTGAATCGCAGCGCTAAGTACAACACACACACCCATGCCCGAGGGAGGACTCGAACCTCCGACGGGAGGTGTCACTTTAATTAAAATAATACTAAAATATAAATAGCAGACGAATCACTAAACAGGTGCACTCTCTACAGTTGCAAATTAAACTGAATTGCCAGCCAAGCAGCCGGCTGTTAGAATGACTGGCGGTATTTTCTTTGAATGTGAAGTCTGAATGGGCGTTGTTGAGTGTCGAAACGGGCTTCTCCTATGACAGTGTTAGTGACGTCTCCCATCGGAAAGCTCAGTTGTAGGCAACGAGATTTTCTTTCTTGAAGTATGCCACGTGAGAAGGCAATACTCTGAATAAAGTGAACAATGGTCGCTTTGTCACGACGTCATTACTAAAACAAAACCTGTCCTTTTTACGTTGCCAGAGCAGACCGTTCATGAAATTTGTGCTAATAGTTGTCAATGGTATTCGTAACCATTATATAGTGAGTTAAGTTCACAGTCTTCTTTCAAGAGTTGTGAATAAAATGTTTCAAAGATACATTAACAGCTTGTAAGCCACCCTTAAGATCCGCCGGCTAGGCATCTGCCTAGCCTGCCTAGGCCTAAAAACTCATATGCCTGGGTTGATTCCGTTATTTATATTGTGTGTTAGATACGAGTTGCACAAATGCAGGGAACACAAGGGACGAGGACGCAGCAAAACACGGCGAATGAGCATAAACAAGGCGAGGTGACAGAAGTAGAAACTTTGGTTAGCGCACCTGCCCCTTTCGTGGACCCTAAACTTGTGTCCCCTTTTTCGGGTGGTCAGCTGAACGTGAGTCATTGTTTATTGATGGCCTCAAAGCTGCCACCAGGTTGAATAATCACTCAGGTGAAACATCCCTAGACGCGGCTAACTTATGGTTGGCTGGCGATGCAGAAGCATATAGTATGTCACGTACCACGAACGACTGAATACAGCACGGACATTTGAGCAAAGTTACGGCAAGCAGAAAGGCGCAAAATTTTTTTAGACAATAGGTTAATGGGTTGTCTCAAGAACGAAGCAAGTCGGTAGAAGCATTCGTACACGAAATTACGAAAGTCATAGTTCACATCTACGAGCTTGCGCTGAACGTAGTGAAGATAGAATTACTCTGCAAGAATCACAGAACAGGGCTCCAGATGTATTTTTAATGGACGTCCAGCGGGTGTGTGAAGGAGGGTATGAACGGAAAACCCGGAGGATCTAGCTGCCGTAATTGTGCCTGCCACAGAACTAGAAGAGGTCGTTGTTGGGACACGAGGACAAGATAAGAATAGTGTTTCTTCTTCGGGGATGAAGTGGAGTAGATGTGGACGAACTGACAACATTGGGAAGCAATGCCATTGCCCTTAGTATTATGAGTGCGGGGTAGAGAGCCTTCGGGCGCAAGAATGCCGAAATAAGAAGCAGAGTTGACAGTCGTGCGATAAGCATTCATTAAACGCCCATGGGCGGTGCGTAGCTGCCAGACGGCATAGCCCATAAAACACAGTACTGCCAAAATTTGTGCAGAAAGACATACTAAATGGAAACGAAGGTAGGTTTTTGGTGGACACAGGGGCTCATGTGGCAGTAGCTAGTCTCGATGTCAAGGTGAGAAGAGACTATGACCTCCAAAAAAATAGGTTATGTGGAGTGGGGAACAATGATGTGCCGTCATTAGGGTCAATAGTGCTCAGTTTCAGTATTGGAGCAAGGAATTACCAGGAATATATGCAAGTATTGCCACCTGTTCGCGAGGGGTATTGCTGGGTCGAGAGACTAGATTTTCTGGATAACCATCACGCAAAAATTGATCTTTCGTAGTATATGACCAAGCTCACTAGGACCTTCTTCCAGCTAGGAATGAGCACTGTACGTGTTAAATTGTCGCAAGGTTCATCAGCAATGAAGGTGGTACCAATAAGCTGTAGACATATGCGTTAAAGCTTAATTCACATGTTAAAGTACCGGAAAGTACAGCAAAGATAGTCTACGAAAGTGTGAGTACGGACCCACCAAGTGATACGATGTGTGTTGTGGAACCATTGGAATGCAACGAAAATATGGATATAACACATTGTTTCATGCATAGAAGCGTGGTACACATGAAGAAACAGATGGGATTATATAGTTGCAGTAAGTGTGGATAAGTGAATAATTTTGACTCTGATGAGATGAGTCTGCCAAAATATTTATTGATGGCAAACGTGGACATCCTAGATGAAGATGATCTGGATAGGTCGTGTGCAGATCGTTGTCACAAGCAAACCAACAATGCAACTGCATAACATAAAAAGGTAAAGCATTTGAAAGGAAGAAATGGGTCAGCTATGGAAGCTTTGTTATATGATTTGCCGATGTGTTCCATTCTGGCAGACCATTACCTGCAACACTAGTAACTCAGCGTAGTACGCCAATGGGTAATAATACTCCAGTGCACAAAAAAACAATAATGGAAGAATTTATTGATCAACAGTTGGCTGAGTGCATTATTGAAGGAAGTGATGGTCCGTAGGGATCAGCTGTGCTAAATGTCCTGAAAAAATCGTCAGCTGTAACTAAGAAGTATAGGTTTTCAAGTAGTAAAAGGTGCAGCAGTCAACCACAAATAATGTTTATGGCATATCTAGATTTCTGTCACTGTGTGACCAACTTCAACGCAGTAAATGTAAGTTAAAACATTAAAAACACTTGTTTATGCATAGAGTTCCAATTGGACTATTCGTTTCAGAGGCTGAGTTCACACTAAATTGTAAACAGTGGCCTCAGTGTTAAACACGCCTCTGACATGAACAGTTCAGTTGGAACTATGTACTTTCATGGCCAGCTAGGACCCTATATACGTCCATGATAGAACACGTGTGGGACTAGCTTGGATGTCAACTCCGTCCCAGTGCCAGTACTCACGGTATCAAGGACCAGTTACAACAGTTGTGGGCCAACGTGCCTCAGAAGAGGATACAACAGCTCAATGACAACATTTCTTTCTTTCTTTCACTTGCACCTGTGTGCCGCAATGTTCACAGGGTCGGCGTGGTTACAACGGATTTGCCAAGCTTAATTGAAAGCGGTGGCCGGATGTCACACCAGTCGCAATGTTGGATCATCAAACAAGGACAGTGGCACAGGTCATGGTGAAAAACTGGTTGCTGAAGTCTGGTATTCCTAACATGGTGTCTTTTCTTTGCCAATCGAACTGAAGAATGGAACGCATTCACCATTGATAAGACATTGAATCATTATTCAAACAGCTATCATAATGATTGGGACTTTATATTCAATACGTTGTGTCACCATATGCTTCTAAAGCCCACAGCATTGATGATCTTTAACCATATGAGGTAATAATAATAGAAAGATGTCTTTTCCTTTTAGGGCTAAGCTTGGAAAGAATGGGAAATCGGTAAACAAGTTTGCAAATATGTTACAGCATGTTTGGAAGAAGATGAGAGACCAAACACTGACGAATCCTTAGACACCAAAGGGCAAAATAAAGAAGTTCCTAGCGTAGTGCCATGTACCATATCAGGACACAGAAATAACGTCACCTATCAATGTCAAGTTGCAATCATCAACGAAGTCTTCTATCGTGCATGCGGGATGTGTTAAGCCATTTAAGGGAGCTGTGGATGAACTGCTGCAAGTGCTGGAATCTTCGCCAGCTGGGGGCATTAATCCTAAGAGAGCAAGTAATTATGTAAGTAAATAAGGAATTGTGAGCTAAGTGTATACGAATGCCCTCAAGCACTTAGTTTACGTCCATGAGTAACAATGTGGCATGAGGCATGTACTAGTTTGTGAATGATGGCTCACTGGAAAGACGTTCCCAGAAAGATCCAGGGCAAGCCAGTGAAGTTAAACACGGCTAATGACGTTTTGAAAGTGAGAACACAGCCAGTCAACCATGTGGTTTAAGTTACATTAGACTAGGAAAGGAACTAAATGCATTGTACATAGTTGCTGATTTGTGAATACATGTGGAGACCTTTCCAGACACAGCCTGAGCAAAAACTGAGGTGATGTTTTGAAGGAGAGGGAAGTATTATTCTGCAGAATAATGTACTTTGTGTAGTCAGGTAAAAATTAAGACAACTTCCCTCATATCGAAAAGCTAGAGTGTTGTACAGCACAGTAGTCTGGGGCATTGAACCATCTGGAGCGAGCACATCAAGAAGACATCATAAGGAGAGACTTTCTGTCGTTCTACTGACCATGCAGTATGAATTAAGAAGACAGAGTGCAAGAACGATCATTCAGTAAGCTGACGAAGGGGACGTAGCTAACCAGAGCTTCTGAAAAGTGAAGTTGGGCAATATCACAGCTCTGGCTAGGCTCTTCCACTAGCTGACGAAACAAGAAGAGCAAGACAAATGAAGGAATCATCACATAATGGCGACACCCTGCTACTACGTATCTCTTCCAGGATGAGGCTTCTGCTGTTGGAGAAGTATTGCACAGCAGAGCCCCATAAATACCACCCCCTCCCGGAATCAGTCTCTCGCTCTCAGTTTGGTCATATGTTCTCAGACACTTTCCAGGTGTGTAGGTGGTGCTGATCTATGCCGCCAGAGGGTTGCATGCAGATTGCTTGGTGTTTTCACACTGCTGAGTCACCTACCAGGGTACTATCTCCCGTGGACACCCATCTCCTTGGTGCGATGGGTGTCCGGGCCCAGACTGCTAACTGCCTGGCCACCTTGTCACTTGTTACTGTCCTCTGGGCCTTGTGGATCACTTTCATGCTGATGATCAACCAGGGCAGGTACATGCCTTTGCCATCGAGCAAGCTGCGGGCAACAGGTTGAGTACCATCCTTTCCTATGCTGTATTCTACAGCCCAAGGGCTGTCATCAGCATGGACAGGGCTGTCATTAACACCTCTGTATCTAACGTGAATAAAAGTCTAAATTCAACCAGGAATGTCTTAATAGTGGTCTGCTCTTCAATTCCAGTCAAAACTGTCCACCCGGTGAAGTAGATAGCGTCAGTTCCTGACCTACGTGCAGCCATTTCCTCTGCCACAGTAGAGGTCTCATCCTGAGCCTGTGCAATGCTTCTGTCTATCTTTGTTTTTCTATGCTATTTAATTTTAAAATCAGGGACCTTTGTTGGACTCCCTAGACATGACACATCACAATGGTGATGCCATACTAACGCCTTGGGAACCCCCATCAGTTAGCTTCCCAACCTGTCAGACACACTATGTGTGAATACAGAAGCATCCAGAACAGGAGAAAGAAAGAAATACAACTTTACTAGTTGAGCAGGTATGTGATGTTATTTCAGTTATTACAAAATCTATTGAGTTTAACAAAGAAATTAACTGTATGAGTCTACTTATCTGGTATGGATGCTTGCGCTAATTCAGGTGGAGGAGTTTGTCATTAAGCTGCCCACCAGGTTAGACGAGAGGGCTAATGCGCTGCGTCCCGGATCGAATCCGCCCGGCGGATTAACGACGTGGGCCGGTGTGTCGGCCAGCCCAGATGTGGTTTTTAGGCGGTTTTCCACATCCCGCTAGGTGAATACTGGGCTGGTCCCCACGTCCCACCTCAGTTCCACGACATGCAGACATTTGTAACACTTCTGCACTGTTTCATGGTTTACACTAGACACAGACAGCTGGGGTACACTGATTCCGTCCTGGGGGGTATGGGGTGGCGGCAGGAAGGGCATCCGGCCACCGCTTTCAATTAAGCTTGCCAAATCCGTTGTAACCACGCCGACCCTGCGAACATTGCGGCACACAGGCGCAAGTGAAAGAAAGAAAGAAATGTTGTCATTAAGCTGTTGTATCCTCTCCTGAGGCACGTTGGTCCACAACTGTTGTAACTGGTCCTTGATACCGTGAGTACTGGCACTGGGACGGAGTTGACATCCAAGCTAGTCCCACACTTGTTCTATCATGGACGTATATAGGGTACTAGCTGGCCATGAAAGTACATCAAGGCTATTTAGACATTTCGTAGAGAAACACGCCCTGTGTGAACTAGCATTGTCCTGTCGAAAAATTTGGCCATGATATTGTTGCATGAGAGGCAACACATGAAGACGCAGTATGTATGTGACATTGTCGTTCCAGCAGAACTTCCTCAATAACTACCAGTCATGACGTGAGTCATACCCAATGGCTAACCACACCATTATGCCAGGAATAAAAATGTTGAGTCTCTTCGGAACATTGGAATAATGGGACGTGTCCCTAGATCACGGCACACTCGCCAACGATGGCAATGCAGAACCGCGGTTCATCACTGAACACAGCGCGTCGCCATTCATCGGCACTCCACACTTCTCAATCAAGACACCACTCCAAACACAACCACTTGTGTTGTGTTGTTAACGACAGCCTACACATGGCTGTTGCTAGTCGCTGACCAATGGTGCAGTACAGCACGAAATGTTTGCAGCACGGAATGTTACTTGTTCTCGGAAGGAAAGTGCAGGTGTGATGGAGTTACGATAAGCTTGGTGCACAATATGGCGATTCTCCTTTGTGGTAGTCAACCGGAATCAATACCAGTCCGCCTCCCCCCATGTTCAGATGCAGTCGAACATCCGACCACTTTCACATCAGAGTTTCCCACAAACCCATATATTGCATGACTCGACCAGCCGGCCAAATGGAGACCCGTTGTAGGCCCCTTTCAAAGTCTGTCAGGTGCTGATAACATTGTCTCATACGATTACGCAGCATTTCCTCATCATCACTCAACATCTGATGCTGTTCACTCCCATTATAACCCTATTCTGCCTGGTATCAACACTAAATACCAACATCACTAATGAACACTGGTGGCCGTTCTACCCATCACAGAGAACTGCCGTTGGCATGTAAGTGTATGTAGTTACCTCGACTTACGACAGTATCTTCTGGGTGCTTCACTTTCTTGTCAGGTTGTGTATACTCTCTGCAAAATTCCTATGGAACTGGTACTTGGGCAGGAGCGCATGGATGCGTGAAGCTGAGGCTACACTTGCAACACAAGACACGTTCTTACTTCTACATTTCATTCAACTCACTTTATCTCTTTCACATTCTGTGTACAATTATGAACGAACATCACTTAATTCACAAAGTACGACACTATGTTTAAGTATTGCTTTTAACTTATTGCACCTAATGTTTAACATGACAGATCAGTAGAGATTGTACAAATGCATTATCCATACGACGTTACCACATATTCGATACCTCTCACATTATTTTGTTACTGAATTCAAGTGAATGTATTACACTCTGCGTACGATAGCATAAGTGATATCACTCGTACATAAACAGAATACGTCTAGCACAACAATTTTGTCCCTAAGACATTTTTCCACAAGACAACCGGTAGAAAGTCAACTTGCTAATGGCTAAATGGAACTGCAATCTAAATTGACAGTATTTTACGAAAGATACGGCACAAGATGTGATGCCCACGACAGCTTTCGAATTTCAAATGATCGTAGATTACAGCTTGAGGATGTAATGTAACAACACATTTAAGGCTAGAAAGAAACAAACTTTCTATGCAATGAATCGATAAGCTTGGTGTGTAGTATAGTGTAGTATAGTGTAGTATAAGAATAGTAATATATGCCAGCTCAAATTAAGGAAAAAGTACACCATCTTCGAAAATGAAAACCGCAGGAACACAAACAAGAGGGATAGTTTTAAATAAAGGTCCATAGGTACACTGCAAAATATTTCGTAGGTACGAAGAAGTCAACATAAAAAGAGAAATTCATATCGGATACAAGAACTATTAAATGTATAGAGACGGCATGCTAGCCTTCAGATGAGGTTCAAATGGTTCAAATGGCTCTGAGCACCATGGGACTCATCAGTCCCCTAGAACTTAGAGCTACTTAAACCTAACTAACGTAAGGACATTACACACATCCATACCCGAGGCAGGATTCTAACCTGCGAGCGTAGCGGTCGCGCGGTTCCAGACTGAAACGCCTAGAACCCCTCGGCCACCTCGGCCGGCGCCGCAGATGAGGAAGAGTACGGGTACACCCCTGATAGACACGATGTTTGAGATATACTCACTACCAGAAGTCACAGGGATCAGGGTCGGAGTATCTGCAAGGCCAGTCATCTTGAAGTTACGTAGCGATGCTGCGGTTGTTATTGAAGGTTTCTCAAAGCAAATCTTTCACTTGCCAAGTGACATGCGGTGTCGATCGATCTTGCATGAAAGTAGTCATGTGGACAAAGTTGTATTCTTAGAAAGTTGGAATCTTATGTTGCACAAAGCGTCCTTATAACATGCATATGTCACTGTAAGCTAACAGGCCCGCAATAAGTCATCTACCCAAAGAAAGTGAAGGAGCTTGTGAAACCACACCACAAAGTCACTTAAGCTGAGTATAGTGCATGTTCCTGCACAACATGTGGCGTAGTAGAACTCCGTATGCGACAGTTCTGCGGCACCGCGCGGAGCTAAATGTGTCTCGGCCATCCAAAGAATATTCCCCGGCCGCATATCATCCTTTTCCATGAGTGCCAAAAAACGATGGGTAAAGTCATGGTGCTGTAGCATATCTTGGGGCTTCATTTGGTGCACAATAATCTTCTAGGAGTGCCAGTGTAAAATGCGCCCCGAAATATTTTTAACAGGGCAGAGACAATTCCTGTGACACAGTTGGAGCACTGGCTACAGAATCTGAGATGTGTGCCGTACTGTCAGCTATAGCTGACCAACAGCTGTCATGGGAGTGGGCCTTCATGCTGCGTCACCTAATTCACATCGTTCTTCAAATTTCTTGATCGTATTCTTCAGCCCATTTATTGACAAGGGCCCTCTTCGCAGTACAGTGCTGCTATTGCTGCTGTTCTGATAGAACAAGTTTACCAGCAGTGTACTATCTTTCTTTTCAATACCCATTGCGCTTCGCCTAGAAAACTTCAACCTTCTTAATCATCTACACCAACAGTCACTTCACAAAAGAAATCAACAAATTTCGCCAAGCTATAAACAGCATAATGAGGTCGAAACAGGGGACATTTCGCATTATGACTGCTCACAGTGCCATATTTTCACCTGGTGGCAGAAAGTGGAACTAGTTTTCATCACACTTCAAGAGCGAACAGATTAATGAACATACCTATGATGTTTCAGTGTCCTGCGATGTAGATAGCCCGCACTGTAGCACTTCGAACACCGTAATATGACAACCAGGTGTTGAATAGCTGAAGGCCACTGGTGGTTGCCTCTTAAACGGAAAGTTAACAATCGATGTGTACTACTAGTTCTGACTTGCAAGTTTGCAGTTCATCTGGACTCTTCATACACTTATTAACAGCCATCAAATCATCCTATATTGCATATCAAAAATCTGAATTTACATGCATGCAAATTAAAGTTATTTTGATACTGTATTACACTGTCATGGAAAGTACATAATCGGATGCTGTGTACCAGCACGTGCATGGCTGGAGGTAGGATGCATGCATATCGTAATTCCGTTCATTTGACACAGGAGATGAGCGGGAACTTTCGGGCTGTGAGGACGCTAACCGCTCACAATAGCAGGAGGAGAGGGGGACACTGAGAATTGTAGACAGACTCCCGACCCATGGCTGGCGGGTTTCTCTCTTGATGTCGGGTATCAGAGGAGAGAGCGACAGATGCTCGCTATTTTTACAATGGCTGGTGGCAGTTTTCTCGTGAAAGCTTCATGCTTTGGTCAGGAATGCGGCAGCTCACTACCACGGCTGTGCTATTGTTTGGTTCGTTTCGGAGAAATGGTCGCCGAGCTTCACGGGATAGCCGACAGAGCGGCGCCACATCTAACACCCCAATTATCATATTCCGTTGGCGCCCGTCGCCACAAAGCTTCGGCAGAGGCTATTATAGGCTGCTCGACTGTTTCTTCAGCACACGTTTGCTGTCACTATCGGTATTTGGCGGGAAGGAATGGTATTGGCGCCAAGGTTGACAGAGTGCGTTACTGGGAGTCTAGGCGAATTTGCTGTAAGGTAAACTTTTGTTTATCAGCGGCGACTGGCCGCGCTGTGGCACAAGGGCAGGGGTCTCTCTTTGGGTGTGGCGTGGAAGATAGTTTGTGGAGATGGTTCCTGCCCACCCCCTGAGTTGATTGCGTACTTTGCCTCCCTTGCTGCAGAGTAATTTCATTCACAGTTACACTTGTCCAGTCACGGGGAAAAACACTTTTTTTTTTTTTTCACGCTCGCGGTTCGATCGGTCTCCAAGGCAGTGCAGCCGACCACGAGTAGCAGCCGTCGTCAGCACGTCGCTTTGCGCCTTACTGTCCTTTATATACGCAACTTCGGCCTGTAGTTGATTTTTCAGCTGTCCAAAATTCGAATTGAGCTTTCTCAGGGATGGCATCCATAGAACCACTTTGCGTCCTTAGGTGATATCGTGGCACTGTACTCGATTACCCACTTGTTCGTCGATAATTTACATTTCACCTCTTCTCTTTGCTCCACCTTCTCGTAGTTGAGAAGGACACTAGATCCCATGCTGTGTCGTTTGTACTAGGTTCTTGCCCAAGTGAGGATTATTTACATGTTTGGTTTACGTTAATATACATTTGTGAAAATGCATAATCAATTTTGTGTTCCATTTAAGGAAAATAAATGTGATTGTAAATTATTTGAACTGCATTTATGTGTTAGTCACGCTCACCAGAGTCCTTTCCCATCATTATTTTTGAAGGTCAACCTTGATTCATTTATTTAGTGAATAAATTATTTAAGAGTCTAGCCACCCGATGTAGGATTTATATCAGGGCCATTTAAGATATCGTTACACTTCTTGTCCAGATTCAATATAAACCCACTTTTGTGTGATTTGCATAACATTCTGCATCCCATCTTGCATATCAGTTAAGGATCCCACGACAGCAAACACGTGGCTAGTTTCGAACTTATGGCAGTGAGACAGGGAATTAGAATGGGGAAAAAATCAGATATTGTCGGTGGTTTAGGATTTTAGATATATTAAATATTAAACCTTTGGCCAGTCTAAGATTTATTTTAGCCACTATGTATTAGGTACACACCAAATCCCCATAAATATCTTTGTAAGGTAAGGGGCCCAAATTCCATCCCTGCACCTAATTTCGTCCCCTTCAGAGTTTCCGATTTCCACAGTTGGTAACAAATGTTTTGCTGAGCATACATGCGTGACCTCAGTCCATTGTTTTATTGAGATAGTCACTTGCGTGCAGCACGCTTAGCTTCAGTGTACGAGAGAAAATGGTTCAAATGGCTCTGAGCACTATGGGACTTAACATCTGAGGTCATCAGTCCCCTAGAACTACTTAAACCTAACTAACCTAAGGACATCACACACATCCATGCCCGAGGCAGGATTCGAACCTGCGACCGCAGCGGTCGCGCGGTTCCAGACTTAAGCGCCTAGAACCGCTCGGCCACTCCTGCCGGCTGTACGAGAGAATTCAGTTTTTTATGCTCAGGTAAGTTAATGCAGCAGTTAAACTAACAATTTCTTCCTAACCTCAGCACTGATTTGTGTTCCAAATATTGGGCTGCATTTCAGTCGTGTGTTGTGGTTTGTAGACTGTAATCGCTACAGTCAAAGACATGGCCTGTTTCCAGAATGAAATTTTCACTCTGCAGCGGAGTATGGCCTGTGTTGCAGTAACGGTCATTATAATAAAACTGGGGATAACAAGTTTGTGTGCGTGACCATCCTCTGCAGCTAGCAGAGAAATGCTTGCTTTGAAAATAAAAACGCCTTTTCTTGCTGCAAATTAATTTATTTTTCCTGGACGTGTTTCGCCTTTTTCTTATTCTAAGGCATCTTTAGTGGGTTCTATTGCTATGCAGTTTTGTTATTTTTGGATTATAAAACACTTCACTTCGCGTTTTTTTATGTAAATAAGTATTACTTACATTTTGCTGGGATCTGAGTTTCCTCTCATCTGGTCTGGCGGTCACACTATCACATTATTTCCCAAACATTAGCATAATTTTGTATCCCAAAGTTTTTCACACTGTTCACCATGTTTCTCCTTTTTTTGTGGTGTACCATTCTTCTTTTGCCACTAGTTATAGTTATTTGTTCGGACACTGTGCTTTTAACAACGTAAATATTGTAACTTCAATATGTGTTTCCTCCTCTTTGGTTTGTTTACCTACATGTTGTCAACCTAATGAAATGTATGTTCAGAACTAACTTCTGTTCATGATGTTTATATCTGTGTGTGTGTGTATGTGTGTGTGTGTTTGTGTGTGTGTGAGTGTTTGTCTGTGTGTGACAGAGAGAGATAGAGAGAGAGAGAGATAGAGAGATAGAGAGAAAGCTGAAGAGTGTGTACATGTGTTTTCTTATTCTTTAACAGTGTGTGTGCGAGGGGTGAGGGTGGTTCGAGCTTTTTTTGTGTGTTTGTGGGGTGCGAGGTTGCTGGTTTGAGTTGTAGAGTGTTGAATGTGAATATAATAGCTATTAGAAAGTGCTTGAAAGTTTTGGTGATCATCTGATTTCACTTTTGATATCAGTGTTCTGTAGAGGGGTTCATGGACAAGTGAGTGAAAAGGTGTTGGCTAATATTATTATTATTATTATGTTAATCTTCTTTGGGATCGTTATTCCATTATTTTATCTATTAGTGTACTCAATGAATTGTTTGGTATGTGTACGTGATCATTCAACAGGGTTTTCCTTTCTGCTTTGTTTTTCTGTATGTGGTAATTTTCTTGCAGAATTAGTAGATGTTTTTTATTGTTTATTCTAATTATTTTCATGTCTTCTTCTCTAGTGGTTGGTTTGTGGTTATGTTCTCTTAGATGTTCAGCAAATGTGGAGTGGTTTGTCCTATACATCCAGGCTCTCATACGTTCTTCGTATCTGACATCAAATGTTCTACCTGTTTGTCCTATGTGTCTGCCATCACAAGTTTTACAGTGTAGTTGATATATATCCGCTTTGCGCCATATGTCTCTTTTTCTTTGTCAGTTTTGGGGTTTACTTTTGTATAGAATTGTCTGCTGCGTATGCTACTTTTATTGCGGAACCCCCCCCCCCCCCCCACACACACACACACATTATTAAAAAGAATAAAAAAATAGAAAAATAAAATAACATATACACTCTCTCTCATTCACACACACACACACGCACACACACACAAACATAAATTAAGTTGCAGCAGGAACAGGCGTTTTTATTTGCAAAACAGGTATCGCAAAACAAGTAAAACTGGGGATGTTCGTACTTTCGTCCCCCATCCTTTCCTATCTTCTTCCTAGTTACGAAATTTGGGATATTACTGAAAACTGGTTTTATTTGAGATTCATAAAGATTACTTTACTTTTTTCATAAGGGAAAACACAAACGGAGAGAAACTGATTCATCGCACGAAATGTTTGATTTGTTGTCATGAAACATGATCGTCATCCACATAGACACACAAATTCCTACATGACAGAGGTTTAGAAGACAAAGAACTTGAAAACATTGTTCATTTATGGCCTTCAAGTGATTTCTAGCAGTGAGAATTTTTGGCAGCGCGAGACTGGAGAAATATATGAAAATTAAATATACTTTTGAGAACTGTTATGGAGGACGAAATTACGAGCACTTTTTTCAATTTCAGTTTTCGCGATGTTGAAATATACGTCAGATCCGGGCTTTATTACGTTATAACAAAACTTCGTGGCAGATTAAAACTGTGTGCCCGACCGAGACTCGAACTCGGGACCTTTGCCTTCGCGGGCAAGTGCTCTACCAACTTTTTTTTTCTTTT
The DNA here is from genome assembly GCF_023864345.2 of Schistocerca serialis cubense. Classification (NCBI taxonomy): domain Eukaryota; kingdom Metazoa; phylum Arthropoda; class Insecta; order Orthoptera; family Acrididae; genus Schistocerca; species Schistocerca serialis. The sequence continues at coordinate 105,871,622 of NC_064643.1, read as the reverse complement.
TTTTTTGTTTAGACGCCATACACGTTTTTTTTCTCCACTTTTTTTTGCGCGGCGCCGGACTTTTTTTTTTTTAAGAAAAAGTAAATAAAAATAAAAACGCGATTTCTTCGCTTTATGGTCCAACAACGCGACCACTTTTTTTTTTTTTTTTTTTTTTTTTTTGTCTGGTAGCCGGAAGGCAGGGTAAATCAACTGAGCTACCGAAGCACGACTCACGCCCGGTACTCACAGCTTTACTTCTGCCAGTATCTCGTCTCCTACCTTCCAAACTTTACAGAAGCTCTCCTGTAAAGTTTGGAAGGTAGGAGACGAGATACTGGCAGAAGTAAAGCTGTGAGTACCGGGCGTGAGTCGTGCTTGGGTAGCTCAGCTGGTAGAGCACTTGCCCGCGAAAGGCAAAGGTCCCAAATTCGAGTCTCGGTCGGGCACACAGTTTTAATCTGCCAGGAAGTTTCATATCAGCGCACACTCCGCTGCAGAGTGAAAATCTCATTCTGGACGTTATAGCAATTTAATTTTAACTTTCCTACAATCTGAGGATGAAATCATGAATATATATTTACCAGTCTGTAGTCCACCCCACTAGCTGAACGGTCAGCGCGTTGGAATGCCACGAACGGGGCCCGGGTTCGATTCCCGACTGGGGTGGGAGATTTTCTCCCCTCAGGGACTGAGTGTTGTGCTGTCATCATCATTTCATCCCCATTGTCGACGCGCAAGTCGCCCAATGTGGCGTAGCAGTCAATAAGACTTGCACTTAGCAGCCGAACTTCCCGGCCGTTGACGCCATATGATCATTTCCATTTACCAATTTGTAGCCTTTTCCACGAGCTTTCTGGGCTTATACAGGCTCTAACGTACAAAACTGACGGAATTTGAGTCCCCTACCCTACTTTTGGACTACTCCACTCTGTCTACAGGCCACAAGTGGCCCATCGGGACCATCCGACCGACGTGTCGTCGCCAGAGAAGGATGCGGATAGGAGGGGCATGGGGTCAGCACACCGCTATCCCGGTCATTATGATGGTACTCTTGACCGAAGTCGCTACTATTGTAGCTCGTTTATTGACATCATGAGGATGAGTGCACCCCGAAAAATGGCAACAGCGTGTAGCGGGACTTCGAATTTCGCCGCGCTACACTCGTTCCCTCAGACATAAATTATACCGTCGCAGCGGTATGAGAGCTCGACGGCAGAGAAAATACTAAAATTGTAAGTCTTTTTTTTTCTATCCATTTCTTTTGTCTCTCGATAGCGGAAGCTTAATGAAGACGTAAAAAACTATTTAAAGTGTAGACATATTGTGGAAGTTGTTATGAAATTCGTAGGATGGAAGTAGCAACGTAGAAAAATCGCATTCAGTGTCAAGATGATTTTTATTTGTATAAATTAGTGATTCCTGGACGATTGCAAGATTTCGGAGCAGACTTTTCACGCAGAAATGAAGTAGGAGATTTTTGAAGACCTGGACGCCGCACGAAAGAAGACATGTTAATATGGTAAAAGATGAACTCTTATCTACGCCATTTCTCCCTGTCAGTTACATTTTGTTGTTCTCTGTTCTCTTTCAATAATTTTTGTAGTGGAAATTGGTTTTACTTTTGGTAAGAAACGCCACAAGGACCACCCCAACAACAGCTTTTCCGAATCACGAAGTCCAATAACTTTTCTGTAATACGAAGTCCGATTTCCATTTCATTCTTTCCCTTTTTTCACGGTCATTTACGATTTTAAAACCCCCTTTTTATTCACCATTTCTTCCCACATTTTCTTTTCTTTTCTTCTCTTTTTCATTTTTACTAACCACTACACGCGCATGACGGCCTGGATGGTCACCCATCCAAGTGCCGACCATGCCCGACAGCGCTTAACTTCGGTCATCTCACGGGAACCGACGTATACCTTTCTCTTGGACACTCTCCATTTTCGAACTCAGGCCACTATGAAAACTAGAGGCTCTGTCATGGACTATTAGAGCGATGTCTCCTGCGGGTGACAATTTTTTTTCGTTCGGTGTGCTCCTGGTGATCTGCTGGGCGTGCCGCTTCGCTGGGTACAGCCTTGCTGCGGTGGAGGCGTCCTGCCAGGCCGCTAAGTGTGTCACTCGGCTGGGCCTGCGGCGGCTGTCTGCAGCGGCACACAGTAGCTGCCTCGCCGCCCGTATTGATTCCAAGAAGCGTGGGCGGCGGCGGCGGCGGCGGCGGAGCCGGCAGCCGCTGCCCAGTCTGCACAGACGTCGCCCTCGGCTTCGCCGCTCGTCGCCTGCCCCACCCCTCACTTTACGGCTTTATTGAGGTCTACTCTCGACCAGGCAGACGTGCGTAGCAGTAAACTCGAGGAGCTATCCCATTGTCGAGGACATCCAACCGGTGTGGAATTCGGAACTGGCGTCAGAGGAAACTTGGGTATCAGCGTGGATTTTAGAGCCGTGCATCATGCAGTGGACTGTCTTCCCTCGCGTTTTTAAGAAGCGCCGTTATTAGACTTTGCAGCTAATACATGAAATTCCTCCGGAAACGGATTCGAAACTAAAGGATAAAGCTTGAATACATGGTCCGATTTGCGACTGAATTTAGCAGTTGAATTTTGTGTTACTCAAGACGTATAGACGCTGATGAATAATTTTTGGCATTGTCAAAGTAATGCCATCGCTCGCTAGGGATAAGACTCATACTGTTTATATTAACAATTACCACACAGCGGTAAGGGTACTTCAGTTATCGCTGCCGCATTCGTTGGCGCTAGTGTATAAAGTTCATCGCTAGCACAGAGACATGACAAGATGATTGGTAAAGAAATACGATATTAAACTTCCTGGCAGATTAAAACTGTATGCCGGACTGAGACTCGAACTCGCGACCTTTGCCTTTAGCGGGCAAGTGGCAGAGCATTGGCCCGCCAAAGGCAAAGGTTCCGAGTTCGAGTCTCGGTCCGGCACACACTTTCAATCTGCTAGGAAGTTTCATATCAGCGCACACTCCGCTGCAGAGTGAGAATCTGGTTCTAAATACAATATTGTTTACAGATACCTGGTTCCAATGGAATGCAACAATCTAGATGAACAAATTGCAATCTGCTTGTGTGTACTTCGAGATTTCTCAATTTCTGCGCTATACGTAAACGTTTGAATTCCCTACAAGCTTCGTTCTAATTGTAGATTTCTTTGTTATACGAGAGGTAGCAAGGGAAGACATAAGAATGAATAATAGTTTTTTGTTCAGTTTTTCTCATGTGTTCGCAATTTATCCATGTATCGAGGAACTTTCCACTGTGGAACGAAACAAACTCTGAATACGTCTAAATTATCGAATTTTGGCATGGAAGACCTTGAATATTTAGCTCAGAGGCGTAAACCAAACAATATTTACTCACTTACAGCTGACGAGCATTTTTGCAAAATAAACCAAACATATGGTAACATTTCACGAAAATAACTGCAAAAGTAAGTAAACTCATTAAAATTTCCACTGTATTTAGGCCTTGCAGCCACGATAAATAACCTCTTTTATTGTGGGTGGTTAGAGTCAGAAGTACAGTGGCGGACACCGCCGATCACGCACATTTTACCAAATAACTTACAAATTTAAATATGTAAATTTCTCTGACTACATTCCTTAATATATACTGCCGGAACGAAAATTAGTACACGCTATTACAGATTTCCAATTCACTTGTTGCAGCAGTTAATATGGAATACCTGAAATGATTGCATTTACAATAATACAAGCGGTTCTGATGTACCAGGTATCGACCCATGCTGAAACACCCATATTAGTACGAGGTGTAGCCACCACGGGTGGCAATGCAGGCGCTGTCTCTGGAATCCAGTCGATCGTACAGATGGCGAATATTGCCCTGAGATACGTTATTCCACGCCTGCTCGATCTGTTCAAGTGGTTCTGTAAGTTATGTTGACTGACGAAACGCACGAGTCACCTCTCGTCCCCATCACATCCCACAAGTGCTCGAATGAAGACAAGCGTGGAGATCATGCTAGCCAGGGAATCTTCTGCACGTCCTGCAGAGCACGTTGAGTTTCATGGTCAGTGTGTCGGCGAGCATTATACCATTCGAACAACACATCATGTTCCTGTTGCAAGAACAACATTCGGCAAATACCAAGCACAGGTTATCTCCCCCCTCCATAAACATCAAAGGCGAACGAGAGTTGTAGCTTATCGCACCTCAGGCAATAATGCCTGAATGGGATCAGTGTGTCTTCGACGAATGTACTCTACTAGAAAGCGCCCACCAGGTCTACGTCACACGCACAAACGACCATCACTTCCATGCAGACAGAATCTGCTTTCATCGCTGAAGACTATGGTGCGCCTTTCCATCTTCCACGTGATCTTCTAACGGCACCAGTCGAACCGTGGACGTCGATGCTTTGGAGTGAGTGGAAGTTGGGATAGAAGTTTGTGTGCCGTAGTCCCCCTGCTTATAACAGGTTCGCAACAGTTCGTGTTGACACGTCTGGTCTCACAAGATCTCTTATCTGTGCTGTGGTAGCTGTACGATCTGCCACTGCTGCCCTTACAATAAGAGGGTCTTTGTGGACGTCTGCGCTGCGTAGATGTCTTGAGAACGTCGTCTACGGGTGTGAGGACGTTCACCTGACTACTCATGGTTCAAATGTCTCTGAGCACTGTGGGACTTAACATCTGAGGTCATCAGTCCCCTAGAACTTAGAACTAATTAAACCTAACTAACCTAAGGACATCGCACACATCCATGCCCGAGGCAGTATTCGAACCTGTGACCGCAGCAGCAGCACGGTTCCGGACTGAAGCACCTAGAACCGCTCGGCCACAGTGGCCGGCGACCTGGTATTCTGATTCTAGTTCATCCTTCAAAAGTTGGCCAACCGATTCCGAAGGGCCGGCCGCGGTGGCCGGTTGGTTCTAGGCGCTTCAGTCCGGAACCACGCGGGTGCTCAGTCACCTAGAACTTAGAACTGTATAAACCTAACTAACCTAAGCACATCACACACATCCATGCCCGAGGAAGGATTCGAACCTGCGACCGTAGCGTTCGCGCGGTTCCAGACTGTAACACCTAGAACCGCTCGGCCATCCGGACCGGTCCTGACTACTCATATCAGCATCGTTGCACAACTGACCCAGTACGTCCAACTTGTGTGGAAACCATCCGAAAGGACGATCCCGCCACGCGGAAGGGCACAATTTGCTCTCTTTCAAACTCGCTGAGTTGGCTGTAGGAAGCACGAGTGTGTCTGCGCGGCATGTTGGCCTGCTTGCTTCACACGTTCGCGCGCACTGAGCCTTCTGGCTGTGAGCATTCCCTATTAAAGGACAGACACAGATGGTGCACTGGTAACTATGCAACTTCGCTATCTGTTGACTGACGACTGCCGGCCGAAGTGGCCGTGCGGTTAAAGGCGCTGCAGTCTGGAACCGCAAGACCGCTACGGTCGCAGGTTCGAATCCTGCCTCGGGCATGGCTGTTTGTGATGTCCTTAGGTTAGTTAGGTTTAACTAGTTCTAAGTTCTAGGGGACTAATGACCTCAGCAGTTGAGTCCCATAGTGCTCAGAGCCATTTGAACCATTTTTGAACTGACGACTTTGAAACCATTATCAGTAATCTACTATCCCCCAGGTGGCACATGTCGTCATCGAATCAAAATCTACGTCTTCTTTCCAGTGTAGGTCTACTAATTCTTTTTCCGGCAGTGTACGTATGCCGAAGCACATCCTACAAACGTATCTAAAGATAGATGTCGTAAAGCTGACAGATAATAGTGGTAGAGAAATAATAAGGCGAACAATGATAACATGAATTTTTTTATTTAGCCACTATAGAACTAAATCTAATCAAGGATAGGCGTGTTTGACAAATTCAATAAAAATAACCTTTAAAATTATGTGTATTACTTCCGCAGCCTATACAGAGGGTGTGCTTTATGGTGTTGCTAAATTATGAAATTGCTTTTCTTTGCATTATGTACGACGTCGGGAAACGTCGTTAGGATCTAGGCACATTGGAGAATATCAACAAAGGGATGAACAGCTGGTCGAAATCATAAAGAAAATAGCGAGGGGGAAAGTGTGCAGCCTCATTCTATTAAGAATAATGTGGTCTGTTGTCAAGTACAGTATGATAAAAAATTGAAGCTGGACGTTCTGCAGCAACAGGTGCCCTTTCTTTTCAAATCCTTTCAAGTATCACCGAAAGAGAGGAATTTAGGCATTTATAAAATGATGGTCAAAATTAGATAACATTTTATTGAAGGACGGGGAGAGGGGGGGGGGGGGGGGGCAGAGGTATGCATGAAGATATAAAGTCAAGATTAAACAACTGCAAGGTGTGTTTGATGTGCAAACCAGTCCAAAACACAGCTGCGAGCTTATTATCATCCATACCAGTTGTCGCCCTTTTCAGAAGATGTTCATTGATTTTGTGTGCCACTTACCTGGGTCAAAGGTGGGGAACCACTGTATCTGTGTGTTCATCGCCGCCTCTGCAAGTATCACGTGACTTTCCCCTACCAGTGTCTCTGTCCATCACGTGCAGTGTTTAATATGCAAAATATATTTAATGTTTTTGGCCCAACACAAGAGACAATTCCGCCTGCTTTTGTCTCAGGATTTCGAAAATTTCTGTGTTGTATGGAAATCCAGCACCCCCTATTATTCCAATCCCTCCCACACGGAGTGTACCTTAACAGAAAATTAGGAGGTGACGTGATCTCCTACCACAGTAAGGATCAGAAGGGATGGGATCGCTCACTTCCTAGGCTAATGATAGCTTTCAATACTCTGAAACACGAAAGTCACATCCACCGGATTCCTCTTGTGGTATATTAATGACATGCTGCTGGAAAAGATCAGATTACTCCGACGCAACTAATTGTACAATGGAGGAAGACAGGGAGAAACATCCAGAGTGCTCATCAGCTGGTTGTTATTGTGTTCGTTTTGTGATTTAGGGGCTCTTAAAGCAGACAGACGAATGGAAAAACTGGTAGAAGCCGACATCGGGAAGATCAGTTTGTATTCTGTACAAATATTGCAACACGTGAACACGTGAGGCAATAATGACCCTACGACTTATCTTAGAAAATAGATTTAAAAAAGGCAAACCTACGTTTTTAGCATTTGTAGACTTAGAGAAAGCTTTTGACAATGTTGACTGCAATACTCTCTTTCACATTCTGAAGGTGGCAGGGGTAAAATACAGGGAGCGAAATGCTATTTACAATTTGTACAGAGACTAGATCGCAGTTATAAGAGTCGAGGGGCATCAAAGGGAAGCACTGGTTGGGAAGGGAGTGAGACAGGTTTGTAGCCTATCCCAGATGTTATTCAATCTGTATATTGAGCAAGCAGTAAAGGAAACAAAAGAAAAATTCGAAGTAGGTATTAAAATCCATGGAGAAGAAATAAAAACTTTGAGGTTCGCCGATGACATTGTAATTCTGACAGAGACACCAAAGGACTTGGAAGAGCAGTTGAACGGAATGGATAGTGTCTTGAAAGGAGGGTATAAGATGAATATCAAAAAAGCAAAACGACGATAATGGAATGCAGTCAAATTAAATCGGGTAATGCTGAGGGAGTTAGATTAGGAAATGAGACACTTAAAGTAGTAAAGGAGTTTTGCTAATTGGGGAGCAAAATAACTAATGATGGTCGAAGTAGAGAGGATATAAATGTAGACTGGCAATGGCAAGGAAAGCCTTTCTGAAAAAGAGAAATTTGTTTACATCGAATATAGATTTAAGTGTCAGGAAGTCGTTTCTCAAAGTATTTGTATGGAGTGTAGCCATGTATGGAAGTGTAACATGGACGATAAATGGTTTGGACAAGAAGAGAATAGAAGCTTTCGAAATGTGGTGCTACAGAAGAATGCTGAAGATTAGATGGGTAGATCACGTAACTAATGAGGAGGTGTTGAATAGAATAGGGGAGGAGTTTGTGGCACAACTTGACAAGAAGAAGGGACAGGTTGGTAGGACACGTTCTGAGGCATCAAGGGATCACAAATTTAGCATTGGAGGGCAGCGTGGAGGGTAAAAATCGTAGAGGGAGACCAAGAGATGAATACACTAAGCAGATTCAGAAGGATGTAGGTTGCAGTAGGTACTGGGAGATGAAGAAGCTTGCACAGGATAGAGTAGCATGGAGATCTGCATCAAACCAGTCTCAGGACTGAAGACCACAACAACAACAACAGCGCGCATTATCAACAACAAACAGCATCTCTGAAGTAACTGCATCTCAGGAAAATTGCAAATTTATTTGGCGTACCTCGTCTCCGTATGTCTTGGCGTTAGCGGTATTCCTCCATCCAATAACAATGATTAGAAGCACACTATAAACCCACTCTTCAACAATATCTTTGAAATTGTATTAGCTATCACTTTCGCTTCCACAAGGAAGTATGTAATAACACAGTGAATTCGAAGCACTGAAACACAATTAATTTTTCTTTCTTCTATTTCTCAATTTCTTATGTAATTTACTTATAAATATCTCATTATATACTACAACGTCCTACAAAAGTAACTACCAGAGCCACCTGTTAGTGGTGTGCAGAAATATTTAATTTTTTTTCTATTGTCTCTAAAAGTTGTAATTTTTACTTTATTTATTAATGAGACATTTTCAGTTGTTTTATTAAAGATTTAAATAATATGTAAGTAGTAGCACGTTCAGCTTGAGGTGAGGTGGGTTGCGTCCCTCAGTGACACAAATAACCGTAAAGTAGGTGCAACCACAATGAAGGGGCATCTGTGCAGAGACCACGCAAACATGTGGTTCCTGAAGAGAAGCGGTAGTCTCTCCAGCAGTTGTATGGGCAACAATCGAGATGAACGTCGGCTTCCGCGGCCATTGTCACATTCAATAATCTTTCTCTGGGTTTGTGACCGCATTGTCAATATATAAAACTACCAACGTTTCTGTTGCAAGTGACCTTCTTCATTGATATGACTTTATAACATTAGCCAACGTGTCCTTATTGTCTGATACTTCGAACAGCTGAAAGCAAGAGGTAATTACGGCCATCATTTTTTCCTGAGGATATGCTACTCTACCTCATAAGCTCAATGAAAATGATATCACGTTTGGTAAATAATTCCCCATTTGGACTTCCTTAAGCAGTCTACTCAGGAGAATGTCGTTATCAGATGAAACAAAACTGACATTCTATGGACTGGGGTATGCACTGTAGTAGCCATTAACTTCGTAGGTATCTCAGAGATCATAAAAAGATAAATGGTTAGGTTGAAGGTAGGTACGGTGGTAATTCGTGAAGTGTGTAGGCAGAAAGAACATGTACTCGAGAAAAGGAAGGAAAAAGGAAGCAACTTAGTTTAAGAATCATGGAAGAAGGTCATGTACGTAGAAGAGACCTAAACACATTGGAGCCGCGTGTCACGGATTGCCCGGCCCCTCCCGCCGGAGGTTCGAACCCTCCCTCAGGCATGGATTGGTGTGTTGTTCTAGTATAAGTTAGATTAAATAGTGCGGAAGTCTAGGGACCGATGAACTCAGCACTTTGTTCCCTTAGGAATTCACACACATTCGAACATTGGAAGGTCTCACATTGGTTATATAATGGTAAGACAGAGATTTTAAAATAAGATTTGTAAAGACATTCACATGGGCAAATGTCGTCTTTGACCGTAATTCATTGATTACGAACACTATTTGAAACTGAAAAAAATAGAAAACGGTAGGAAATTAAGGAGATTGGAGTTAAATAAACTGAAAGAACCAGGAGTTGTAGAGAGATTCAGAGGGAGCATTGGGCTATGTTGGACTGAAACAGGGGAAAGAATACAATATAAAATCAATTAATAAGTTTGAGAGGTGAAATGGTGAAGGCAGCGTACGATCGCAAGAGTAAAACCACGAGAATCAGTACAAAAAATTAGATAACACAGGAGACATTAAATTTAAAGATGAAATGAGAAAATGACGCCAACTATAGGTATTATAGACATCTCAAAAAGTAGTATATCTACAGCTTGTCGGAGCTACTTTGCTCTTATATGTGGTACTAAAGCTTGAGAAACCGCTAGCACCAAGTTCAAGAGCTACTGCGGGTTGCTTGCATGCAGGAAATGTATATGTCACAATGCAAAACGACGATAATCAACGCCTCCCCTTATCTATCATATGACAAGACGTGCATCCTTTGACTGATGTCATGATTCTCACTCTCTCTCCTCTCCGTCCCCCTCGATTTGCATTTTCACAATCCAGCCAATGCAAGCGTACTGTTTTAGTGGCTACTAAAATCAGGTACTATAATTGCGTAAAAATGGCACCATGCTCAAAGATAATACATCCTATCCTGATCTGTATTTGTTGGTGCCATCATACACACACACACAAACACGTATATATAAAACACACACACATACATATATATTTCGATTGCTGCACTGCACTTTATGTGCAACGCAATGGACCCTGGACCGTCAAATTGAATATTAGTTATAGAGCACAGGTGACTGAAAATAAGTTGCTTAATATACTGGACAGGCAGTTGACATTTCACGTTAAACCTAAATGAGACGATGTAGCAAAACTAACTTGACCAAGCTTATTACTGCACAAAACACATGTTGGCTAAAATACTGTGCTAACCAATCAAGCACGCAAACAAACTGGCAATTTGAATTTCTGCCAGCTATTGGAACAGTGCAGTTACTTCCATTTCTAGGCCTGCACTTGCTGTAAGGCACAGAGGACTCTCATGTAATAAATAAAAAATTTAATAAACATTCCCAAATCTAAATTCTTCTATGATGCTTGTCAAGTGTCACAATGTAAATTCAGTGACTAAACTATCTGCAAAAATCCATCAACAGCACAAAGTTTATGTCATCTTATAACAATAGCCATCAGCAGCATACAAGATATTTATATAAAGTGTTACAACGGTGTCTCCACGTCTAAAATGTGTGAAGGCTATAGTATTTCGATCTAAGAATATGTTATTGGTGGTTCGTAAAACAACCTGACATCATCAGACGTTTCTACAAGTTTTTCAGTAATCTTCACATTAGCGACCACAATTTTAAGAGGAAGTAGATAACGCTTGCTGTTCTACAATAGCAAAATGTAATCTATGTTATTAACTATTCCTTTTTATTTGCATCTGAACTAGCTCTGCTTGAGGTTATGTACAAAACCAACTTTCGAGCAAGGCTACAACTTTTAACAACCAGAATTATGATGCCAAGGTTCTCTAAAGCGTTTGCAGACTGTCTTTCTACGTTTACATCTACATAAATAATCCGCAAGCCACGGTAGGGTGCGTGGCGAAAAGTATTTTTCACCACTACTAGCCATTCAGTCGCAAACACAGCAAGGGAAAAATGACTGGTTATATGCCTCCATATAAACCCTAATTTCTCTTACTGCTGTGCCATAGGTGACATGCACGTTGGCGACAGCAGAATAGTCTGCAGTCAGCTTCAAATGCGGTTCTCTAAATTATCTCAAATGTTTTTCTCGAAAAGAACGTCGTCCTCCCTCCACGGATTCCCATTTGAGTTCCGAAGCATCTTCGTAATCTCGCATGTTGTTCGAACCTACTTGTATCAACTCTAGCAGCAGCCCGTCTCCGATATTTTCCGTTAATCTCAAACACTCGAACAGTACTCAAGAATGGATCACAAAAGTGTACTAGACGCTGTCTCCTTTACAGATGACCTACATCTCTAAAATTCTCCCAATAAACCGAAGTCGACCATTCACCTCCCCTACTACAATCCTCACGTATTATTTCCATTTCATATTGCTTTGCAATGTTATACCTAGATATTTAATCGACATGACTGTGTCAAGTAGCGTGTTACAGTTGCTGTATTCACATATTATTATTTTTTTTTTTTTTTTTTTTTTTTTTTTTTTTTTGTCATCAGTCTACTGACTGGTTTGATGCGGCCCGCCACAAATTCCTTTCCTGTGCTAACCTCTTCATCTCAGAGTAGCACTTGCAACCTACGTCCTCAATTATTTGCTTGACGTATTCCAATCTCTGTCTTCCTCTACAGTTTTTGCCCTCCACAGCTCCCTCTAGTACCATGGAAGTCATTCCCTCATGTCTTAGCAGATGTCCTATCATCCTGTCCCTTCTCCTTATCAGTGTTTTCCACATATTCCTTTCCTCTCCGATTCTGCGTAGAACCTCCTCATTCCTTACCTTATCAGTCCACCTAATTTTCAACATTCGTCTATAGCACCACATCTCTAATGCTCCGATTCTTTTCTGTTCCGGTTTTCCCACAGTCCATGTTTCACTACCATACAATGCTGTACTCCAGACGTACATCCTCAGAAATTTCTTCCTCAAATTAAGGCCGGTATTTGATATTAGTAGACTTCTCTTGGCCAGAAATGCCTTTTTTGCCATAGCGAGTCTGCTTTTGATGTCCTCCTTACTCCGTCCGTCATTGGTTATTTTACTGCCTAGGTAGCAGAATTCCTTAACTTTATTGACTTCGTGACCATCAATCCTGATGTTAAGTTTCTCGCTGTTCTCATTTCCACTACTTCTCATTACCTTCGTCTTTCTCTGATTTACTCTCAAACCATACTGTGTACTCATTAGACTGTTCATTCCGTTCAGCAGATCATTTAATTCTTCTTCACTTTCACTCAGGATAGCAATGTCATCAGCGAATCGTATCATTGATATCCTTTCACCTTGTATTTTAATTCCACTCCTGAACCTTTCTTTTATTTCCATCATTGCTTCCTCGATGTACAGATTGAAGAGTAGGGGCGAAAGGCTACAGCCTTGTCTTACATCCTTCTTAATTCACATATTACCGGATTGTTTTTTCTACTCATGTGCATTAACTTACATTTTTCTGCATCTGGAGTTAGTTGCCACTCATCCAGCAACTAGAAATTTGGTCTCAGTCATCTTTGATACTGCTACAGTCACTCAACGATGACGCATACTCATACATCACAGCATCATCATCATCAAACAGCCGCTTATTGTTCATAATCAGCTACTAAATTATCCCAAATATCTAACCGTAATGCTCCAAATGTAAAAATAAGCAAAAACACAAAACGTAACTACAGACAAACGGACTGACCAAACACCATTAGAGGTGGAAGCAGGTGTTGCGACGAGGAATTTATTCCAAATAACACTTAAACTGCGTATTTTCGCAGTACAGATGGAGAACCTCGTAGTACGAGATTTTTATGTTTCACACAACATGGCCGAGGGCAGGGATGTAACATAGGCAAAGAAAATGGTGTAACAAGACAGAGGTGGAAGATCTGTACCTATAAAATAAAATCTTTGCAACTGAAATAAAACTTCTTACCATAGAAAGTAACGATTTACAGTACAAACACACACACACACATACGCACACACACACACACACACTCTCTCTCTCTCTCTCTCTCTCACACACACGCGGTTTGCTTATCATAGTACACAAATATAATTACACATCTCCGACCAGAAACGAACATTCAAACTTTGCAACAAGTTAAATTATATATATATATATATATATATATATATATATATATATATATATATAGGTATGTAAGATTTCGTCTATAAAACACACAATGCACTATCGTTGTAACTTAGCTGTGTAAAATTTAAAAAAGTACACTTGGCTGGCATATTATTGGTGTTACTGATTTAATTTATAGATTAAGCATCGCTTGGGAGTGTTCATAGCTCGATTTTTGTACCACACTATGAAAGCACAGTGACCCATCAAATTAAATATTTACACACCTTAATTAGCTCTATTACTTATTAAGACATACATGGCTACTTACTGACACTGCTGATATAAATCACAGGTTCGTTGAAGAGCATAGTTCGATCTTTGTACCACACATTGAGTTAATGTAAATCTATGAAATTGGTTCTATAACACTGCAAAACTCACTTGGGTACTACTGCTGAAATAACATATAGCTTAAAATGTACCTTTCAGTGAGAATTACCGAAGTAAACAATGCTGTTCCCACATCAAAATTCGTCAAACACTCGTCTCTAAAACCGACATCAAAGTCACGAACATTATTGTGAGATCATATTAGGGTATTAAGTTCATCTTTCAGGATAAAACATGTCTCATCTTCCTTGGTAACGCTAAATCATGCTGTCACTCAGTGGAAACTACATTTAACTTGGATGAAACCGCATACTGAATAGTAGATGACAACTGCCATTACCCTAAACATTCTGACTACCATTACTCCAAATACATTGAAGGTACTATTAGGGGTAATGAGGGTCAGTTGACAAGGTGACTGCCCACATCTCGGTCATGGTAACTACCATTACCGTGAATGCATAATGACAGTGTATGTGCAATAATGTGACAGCGAATTACAAATACTCACTACTCGACTAGTTCTGAGCAGTATTGATCAGTTTTGATAAGTCACATCATAGTGTTGCAGAAATATGTAACAAATTGTCGTCGAGTGCTACCATTTTCCAGTGTAACTTTTTCTCTTGGTATCTGCTTTCCGATATAATCGTTTCCCAGTATAATCGTAAACTGCAGCCGAGATGGGGGATGTTGGTCAGTTGACATGGTAGCTATCATTATCCTCTATGTGCATTTCAGTCAGCATGAGAAAATATGACTTGCTTCGAGGCTGCATTATCAAACTTACACAGATGTCAGCAAGTTCGATGATTTCATGAACTTAGCGAGTTAAGACATGTTACAGAAAGCCGCTACTTGTTCTTAGAAGCAAAGCGAATAGACAGCAAACTGAGATTTATTGATGCCACAAGTCAAGATTCGTCCCTACGAGCAAAACGGGGTCTCACTTACCGGGGGTATCAGTTATCTGGGGTGTCAGCAACTAGGGGTGGCAGCTATCTGGGGTGGCAGCTTCTGGATATGTCAGTTACTGGAGGTAGCAGCTACTGGCAGTGTCACCTACTAGGGGTGGCAGCTGTTGGCAGAGTCAGATACTAGGAGTTTCAACTACTGCTAGTTTCAGCTACTGGTTTCAAAACTGCATTGTCTCACAAGAAGCTGACACCGCAAAGACCAGACACCACCAGTATTTGACACCTCCAATAGCTGACACTACCAGTAGCTGAGACACCTATTAGCTAACACCGCAAGAAGTTGACACCCACAGTAGCTGACACCTCTGGTAACTGATACCCCCACTAGCTTCAAATGTGACTGTTTATTCAGAACTTTCATTTTATTCACATTGTAACTTGTTTTCTGTGGATCATGATTATTGTATTTGCTATATTCAATGCGATTATGCTCTAACCAGTTTCGATCAATCGATGCAATCTCCAGTGGGGTTTCACGATTGAGTAGCTGTCTTTCTCTCTCCTCGTCCTTCTCGCTGGACGAAAAACGCAGAGAAACGGGTATTCCATTTTTGGTAGGAGTGGTACAGGTGTTTACCGCGTGTACATCGCTTTTCGGCTGGTGATGTATTTACTCTTTCAGAATTGCGAAGGGTGTCATCTCTCAAAAATATAATACATTGAACCGCCAAAAAAAAAAAAAAAAAAAAAAAAAAAAAAAAAAAAAAAAAAAAAAAAAAAAAAAAAAAAAAATATCTGATACACGCATGCGTATTAAAATACAGAGATATGTAAACAGTGTAAAGAGGCAGAATAGGACGCTGCGGTCGGAAAATCTGTATAAGACAAGTGTCTAGCGCAGTTGTTAGATCGGTTACTGACACTATAAGGCGCGTTATCAGGATTTAAGTAAGTTTGAACGTGGTGTTACAGTTGATGCACGAGCGATGAGATACAGAATCTTCGAGGTAGCGATGAGGTGCTGGTTTTTCCGTATGACCATTTCCAAGTGTAGCGTGAATATCAGGAATCCGGTAAAACATCAAATATCTCCGGCATCGCTGCGGCCGGAAAAAGATCCTGGAAGAACGGCACCAACGACGAATGAAGAGAATCGTTCTGTCAGCGTGCGAACTATTTAACGAAACATCATCGATATGGGCCTTCAGGGCCGAAGGCCCATTCGTGTCCCTTGATGTCTGCACGACACAAAGCTTTACATCTCACCTAGGTCCGTCAACACCGACATTGTTACCTGGAAACATGTTTGCCTAGTCGGGCGAGCCTCGTTTCAAATTATATTGAATGGATGGACGTTTACGGGTATGGAGACAACCTCATGAATCCATGGATCCTGCATGTCAGCAGGGGACTATTCATGCTGGTGGAGGCTCTGTAATGGTGTGAGGAGTATGAAGTTGGCGTGAAATGGGAATCCTGATATGTCTAGATACGACTGTGACAGGTAACACCTACGTGAGCATCCTGTCTGATCACCTGCATTCATTCACGTCCATTGTGCATTCCGACCGCCTTGGGCAATTCCAGCAGGACAATGCGACACCTCACACATCCAAAATTGCTACAGAGTGGCTCCAGGAACACTCTTCTGAGTTTAATCACTTCCGATGGCCACCAAACCCCGCGGACTTGAACATTATTGAGCATATCTGGGATACCTTGCAACGTGCTGTTCAGAAGAGATCTCCACCCCCTCGTACTCTTACGGATTTATGCACAGCCCTGCGGCATTCATGGTGTCAGTTCCCTCCAGCTCTACTTCAGACATTAGTTGAGTCCATGCCACGTCGTGCTGCAGCACTTTTGCGTGCTCGCGGGGACTCAACACGATATTAGTCATGTGTACCAGTTTCTTTGGCTCTTCAGTGTATGATGACTGTGTTGTTTTTGACTCAAAATCATTACTTATTTTTATAATAATTTTATTTCAGTTGTAAATATTGAATTTTAGAGATAGCGGGGCCAACGGCCTTGCCGCAGTGGTAACACCAGTTCCCGTCAGATCACCGAAGTTAAGCGCTGTCGGGCTGGGTTAGCACTTGGATGGGTGACCATCCGGTCTGCCGAGCGCTGTTGGCAAGCAGGGTGCACTCAGCCCTTGTGAGGCAAACTGAGGAGCTACTTGATTGAAAAGTGCGGCTCCGGTCTCGGAAACTGACATACGGCCGGGAGAGCGGTGTGCTGACCACATGCTCCTCCAGTGACGCCTGTGGGCTGAGGATGACACGGCGACCAGTCGGTACCTTTGGGCCGTCGTGGCCTGTGTGGGAGGAGTTAAGTTTTAGTTCTAGAGATATCGACTTTGCACCACTGTTTTGTTGCACCACTGACTTTGGCTATGTTTCTCCTGTGCCTTTGGCCGTGTTGTGTTCTAGGCAAAGACTTTATACTATGAAGTTTACCTAATGTATTCTGAAAATATGCAATTTAAGTAGGCATCGCAATAAAGATATGATTGAAACACCTTCTTCGCACCATATAATGGTGCGTGGTCAATTCGTTTGTCTGTGGCTGTGTTGTGTGTTCTTACATGTTTTATTGTGGAGCACAATATTAGATATTTGATTTATTTAGTAGCTGATTATTGGAAATGTAGCCTGTAAACGTTGTAAAGAAACCTGACACAATAATTCCAGTTGGTAAATATTGCAGCTTACCTCGGAATTTCATTATGTAAATAACCTTCAGCAGGTCTCGTTCAGATCAAATAAAAATCAGTATTAGCCTATCAAAATCAAATATTATATTTTTATATTGTAAGCACGATGCATTATGTTCTTCTCCCCTAAAACGGTGCTTAGTAAGGTGAATCATTTGTGAAAAACTTGTAAAAACCTCAGGTGATGTCAGATCGCGCTGTGAATCATCAGTAACATATTCCCAGATAGAAACACGCATTTAAGATGTGGAGTTACTATTGTAACACTTGACATTTCGTTATGAGATGAGGAAATAACATTGACATAAATATTGTGTTTATGGCTTATTTTTACGCATATTTTAGTCATTGTATTAACATTGTGACAATCAGCAACTGTCTGTTTAGCATGTAATTTTTTTGCCACATGTTTCTTTTTTTTTTTTTAAACTATTTGGCATGAAAATAGCACTGGGGCACTTGACTTGGGAGTTCACAATCATGTTTTATACAGAAATTTTGATGGATGTGTGTATGTGTGTGAGCATCTGCGTGATGGTGCCCATTTATGCAATTCAGTTGAAGATATTTACGAAATTTTTTACGCAGTTCAAGTGACAGTTTCATAATCTTTTGAACAGTACGTCATTTTATGTAATTCACGTGAAGGTCCTGTAATTTTCCTACGTGTAAATACAGTGTATCATTGAACATGGTGCCACTTTCACATAGTTCAAGTGACTGGCTGCCGCATTTTAATGCCCGCTAAAAAATTACTCTATGATTGGCTGGAGAGAGGGACGTTCTCCAAAGGAGGCATGGCTTGCCATGTGATATGTAAGGGAGTGTGGCTTACTGCGATTTTGAACCGAGACATCATTGTCGCTGTATGTGGGCAACCTGTATTATCTTCTTCTCTTGCCATCAGTGGTATCACAGGGTTCAGTAACGCACTTAAGTGTTAAGTGGCCACGATCTGTTATAGGTACACTCCTGGAAATTGAAATAAGAACACCGTGAATTCATTGTCCCAGGAAGGGGAAACTTTATTGACACATTCCTGGGGTCAGATACATCACATGATCACACTGACAGAACCACAGGCATATAGACACAGGCAACAGAGCATGCACAATGTCGGCACTATTACAGTGTATATCCACCTTTCGCAGCAATGCAGGCTGCTATTCTCCCATGGAGACGATCGTAGAGATGCTGGATGTAGTCCTGTGGAACGGCTTGCCATGCCATTTCCACCTGGCGCCTCAGTTGGACCAGCGTTCGTGCTGGACGTGCAGACCGCGTGAGACGACGCTTCATCCAGTCCCAAACATGCTCAATGGGGGACAGATCCAGAGATCTTGCTGGCCAGGGTAGTTGACTTACATCTTCTAGAGCACGTTGGGTGGCACGGGATACATGCGGACGTGCATTGTCCTGTTGGAACAGCAAGTTCCCTTGCCGGTCTAGGAATGGTAGAACGATGGGTTCGATGACGGTTTGGATGTACCGTGCACTATTCAGTGTCCCCTCGACGATCACCAGTGGTGTACGGCCAGTGTAGGAGATCGCTCCCCACACCATGATGCCGGGTGTTGGCCCTGTGTGCCTCGGTCGTATGCAGTCCTGATTGTGGCGCTCACCTGCACGGCGCCAAACACGCATACGACCATCATTGGCACCAAGGCAGAAGCGACTCTCATCGCTGAAGACGACACGTCTCCATTCGTCCCTCCATTCACGCCTGTCGCGACACCACTGGAGGCGGGCTGCACGATGTTGGGGCGTGAGCGGAAGACGGCCTAACGGTGTGCGGGACCGTAGCCCAGCTTCATGGAGACGGTTGCGAATGGTCCTCGCCGATACCCCAGGAGCAACAGTGTCCCTAATTTGCTGGGAAGTGGCGGTGCGGTCCCCTATGGCACTGCGTAGGATCCTACGGTCTTGGCGTGCATCCGTGCGTCGCTGCGGTCCGGTCCCAGGTCGACGGGCACGTGCACCTTCCGCCGACCACTGGCGACAACATCGATGTACTGTGGAGACCTCACGCCCCACGTGTTGAGGAATTCGGCGGTACGTCCACCCGGCCTCCCGCATGCCCACTATACGCCCTCGCTCAAAGTCCGTCAACTGCACATACGGTTCACGTCCACGCTGTCGCGGCATGCTACCAGTGTTAAAGACTGCGATGGAGCTCCGTATGCCACGGCAAACTGGCTGACACTGACGGCGGCGGTGCACAAATGCTGCGCAGCTGGCGCCATTCGACGGCCAACACCGCGGTTCCTGGTGTGTCCGCTGTGCCGTGCGTGTGATCATTGCTTGTACAGCCCTCTCGCAGTGTCCGGAGCAAGTATGGTGGGTCTGACACACCGGTGTCAATGTGTTCTTTTTTCCATTTCCAGGAGTGTATATTACTAACATGTGCGTGAATGACTAGGGGAAAGACAAATGCCGCTTATAGTAAAATTAGAACAAAGAGAAGCAACTATACAAACATAAAGAAATAATGCAAGCTGGTACTAAGCAATGAACGGAAAGCTGAAAAGTGGAAGCTATATACAGAGGTTTGGTACAAGGGAATAAAACTTAAGGACAACATTATAGAAAGAGAATAGGAAGTTGCTGAAAATGTGGTGAGAGATGCCATACTTTGAGAAGAATTTGATAGAGCACTGAATGACCTAAGAGGAAAAATAGACACTGGAGTAGACGACCTACCCTTTGGATTACTGCGATCCTTAGGAGAGCTGTCCATGACAAAACTACTCAACCTCTTGAGCAATATGTGTGAGACAGGGGAAATGCCCCCAGACTTCAAGAAGAATATAACCGTAATAATTCATTTCCAAATATGGCAGATTGTGGCAGATGTGAATACTACCAAAGCATCAGTTTAATTCGTCATGTTTGTACAATTCTCATATGAATTATTTATAGAAGAATGGAAAACCTATTAGAAGCTGACATAGGAGAGGATCGATTCGGCGAGCAATTTTCCTGCTGCTTATCTTAGAAGATATGTTGCTGAAAGGCAAACATAGGTTTAGCATTTGTAGATTTAGAGAAAGCGTTTGACAGACTACATTCTTTGTAATTTTGAAAGTAACAGGGATAAAATATAGGAAGCAAAAGGTTGTTTCCAATTTGTACAAATCTTCGATTGCAGATATAAGGGACGAAGGACATGACAGGGAATCAGAAGTTGCGAAAGGAGTGGGAGAGGGCTGTAGCCCATCCCCGGTGTAACAATCTGTATATCGAGCAAGTAGTTAAGAAAAGCAAGGAGAAATTTGGAAAGGGAATTAAAATTCAGGGTGAAGAAATAAAAACTTTGACGCTTGCCAGTGCCATTGTAATTCTGTCAAATAACTTGGAAGAGCAGTTGAATGGAATGGATGTTGTCTTTAAAAACCTTCATAAGACATACGCCAACAGAAATCTAAAAAGAGTAATGCAGTGCAATCGAATTAAATCAGGCGCTGTTGAGGGACGTATATTGGAAAATAAGGCACTAAAAGTACTAGATAAGTTTATCTATTTGGGCAACACTACAACTAGAGAGGATATAAAATGAGCCCTAGTAATAGCTAAAAAAGCGTTTCTCAGAAAGGGCAATATTTCAATATCGAACATAAACTTAAAATATTAAGAAGTCTTTTGAGAATGTATTTGGCTGGAGTGTAGTACACAAGTGATACTTGGATGATAAACATTTCGGGGAAGAAGAAAACAGGGGGTTTTTGAAATTGGTGCTACTGAGGATCTTGAAGAGTAGAATATTAGTCTTGTAGACAAGTGAAGCTTGGATGATAAACATTTCAGGGAAGAAGAAAATAGAGGCTTTTGGCAATTGGTGCTACTGAGGATCTTGAAGATTAGAATGGTAGTTCGAATAACTAATGAGGAAGTATTTAATCGAAAGGAAAAAAAGAAAGAAATTTCTGACTTAACTGGTTGATAGGACACATCGAGATGCCTCAAGGAATCGTCAGTTTGGTAGTTCCGCTCTCCGGCCGTGACAGACAATTTATTAACCTCAGCTTCCAGACGTTCAAAGTGCTACTTCTAAGTCAAACAGCTCCTCAATTGCCATTACGAGACTGAGTGCATACAGTCCCAGACCTCCAACAAAGGTATCATCTCTAATAACAACGGGAGTTAATCCCTCCCTCCCATTACCAGTCAAAGACCATACTCCTGAAACACTTTTTTTTCGGTTTCTTCGTTTGTGGTGCCTTCTCCATGCGTTTCCAAGAACTTTTTTTCCTCGTTTTTAAAATTTTCTTCTGTCTCTTCTTCCTCTTATTTAAAGGTATTTTCTTAACCTCAATTCCCGAAATTAATGTTCTTCACCCTTAAAAAGGTAAAAATAAAGAAGTCTCTCCTTCAAGATTAGAAAATACGTCCTGTTCCAGAAAAAGATCGCTAGCATTCCAACAGCGTGTTCAGTCCTCCTTCAATTCCAAACAGCATTTCTCGTTAATGCAAACCAAGAGAGACAATTAAAAACTGCTGGAACCGTTCGACGTACTGTGGTGTCACCGCCAGACACCACACTTGCTAGGTGGTAGCTTAAATGGGCCGCGCTCCATTTAGTACATGTCGGACCCGCGTGTCGCCACTGTGTGATCGCAGACCGAGCGCCACCACAAGGCAGGTCTCGAGATACGGAATAGCACTCGCCCCAGTTGTACGACTTTGCTAGCGACTACACAAACGAAGCCTTTCTCTCATTTGCCGAGAGACAGTTAGAATAGCCTTCAGCTAAGTCCATGGCTACGACCTAGCAAGGCGCCATTAACCGTATCTGAAGATAGTCTTATTTGTATTATCAAGAGCGATGTATTCACAACAAGGATAAATAAAAGTTAAGTATTCGAGGAGCTGCATACTTTTCTTACTAGCATTCAATACTTATCCTGTTCCAGAATTCACGCCCGTCTGCGTTAGATAGCTTCCATTTCGGCCTCCTCTATCTACAAGGTGTTGGCACATTTACCAACACATCACGTACTTTGTGCTGCACCTTCATCGCCTAATCCAGTGATGCCGTTGCAGGTAAGACTGATAGCCCAGTACGTCCGGAGTGGCTGCTGGTATCGAGCAATGAGTGAAATGAGCCACGTATCAAGCTGCGACCGAAGTTGAGTTCCGTGCTCGTTCTGGTGTTAAAGCGAATTTCTTCCCCGTTCACGGCCATAGTGCATTTTGTTCAGAACAAATGTATATATGTGAGAGGGTATCCTGCAGATGAGATCAGGTGTTAGATGATGTATTGTTTCTTATTGGAACATTCTCATAGGAATTTTTTATGAACATTCCAGCAAACCTTGCTCCAGTCTGTCGATGAGTAACTCCAGTAAAGTGCATGTACCGATGCTGAAATGTTTATTGGTATGAAAAAGCTGTGGGACGGTGGAGGGGTTTCCCTCCATGTATCTTAAAAATGGTTCAAATGGCTCTGAGCACTATGGGACTTAATTTCCGAGGTCATCAGTCCCCTAGAACTCAGAACTACTTAAACCTAACTAACCTAAGTACATCACACACATCCATACCCGAGGCAGGATTCGAACCTGCGACCGTAGCGGTCGCGCGGTTCCAGACTGAAGCACCTACAACCGCTCGGCCACACCGCCCGGCTCTATGTCTTGCCATAATGGAATACGACTGCGCACAACGCGGCGAAAGTTCCGTTTCAGGTATGAATATTGGAGGAGACAACTCGCACATCTTACAGGCAGTGAATGAAGTTTCTGGCACAAAATTTATTGTACCTGATGACAAAGTGAAAATAATCCTGGGTAAAAAACACTGAATTGCACTAGAGTACTGCACAAACCAAACCACTTAGGAAGCTGGTTGTGGGTGCCGATATAAACCGTAACTTTGTAACGCCGGTAATGCATATCCTCGTATTTCCATCTATTGTACTATAATTTTTTTTCTTATTTTGTTACCTGAATATATGACGTTTCTGTGTCTTTGTATATTGTAATTGTTTTACTATTTGTATATTTATATATGCATTTATGTCGATGTATAATTGGTTTGTTGTGTAAAGATTATTTGTGTTTTTACGCTGGGTCTGGCCTAGGGAAACTACGCTATCGAACCATTACATCGATAGGTCGTGTGGAGAACCAAAGTGTTTAGGATATTCGGTAGTGTTAACTCTGCCGCGTGGAGCGCGGGCAGAGCAGAGAGAGTCTGGCGGGGGTGGTGCAGTGGAGCAGGTGTGTTGTGTGACGCTCCCGCGAGTTGCCGCGCTTTCGGGGTTGGGCAGCATGTAATTGCGCTCGACTTTCTATGATAGTTTCTGACACGGTGTCGCGGACGGGAAGCATTAGCTGGCACACATCAAGAGCCCGTTTCGCCTGGTGACCGTGTCGAGAAGAAGGCGCGCCAACATCCAGCTTCTGCAACAGCGACGGCCGACAATGAGTGACTGTCGCCACCTCCTCGATCGACGGCTTCAAACCTTCAATCAGCCAACAAGGAAGACTGGAAGCACGTAAAGTTTTAAAACTGTATGGCAGACCTCAGCTTTTCAAACTTTTAAAATTGTTGCATCACAAAATTACAGCGACTTAGCATGAACCTTTGTTGCACATTGTCCCAATTGCATTGCCAAGCAGGGTCCCTTCCTTTTCCGAAATGAGCCCGAGTGTCGTTGAAATTCAAACGCCAGCATCATTCGATTTCACTGCTTTAATTTCAAAGTTCAGTTAAGGTATTCATAGCTGGCTACAATATTTAGATTGCACAAGCACAAATTAAGAGTGCGAGTTTTGTTACCGTATTTTAGTTACCTGTGACTGCAGCTCAGCTTGGTACGTACTAAATTTTACTATTGTTAATTGTTCAGAATCATTTAATTCAAGTTCAAAGTTAAATCTCTTATTTCTAAATTGCGTAGATTCAAGTAGCTTTTGAAATGATTGTTGAGGTAGTCCAAGACTAACCGTATTTTACTGAATTTCGATGTGCTTCAGAAAGAAAGCTCACTATTAACTTCAGTCACTAAATTAAGTTTCGATTTTCCGGTTTTATTAATTCTTTTGCTAAATTAAGTCAGAGTGTAGCGAAATTTATTACTTCTGACATTTTCAGTTTTCACACTACACGTGTCAATCTTCAGTTGCCACGCTTCTAGTGCTAATTATATGTGTAATGACCTTTCTTTTTTCAGTTACTATAGTAATTGTCCTTAGGACTGGCGACCGTAATTTCCCCCAAATCTCAAATATCTAATTACCGCTAGTTAATTGTTAACGTAACGGCCGCACATTTACTTTCTTTATTAACTTTACCCCTTTTCAAAATTAATTTCCACCAGTTTCATTGGCATTTTTCCTTTCATTTAGATGTAACCCTTTCCTCCCTCTTTACCGACAGATTAACTTCGGTGACGATTGCTTTTCCCAAATTTCCATTAGGTACACGCGGTTTAATTTTTCACTGTCATTAAGGTCGATAAGTGAGGGGGAGGTTACAACTTGAAGATGTTAGAAGACCAGATATCCCAAGCAGGGGCTGCCAGAATTTGTTCCTAACTGAGACGAACTTAGGTAAATCGTAGAAATAGCCCACCATCCGCAGTGTACCAAAATGCCTCGGACGGTACTCTCATAAGATTATCCGAATGGGTTGCAGTTTGTTCGTTCAGTTTTCGTATAACATATCCTTCTGGTTGGCAGACAAGTATATCCATTGTTGCATATGAAGCGTGACGACTGGGTACCCATGCGATTGCTGCATGACTTTTCCACGGTGGAGGTTCGAGTCCTCCCTCGGGCATGGGTGTGCGTATTTGTCTTTAGGATAATTTAGGTTAAGTAGTGTGTAAGCTTAGGGACTGATGACCTTAGCAGTTAAGTCCTATAAGATTTCACACACATTTCAACATTTTTTTTCCACGAGCCTCTCGTGTCATCTGCATATGCCTGCACGCCATATTTATGTGAAGCACTCGAGGTTAGAATGGACGCGTCGCTTATACATCTACGTCCACACCATACTGCGCAAGTCACCCAACTGCGTGTACCAATGGCTACATCTGGTACCACTATCTGATCCCCTTCTACCCAGTTCCACTCACCAATGGCTCGCGGGTTGGATGGTTGGTTGGTCTGGAGAGAACGGACTGAACTACAGTGTCATCAGTCCCTGACGCGTGGGAGGGAAGGATGATTGTCAGTAAGCCTCTGCATTGGCTGTAGTGTCTTGAATTTTCTCGTCGTGGTCATTACGCGAGATGTATATGGGAGAAATTAATACTGACTCTTCCTGGAAAATGCTCTCTGGAAATTCCGATCGTAAACCTCACCTGACGCCTCTCTTGTAACGTCTGCCATCGGACGTTGTTGAGCATCTTGGTAGCACTCTCGCGTCGCGCCGATTAAACGATCCCGTGACGAAACGCGCAGCTCTTCGTTAGATATTCTCTATCTCTTCTATCAGTCCTGCCTGGTAAGAATCCCATACTGATGAACAATGCCCAAGATGTGGTCGAGCAAGCGCCTTATAAATCACTTCTTTCGTGGCTGAGTGACATTTCCTTAAAGTTCTTTCTAAGAATCTCAGTTCAGCATCTGCTTTTCCTGCAGTTTGTTTCATGTGGCCATCCCACTTAAGGTCGCTCTGGATAGTTACTTCCAGATATTTTACGGGAGATATTGTTTCCAGCAGTTTCTCATGAACAGCGTAGTTGTACAATAGCGGATTTCTTTTCCTACGTATGCACAATATGTTAATTTATTTACGTTCTGGGTCAACTGTCGGAGCCTGTGCCATTCGTCAATCTTCTGCAGGTCGTTATGCACAACGATACTGTCTTCTGGCGATGCTAGTTTCTTATACATAACCGCGATGGCTACGAGCAGTCTTAAAGGACATCCGACGATTTCTACTACATCGTTTATATACACTGTAAACAGTAATGGTACTTGGGGCACACCGTTAAGAACGGCGAGTTGAGTTCTATCTGCAAGGGAATCATGCATCCAGTCAAAAATCTGGTCCAATACTCGATAAGCTCGTATTTTTTCACTAAACGGCTGTGCGGTACGGTGGTAAATGCGTCCCAGAAGTCAAAGAACGTAACATGAAGTTCATCGTTGTCTACAGCGTTATGAATGTCTGGAAGGAACAGAACGAGATGGGTTTCGCAAGGTCTCTTTTTGCGGAATCAGTAATGGCTTTTATAAAGGAGATTTTCGTTCCCCAAAAGTGTCTTCAGTATCAAATATGTTCCATATTTCTACAACAGATTAACATCAACAATATAGATTTATAAGTGTGTTGCGCCTGTCCTACGACGCTTCTTGAAAACGGAAGTGGTCTTTGCTTATTCCCAGTCGCTAGGTAGCCTTCGTTTCTCCAGCGATCTACGATGAACTGCTGCTAGAATCGGAACAACTTCTTTCGCATAGTCTTTGTGAAATATTGTAGCTACCTCATCTGACGTGAAGCAGAAGTAATTCAATGGCTAATGCATATAGTGTGCCCGATAGTGGGCATGCCTGCATCAGATGTCGAGGAAAGGTTATGACTGATGTGTAGGACGGATTGATCCTAATTCTGGAATTGGTCCCAGAGAAGTGGACCTCGGATCTGTAAAAAGCACTGGAATCATTCACAATACAAGTGTGCGACTGGTCACGGTCGTGACCGAAACTTTTTGTGAGCTCTAGACGTGCGAAATATCCATAGAGAAAGCGCGGGTCACGCGCGAATCAGGCACACAGCAGGTAGTAGCTCAATGTAATGCTCTGCCAGATAGCTCGCCAATTACTTCTGACGGGACGGCCGGTCTTCTTGTGTTCGTATAAAATTACTCACTGCTTACCCAGATGGATACTGTTATTAGTATTAAAAATTTTGCGTGGTACTTCAAATGTGAAAAAACGAATTCGAAAAACCCTTTTTGCAAACCACCACTGAGTCCGAAAACATTGATACTGCGAAACCCAGTGTAAGCTTTTCTCACATGGCGTTCTGAAAGCTATGGATAAAGGCAATCACATCGACACAGATTTTTCGAATTACGAACAGCGTTTTACTCGGCACTACTTATTGACAAAAGTACAAATAGATGAGATATCTAACAACATCTGTGACTGGACTGAGGATTTCTTAGTACGCAAGACGTTGCATGTTAGTTCGCACAGGGACTCATCGACAGATATAGAAGTACCTTCGGGCGTGCGCCAAGGAGGTGTGTCTTTCACGTTGAATATTAATTGCTTAGCAGACAACATTAAAAGAAACCTCAACTTACACAGCAATATCAATCGTGTGTGTTTTTTCTGTGTGTGGATATACCACTGTGACACTGGACGAGGATCACAGAACAATATACACGTGGAAAATATTTAATCTGAGGGACCGTTGTGCTTTACACCAAGTGTGGTACAATAATCGAACTACGAACATTTCCTAGTGCTGTCTAACCTGGAACTTCATGGCATCAAAATTTTGTGTGTGTGTGTGTGTGTGTGTCTGTGTGTGTGTTTGTGTCTGTGTATGTGTGTGAATGTGATGATGCCAATTTACACAATTCACCTGAAAATATTTTCGTAATTTTTTACGCAGAAGTGACGCTTACGTAAGCTTTTGAATATGACGCCATTTCAAGCAATTCAAATCAAGGTTATGCAATTTTTGGAAATGGAAATACCGTATATCATTGAACATGTTGCCATTTTTACAAAGTCCAAGTGTTTGGCAGCCCCATTTTAATACCCTCTAAAATACTACAATGTGATTGTCTGGAGAGAGGGAGGAGATGAGGGGAGGGGAAGGGAAGGAGGCATGAGGACGTCATTCAAAGGAAGCGTGGCTTATCACGTGACAGATTAGGCGCGCGTGGCTTGCTGTCACCTTGAAGTGAGACACCACCGCCCCTGCATTAGCTGCTGGTGCGGCATCAGTGACATCGCATGGTTCAGTATCACGTTTAAGTGTTAAGTGGCCCAGAGTACTGGCTGGAGATGATGCTGTTATCTATATAGAAGAGGTATATCATAAAAACCTGCGAAAATATTTATTCATATCTTGTTAAGAATTCTAAGTGACGCAGGGACTGTCACCTTGTTTTGAAAGTTTGAAAATGTAAAACTGTGCACTTAAAAAAAGAAAAGAGTCGTATCCTGTGTCTACAGCATCAATCAATCACAGTTATAGTCGGTCGACTCGTCGATATAACTATTTTTATGGATGTTGTTGTTGTTGTTGTCTTCAGTCCTGAGATTAGTTTGATGCAGCTCTCCATGCTACTTCTTCCCGTGCAAGCTTCTTCATCTCCCAGTACCTACTGCAACCTACGTCCTTGTGAATCTGTTTAGTGTATTCATCTCTTGGTCTCCCTCTACGACTTTTACCCTCCACGCTGCCCTCCAATACTAAATTGGTGATCCCTTGATGCCTCAGAACACGTCCTACCAACCGATCCCTTCTTCTGGTCAAGTTGTGCCACAAACTTCTCTTTTCCCCAATCTTATTCAATACCACCACATTAGTTATATGACCTACCCATCTAATCTTCAGCATTCTTCTGTAGCACCACATTTCGAAAGCTTCTATTCTCTTCTTGTCCAAACTGTTTATCGTCCATGTTTCACTTCCATACATGGCTACACTCCATACAAATACTTTCAGAAACGACTTCCCGACACTAAAAGCTATACTCGATGTTAACAAATTTCTCTTCTTCAGAAACGCTTTCCTTGCCATTGCCAGTCTACATTTATATCCTCTCTACTTCGACCATCATCAGTTATTTTGCTCCCAAAATAGCAAAACTCCTTTACTACTTTAAGTGTCTCATTTCCTAATCTAATTCCCTCAGCATCACCCGACTTAATTCGACTACATTCCATTATCCTCGTTTTGCTTTGTTGATGTTCCACTTATATCCTCCTTTCGAGACACTATCCATTCCGTTCAACTGTTCTTCTAAGTCCTTTGCTGTCTCTGACAGAATCACAATGTCATCGGCGAACCTCAAAGCTTTTATGTCTTCTCCATGGATTTTA
This sequence comes from Schistocerca serialis cubense, assembly GCF_023864345.2. Classification (NCBI taxonomy): domain Eukaryota; kingdom Metazoa; phylum Arthropoda; class Insecta; order Orthoptera; family Acrididae; genus Schistocerca; species Schistocerca serialis. The sequence goes on along the minus strand of NC_064643.1, from coordinate 105,842,099 downwards.
ATACCTACTCCAAATTTTTCTTTTGTTTCCTTCACTGCTTGCTCAATATGCCGATTGAATAACATCGGGGATAGGCTACAACCCTGTCTCACTCCCTTCCCAACCACTGCTTCCCTTTCATGTCCCTCGACTCTTATAACTGCCATCTGGTTTCTGTACAAATTGTAAATAGCCTTTCGCTCCCTGTATTTTAGCCCTGCCACCTTCAGAACTTGAAAGAGAGTATTCCATTCAACATTGTCAAAAGCTTTCTCTAAGTCTACATATGCTAGAAAGGTAGGTTTGCCTTTCCTTAATCTAGCTTCTAAGATGAGTTGTAGGGTCAGTATTGCCTCACGTGTTCCAATATTTCTACGGAATCCAAACTGATCTTCCCCGAGGTCGGCTTCTACCAGTTTTTCCATTCGTCTGTAAAGAATTCGCGTTAGTATTTTGCATCCGTGACTTATTAAACTGATTGTTCGGTAATTTTCACATCTGTCAGCACCTGCTTTCTTTGGGATTGGAATTATTATATTCTTCTTGAAGTCTGAGGGTATTTCGCCTATCTCATACATCTTGCTCACCAGATGGTAGAGTTTTGTCAGGACTGGCTCTCCCAAGGCCGTCAGTAGTTCTAATGGAATGTTGTCTACTCCCGGGGCCTTGTTTCGACTCAGGTCTTTCAGTGCTCTGTCAAACTCTTCACGCAGTATCATATCTCCCATGTCATCTTCATCTACATCCACTTCCATTTCCATAATATTGTCCTCAAGTATATCGCCCTTGTATAGACCCTCTATATACTCCTTCCACCGTTCTGCTTTCCCTTCTTTGCTTAGAACTGGGTTCCCATCTGAGCTCTTGATATTCATACAAGTGGCTCTCTTTTCTCCAAAGTTCTCTTTAATTTTCCTGTGGCAGTATCTATCTTACCCCTAGTGAGATAAGCCTCTACAACCTTACATTTGTCCTCTAGCCATCCCTGCTTAGCCATTTTGCACTTCCTGTCGATCTCATTTTTGAGACGTTTGTATTCCTTTTTTAGGGATATGATATAGTATAATCATGTAGACTCAAGCGTAGGGAAGGCACATGGCAGACTTCTTTTCATTGGAAGTTTAGGAGAGCCTGCTTACAAATCACTTGTTCCTTCCACTCTAGAATACTGCTCCAAGTATTTGGGCTCATACCAAATAGGACTAACAATGAATGTTAAATGTGCGCATAGAAGGAACGGCCCGACTGTTCGCAGCTTTGTTTGACCACAGGAGAGTTACACGGAAATTGAGAAAAATTGCATTTTCTGACGCGTGAAAGTGAACACAAATTATCCCGCGAAGGCGTACTTACAACGTTCGAAAACCACTATTAAGCGAAGAATCTGGGGATCTCCTTCATCCCCCTACGTTCACTGCCGTAGCAAGCGCGATGACATTAGTCATCTGAAGCATGCACAGAACCATTTTAGCTGCCACTCTTCCCGTGTCTCATAAGCGGTAGGAACAGGAATAGACCCTAACATGAGAAACGTGCCCTCTGCTACGCACTCCGTATGGGTTTGCAGAGAATGTAGATAACAGATAGCCAAATGACAATTGACTATATTGAAACCAGGAGTGAATTACGTATTCTCAGCATTTCTTGACTACACGTATTACACAATAGTGACTATTGCTGTAGCTGTACATCTTCAAGACGAAAAAATAAAAACAGAGATCGAAGAAGAGATTGTTTTCGAACAAGGAAAATGTGGGGATTCAGAGCTGACTACTTGATACCGAATGGTTAGGCTGCTCGAATGTCGGGAGTGTATTGGAGAGCTGCAATTCGGTTGCAGCTGTGTGTGTGTGTGTGTGTGTGCGTGTCGGCAACTCTAGTGTTACTGGCGGCACCCGAGCCGCCGTAATCTCCACCGTCACCCGAGCTGCCCAGCCCCGGTGCCAATAACGTTGCTTCCCCCGGAGCCTCGCTCTAAAGTGTTCACAGTTAATAAAACTCTACACTCGTCGCTCTGCGCTCCGCCTTCTGCCTGTCGCAGCGAGACTTTTCTTCTCCGACGTATCACGTGACAACGGACGAGACGAGCGACGTAGTGGACTCTGTTCTACCGTTGAAATATATTGCTCTCATAGACTGCCTTTCACAGGTATATTTATTGCTGTGTTCAGACGTGAGATACAGAAACATAGTGAGATATGCGCGGTTGAACATAAACGCAAATCTAGCCAAACCTGCAGGCTGCGTTGTTGTGTTAGATCATGAACGCCGCCTGTGCAGTGTTCTCCATACGTTACAAGTGCCCATTGTTGTCAGAGCAGTGGTCAGTGTAGTTATGTCGGTGCCAAGAGAAATACAACGTGGGCAAATTGCGGAGCTCGTTTGGTGGATGCTCCCGTAACCAAAGCAGCTGAACTGTTTGGTGTTTCAAGAGGCACCGCATTGACGATTTATGTCGCCTAAAACGAACATCAACATCAACAAAAGCAAAACGGGGATAATGGAATGTAGGCGAATTAAGTTGGGTGACGCTGCGGGAATTAGATTAGGAAATGAGACACTTAAAGTAGTAAAGGAGTTTTGCTATTTGGGGAGCAAAATAACTGACGATGGTCGAAGTAGAGAGGATATAAAATGTAGAATGGCAATGGCAACGAAAGCGTTTCTGAAGAAGAGAAACTGGTTAATATCGAATATAGATTTAAGTGTCAGGAAGTCGTTTCTGAAAGTATTTGTATGGAGTGTAGCCATGTATGGAGTGAAACATGGACAATAAATAGTTTGGACAAGAAGAGAATAGAAGCTTTCGAAATGTGGTGCTACAGAAGAATGCTGAAGATTAGATGGGTAGAGCACATAACTAATGCGGAGGTATTGAATAGAATTGGGGAGAAGAGGAGTTTGTGGCACAACTTGACAAGAAGAAGGGACCGGTTGGTAGGACATGTTCTGAGGCATCAAGGGATCACAAATTTAGCATTGGAGGGCAGCGTGGAGGGTAAAAATCGTAGAGGGAGACCAAGAGATGAATACACTAAGCAGATTCAGAAGGATGTAGGTTGCAGTAACTACTGGGAGATGAAGAAGCTTGCACAGGATAGAGTAGCATGGAGAGCTGCATCAAACCAGTCTGAGGACTGAAGATCACAACAACAACAACGAAACGAAACGGGAAAAGCATCATCCACTAAGTCACAATGCTAAGGGAAGCGTGTGTCGAGTGATCCGGAAAGGTCATTGAATAGGACTGTGAATAAAATTTGAGGACGATGGCGGCAAAAGTCACTGCAGAACTGAATGTCGCACTCGCAAACCGTGTCAGCACCAAAACTACACGAAGGGTGATCCAGAAGCAGGGAATTACTGGGGGAGCTGAAATTTCACGACTCATCAGTGACGCGAATGCCCGTAACAGGAAAACGTGGTGCCGAAGACATAAAGTCTGTACAATGGAATATGTCGTTTGGTTGGAAGATTTTGGTTTCATGGTATTTCCAACTTCTAGCCTAGTTTATGCTCCAAGAGTGAAATACGGTAGGGGTTCGGTGATGATTTCAGTAGCTGTATCGTGGTATTCCATGAGGCCTACGGTTACTCTGCAAGGTCACATTACTGCCAAATATTGTGTGACCATTTCGTCTCAACAAGTCTACCACATGGTAGAATATCCCCCAATGTTGATGCTGTCTTCCAAGATGACAGAGCCTGTGCTGACGCAGCTCATATCGTCCAGGACTGATCTTGTGAGAACGAAGATGAATTCTAACATCTCCCCTGCCACGACAGCCACCAGATCTCAATGTTATTGAGCCTTTGTGGCCTCCTTTGAGGAACTTATCACTACTTTGCCGACAGCTTGTATAAGATTCGCTTGAAAACCACATAGCACGTGTATTTATCCGTTCCGAGGCAACTGGAAGCTGTTTTGAATGCCAACGGGTTTGCTACACCGTATTAAGCATGTTAATTTGCTGTGTTTTTGGTGTTCCACATCTTTCTCCACCTCCGTACCTGAAGCATCAGTATAATGGGCGACGTCATAACTGCATCACTTGTTGTAAGTCAGTATTTTGTTTTAATTTAACGTCTCTCAGCAATGTAACTAACGCGGCAGTAGATTTCACATCAATTTATGAAACTTGAGCCACCATGTGGGACTCATCAGGAGTGATAGTTTTTTTATGGTCCATAACCAAATAAAAATAATTGAAGGTTGTTTCGCTCATCTCCGTAAAGTTGATATCAGTTTCCTTGTTTACTGTTGCGTGTATTTTGAAAGTTTTCGGGCTAAAATTGGATATATACGAGCACATCTGTTTAATATTACGTGTTTCAGCCTAACTGATTGGCATTTAATATACGAGCATTTCTCATTAATAATTTATATTGCATGACATGTTAATGAGTAAGTCTCACTAAAGATTTTCAAATCACAAAATCATAACTCTCAAAAGGATTATTCTTTCACCAAAAGCGCACACCAGGTAACGAATCTGACTGCATAAAGAAATCTTATACTATCTGTTACACTATTTTATACCTAACCACTTCTGAAACATCCTAGCAGCCCTGTGATATTAGAAGACAATTTGCCACCTGTATGTAATCTTGTGCGTAGTGTGCTTCATCCTGGAACAGAAAGATGAAATACAACGAGAGGCGGTGGAATACCTTGCAAGTGCAATGAACCAGCTGGTGCTGACCACGTGGTTCCTAAGATATGGCATCTCTTAATCTGAATACTCTCTTTCTGGTCTCTTGCTGAAATAATTTTATCTTCAGACTGAACGGCAGTTTTAACAAAAACGATCGAAGTTGCTGGCATATAAAGAACAAGAGCGTAACGTATCGATTTCGACACAAATTAACAAGTTCAAAGAAAGGTAAAGTATGAACCCATTATTTATACGTATTAGAACTAAACTCGAATTACGTTTAGCAAAATGCACCCATGTTCATCACATCCCGGAGCCTCATTAACCACAACTTGGTAAGACATGGTTAGATAGCATGTGGTACGCAAAATCACAAGTTTACGAAAAAAATGTACTCTTTAAAATGTTATTCTTTCAACGTAACAGATTCCTGTTTATTTGCCAACAGCAGTTCAATTACAAGAGAACATGGCAAGAAACTCCAACAACGTCTTGACGCGCCAGTAGACCAAACATTAAACAAACTGAAATAATTACAATAAAAGAATGCAGGGCATATTATTTATATGATGAATCAATAATATAACGTGATACTAATTTGTCATCTGAGGGCCATGTGGGTTTCGAGGAACCACTACACTAATAGAGTCTAGTTTCATGAATCAATTTACACAATGTGACTCTAACAGTTAATCTGACAGTAGATCTAGCGTTGCATGACAAATATAACCGTGCATTGCAGACTGCAGTGGTGGCGTGAGAAGTCCAAGTGGCGTCTTCTACATAAGTGTGTGAGCCAGTGGCTCCTTTCTTGCCGTTTCCGTAGGCCAAGATAAACCAATTTTATTGTGGTCACAGATTCTGCTCAGTTCGACCGTCACTTGTCTTAATGACCAGTTATTAAAATCATACCTTTGACTAACACGATAGTCAGAGTACTTGCCAAAAATGAAAAACTCTTTACGATGAATGGAGAGTTCTCCCCCCCCCCCCACTCTCTCTCTCTCTTTCTCTCTACCCCTCCCTCCCTTCCTCTTTCTCTCTCCCTCCCTCTCTCTCTCACACACACACTCTGTCTCTCTATCTGCGTGTGCCTAATGCACATGCAACTTGGTAATGATAATAGATACGAATACCAACATCTATCATAGAAACCCGATTATTCGCTGTTGATGAGCCAGCCTTTCATATCAGTAACCTTTCACATTCCTGCTGGTTGACAGCTATACTCGTCATTTGAGTGTAACTGCTACATGCCATATTATCGACGATCTGGCTCATATACTCGTATCTGTGCCTCCCCTTTCTACATCTGCTTCTACATCTATACTCCGCAAGCCGAAGGGTATTTTGTGTACCACTGGCAGTGCCTCCCTTTGCCGGCCGGAGTGGCCGTGCGGCTCTAGGCGCTACAGTCTGGAGCCGAGCGACCGCTACGGTCGCAGGTTCGAATCCTGCCTCGGGCATGGATGTGTGTGATGTCCTTAGGTTAGTTAGGTTTAAAATTAGTTCTAAGTTCTAGGCGACTGCTGACCTCAGAAGTTAAGTCGCATAGTGCTCAGAGCCATTTGAACCATTTGAGCCAAGTGCCTCCCTTTCGTGTTGCAGTAGCGCGTAGTTTTCGGGAAGATCGATTGTTAGTAAGCCTTCGCGTGACCTCCGATCTCCTTAATTTTACTTTCATTGTCTTCTCACGACCTGTATGTGTGAGAGGAAGCAATATATTGGTTGAATCTTCGAGTAATGCACACTCTCGGAAGTTTAACAGTAAGCCAAATCGTATTTCAGATCGTGCCTGTTGCAGCTTCTCCCACTGGGGTTGCCTGAGCATCTCTGCACTTTCTAAATGAAACTGTTATAAAAAATGCTGCTATTCTTCGAATTTTTACTATTTCCCGTCGGTTCTCTTTTCCGTTATCCCTTCAACTACTGTTTTCATGAATTAATATGTGCACAGTCACTCTACACTTCGATTCTTTAGTTCATTATTAGCTTTTAGCTTGGACTCCTGCTTCATATGTTTGGACAATAGTAGCTGTTTCTTATTATAAAATCCCATTTTCTTTGTGCAAACTACGTAAGTGTGTCTTTCTTGCGCCTCCCTTATTTATTTATCCTACTTCCATGATACCAAAATTAATTCTTCTCTTCAAGAATCTCTTGTCCAAGTTTAACATTTATGTATCTAGCGTATCTACCTTATACGGACGCCATTAGTTTACACTTCGCTTAGATGCATATTCTGTACTCCAATTATTATCCCTGATTCGTCAGTGGTTACCAAAACGGCAGGGCATATGCCCGCTATCTCCCGCGCATTCATTCTTGTTATCTGGATATAGCGCTGCTAAAAACCGTAATGCTTATGTGGAACCAACACGATGGATGTCCAGTTGTCCTGTACATTATGCTTTGCATGCATATCGTGTTCCAAATTTAAGATATTTTACCCAATGAATTGGTCGCAGAGGCACAACGGATTAGTGTGCTCCCTTTGCTGATTTAATTTCTGTGGACCATTTTCTTTCGGGATGCGTACATAAATTCCAACAGCTTCAGAGAGCATGAAGGGACATAAACATCGGTGACAAAAATCTTGGGATACCTCCTAATATCGTGTCGGACTTCCTTTTGCTTGGATAGTACAGCCGCTCGACGTAGCATGGACTCAAGAAGTCGCTGGAAGTCCGCTAATGAAATATTGAGGCATGCTGCCTCTACAGCCGTTCATAATTGCGAAAGTGTTGCCGGTGCAGGATTTTGTGCACGAACTGACCTCTCGATTACGTCCCGTAAATGTTCGATGGCATTCATGTCGGCCGATCAGGGTGACCAAATCATTCGCTCGAATTGTCACAGATGTTCTTCAAACCAATCGCTGACAACTGGGTGGCGCAGTGGTACAACACATTGCGAACAACGAAAATATCATTGTTGCTTAGGAACATTAAGCCCATGTTTGGCTGCAGATGGTCTCCAAGTAGTCGAACCAATCATTTCCAGTCAACGATCGGTTCAGTTGGAGCACAGGACCCAGTCCATCCACGTAAACGCAGCCCACACCGTTTGGAGCCATGAGCAGCTTGTACGATACCTTGCTGACAACTTGGGTCCTGCGCCGTACCCGAACCCTGCCATCAGCTCTTATCAACTGAAATTGGGGCTCATCTGAGCAGGTCACGGTTTACCAGTCGTCTAGGGTCCAAACGATATGGTCTCGAGCCCAGGAGAGGCGCTGCAGGCGGCGTCGTGCTGTTCGCAAAGGCACTCGAGTCTGTCGTCTGCTGCCATGACCAGGGTTGCTTGTCTGTTAGCACTGACCACTCTACGCAAACGCATCTGCTCTCGGTTGTTAAGTGAATGCCGTCGGCCACTGCACTGTGAGAGGTAATGCCTGACATTCGGTATTCTCGGCACACTCTTGACACTGTGGCTTTCGGAATACTGAATTCCCTAACGATTTCTGAAATGGAATGTGCCTAGCTCCAGTTACCATTCCGTGTTCAAAGTCTGTAAATTCCTGTCGTGCAGCCAAAATCACGTCGGAAACCTTTTCACATGAATCACCTGAGTATAAATGAGACCTCTGCCAATGTACTGCCCTTTTATACGTTTTGTACGCGATTCCATCGCCATCTGTATATGTGCATATCGCCATCTTATGAGTTCCGCCATCTCAGTGTATGCAATGCGTACACGATCGATGTGCAGTGCGTTACGCCTTGCTTGCACGTCGTATTCTTAACTAGAGGTATCTCGCCGGATGGACTGGTCGTAGAGGAACCGTTGATTGGCCTTGTCGGTCTGCTGTCTTATCTTTTGTCGACCTTTTTCTTTGGGGATGTATAAAATAAGTTATCTATAGTGATATTCCAGCATCTTCAGAGAAAATGAGGTACATATTTTGCGCCGGCCGGTGTGCCCGTGCGGTTCTAGGCGCTTCAGTCTAGAACCGCGTGACCTCTGCGGTCGCAGGTTCGAATCCTGCCTCGGTCATGGATGTGTGTGATGTCCTTAGGTTAGTTGGGGTTAAGTAGTTCTAAGTTCTAGGGGACTGATGACCATAGATGTTAAGTCCCATAGTCCTCAGAGCCATTTGAACCATTTGAACATATTTTGCTTGCTTGTGATTCACTTCAGCAAGCAGCGCTGGGAACACCGATGGACCCTTTCATTCAGCACTATGACTAGTATATCAAGGTGCATGGCCACTTACTTTCATTACCATTGAACGTTCCACTTCTTTTGCGCCCACAGTGGATCACAGTACAACAAAATGTGTTTCCGTTTCTTATTAAGCTGGATGGTGTGTTTACTTGGATACGTAATACTGTTTGAAAGTGGTCTGCTGTTGACGACTTGTATGTCATGTATTCGTACGCGAGTAGCTGAGCACCTACATGACTCAAACACCTTACATTCAATGTGTCCTTCTGCTAGAATAGCTTTGTCTTTGGATGGGAACTGCAAGGGACGTCTCTAGCCAGTTCTTTGAACGCTGAGTCTAGCCATTGCTTTAAACGCTAAGTCTGACCAGCCAATATCATTGCTTGGCGGTAAGATTTGAGTTCACTACGGCAGCATGGACTGCCAGACAAAGACTCTTTGTCATCTTCCGGTGGCTGCCGTGAATGTACTGACTTGTAAAGAATAGAAGCTTTTTCTTGTGATATTGAGATAGGCACATTGAAGCTACGTAGTCCAGGAGCTTGGTGAGACGGTTGCTGGCTCACACTTATTTGCATAATGTCAATGATTTTTAAGGTTTACGTACGTGAGGTATTTTGCAGCTGTATTTCATGTGAGCAAGCGACTAGAATTCTGCTCTCTTCAGTCCTCGGAGCGTAGATGTCGCTTATCTCACTACTTTCCTCCCACTCATTAAATAAATTTACAGAGTTTTATATGAATAACGTGTTGTTTTTCCGTCCTTTGTAATGGCTTGGGTCTGTAACGACACGTGATTCGTTGAAGGACATTTTTATGCAATGTTCATGTGATTTTGAAACCACGGAATTGAGGAGTCTAAGGTAGCAGTAATGAGTGTGGGCTGTAACGAAGTGATTAAGTGTGCGGATAGCAACAAGGGTGTTTTGAGTGCAGCAGTATCCGCCCCATTCGGTGATAAAGGGAGTTGCGTTGAGGCCGGAGAGCCTGGGACTTTTGTATCGTGCAGAGTGGAGCTCTGACAGCGTTGTTGTTTCAGTTACTACAGGGAATTCACAAGAAGTTGTTAATAGTTGTGTTGCAGATGTTGTGACATAAACGCTGCAGGGACATATATTTCCTCAGAATCAGAGTGAATGGTGGAAAAGGAAAAGGAGATGAGTTCGTAAAATAGATGATCGAGTTTACAGGATGAATCTGTTGAAGAGTATGTGCCAGAGGTTCAGGACCTAGAACGAGCGAAGATAGTGCGTCACAGCCTTGCAGGACAGGCACGTTATGTGCGCAGCCAGATGTTTACAGTGCAGTCGCAGTCTGATGCAAGCGATGAGTATGAAATGGGCGAACGGTGCAACGGGAGCCTGCAAATAAACGTTCTGACTGAGCATCGTGTCAAAGTTAGCCTTCAGCTACAGAAATTTGTTACCAGTGTAGGCCCGTTATGAGGTGTGTCTGTTGTACAAGACAAATCAGTTAAACTGTATTCACATAACATAGTGCCACTAGACACCAGGAAATTCTTTTTGGTGAACAAGAGTACTGGAAAATCAAGCATTTCACAGGAAATTCAGTGTGTAATGAGCACCAACAGTGGGACGAGTAAGGAAGGCAACCTGTCGAAGTATTCTGAACGGTAGTGGGGTATGTGGTTTTTCCGTGATGATAGTTCTGGGCGTATGTTTGCTGGAAAAGCAAAGAGGGAACAGTTGTCGCAAGGAAAAATTTCCGAAAGTTGTTGCAAAACCTAGTATTCAAAAACCACCGGACAGAGAGATGAGATGGGAAATGTAAGAGTTTGATAGAGCCAGACAATGTTTTTATGAAGTTGATATGTCAAGAAAATTTATTAAGAAGGAAAGAGTGTCATTTATAGTCTGTGAGTGAGGAATGGAGAGTAAGATGATGATGATGATGATGTTTGGTTTGTGGGGCGTTCAACTGCGCAGTCATCAGCACCCGTACAAAGTCCCAATGTTCTCACACGCCAGTGTTTTTTACCCAGTCCAATCTAGCGACTATCACGAATGATGATGATGATGATGATGAGACTATGAGGACAACGCAAACAACCAGTCCCCGGCAGAGAAAACCCCCAACCCGGTCAGGAATCGAACCCCGGTCGCCGTGATCTTGAGGTAGAGTAAGAGTTGTGTATGTACAAGCATGACAAGAGGCCTAGCAGAGAAATATGTTTTGTAGTATTTGAGATAATGAGCAGGTCAAGAAAGCCTTGAGACACTAAGGAGTACAAGGAGGATTCCAAAGTGAAGACAGCCATAGCAAGTGCACGAGCAATAATGTAGTATAAATATCATGGAAAAATGCATTTGTAGAGTTTAAAGAAGAAGGAAACAGTCGTAAAATTCAATGTAGTAAATGAAGAAGGTTTTAAAATTGTCAATCTAGACTACTGACCATTAAAATTGCTACACCACGAAGATGACGTGCTACAGACGCGAAATGTAGAAGATGCTGTGATGTGCCAATGAATAGCTTTTCAGAGCATTCACACAAGGTTGGCACCGGTGGCGACACCTAAAATGTGCTGACATGAGGAACGTTTCCAGCCGATTTCTCATACACAAACAGCAGTTGACCGGCGTTGCCTGGTGAAACGTTGTTGTGATGCCTCGTGTAGGGAGTAGAAATGGGTACCATCACGTTTCCGACTTTGATAAAGGTCGGATTGTAGCCTATCGCGATTGCGGTTTATCGTATCGCAACATTGCTGCTCGCGTTTGTCGAGATCCAATGAGTGTTAGCAGAATATGGAATCGGTGGGTTCAGGAGGGTAATACGGAACGCCGTGCTGGATCGCAACGGCATGATATCACCAGCAGTCGAGATGACAGATATCTTATCCGCATGGCTGTAACGGATCGTGCAGCCACGTTTCGATTCCTGAGTCAAGAGATGGGGACGTTTGCAAGACAACAACCATCTGCACGAACAATTCGACGACGTTTGCAGCAGCATGGACCATCAGCTCGGAGACCATGGCTGCGGTTACCCTTCACGCTGCATCACAGACAGGAGCGCTTGCGATGGTGTACTCAACAACGAACCTGGGTGCACGAATGGCAAAACGTCATTTTTTCGGATGAATCCAGGTTCTGTTTACAGCATCATGATGGTCGCATCCGTGTTTGGCGACATCGCGGTGAATGCATATTGGAAACGTGTATTCGTCATTGCCATACTAGCGTATCACCCGGCGTGATGGTACGGGGTGCCATTGGTTACACGTCTCGGTCACCTCTTGTTCGCATTGACGGCACTTTGAACAGTGGACGTTGCATTTCAGATGTGTTACGACCCGTGGCTCTACCCTTCATTCGATCCCTTCGAAACCCTCCGTTTCAGTGGGATAATGCACGACCGCATGTTGCAGGTCCTGTACGGGTCTTACTGGATACAGAAAATGTTCGACTGCTGGCCTGGCCAGAACATTCTCCAGATCTCTCACCAATTGAAAACGTCTGGTCAATGGTGGCCGAGCAACTGGCTCGTTACAATACGCCAGCCACTACTTGTGGTGAACTGTCGTATCGTGTTGAAGCTGCATGGGCAGCTGTACCTGTACACGCCATCCAAGCTCTGTTTGACTCAATGCCCAGGCGTATCAAGGCCGTTATTACGGCTAGAGGTGGTTGTTCTGGATACTGATTTCTCAGGATCTATGCACCCAAATTGCGTGAAAATATAATCACATGTCAGTTCTATAATATATTTGTGCAATGGATACCTGTTTATCATCCGCATTTCTTCATGGTGTATCAATTTTAATGGCCAAGAGTGTAGTATAATCTTGGAAGAATTACTTATTTTATAAATTGGTGTTGGAAGTAATCACGATGAAGAACCAGTCCTGAGTAAGATCCGAGGGGCTGGGTCTTCGCCATGAAGGATGACAATGCAGTGCCACTATCTAGTTTTAAGAAGCACTTGTAGGGATTTGTAAGAAAGCTGTCATGAAGCATTGCGTCAGTTACTGAGTGCTGGTAAGTGCAATGTGGTGACATGCAGGTCATGATATTATATACGCATAGATTGCAAGATGGGCTAGCTGTGTTCGGCAAAACCTGCACCACTCAGTGGTAATAGGCAGAGAAGGCAGCACGATGTGACCACCGCCACGGCAACACCCATGATGTGAGCTATGTGATGGAGGGGGCGGTGGGGGACTGGGCAACAGTGCGTCAAATGTGCCTCGGTACCGTATAAATATTTGTAAATTTTGAAGGATATTCATTTGGAGTCAAGCAGCAGTACCATAACACCTGGGCCACGTTAGCCAACGAGACGACTGGAAACCACCACTGTGGGCCATAGGTTCGAGAGCGGGTCTGTCGAGCCGCCTCCTCCACAAGGTCTCTTGGTGCCACAGCCCTGCCGTCGCAAGACTCTTGCCAGGGGCAGCGGGCTGTGTCTCAAGCATGGCAGTCCTTCGCTCGCCTCCACAGTGGAACTCGATACACGCCAGAGTCACCAGGTGTGGCCACTCTGCAGCAGAAATGAGAACGCCGTTCAAGTCGGGGCCTCGGCCCGTTGTCAGACAGCTGGCCACTGCTCTGCCTGATATCTGCAACGCAGGGCGACTACGTGTGCAACTCTCCGCCACGGTGTAAGACAGCCACCTGTTAACCATCACCGGTCTGGGGCGTTGGAGTGGGCGTATCTGCCTCACGTTACTACTGGCGTAGTGTGCATTTGAAGTCTAATAAAATAGTTATCTCGACCACCAGTGTGTCACAGGGCCCCACCAACCTGTCACTGCACACGCATCCCCGGAGTAATGCGTCAACACTGGAAAGATGCATTCAATCAGCTGAAGTTTTTATTACAATTTATATTGACTTAACTTACGTTAGATATCCTTTTATTATTCTGTTGCACTATGAGAGAGGTGGTTCACAGCAATATATTCATTCTTAGTAGCCAGATCACACAATCTTTCATTTTTGTATTAATTTTCTACAAAATGGGATTTCTTCTGGGTATTAAAGTTGGAGTCATAACTTGCTGTGGGCTGAGAGTTTAAAGTTTAAATGTAGTGAACACTTTCAACTTTTGGGGAAGAGGAAGTGGATCACCGACTAAAAAATATAGTGTTCTATTCAAAAAAGACGCACTGAGGTTCATACCTACAAAGTAACAAGAAAACCAGTCATTTTGATGTTGTTTAATGTTCTCCGTAATAGACGAACAACATTTTCTTGATAGATTCTTCGTTTTTCAAAATGGTTCAAATGGCTCTGAGCACTATGCGACTTAACTTCTGAGGTCATCAGTCGCCTAGAACTTAGAACTAATTAAACCTAACTAACCTAAGGACATCACACACATCCATGCCCGAGGCAGGACTCGAACCTGCGACCGTAGCGGTCGCTCGGCTCCAGACTGTAGCGCCTAGAACCGCACGGCCACTCCGGCCGGCCTTCATTTTTCTTCTGGACAAAAATTTACTTGGGTTGCTCAAGATAAACGTAACTCTACCTGGTTATATTACATGTTTCAATTTCTGTGTGCTATAATGAACTGTCACAAATCGATTGTGTATTTTATTGTCTGTAAGAATAAATTTCCCGTGTGGTGTTGGCTGAAGGCCAAAAATCTCGAGAAAGAGTGGTGGTATAATCTGTTGTCCTAATTCATATGCTTCATGTCAATGTTTGTTAGATGATAGAAAAAGTACTGTAAATTGCTCTCCACACCTACTCACCCCTCCTCGCCAAAGCGGACGCCCTGCTCCCTTCGCTCTGCATCACCTATGGTGGGACGAACTGTTAACAGTAGTTCAGGCTTTTGCAGCTGTGTAGACAAATTAGTGTGCTTCATTAGTGCTTCTTAGTTCGCTAATACATGGTTTGACAATGGATATTGGCAGGTAAGGCTTTTAACGTACGTGTTTTCTTGATGAGTAAAATGTAAGATTAATGTTTATGATAAAACCATTTCAGCTAGATGTGTGGTTAAAAACTTACTCCGCGAGTAAAATATATTCTCTAGTTGTGTAAACTGGGGTCCCTTCAGTTCCTTGGATGGGATCCCTTACTTTTTCATGTTTAAAGTCTGCCTGTATTAGTACACACTGTTATCCTCTTAAAATTCCCTTGCACATTCTAAAGTAATAATGTAGGAAGTTGATCAAAGAAAGTGGACGTCGAAAATGACTAAAGCTATTGATGCAGTTGAGAAAAAGGAGACGGATTGGAATAAGCCCAGTAAACAGATTAATGTTCCACAAACAACGTTTATGAGGTGGTCCAACATGAAGTAGAGTACGCCTGAGCAAGCAGCAAAAAGATCTTTAGGAAGAGCTGGTTTAGTATTGTCTTGTTAACGAAGCTTCTTTCTTTTGACTTACTGGTAATGGCTTGTGAAAAATGAACTTACAGTTGGTAGAGATAAATATTATCCCATTTCAAGCACGAAGTTGCTGGGGAAAATTGGGTTAGTCTTTTTCTTAAAAGCTATGAAACGAAACTGTAAGAAATGTAGCCTACAGGAAAACCAAAGTTCTTGGGTTCAACAAGGAAAACTCAGAGAAATTCTATAAACTTCCCAAAGCTGTTGCTTTGAAAGTAGGTTATGTTTTCTGTGATCTAATACCTTTTTGTAATTTTGTTCAGTGTTATTTTGATTCTTTTTACAAGGGGTCCGATTTTGGCAGCTATTTTTCAAACTCGCTAATTGTACATGTTTTCAAAATATTACCTTTTTCACAATAAATTTACATTACATTTTCTAAGAGTGAAATGTTAAAGGGGCCTAAATGATTAAGAAAACTCACACTCTTTTAAAACATAATTTCTTGGTATTTTCCATTTTTTAAAATAAAGGACGAAATGGGGTCTGGTTTTGGGCACTTTTCTTCATTTATGTTTTACTAATCCATTATGTACAAGGGCTATTCGTAAAGTAAGGTCGGATAGGTCGTGATATGGAGACCATAGTGAAAATCAGAAATTTTTTATTTGCAACAGCTAGGTACAGCTTACAGCTACTTCTCTACATAGCTGATGCTCAGACTGAGACATTTCTCATAGCACTGTACCAACTTTCCAGTACTCTCGTCATAGGAGGGAGCCGCCTGCCCTTTCTGCCAATTCTCTACGGTGATCTGCGGCTTGTTGTCTGTGTCAAAATTTTGTCTTCGTAGCCAGTGGTTCATGTTAGCACAGATGAAAGTCAGAGGGACCCAAGTCCGGGCAGTACCGTGGTCGGTCAAACATTTTCCATCGAAAACACTGCAGTAGCGTCGTCATTTCCCCTGCAAACATTTTCCATCGAAAACACTGCAGTAGCATCCTCATTGCCCCTGCAGGGTGGAGCCTAGAACTGTCATAAAGGAGGAAATGCATGACAGTTATGTTGTGTGGGCTGTATGATTTCAGGCGAAATCTCTCACCGGAATTCGTGCCTGACGGGAGACCTTATTTCATAGGCACGCTTACGTGCTAACTGTGCACTCAGAACTAAAGAGAGCGATGCGACGTGATCGACACGCATACTACAGACATTGCCCAACATATCTATGCAAAGCTTTGTAAGGTGTCGGGCAAATCCAACACCTTCCATGAAAACCCTGACATGATAGCAAATCCGGCAGTATGTCACATAGCTCCGAATAAATCCTGACATTAAATTAACCAAAGTAATACAATCAACGAGTGAGCAAATGGAATACCACAGACTAACACAAGAACGCCTATATGCATGTCATACCTTCCAACCGTGAAACAGATGCAGTTCCGAGGGGAGAAACGAGAACAGAAGCCGACAGCAGAGCTGTGTAGGCTAGGAGGCCCTACGATAAGGGACACCCACATCGCCAGCCGATCGCCAAGAGCAGCCCCCAGCCCATGTTAAAAAATTGAGCCCCCCAGAAGAACAGTATAGATCTTACAGTAACACTGAAAGGGCCACACCAGCTGCAAGTTTTAGCGTGAGACTATACGCGTCTCTGTTACGTAGCAAACATTAAAAACATTGGCCCACCACGAAAAGTATAACGTTTCTCATTGGATACACAGAATATTTGTAGGTGGAGCTTAAGGTTAACATTGAGACCCTGATTGGTCAGTTGAAAACACAGCCAGATACTTTTTTCTTAAACCAACTTCGGTAAACTGTAGCAAAGAGAAGTTCGAGGAGTTGCTACCGAGACGGCGAGGTGTGTGGAGCTGCGCCGCCCGCCGCCCCCTGACGCTAGCTACCGACAAGGTAATGAACGCACGCGATGCCGCATAAGAGCGCATAAGGCTTCACTCAGAACTGCTGAAGTCTCATCTGTTACATTCCCTTTTTACGTAATATTCGTGTCGATCGTCAATTAAACTTCGTGGTATTCACATTTGCTACTGGAAGTTAAAATCTGAAACGCGATGATTTTTCTGTTATATAATTATTGAGAAGCCACATCAACCACTGAAATTTACGACAAGTTAAATAAGTAATTAAAGATAATTCAGGGTCACTGTAGACCATTTTAATAGTTTTCTCTTTTATGAAACTTAACTTAAACCTAGATTATAGATGTGATATGGCATAGGTCATCCTTCGATCCATTATAGGACTTGGAAACCCATTCAGTGAATATTCGTTCATATTTTTGTTGAATGCAGTTGGTTTTTATCATCCTGTATTAAAATATTTCCTTTATCAATAGTGCAATTTATAAACAATGTTTTGTGAGTAGAATAAAAATTCCAATGGTAAACTTAACTGCTTTTTCGACGTTATTTTACCAGCTAACTAAAAACCGGAAAGCCGCGGTGGTCTAGCGGTTCTAGGCGCGCAGTCCGGAACCGCGCGACTGCTACGGTCGCAGGTTCGAATCCTGCCTCGGGCATGGATGTGTGTGATGTCCTTAGGTTAGTTAGGTTTAAGTAGTTCTAAGTTCTAGGGGACTGATGACCACAGATGTTAAGTCCCATAGTGCTCAGAGCCATTTTTTTTAAAAACCGGAAAGCCTTGAACCCCTTCCACTAAATTTAGTTAGTATTAAGATTCTTTTACAGGGAGTGCAGTGGAGCTAACGCTGAAATCATTAAGTATTTGATTATATCATCGCTAGTCTCACTGAACTCTTCTGAACTCTACATGTCATGTGTGGTCTGGCGTCTCCTTACCAGCAACAGGTCACAGGTTCAAACTAGTCAACACGCTCAGAGCGTCGTTGCGCGTAAGTAGTAGGGAGACACGACTTAGAACAAACAGACACCACGCAGAATGTTAGAGCTTCACTGTGGTTTTCATTTTGCGACCAATCGGACCTTACTTTCCGATAAGCCCTTGTAGGCTGGCAAAGTGACCTGCTGTCGCTGACTACCTAATGACTCACCCCTTCTTCCGAGAGTTAAGAGATTGTTTGCAAGTGATGCAGCACGTCAAGTGCAAAGCAAGCGGCGCCGCCGATAGCGTATCGAGAGGCTCGGGTGCTTTATCTGCGCGCTGATCGCGGAGCAGTTGAGCGGGGCTTCACTCTCCCAAGTGAGTCAGCTGGGAAAGACTGCGAACCCTCCGCCACTGTGCGCTGGTGCTGGCTGGCTGGTGGCGGCGCTGGGGCACGCACAATGGGCTCCGCCCTACCCCAGCCCGGTGGAGCGAGGGCGGGGAACGGGAAAGAGGGAAGGGTCAAACGCCACAACACCCGCCTCTGCTATATCATACGCATTTTATTCTCTATAGACAACATTCATTATAATAATATACTCGCTATACTCTTACTAGTACACAGCTAATATACAATATCCATATATTTATACAGCACATTCACTTTTTACAACGCTCGTCACGCCAGTACGATAATAGGTACCGAAATTTTCGAATACAGAGCAGTTACTGCTTGCATTCATATTCTTTAATTATACACAATACTTTTATGATACATTTATAATAATATTTTAACATATTTCTTTGATATTTATATACTTGTATCGTTAACACTCTTTTTTTTTGCGCCTGCTGTTTCGTGTGCAGGAGTCCACTACTTGACAGTATACATGTAGATGTGTTCAAAACGTGCGATTTATCTGTCCACAAACTGTCTTCAGCAGCTTTCTTCAGTCTCGGCACAATGTCCCAAGCACCAAAAAAGTTGCGGTATTGAATATACCGTCCTGTGATTTTACGGTCTTCTAAGTTAGGATAAATACTTTTTTCCTAAGAAATTTTGTTGTGAAATTGATTGGAAGATATAAACCCCGTTCAGTGCATGTGGCGAGAAAAATGTCACTGCATATCATTCACGCAGCTAGATGTAACAACCAAATTAGTGCACTCGTGTCGTTAGAGAGAAACAGTTACAGGATATCAAAGATTTATTTTTTCCCTTACAAGTCGACAATGATCCAGAATCCACAGTCACATCATTAGAAAAATGTCACTTAGATTATGCATCTATGCAGGAAATGTCTGTGAAACATTTACGCTCTTTCTAAAAGTTTTCAGTCAGCAATTGTAGTAGAATCCTTTCTGTAACTGCTAAACTTCCAACAGAACGTTGCCATGTAGCTACTTTTCATTTAGTCCACGCAAAGCGAATTTCATACATAAGGCAGTACTGCACAGTTTCTTTGTTTTTTTTTTTGTCAGAGGGCATTCACGTGTACTACAACTCTGCCCACAATGTCTTTCTGCTAACATTAGCAATGTCAACAAGTTTTTCATAACGCGTAACACCAAGGAGGGGATACTTTATGCGCACCACAAAAAAGTTAAGAAAGAAATATATTTCATTAATTGTTAACTTTTATTAACAGCATTCTTCTAAATCGGTAAGGATGTATAAGTAGGGTGCAGAAACTGAACACACCCTTTAGTGCAACTTGGCAGTCCCACAAAGCATTTTCCGTAACGTGTACACAGAAAGGAGGCGTACTTTATGATCACCACAAAAAAATTAAAAAGTACAGAATTCGTTAATTAACACTGAGTTTTATTCACGACATACTTTTTAAAAAATATGTAGATGCGTAAGAAGGCTCCTGTGTTAGAAAATAAGAGTATGATATTTGTTGCGAAAAGTCTCATTTACTATTAAGATTTAAAGCTTTTGATTACATTTTACTGAAAAATTCAAAAGAATTACATAATCTGGTATAAGTAATCATTAAAAATGCTAAATATTTTTTCAAAAATTTAAAATATAAATTAAATGACTAGATTACAATGTTCTCAAATGTGGGCATAATGGCATAAAGCCCCCCCCCCCCCTCCCCCTTTGATACCAAGAGGGTTAAGTGGTTATCGTGGTAAAAAGAGGGTTTTTTTGGGTAAGATTCAGTTTTTCAGTGTTTATTCATTTCTCTTGAGCGCAGAAATGTTTCAGGACCACTGGTAGAGTCCTGGTTTCACAGAGCGGGCAGGGCCATTAATTTTTTTCATACAGTTATCTTAAGAAAGAACATGTCGTATAAGTTATGTTAAGAGTTTTACTGATCGACCAATAGAGACTGAAATCTTGTCTTTCAGAAGTCAATCACTAAACACTGACTGTACGCCAGCGACGAGAGTATCTGACATTGTTGCTCCGTAATTTTAATATCAAACTGCAAAACAGTGTCTACAGAGTTTTCCAAGGATATACGTCTTCTGTAATTGCAAGAAAAAACTTTATCTGGTTTTGGTCTTTTTTTCTTTACCATGACACTTCCGTTACCCGTCAGGAATTGCTGCCGAAATGCATTTCGTCATCGTTGATGATATTTTACTAGTATGGGGAGGGACATTATAAGAGAAAAACATAAAATTTCATAAAATTCACAGCTAAATTATTTTCCTTCAATGCAAATAAAGGATGAAGGAAACCCATATAACAAAACCAAATTTTAAACATTTTGGGTTACAATAAAAGCTGATTTCTGATTTTACTATGTAGATTTCTTTGAGGGAGTCTGATGTTTCCCATTTTCACAGCTCAGCATCCTCCCTTGACTAGCGCTAACACGGGATCTGAAAACTTTCGCTGATTTCTTATATTAGGTGCGTCTGTGGAATGAACTATTGTCTCATACATTCGCATTTTGCCGATATTGTGTTCTTACTCGCCTTAGGAGAGACCACTGAAACTTAAAACCAGGCTGTTTAATGGACAACAGTGACAAACATAACGAAGGAAACGGCCTCGAGGTGTCACACGACCTCTTTCGAAAGATGAGCTGAAATGCCGTCGTTCTGAAAAACCTACGGTGCAGTGGTGCTACTAGCGCGTGAGATTTCCTCCAATGATACATCTTGCATTTGTTGAAAGAGGACAGAAGTTGTTTCGTCCTGTGTCTTCCCTATCTTCAGAGTTCTCTCGAAGGTATCGGTATAACCTCGGTCTCCTAAACAGAATATTTGCACTGAGATAATGCAATATGCCTAAGAATCTCCGTTGCTGCAAATGAGACCCTCCCGAAAATTCAATTGGACTGATACTACTTGATTTTCTGAGTTTTTTAGAGCAGTTAATTGGTGTTGTAGATACTCTTTTACTGGCGTTCCCTCAAGTGGTTCTACAAGCTGCCCCAGAGAGAATGGCCGATATTCAGGGGTATGAGAGGAACGGTAATTCGAAGCACAAAAGTCTAGTAAACATGGACACTGAAATGCATGCCTTAAGGCCTACGAGTAGTTCTTCAACTTCGACACTGAGAAATTAACCTATTATGTTGCAAGCTCTTCGCTTTCAATATTTTCGGAGTAGGTAGTTAGGACCAAAACAAGAAGAATATAGGTAGTTAACATGGGCTCTAAAATGCGTAGCTTGGGAACTATGAGCACTTGTTCGGTAGAAGAAATACGTTGCATAGTAGCGAAGATGAAGACGTTCTCATAGGTCTGAAGGCACACACGTACCTATAAAAAGGTTTTACCACTCATTAATTTTTGTGGATTTTCACACAGGAATGGATAAAAGGCAGGTATAACTGGTAAACTTAACAATAAAATAAAAGAAACAGTGCACACTTCCTAAATCAGATTCACAAGAAAAATAGACACATTTGTTCGCATCCCCTTGTAAGTAGGCTGTTTATGTTTTCTTATTGGCAACGATACGTAGCGCTCTGTATGAAAATCACTGGCTGTGCTGTGTGCAGTCTGTGGCTAGTTTGCATTGTTGTCTGCCATTGTAGTGTGGGGCAGCGGCAGTTGGATGTTAACAGCGCGTAGCGTTGCGCAGTTGGATGTGAGCCGCCAGCAGTGGTGGACGTGGGGAGAAAGATGGCGGAGTTTTGAAATTTGTAAGACTGGATGTCATGAACTGCTATATATATTATTACTATTAAGGTAAATACATTGTTTGTTCTCTATTAAAATCTTTCATTTGCTAACTATACCTATCAGTAGTTAGTGCCTTCCGTAGTTTGAATCTTTTATTTAGCTGGCAGTAGTGGCGCTCGCTGTATTGCAGTAGTTCGAGTAACGAAGATTTTTGGTGAGGTAAGTGATTTGTGAAACGTATAGGTCAATGTTAGTCAGGGCCATTCTTTTGTAGGGATTTTTGAAAGTCAGATTGCGTTGCGCTAAAAAATATTGTGTGTCAGTTTAAGCACAGTCTTGTACAATTTTTCTAAGGGGACGTTTCACCCTTTATAGGTACCAAGTTGCTAACTTTTTTCGTAACAGTGGTATTTAAATATCCTTCGGCACTAACGATGAGCTACAACAGCACCTCATTCACTGCATCAGGGCAAATAGCCAATGTCACAGCAAATCGGGTATTTACAAACTCTAACGTAGCTTGTATGGAGCTTCCTGGCAGATTAAAACTTTGTGCCCGACCGAGACTCGAACTCGGGACCTTTGCCTTTCGCGGGCAAGTGCTCTACCATCTGAGCTACCGAAGCACGACTCACGCCCGGTCTCACAGCTTTACTTCTGCCAGTATCTCTAACGTAGCTTTTAAGGTATGAGCTGTGCAGCCCGTGTTTACTGGACTTTTTTCCTTGTTTTGATCCATACGACCACGTCTTAAAATATGGAAAATAAAGATCTCATTAGAGAAGGGATTAGTTGAATAATGTCGAAGATGCAGAAGTGTTCGTAGCTCTTAAGGCGTGCATTTTAAAGCCCATGTTTACTAGATATTTTGCTTCGAATTATCGTTCCTGTTATATCCCAGCATTTGGTCATGCCTCCTTGGGGTACCCTGTATAGCCCCTTACCGCGCTGGAGCTGGTGTCTGTCCAATAGGTCAACATCTTTTCCAGTCGAGATGGTTCAGGAGGGCGAAATGGTCGACTTGGCGATAGTACTACCGAAACATACACTTGGGTCATCATAGTTTATAAAAATTTGACCTAGCTCTTGCAGTACTGACTCCTCTGAGACAACAGTATAGCACTTAGTTTTAAGTAAATTTGAACCCAAATGACATAGAGCCAGAAGCCAAGGAGCGTAACTGAAGGCGTACTAGCGTACAAATTTCTCGTTATTGAAGAAACACTGAGAACGTTTTACCAGAATTGTCGTTTCTTTTTTCTCTGCTTGATCACAACATAAAACGGACTTCGTTTCACAGACCTCTCACTACCGTATGTTGAGGTACCTGGAGGATGTTCGTAACCTCGAAGACTGGGACTGTATCGAAAACAACCTGCAGATGATGCCAGTGAAGTTTAGCATCGAAACGTCACCGGAGAGAAACGTGACTCGGGAGACACTGCTCGCCCCTTTCTCGCAGCCTCATCTGCGCTTCCAGCTCGACTCTGTGCGACGACAGAGCGCTGGTCAGTGGTCAAGGTGCGACCAGTGTGGGCTCACTCCGAGTACGACGTCTTGTCGGAGCCGGAGGCGGAGTTGGGCGACCCGGCGGCGGCCTTGTCGGCGGCAGCGGCTGCGGCGGCGGCAGCTGCAGCCGCCCCCGGGAGCCCGGCGTACAGGTCGTGGGGCGGCGCCAGCAGCGGCAGGGGGTAGTCGGGCGGGGGCCGGATGACGGTGGGCAGGTAGCCCGTGCCGGCGTACGGCGCCGCCAGGAAGCGCCGCTGGGGCGTCTGCTGCTGCTGCTGTGGCGGCGGCTGCAGCTGCGGGTGCGGCGGCTGCGGCTGGGGGCTGTAGCGCGGCTGCGGGGGCGGCGCCAGCGGCGAGAAGGCCGACTTGGCCAGCGGCTCGTCCAGCTGGTGCGCCTGCTGCTGCTGGTGCTGCGGCGGCGGCTGCTGGTGGCCGAAGCTGCCGCACGCCAGCACCTCGATGGCCGTGAGCACGTCGCCCTGGCAACACATACCGGCCACCTGCTCAGTGCTTCAGCTCTGCAGCTGAGCTCTAGTTGCGAGAAGGAACACCTTCAAACCACACCAGACAAACAGTTACAACAAAGTTTCACAGATATCGCTAGTACACTACTGGCCATTAAAATTGCTACACCACGAAGATGACGTGCTACACACTCGAAATTTAACCGACAGGAAGAAGATGCTGTGATATGCAAATGACTATCTTTTCAGAGCATTCACAAAAGGTTGGCACCGGTAATGACACCTACAACGTGCTGATATGAAGAAAGTTTCCAACCGATTTCTCGTACACAAACAGCAGTTGACCGGCGTTGCCTGGTGAAACGTTGTTGTGATGCCTCGTGTAAGGAGGGGAAATGCGTACCATCACGTTTCCGACTGTGGTCGAGGTCGGATTGTAGCCTATCGCCATTGCGGTTTATCGTATCTCGTCATTGCTGCTCGCGTTGGTCGAGATTCAATGACTTTTAGCAGAATATGGAATCAGTGGGTTCAGGAGGGTAATACGGAACGCCGTGCTGGATCCCAACGGCCTCGTATCACTAGCAACCGAGATGACAGCCATCTTACCCGCATTGCTGTAACGGATCGTGCAGCCACGTTTCGATCCCTGAGTCAACAGATGGGGACGTTTGCAAGACAACAACCATCTGCACGAACAGTTCGACGACGTTTGCAGCAGCATGGACTATCAGCTCGGAGACCATGGCTGTGGTTACTCTTGACGCTGTATCACAGACAGGTGCGCCTGCGGTGGTGTACTCAACGACGAACCTGGGTGCACGAATGGCAAAACGTCATTCTTTCGGATGAATCCAGGTTCTGTTTACAGCATCATGATGGTCGCATCCGTGTTTGGCGACATCGTGGTGAACGCACATTGGAAGCGTGTATTCGTCATCGCCGTACTGGCGTATCACCCGTCGTGATGGCATGGGGTGCCATTGGTTACACGTCTCGGTCACCTCTTGTTCGCATTGACGGCATTTTGAACAGTGGACGTTACATTTCAGATATGTTACGACCCGTGGCTCTACCCTTCATTCGATCCCTGCGAACCCTACATTTCAGCAGGATAATGCACGACCGCAAGTTGTAGGTCCTATACGGACCTTTCTGGATACAGAAAATGTTCCACTGCTGCCCTCGCCAGCACATTCTCCAGATCTGGTGTTTGGTTGCCGAGCAACTGGCTCGTCACAGTACGCCAGTCACTACTCTTGATGAACTGTGGTATCGTGTTGAAGCTGCATGGGCAGCTGTACCTGTACACGCCATCCAAGCTCTGTTTGACTCAATGCCCAGGCGTATCAAGGCCGTTATTACGGCCAGAGGTGGTTGTTCTGGGTACTGATTTCTCAGGATCTATGCACCCATATTGCGTGAAAATGTAATCACATGTCAGTTCTAGTATAATATATTTGTCCAATGAATACCCGTTTATCATTTGCATTTCTTCTTGCTGTTGCAATTTTAATCGCCAGTAGTTTAGTTAATAATTTTGGTGGATGAACAGAACCGAGATATAATTGGTGAACCTAACAAGAAAATCAAAGAGAAACAAGCCACACCACCTAAATCAGATTCAAAACAACAAATATACACATTTGCACGCATTCTCATCATAGGGAAAATTTTTACAACGAGTTGCTAACTTTTTTCATAACAGTGGTACTCAAATATCCTTCAGCACTAGTAGTAAACTAAAACAGCAGCCGCGCGGGGTAACCGACAACAGCACATCATTCGCTGCAACAAGACGAAAAGCCAGGGTCACAGCAAATGAGGTATTTGCGAACATCCATGTGGCAACAAGCAGACCTGGAATACCAGTGATTTTTTACACACCTTTAATGAAATTTTAAGAAACCGAAACTGCTGCTCAATTCTCACTCACAACTAGTTAAAATGCCAATTATTACAACGTTATATAATTTGCCAGCAACATTAATTGATCATATGGCACTGATGGCTGGACTCCCCTCCTGAGGAAGTTCCTTAACCGAGTTGCAAGTCTTTTCAGTTGATGCCACACTGAGTGACTTGCGTGCCCGTGATGATGAAATGATGATGAGCTCACCACAACGAATCTCCGATCCGGCCAGGAATCAAACCGACGTCCACTGCATTCGCAGTCAGACGCGCTGACCACTCAACGAAGGAGGCGACATCGTTCTATATATTATAAATGATACTGTGGTTCTATAATCATGTAACAATTTCATTTTCATAATCTCTAATATCTGTTATATTTCTGTCTGTGTAACATCTTTAGCCGACCGCTGTGGTCGAGGCGCTTCAGTCCGGAACCACGCGGCTGCTACGGTCGCAGGTTCGAATCCTGCCTCGGGCATGGATGTGTGTGATGTCCTTAGGTTAGTTGGGTTTAAGTAGTTCTAAGTCTAGGGGATTGATGACCCCAGATGTTAAGTTCCATAGTGCTTGAAGCCATTTGAACAATTTTTGTAACATCTTTGAGCTCTTAAATCTAACAATTGAAAGAAAATCAGCCCTCGGTCACTATTTTTAACAAATTAACCTGGCTTCGACACTGCTAGGAGTGTCTTCCTCAGAATTTAAAACAAAGAATGGTCTATATTCTATAACATGGTCATAGAAGTATGACTAAAAGTGTATGACAGAGTATAAGTACGGAAACACTGGCAGTACTTATATGTCATTCATAAAATAATAAATATGCCAAAAGGGCATTAAATCTAAGGTATTTTTCCACAAACTCTGTTTTCCCATACAAGCAAGTTAGATGTTGTGAGTGAATGTGCTCCCAAAGTTATTAACATCTATTGTACCAAAGGCTTAACATGGAAGTATCAATATTTACCATGTTGTATAACAAACAGATAATGTGTAAAAAACTGAGATATTTTTTGTGAAAAATGTGTTGAATGTGTTGTGGAAAAGACGTGGACTCTCCAACTGTATGTAAGCACTGTAATACTTAACAACACATACCATGTACCAACTTCCAATTGCTTCAGTTGGATCTATTTACTCATCATCACTTATTTGTTTTTTATTGAAACAGTGATGTCCAACCCTGAGCAATGAAACATGTAATTGAATACAAACCGCCTGAAGATGGGCACAAGATCGAAACCGGTAGTGGATGAAACAACATTATCTTCTATTGTAATTGGGAAATTATTCTGCTCACTAACTTTTATTGATTTACTTATACCTATTTTATGTTAAAAATTGATTCAAATGGCTCTGAGCACTATGGGACTTAACTGCTGAGGTCATCAGTCCCCTAGACTTAGAACTACTCAAATCTAACTAACATAAGGACATCACACACATCCATGCCCGAGGCAGGATTCGAACCTGCGACCGTAGCGGTCGCGCGGTTCCAGACTGAAGCGCCTAGAACCTCTCAGACACACCGGCCGGCCCTATTTTATGTGTTCTGTCTACAAATATATAATGTAAAGTCCCCCGGTGCGGTTTCAGTCTGTATGTTCATTCTTATCTCATGATCTTCTGATACAGTTTTCAGTAACAGGTAGATTGATTCACGAGGAAGGGTTGTGAATGTAATTTATAAATGTTTCGTACAAACTGGCTAATCCATGATCAGTTCAAGTCACCCGCTGCTGTGAAAATGACGTCATAGCCTCTAGCTGTGAATGGCAGAACTCTTTGGAATCCTCTATACATCCCTAACGCCTCCCGACTGCGGCGCCAAGCCTGTGCGAGCTACTGCTACCGGAAGGATTGCACGAAAAACCGCCAACATCCTAAGCGATTTGCGATGCAGGACGTGTCACATATGAAGCTGCTTAGAATGGATTTATCTGTACAGTGTTAATGTTTAGGTCGTGTGAATGGGATGCATTTTCCTCTCAATGATGTGAAATTCACCAGAAATGACACTTGATGCGAATTAAACGTTAAACTGCAGGTTCTCTTCCCCAGAATGGATAACTGGTGTAGATTAGGGACACACAACTCACTGAAGTAGCGTCCAGTTGATAGGTTAATGAGCCACGCAAAATAACTATTATTGGAATTATACATCTATATATATCTTCCTCTGTATCTGAAGCCACGTTTTCTCTATGTATGTGAAGGCTAATCTTAGGTACTACTGCAGGATATTTCATACAGTTTTCCCTAACAGACTGATTCATTAGGCAGTTTTGTGTGTGTAATTTACTACCACTGCATCAGTCAACTCGCTCAGCCATAGGTTGCGTAGTGCTGCTACCTGTGCGAAGCCTGGGCAGGCCGCTAATTATTTACTAAAAAGCATGTTTCGAAGTATAAAACTCACCTTCAGGCAAGTACGGCAACACAAAAAACCTTTACCGAAAATACGCCATGTCTGACGATGCTCTATAGTCGTCTCTCTCGGCTGATCGGAAGAGACGGCCATACCACGACCGAGATTAGAAGGCCATCTCATAAACATTTTATACATTAAATTTTGATGACATCGTTACTTTTTTACAGATACCAAATCTGTACATTCGAAAGGTCGTCTCTTCTAGGGGATCATGGAAAGATGAAGACCTTAAAAATGCTATTAATAAAGTAAACAACAGATTAGGCTTGGTTCTAGATTCAACTAACTGGATAACTAAGACGATTTCTCATTACTTTCCGTATAAAACTAGTTATGTTCCAACAAATTAATAAAAGTGTTAAAAATTTTAAGAATTGTAAAATGATTTTTACAAATGAGGTTCTGTGTAAGTTGTACTTTACCTATACTTCCTATCTTTATAAAATACTTTTTACCTCAAGAGATTCAATAAAACGTGTTTAAAGTATTAAAAGTTTTTCTACAATTTTCTCTCTGATTGTAAAGTGTTTAGTCCGAAGGCCATCTATCCCTTACGTGTCTGACCATCTATCCCTAATATTCCGGTAAGATGGCCAAGCGTTACATATTTCTTAACAATTTGAACAAGTATGTAATTTTTCATATCTTTGTAAACGAAGTCGACTACTGTTTTTTATGAATTGAAAAGGCAATTTATTGAAAGTTTCAGGCTGAGCTTGTGAATTAGGCTGTGAAACTGCCTTTGAGAATATTATGGCCATCCATCCCGTGTTTACCCTATTTCATTTTCAAAAATTACTTTTTTTTCCTTTTTTTACTGGTCAGATGTTACTTTATGAATATTTCTCGTATTTGACGCCACAGTAAGAACGTTGCCGTACAGGCTGTAGTGGAAAATAATTTTATGATCCCTTAAGATGATCACAGGAGATCTTGCTGCCAAAACTTGAAGCAAAATATATGCTTCTTGTACATATAGAAAGTTCAAAGATGAGCAGAACGTTTTTTGATATCTAGAGACAAAGGAGAAAGTGTCACGGACATGATACAAGATTTGGGGGTGGACATCATTAAAACAAAGGTGTTTCTCGTTGCGGCGGGATCTTCTCACGAAATTTCAATCACCAACTTTTTCCTCCGAATACGAGAATATTTTGTTGACACCGGCGTACACAGGGAGAAACTGTCATCATAATAAAATGAATTCAGAGCTCGCACAGAAATATATAGGTGTCCTTCTCCGCGCTCTTCGAGAATGGAATAATAGAGAATTATTGTAAAGGTAGTTCGACAACCCTCTGCCAGGCACTTTAGTGCGATTTGCAGAGTGTCCCTGCAGATGTAGATGTGGCTATTCCGCCTGATATCCTAAAGGAAGATGCAATGCGAGGCAGACTAGAATCAGCATGATACAAGCTAAAACCATGATAAGTTTAAGGTAAGGTTCCTCATTGAAATCACTGATATTTGGTTTGTATGCAGAAGGAGCAATTGGAGAAGTAAAGAAGGGTCATGCACTGATAAACAACTGTTAGCTCGGGACGTAACTGTGGTTGCCGAAGGTGAACAGGAAATGACTCGGTTCTTTCATGAAATGGAACGTGAGATAACTCGAAATCATAACATCCACGAAAAACGACGAGAAAGGTAAGGTAATAGTGTGCGCTGCACACAGCCAAGCCAAAGGGCTACATGTTAAATTTGGACAAGAGTTGCCATATCTCAAGTTTTCTCGGCGTGATTTGTTAATTAATCTTCGAAAAGAAACTGCAGAAGAGGTCGGCGAATTTTGCTGTCCGTGAAGTAGAATAGAAAAGGAAAAAAGATGCAACAAAGCCAAAGTGGCAAGGAGTACACTTAGCGGAAGTGCGTTATATAGAGACGAACGGGCTACTAACATTAAAAAATATAAATCTTAACACAATAAAAAGATTAATTAAAAAGTATTTTTGATGTACATTTCTGCAAGAGTGCGAAGCATTGACAGCTTTGATGTGTGGTGTTACAGGAGACAGTTTAAGATCAGATGGGTTGATCAACGAAGATGAGTCAGAGAGAAAAAACGTTTAATAAAGAACTAAGTGAGGCGAAGATCTAGAATGGTTGGGCACGTATTACGACACGAGCCGTTGCTGAAGACTGCAGCAGAGGAATATATGAGCATATAAGGCAGGACAAACACTTGATTTAAGAACAGCAAAGGTAGGTTACGTACGTGGACGAGACCTGAAGACACTGGAAGGCTTCAGAGAGGTTATATAATGGTAACACAGAGAGTTCCGAACCAGATTTAGACCTGCAAAAAATTTCAAGGGACTTGTATGGCGTCTGACTTGCATTTATTGCTTGTGAACTGCATATTATAAATGAAGACACTTCAGAAAGGTACGAATTTAAGGACATGTGACGTGGATACATTGAAAGAAACAGAAGTTGCTGAGAATTGCATAGGGAGAATTACGCAACACATACACGAGGTTCACATCGTTCAATTCTTTATCTGTAAGCCTATTCTGTTGTGTATCACTGTCAACATACAACTAACATTGTCAGAAAAACAAACCACAGCAGAACCGCGCAACAGGGCCTACTTAGTGCAAGTTTGAGGGCGAGGAGTAAAGTGAGAGTTACTGTTGTCAACATCGAACAGGCCTTGTTTCCGAATTAGACAGACAGACCACACAGTCGACATTTCCGCAGATATTTTCGGTGTAATACGGGTACTAAGATACATCAAACTAAACGCAAATACTGTTTAACGACCAACTTCAGACCACAGAAAAAAAGTTCAAATGTGTGAGAAATCTTATGGGACTTAACAGATAAGCTCATCAGTCCATAAGCTTACACACTACTTAACCTAAATTATCCAGAGGACAAACACACACACCCATGCCCGAGGGAGGACTCGAACCTCCACCGGGACCAGCCACACAGTCCATGACTGCAGCGTCCCAGACCGCTCGGCTAATCCCGCGCGGCTGAGACCACAGATCTCTTATACCAAAATACTCAGAGAATTCCCTTAACACCCTCCGAAATTTTGTGGGTGGAGTCCTGTTCACCGCCTGCAGCAGGATACCACAGCAAACACTCTTCTTCTTCCACCAGTCCTGCACACAAACGCTCCCGCTTACAATATGAGAAAAAACCTAATAAAGCCTTCTTCCAAATTAGACAACACACACACACACACACACACACACACACACACACATACACTACTCGCACACACATGACCACTGCTTCTGGCAGTCTGGCCTCGGCAGCCAGAGACAATGGTCACGTGTGTGAGACTTGCGTTTGGGTGTGTGTGTGTGCGCGTGGTTGTCCTAAACGCAGACTGTGGCATTATCAGCCCTGTCGTCCTATCCACATCTCTTACGGCTTCTCGGAATATAAAACAGGCAACCGTCGTAAGATACCATGAGCACGGAGTTCCGCCTAGCATCGTGAACTTGTCGTAATTCTTTGTGCATTTCTCTAAAGGTGTTTCCTCGTGGACCCAAACGACAAACTGTAGCAGATAAATCAGTGGCTGTCTTAGTGCCGCTGCAGATGGCAGTGCTGGAATACCTTCCGTAAGCTTGTACTTTTTACTGTTCTGTCGAATGGAATTGCATCAAAGATCTTCGGTGTTAGGCCTGAATAGAGTTATCGGCAATTTCATTGGTTTCTGGTGCGTATGTCAGCATACATGATCCTAGTTGTTCACGTTGAGGATATAAATTAATACTAAAGTATTCAAACTCATCCGCTGACATGACAATGTGCGTCCACTACGTCTGTTTGAGTAAGTCCCGATCCACAGATCCTCCGATTCGAAACTAGACTACCGCCGTCTATGATCATTTCTGGCATTTTTCGCATCTTTCGTTTCCGTAAGTTATTTGCTTATGTAAATGTATCAAACTAGGCATCGGGATAAAGTCGCCTTTAAACTGTAGGTCGTCCCAAATCCGGTGCGGTGAGCAGAAAGAGAATGGCGTACTATCTCGAATGTTCGAGTTGATGACTGCTTTATTATTCATTTACATTTTAGATGGTATCACTGAATATGTCTTTTTGGTACCTTTCCGTCAAATCCACAGCATGTATAAGAAAGTGCCAAAGGAGTCAACTGTATCCTGCAGTATTCTGGAGATCTATTCTCAACACAAATGTACCAAATACCTTACTACTGGAAACTACCATATAATATCCAGAAACGCCTACTGCGGAAAACAAGTTTGACTGAAGGCGTCACATTTGGAAACAAAAACCTGTTCTCCTCAGTAGTAGAATTTTCTACGGGCACATCTCTGTTCCGCAAGGACCATAGGGTTGACGATGGAAGGTACACCTACATACCAATACCACCAAACCCTCCCCTCTACCTCCTCCTCTCCTGTTGTATCCGTGTATGGTGCGCCGGAAGGAAGAATTGTTTGCAGCATTCTCCATATGACCGGATTTCCTTAATTTTACCCGTTTGGTCATTGCAACAAATATACCTCATGAGTTATGATACTTCATTATACAAAGGATCGCCACTGATAAATAAAAATACCACAAAATCA
This sequence comes from Schistocerca serialis cubense, assembly GCF_023864345.2. Taxonomy (NCBI): domain Eukaryota; kingdom Metazoa; phylum Arthropoda; class Insecta; order Orthoptera; family Acrididae; genus Schistocerca; species Schistocerca serialis. The sequence goes on along the minus strand of NC_064643.1, from coordinate 105,809,209 downwards.
TCTTGAATCAAACACTGTATGACAAGGTTGTTGGTGTGGCCATTATCCATCCGCAGTAAAACGATAAGTATTCGTTTCATAAACTGAAATGCCTTTTTCTTCCTGGAATCCATATTTATGTTCCAGACTCTTTTCATCTTTTATATTACGGTATCTTCAGTGAATTGAACCTTGCAGTTCCTCTTATCCGGTCATACGTGAATGACAGTGTGACTTCTAACCTAAAGTCAGATAAGAGGAAAAGAAGATTTTGGCTGGAAAAATGAATGACTGTAGATAGTAATTTACTAATGTAAAAATTATGCTGTGAACTGTTTTCTAATCTATAAGTGTCGCATATAAAAACAAAACTGTAAGATTAAATTCACTGAAGGCGAAACGCGTAGGGCGTACGGAATATAAATAAATATAAATTCCAGCAAGGAAAAGGGGTTTCAGTTTATAAAACAAACACTTTATTGGAAGCATTACACACCTTAGACTGTGTTTCAGCTGAATTCTCGTTTTTTTACACACATACATCAGATAGACATCTTATGTTATGTATTCACAATTAAGAACTGTAAGAACTATGCTGAATGTAAGCACAACGAGATAGTGACAGCTTATTTGGCAACATCGTCATCTTGGAATTCCCTTCCGGCAATGAAAACTTGCGGGTTGAAAAACATGAAAAAGAAAACAGTCCCATAATTTCAAATGCGATGCCGTCTGTTTAGCCCACGTAAAGCAATTTGCATACACTGGACAGTATGTACTGGCATTGGTGTTGCACCATCTTCTTAAAAATTCAGTCGACTGTAAATCTTGTTTGTCCCAAGTCAGGCTGCAGAGTAACTTACAAGTTATCACGTCGTACACGACTGTGGTCTGACTGAAAAGCGACATCGTTCCTGTCGTTCGTATTTGTGATCCCTCTTTCGTGTCAGTGATTCCCTCTGGTTTATGTGCTTGCGGCCTAACCAAAAAATCGTACTTACCTTCTGTCTATATGACAGTTGCATATTAGAGGGGTGACTTGAACGGTTCATCGTAATAACGTGAACCGATTCAATTTACAGGTCGTTATATTAACTAGTATTTAAACATTGGTGCGTGCTGAAGATTTATGGGACAGTGGGTGCCTTCCACAAACGACGACTATTCTGAAAGTCATACTGCGTCTGCTTCTTGATCGACCAGTTAAAAGTGAAACAGCTCACTCTGGTAGCCAAAGTCAGTATCATACTCCACGTGAGTGCGACATCTGTATCTGGTAAGATGCAAACAATTATTGCGAAGTCTGGAAGACGACAATACGAGTTACCAAAAGGATAGATTGAATAGATTTATAGCTACAGTATAATGCTAAAATATTCAGGTTTACCTTTTAAATTACACATATTATGGTATCGGTACGACGCAGGACCGTCTTGTGAGCCGTCACAGTATGTATTCAGTTTGGTGTCCCACTCATTAGAAGTGCAAAGAAGTGGTGAAAACTCGGCACATCCATAGTAGCCTGGCTGACTTCGGCATCCGCTTTTCGAGAAACGAAAGCCCGTTGATCAAGGAAAAAGGAGATATAACACGAAGCTTCCTCCACTACTTTCCACAACAACTAAAATACACTTTGATAGCTATAACTACGCCCATAATTATTATTATCGTAGGTGACATTTGGAACTTTGCAATGCGTAATGTAGTTGGTCAATATACAGGGTGGTCAACTGATCGTGCCGGCCGGTGTGGCCGTGCGGTTAAAGGCGCTTCAGTCTGGAACCGCGTGACCGCTACGGTCGCAGGTTCGAATCCTGCCTCGGGCATGGATGTGTGTGATGTCCTTAGGTTAGTTAGGTTTAATTAGTTCTAAGTTCTAGGCGATTGATGACCTCAGAAGTTAAGTCGCATAGTGCTCAGAGCCATTTGAGCCAACTGATCGTGACCGGGCCGAGTATCTCACGAAATAAGCATCAAACAAAAAACTACAAAGAACGAATCTCGTCTAGCTTGAAGGGGAAAACCAGATGGCGCTATGGTTGGCCCGCTAGATGGCGCTGACATAGGTCAAACGGATTTAACTGCGTTTTTTTTAAATAGGAACCCCCATTTTTTATTACATATTCGTGTAGTACGTAAAGAAATATGAATGTTTTACTTGGACCATTTTTTTCGCTTTGTGAGAGATGGCGCTGTAATAGACAATTTTAGACGAACAGTTGGTAACAGGTAGGTTTTTAAAATTAAAATACAGAACGTAGGTACATTTGACATTTTATTTCGGTTGTTCCAATGTGATACATGTACCTTTGTGAACTTATCATTTCTGAGAACGCATGCTGTTACAGCGTGATTACCTGTAAATACCACATTAATGCAATAAATGCTCAAAATGTTGTTTGTCAGCCTCAATGCATTTGGCAATACGTGTAACGACATTCCTCTCAACAGCGAGTAGTTCGCCTTCCGTAATGTTTGCACATACATTGACAACGCGCTGACGCATGTTGTCAGGCGTTGTCGGTGGATCACGATAGCAAATATCCTTCTACTTACCCACAGAAAGAAATCCGGGGACGTCATATCCGGTGAACGTGCGGGCCATAGTATGGTGCTTCGACGACCAATCCACCTGTCATGAAATATGCTATTCAATACTGCTTCAACCGCATGCAAGCTATGTGCCGGACATCCATCATGTTGGAAGTACATCGCCATTCTGTCATTCAGTGAAACATCTTGTAGAAACATCGGTAGAACATTACGTAGGAAATCAGCATACATTGCACCATTTAGATTGCCATCGATAAAATGGGAGCCAATTATCCTTCCTCCCGTGATGCCGCACCACACGTTAACCCGCCAAGGTCGCTGATGTTCCACTTGTCGCAGCCATCGTGGATTTTCCGTTGCTCAATAGTGCAATTTATGCCGGTTTACGTCACCGCTGTTGGTGAATGACGCTTCCTCGCCAAACAGAACGCGTGCAAAAAATCTGTCATCGTCCCGTAAAATCTCTTGTGCCCAGTGGCAGAACTGTACACGACGTTCAAAGTCGTCGCCATGCAATTCCTGGTGCATAGAAATATGGTACGGGTGCAATCGATATTGACGTAGCATTTTCAACACCGACGTTTTTGAGATTCCCGATTCTCGCGCAATTTATCTGCTACTGATATGCAGATTAGCCGCGACAGCAGCTAAAACACCTACTTGGGCATCATCATTTGTTGCAGATAGTGGTTGACGTTTCACAACTCGCTATCCAGAACAAACACTTTACTGTAAGCATTACACACCTTATGCTGTGTTTCAGCTGAACTGTTTCCTTAAATAACGTAACTATCCGGCGAACGGTCCGGACACTTCGATGATTCGTCCAGGATACCGAGCAGCATACACAGCACACGCCCGTTGGGCATTTTGATCACAATAGCCATACATCAACACGATATCGACCTTTTCCGCAATTGGTAAACGGTCCATTTGAACACGGGTAATATATCACGAAGCGAATACCGTGCGCACTGGCGGAATGTTACGTGATACCACGTACTTATACGTTTGTGACTATTACAGTGCCATCTATCACAAAGCGAAAAAAGTGGTCCAACTAAAACATTCATATTTTTTTACGTACTACATTAATATGTAATAAAAAATGGAGGTTCCTATTTAAAAAAACGCAGTTGATATCCGTTTGACCTATGGCAGCGCCATCTAGCGGGCCAACCATAGCGCCATCTGGTTTTCCCCTTCAAGCTAGACGAGTTTCGTTCTTTGTAGTTATTTCGTTTGATGCTTATTTCGTGAGATATTTGGCCCGGTCACTATCAATGGACCACCCTGTATATGGAGATCTTCCTTTGCTGAACAGCCGACAGGACCTTGGGATGAGACTTTAGTTTGGAAGTCACTGATTATCTGATGCAGTCTGTTCTTTGACTCCAAGTGCAGATGCCTTAGAGAAAGTAACTGAAGACTTGAAGACTTCCTTACAGAGCTCACTACAAGTGTAAACTTGAGATTTTCGTGTGCTGTGTTTCCCACACAGGCCTCAGCGGCTGTGTCATGGAGTCTCTTCCAAACGAATTGTGCTCAGTCATATTATTAATAATCTACATCTACAGCTTCATCTTCATCCATACTCCGCAAGCCACCTGAAGGTGTGTGGCGGAGGGTACCCTGAGTACCTCTATCGGTTCTCCCTTCTATTCCAGTCTCGTTTTGTTTGTGGAAAGAAGGATTGTCGGTATGCTTCTGTGTGGGCTCTAATCTCTCTGATTTTATCCTCATGGTCTCTTCGCGAGATATACGTAGGAGGGAGCAATATACTGCTTGACTCTTCGGTGAAGGTATGTTCTCGAAACTTTAACAAAAGCCCTTACCGAGATACTGAGCGTCTCTCCTGCAGAGTCTTCCACTGGAGTTTATCTATCATCTCCGTAACGCTTTCGCGATTACCAAATGATCCTGTAACGAAGCGCGCTGCTCTCCGTTGGATATTCTCTATCTCTTCTATATTACTGGTCACGATCTGGGTGTTGTGTGATGTCCTTAGGTTAGTTAGGTTTAAGTAGTTCTAAGTTCTCGGGGACTGATGACCATAGATGTTAAGTCCCATAGTGCTCAGAGCCATTTTTGAACTGGTCACGAATTCATACGTGAAGCAAAATTACAAATCCTATGACAGTAAACATAGGACAACTGAGCAAATATTGAACATGTCAAAAAACTAAATAGCCAAATTTCAGTTATGATATCAATTTACGGACCCACAGATGTGTTAGCTGGATGCAGGACTATTCGATGGTGGTAAGGAAACAATTTTAAAATCAGCTCAACAAATTCTTCGAGGAAGTCACAAGTTGGTCTAAATCGGCAAAGAACAGAGGTGCTTTGTTCGAATTACCGACACAGACATATCAGCAAGGGAAGAGATGGTTTTTTCGTGAGAGTCGTCCACTTAGTGTCACTGAAAATGAACCACCTACACTGAAGTGATAAAAATCGTGAATGACTCCGTCGGCCCTCCTTTGGCCCGGGGTAGTGTAGCAACTCGACGTAACATGGACTCAACAAGTCGTTGGAAGTCCCCTGTAGAAATAAGGAACCACGCTGCCTCTAAGGCCGTCCATAACTGCGAAAGTGTTGCCGGTGCAGGATTTTGTGCACGAACTGATCCCTAGACTATTTCCCTCAAACGAATAATAAGATTCATGTCGGGCGACCTGGGTGACCATCATTCGCTCGAATTGTCCAGAATGTTCTTCAAATCAGTCGTGAACAGTTGCGGCCCAGTGTCTTGACATCGTTGTTTGGAAACGTGAAGCCCAGGAACTGCTACAAATTGTCTCCAATAGCCGACCATAACCATTTTCAGTTGGACCACGCAAGCACAGCCCACATCGTTATGGCGCCACTACCAGGCTTCACAGTCCATCCTCGACAACTTGGATCCACGGCTTCGTGGGGTCTGCGCCATACTCGAACCCTACCATCAGCTCTTGCCGACTGAAAACGGGACTCATCTGATCTGTCCATGGTTTTCCATTCGTCTGTGGCTCAACCGGTGTGGTCACGAGCCCAGTTGAGGTGCAGCAGGCGATGTCGTGCTGTCAGCAATGGCGTTCGCGTCGGTCGTCTGCTGCCACAGCCCATTAACGCCACAATCCACCGCTCTGTCCTAACGGAGACGGTCGTCGTACGTCCCACATTGATTTCTGCGGTTATTTCGCGTAGTGTTGCTTGACTGACAACTCTACGCAAACGCCGATGCTCTCGATCGTTAAGCGAAAGCCGTCGGTCACTGCGTTGTCCGTGGAGAGAGGTAATGCCTGAAATGTGGTATTCTCAGCACACTCTTGACACTGTGCATCTCAGGATATTGAATTCCCTAAGGATTTTAGAAACAGAATGTCCCATGCGTCTAGCTCCATGAACCATTCCGCGTTCAAAGTCTGCTGATTCCTATCTTCCGGCCATAATCACGTTGGAAACATTTTCACGTGAATCACACGAGTAGAAATTACAGCTCCCCCAATGCACAGCCCTTTTATGCCTTGTGTGGAAGATACTACAGCCGCATGTATACGGGGTGGTCCATTGATAGTGACCGGGCCAAATATCTCACGAAATAAGCATCAAATGAAAAAACTACAAAGAACGAAACTCGTCTAGCTTGAAGGGGGAAACCAGATGGCGCTATGGTTGGCCCGCTAGATGGCGCCGGTCGCAGGTTCGAATTCTGCTTCGGGCATGGATGTGTGTGATGTCCTTAGGTTAGATAGGTTTAAGTAGTTCTAAGTTGTAGGGGACTGATGACCTCATAAGGTAAGTCCCATAGTGCTCAGAGCCATTTGAACCATTTAATAAAATCGTAGGGCTAATTTATGTGTCTGTATCGAATTATGTTTATAAGGCAAGTGCTGGATAAATTCGGTAATGCAGGAGTGTGCTGCCAGTCAATCCGTTTAACGTGTACATATTTAGTGAATATTCACATGCGGGAAACATTTATTCTGAGTCATATTCTTTGTATTTTTCAGTTTTCCACTTTACTGTCTTTACATAAGGCATTAGTTTCCCTAGAAATAAACTAAGATTGTTCCTGAAGATTGAAAGAAGAATATAGTTCCTAAAGATGTTTCAACGTGTGATAAATCGCTAATTTACTACATGTCATAGATCCAAATTCGAAGATTGTCAGGACGTCTTAATGTTGGCACGCTAGCAGGCCATTTCACAATGCCACCGCTCCGCCGAGAGATTCGGCAGTACGATAAAATTCAGTAATAAGCCTAAGCAATATTGATGGCTGTTCCTTCTTTTCCTGAAAGAGAACAGGAAAAAATAGGGACACCCGAGCTGTGACATAAAGCAACGAAGGGCATTTTCGTTCATCTCGTCAAAGCTTTCAAGCAAGTTCATTCCAGATACTGAAAGCAAATTATTAAGAAGTGTATCAATCGCGCGTACTAAGCCCATGATGCTTTTGAAGGGGATGTGTCTGCACTGGCGAAGTAATGACATTCAAAATCTATAGGGTGCTTCTGGTCACCTTACTCGGCTCCATAGTCACACATTGCGTTTGTACGTGTTGGCAACAATTAAAAGTTCGCGGTGACATTGTTTGCATACGCCTTCCACACTGCTAGAAACTTTTAACACTACACGTATTTGCTGAGCGTTTACGATTTATTTATTCCTGATATCAGTGGTGAATTACTGATTTTGCTGCAGATGAAAAGAGAAATACGTGAAACGTGGAAAAGTTTGTGTTGATGGTTACTTTGAAGTACTGAGCTGTTTTAGTTGCATTTTGAGTAAATGTATTAAATTTGTTATTATATGTGCAAGATGTAGAGGATGGTTGAACAAAGTCTTTGGTCATCTGCAGCAAACGTTTGCAAAATAGCGAATTCTATTCTGTTGTTCACACACATAAACGACAACGGAAATCGACAGCTTGAAAAATGTCAATTTTTTATAATGTTGAAACTCAAAAAAGACTGTGTGGAAGTTGAATTTTTGCCTCTTCATACATTTTGATAGGTCACACTTGCATGTTTTATAGTCAGTTTTGTTGTTTTAGACTAGAATATACTTACCGTATGGTTCTCTGTGACACGAGGAAACGGTTTTGCGCTTTATTCAACATCAATTATTTCACTTTTGTTTGAAAGAACGCTGTACCCAACAGAGGAAAAGAACTGTGTGTGTGAAAGTAAATTAGTTAAATATATGCCAGGAGCAATGTGAAATGAAGATCTGCGAAGTAAATCAAAGCTGGAAAAAACCAAATGTATTGGCTGAAATTTCAGCCTGTATCTTAAATACACTTTCTGCACAATACTGGTACAGAACACTTTATTTGTTTGTTTTTATAACAAAATGGGCATCCCCAGAAATAGACCGTATATTCCGCTTTCGAAAAAAGTCGATAAGAAGTCAAGAGATTGAAAGTGTATCATGATAATGGAGAACACAAAACAAACAAAAAAACTAAAGCAACACACACACACACACACACACACACACACACACACACACACACACACGCGCTGTGTAACCGTTTTAGCACCAATGCAACCACTCTGGTGGCTTTTATCTTAAGCTTGTTTAATTAACAACATAAAATATGAGTACCTAAGATCCCAGCTAATTCCTTCATATGTGTCGTATCGTCCACTTCCCCTGATGTCGTTACGTTGGTCTACTACTAAGCAGATGACACTAAATAGATAAAATAATTTTACACGGGTATCTTGGCTAAACAGTGAAACCTATGAATGTGGCGATAGGCTGAGCCATGGCGTAGTCCGAAGTGCTGGAAGGTAATAATTCCGTCGTGAGTTGGCGAAGCCAATGAATGAGAATGAGAAATGAAGATTTTGGCAGCGCATTGATCTATTATGTATCCTCACGTTTACGTTTTCCCCATTTGCAACGGACTTCTCGTTAAAAACACTAAAATTTCAAGGTAAATTCAGGAAACCTATGTTGTACGACGATATCGCACCTAAACTACGAGAAATTCAAGGTGAGATCCCTATTGAACCTTTACCGACACCTGTATTTTAAGTTCAAGCAAACTGAAAACTACTCTCTCTCTCTCTCTCTCTCTCTCTCTCTCTCTCTCTCTCTCTCTGCGTGTGTGTGTGTGTGTGTGTGTGTGTGTGTGTGTGTGTGAACGCGCATGCGCACGCGCGCAGGAGGATGAAATGAGTATATGTATTTTTATTATTTGCGATACATCTGTCCTTGTGCGACATTTATCCAGTCGTTTGACTTTTCGTTTGTTAGTTATTTTGCAATGTTGTGGGTGCATGCACGTAAGATGCGCTAAATAAATATATGAAAGTTTATCAGCAAACAAAATTACCTGCTAGCCTGAAAAAAAAAATTTTTTAAATAAAATAAAAACACCAAAAATAGAGAAGAGAAAATGAAGAATCAGGTGGTATAATCGCTAATGTTCAGAAAATACAGTGTTTTTCAGAATAGTTTCAAAGCCACTGGGGCGTTCTGCAGTGTCATTAAGCAAAGCTAAGCTAGAAGAGACTCGGCCATTCGATAAAATGCCGTATAAAATCGAAAAATAGCGATGTCTGTCACAGAAAACCCTAAAACCGATACATTTGACTTGTGACAGTTGTGGCAAAGAAACGAAATGATCCCTCATTTTGCTCTTCAAAGCTAAGAGCCCAGTTATTCCAGGTATCAAATTCAAATACCGTAGTTATTTCTACGACACGCGTATACACGATGCCTACGAAGGGAATCTGTCTCTACTAGTAATGTAATGACGTTCTAAATCTACAGGGCGCTTTACGGACAAACGAACGCTGTTGCGAGGTCGCGAGACCACATCGGCGTTGTATGCTGACAACGCAAAATCTATGTTGCACATCTGAATGCTCACTCCAGAGATATTTCTATTGTGTGCTCACGAACTGTTGTAGATAATCTCTGATAACAAGTGAAGGAAGACCAGGATCGCAGGCGCTGAAATATGAAGTGGTCGTTGCCTTTACGAAGACTTAATAATTTTAAAGCACGGAGTTATCCAGCGCGTTTGATATCAGATTATAGCGCAGTGAGGACAGCAAATATAATGTCTTGCATATTCGGATAAACTTCAGTAAGAAGCGACTGCGGAATTAAAGTGCGATGTGATTACATTGTCCTACGTGGCAATACAAAAACGACATCGTATCTAACGTACTTTATAACGTTGGTAGCGAAGTTATCATTACACACGTCTAGCCAAAGACACACATGAAGCACTACCGATGAATGTGATTCAACGTACGAAGTTTGCCCATTCTTCGTCTAATGTCGGAGAACAACCCATGTCGTGAAAATGTAAGTAAACCAATACTTTAAGCAGTTGAGCTTGTGTGGTAAATAGAGTCAAGTGATGGTAGTATTTCTGTCGCTTCGTTAGCATTCATTTGTTGTCATTCGGAAAACAGTAGTTGTTATCAAGCATTGGAAGAAAATAGCCGATCGGTAACATATACAATGTAATTTGATTGTTATGAACATAAAGAAGTGCAATTACCTATAGCTAAATGAAATTTAGAACAGATGGAAGGAAGACAGATTAGAATTTAACATCCTATCGACGAGCATGTTATCCTGGGCGGTGCACAATTTAGACGGGGAAGGGAATCGGCCGTGTGCATTCAAAGCAACCATTCCGGCAGACGCCTTAAGCGATTTAGGGAAATCACGGCAAATGTAATTTTATATTAATGGGGATATGCACATTTTGAAGCAGAGGGAGATGCTAGTTGTTCTAGTGGTTTGAACGGCAGCTAGTTATTTGATCATTTGTGAGACAATTATTTTCTTCGATGTATCTGCTTGCATCTTGATGGTTGTACGTATTTCGCAGCAAGCCTTCCTTACTTAAAGATTGACGTATCTAAAATTAGAACTTTTCTGCAAGAAAGTAAAGAATTTCAGTGTCATCTAGGTAATCCACAAATTGATGATTAGTTAATTCTCATCCAGTACCATCAGTAGTTACTGAGCAGTTGCTGATCGTTTTGAGCAGGATACGTTGACCGCCTTATAAAACTCACATTACAGTTCTTTAGGAAATAGATTGCAGAAATCATGAAATGAGGGGCAGCGTAGATTTCAATTATCTGACAATTGGTCGACTTTTTAAAATTGTTCTAAAAGTAACAATGTAATCAGCAGGTTGAGATTTCATTTCTGGGTTGTCTCAGTGGGGGCAATTATTCGCATATAACTAGCAATAACTCACCATCACCATTGTAAAATAGTTAACAGTGACACAGCTTCGTCATTATGTCAACGTAATATCTGACATGTTGACGAAGCTATGTTACGGTTAACTATTTTACAATGGTAACAGTGAATCTCTTGCTAGTTATTATTATATTTTAATAATCGTCTCCACCGAAAGAGCCCACAATAATGATATCACAAACTGTGTGTTACATGGTAACGTTTAGAAGAACTTTTAAACATTCGACCTTTTGTCGGATAATTGAATTCTACGTTGCGCCTTATTTCGTGATTTATTTAATCCAATTCCAAAAGAGCTGTAATTTCAGCATACAGTTTTCTGCGTTTTGGAGACAAATAAGAAGTGGAACTACTCTTTCTTACTTTCTTCTCTCTCCTTTTGTCAGTTACTGAGAATAAATAAATGTTTCCTAATGACTTGTATTTTCAGTAATTTAAATGTCATCACAATATCCTTTCATTCAGGAATGCTACTCTAGTGAAGTATGGAGGAGACGTTCTTTGAATTTGGAAAACAACAGAAAGCTATTGACGGAAGTAAAGTTGTTACATCGTTTGCAGAGTCGTGCTTGGGTATCTCAGTTAGTAGGAGCATTGCCCACAAAAGCCATAGCCGTTGCAAGGTTCCATGTACGACTCCAGTTCCGGTATACAGTTTTAATGAGATAGTGGGTTTCAAAACAGCACAAACTCCGCTGCAAAATGAAAGATTCAATCTGTATACAATTTCACCACTTACAAATGAAACCGAAAGTAATAGAGTCTCTGATATTCCATGAAGGATGTAAATGACATTTGTTGCAATATTTGCGTACTAACGTGGAAAAAATTTAATATTGATTGAATTGCATGGATACTTTCCTTCCATGCCCATAGACGAATTTATGCCTTCAAAGCACTCCTTTAAAATTGTATTTGTCGAATTGCAGTTGGTATTGCTGCAAAATGCTTCATAATATTCTGGGTATCCCAAGCCGTAGATGGCGTTGACTCATAAACTTAGTACTTTCAGATAAAAAATACTTATTTTTTAAAATGTAGTCCAATTAAATCAGGCGATGCTGAGAGAATTAGATTAGGAAGTGAACACTAAAAATAGTAGATAAGTTTTGCTATTTGGTAGCAGAATAAATGATGATTGTAGAAGTAGATAGGATATAAAATGTGGACTGCCAATAGCAAGAAAACACTTCTGAAAAACAGGAAATTGTTGACATCGAACTTAAATTTAAATGTTAGGAAGTTTTTTCTTTTCACCAGGACTTCCCAAAGCTTTTCCGTCGAAGAGTGCATTCCACAGGTAAACTGACGGGTGCTAGTTGATGACTCATCTTCCACAAAACCCAACATCATCATCTTAAATTCGACGATGCGAACAATTCTATTGTTGAACCTTGGCCAGGTATTTGGACTGAGCGACACCATTTTTCTTACGTTTCTACTCTCGACCATAAATTTTCTCCATTGAGAATGACATCTGCTGTAACATGTTCCGATATATATTCATTCAACTTTCCGGGAACTACAACGTGCTGAGGGGTACAGTAAATGCATATTTGCAAGCTACAGTAAGGACGTATGCTGCATCTTTGACAATATGTCAGTTCTCAGCGGAACTGTCTGTACAGTAAATTACATCCATAATGGATTACGTTTCGAGGGCTGCGATTGTCAATTAAATGAAAAAAATTATTCGTCAGTCACGAAAATTCATTTTATCTATCACGCTTTTCGATGGTTGGCCATCGTGATCAGGTGTGAGGCGTTCGTACATGGTTGGTTTTAGTGGAAATCACTGGCGATTTTGGTACAGCAGTACATGTTGCGGCCAGAGGTTGTGTTGTGGTTTGCACTGTTGACAATTGAGCGACTTAACCAAAAATCTTATACGCATAGATGTAACGTAGTACATGGTTCAAAGCTGTTAACTGTACATACAGAGCAAGTGAAGCAGTGTTTGTGTTGCATTCTTCCGCAGTAAACCGCTATTCCTCCCTTGTTTACATCACTCACATATTGTTGTTGTTACATAGCATACAGATTAATATATGCCATAAATGCAGAACCTTTTTCATGCGCTTGTTAAGAGTGTCACAGTTTTCATAGCTATATTTCAGTTTCATTACGATGTTACATAGAAATTCATAGCATTTAGGAGTCGTGCAACATACTAAAATAATTTAAACATTTCCTACTATTATTAGATATACATAAAACATCCTTCTTATCACTGAGTCACAGTTCACAAGGTCGTACATACGTGCCTTAATTTATCTCCTGTCTACAAAAGTTCTGTAATGTAAACTCGGTGGTTTGAAATTTCTTTGGCGAGAAATGTAACTTCTTTGCTTCATAGCAACAACATTGCGTGATTGATGTAGAGTGGAAAGTAATTACAATTTTCAGCAGAGTACGTGGCACAAACAGTGCTTCACTTGGAATGTAATTACTTTTAATTTCACTTTAAAACTACGTTACATCTATTAGTTCTATGGTTAATTCACTCAATTATCAACAGTGCAAATCACAACATAACGTCTTGGGTGCCTCACATGCTGCTACACAAAATCATCAGTGAATACCACTGAAAGCAACCACGTATATCGGATGAGAGTCAATCAAGGTAGCCTCACTTACAACTAGGAAATTCAGACACTTTTGATTGCAATGATCCTGGCTTCTGAGATACTAATTATTTAATTTTCCCTTGTTCCAATTTCCAGCAACACAGAGAACAATTCCTTGCAGAATTAAGAAAGCTTAGTGTACCATTCCAAACATGCATTACTGGTCTTTTACTAAAGAATGATAAGACAGTTCTTAGATGTCTGATAAGATTTATTTCGGTTAGCGAATTTAAAAACTGACCACAGACATTTAGAAAAGGTGAAATCACTATTTCATAATAATAGTGAAGAAATATTGTTCAGATGTTTTAAAGTAACATACACAGAAAAGGGCCCAGCGGTACCGACCGCGCGCCGTGTCATCCTCAATTCCTAAACGTCACCAGCTGTTGATAGAGATGGGCATGTGGTCAGCACACCGCACTCCCGACCGTTGTCGGTTTTCGTGACCGGTGCCGCTACTTATCAATCAAGGTAACTCCTCAATTGGGCTCAAAATCAATTATTCTGTAATTGTTGATGGCTACATAGTGTAAGTGTTGACGGTTAAATAGTGAACTCAAGCTGAATGCCGAATAAAAAAAATAGAAAAGCAGTCGTGAAATTTAACCAGTGGTAAACTCCCAAGCCGACATATTAAAGACGACTATGAATTATTTTTCAAAGTAGGGCCGCCAACAACAAATCGGCAAACAGTTGTTTGTCATGAAACACCAGCAGATCACAAACACTTGCCACATTAACATTGCTCATTCAAGGCCCCGTACCATCTAGACAATTCATTTGCAACCATTGGTTAATTATTTCATACTACTCATCGTTCTAATAGGGACGTTAGTCAGACCCAGATCGAATCCACGTGGCGGATCTGATACAATGGTCAGCCTGAGAGTGGTTTTAGGTGTATTTCCACGCCCGTTTAGGCAAAGGCTGGGCTGGTCCTCAATCTACGCTTCAAAAAATATGATACATAAAAACTTAAAATACGATAAGAAACAGAAATTTACACGACTCACAGACACACGGTGGCTACACTTCCCTCCATTAGGTTAACATACAGAGCTGAAAATAAAAATAAATTTGCCAAATCTTGAGAACAGCTGACCCTACGCGACGGGGTAGACACTATGAAGAGGAGAGATACTGTTTTGGAGCCCTTATCTTTCGTGTAACATCCACCGTAAAGGTTTGACAGACACTACATTTGTTTCACAGCGAGCAAGCCACTTTCGACTTTTCTCGAGAATCTTTAGCACGAAAAAATCCAATACCTACGACATTCCTCCTGTCCGTCCAAATTAGAGCATTGTTCTGAAGCGTTAAAGACGGTTGGTCTCTATCTCTACAATTATGTGCGTGCGATCGGTATCAGACCCCTTATAAATGTGATGTATAATTGGCCAAACGGTCAGAACCGTGGAAAAACGGTGCACTGAACAATTGCATACATTTTTAAGACGACCGGTTAGTCAGTTGTCATGAAACACTTCTAGGCGAATGCAAACGTCGTAGATTTTGAGCAAACGACTGTGCTGATCTGGACATCTAACTTCTGGGATTCAAACTAAAAAGAAGTTATGTAAATAAAAATTCCTAAATATCTGAATGAGCATCCACCATGGTATTATCTCAACAAGGATTGGAATGACGGCCTACGTCTTCTTAAAGAGCCGTGGATATTATGAATAGAAGTCAACGTCTACTCAAATGCTGTCGAAATACTGCAAAAGCCTGTCACAACGTACCATCCGTTCGGCCGGGAACTTTACGCACGCCTCTGTGCCACATTACATGAATATACGGTGAAATCCATAAGCTTTCACCTAGGTAACAAAATTTTAGAAACCTTTCTTTATTTTTATGTTTCATTATATTATTGACACTGTAACATCGCCCACTATCTAGGCCGCCGATGGAATGTTAAACCCTTTCCCAAGCAAACATACTGTGTGGGCAGAACGCAAGTGTGAGCTCTGGGTGATAAACCCAAAGTCATCCGATGAAGATCTACTCACCTGCCTTCTTTTTAAGTTTTTTTACTGTTTTTCCTTTATGGTTCAGATGGACCATGTGACGTGAAGCTACTATATCATGGCATGAGTCACTACATTCTTCACAGGATGTTGAGTAAAAAGTTAAAAAAAACAAAAACAAAAAAGAGGTATGTGACAGTGTATTCAAACAGTTATCGCGTTACTATCAAAGGATACTAACAGCCAAGCCTCCAGATGCCAGCCACTCAGATCACAGGAGAAGTGTGACGTGGGCGAATGTACCGTAGGTCTAGCGAGGCTAAGGAGATGAAGCCTTTGGTCATCGTATCAAAAATCCCTCCTTCAGACCCCACTGACGACAATTTTTTGAACTGTTTACACGTGAAATTGTTGTATGTGAAAAATATATTCCTGACATGTAAAATGTCTTTTCGGAGTTCGTAGCAATGTCATTTTGGCAATCTGCTTTGGCTTCGTTAGTTGAACATATTATTGATGTTATTATTTTGTTTATTATTAATTATTACTACTACTATTACTTTCACACATTTGATGCAATTGTTTCGTTATTTTTCTGTTCTGATTGTATATTCTGTGAAACTGCAAATGTACTCTACAGGTTTACTACTTTCAAAGAAACGAAGCGAAACACATTGTTCCACACATAACGCTTTCATGCATAACACATTAAAAAATTTGTCGTCATTGGGGTTTGAAGCCGGGACCCTTGAGACGAGGCTCTAATGCTGTACGAGCTTCCCCACATAAATATCATCAAATAGTCACGCACAGTTATGCTGCTGGTGTGTTCTGTAGTTCTAGTGTTACTTTTAATTAACGTTTGGGCCCGTTCTGCTAGATGATAGCACATAGTATGAACCAAACCAGAGTTTTACTTGTTACTCTATCGACATACAACGTTGGTACTGATATGATTGCCTGACATCGGGGGTTTAGGGTAGAAGTACCGCAAGGAACTCTTTTTACATAATAAAAGGAGTGTGCCACGAGAAGACCTTGTAGCGAACTGAAAGATAGCACCTTAGTGTTCATTAGCTTAGATCAGAGTGGCTCAGGATGCAGTTAGTGCCCCATTTTCGTATCTGACAATGATGGAGTTTACATTAGAATATGTAGTTTCAATATTAATTAATACCAGAGTTTAAGGACTTAAAATCACAGCAGCTATGCGGAGATACGATGTTACAGAAGGATGTTGAAAAGGAATTGGGCGGGTAAAAATTGAGTGCATTCTCCACAGAATCGCCAAGCAAACTAACATTTCTGAATTCGGAATAATTGAAGAAGGGACTGGACATGTGTTAAGGCATCAGGGAATACCTTCCACAGTACTAAAGGGAGTCGTAGACGGCAAAACCTGTAGGGGAAGGTAGAGATTAACAAATATAAACCGAGCAGTCGAAGATGTGATACTCTGAGGCAAAGAGATTGCTATAGGATAATAAGTCGTGGTTGGTCACGTCAGACCAGTCAAAAGGTTCATAACACAGCAAAGAAAGCTAGATAAACTTCATTTTTGGTGTGTTTGTAACTAGACTGTGTAGTGGTTAGTACTGTGGACGGGAAGTCAATAGATAAATAGATTTATTTCACACGTAATTATATTGAATCTTCCTTAAAGTTAGTGTCCACTTCTTAAATCGGATTCCCTATGGAGTTGCCTGAGGATGAAATTTGCCTTTCTGACTGCACATCAGAGAGGAAGTGCCTACCGATGTTTGCCTGGCTTGGGAAAGATCGATGCCTCCTTCCAAAATTATGGACTGCCCACCCCAAAGTAACGCCACTGCCATCAGACATGGTGCTGACCGATGGAGAGATACTGTTTGAAAACAGTACCAATTTCATGAATCGTAATTATTTTTGCAGGATTTGAGTGGGAACTTTGTGCTGCTTTCGTGTCCTGTTACGTAGTCAGATCGCTACCAAACGTTGTATGTCGATAGAGTATCAAGTACAACTCTCATTTAATTCATACTATGTGCTGTCGTCTAGCAGAACGGGCCTAAACTTTAATTAATATTGGCAGCATCATTTAATCTCACCTCCAAGTTGAGACGATTCGCTTCCCGGCCGGGCAGTTCTCTCTGTAATTGAAGAATGTAAGCTTCACTCAGGCAGCTCACATTTAACTTAATTGGTTATACATCTTGGAACACTCAGCTATATGTATATTTACGTTTGTCTCATTTATCTTGCTTTTGCGATCTGCCCGGCTATAGAGGTCTTATTCATTTTTGCTTTCCGCAGTCTTGCAATTAAACATAAATCTCACCGCGTTTATAGTCATTTTATTTCGGTTTGGTCAGTTTTCACAACTTCCCTTTGTATTATTCAATGCGAACTTTTCACTTGGTTGGATTAAATAAAAGTTTTCTATTCTCGATCAGATTTACATTTTGAGATTCGTGGCGTCCCAAAACTTCCCTGTTGTCAGGAAACAGCTAAATAATAAATATAACCAGTTGCATTTCTAATGAGTCTGCTTCATTTTTTCAAATTTTTATTGTGTGCAGTGGCCAAGCATTAGTTCTGAAGATACAGGAGACGCAGAGGTGGTAATGGGTGTCGAAAATTGATGTGTTTTATAGCAGAAGTTCGTGCGCAACCTATGAGTCTTATTTCGAACTCTTTCAGGTCTGTTATGTTTGTCACCCATACTGTGTAAAAACTTTTTGCATACTACTCATTTAATTTCGGCAGAAACTAAATCACGTAATTATACGCCGAAATATGTCTTCTTAAGAACACAAGCATGCAATTTTCACAAATGCAAAATGGAAGTGCAAAGGCAAATGAGGCGAGAAAGACCAAAGAATGATGATCGAAAGCATGTGTGAAGAGCAACACGAGGAGCAAGAGGATAGAATTAGAGGAAGAGCAGCAGAAAACAAAAGAGCAACACCAAGTGGAAGAGCAATTAAAGGAGTTAGTTCACTCCACACAATCATACACAGTTTGAGCCTGCACTTTGTCTTCAGATACTATCAGTCATGAGCGCCATTTCCTGAACAAAATATTGTTCGCTATACGTCAGAGATAATCTTCTATGATAGGCGGTCTTTTTTTTTTTTTTTTTTTTTTTTTCAAGAAAGGAGTTAGTGGAAGTACAAGAGGAGGAATGAGACTGAGAGTGAGGGAATGATAATTACGTGCAGGAAAAATACAGTACGTGAACAGGAGGATATAGAATATGAGCGGGAGAATGTTATTAGAAAGTGCAATAGCAAGAGAAAGAAGAGTAATTAATTCTAAAATATATGATACTATTATGTCAAGAGATATAAGTTAGTAGATAAAGCTCACACAAAGTAGCTTGGCCTATGCACAGAAACACATTCTTGTTCTCAAGCTGAGTGAGTCTGTCCTTTTTTCTTCGAAGGAACGGAAGGCTCAGTTTGCTGTTCCCTCCGAAGAAACAAAAAATTCACTCGCCACACTGCTGGAACGGCGGCATGATCACGCCGGCTGTTGTGCGCTCTTTCTCACGCGATGTTACATGAACTGTTTGGTACAAAATGTTGATTTTTACGCATCTTATATCATCATTTGTTAGCTTCAAGGTGAATTGCCTATCGCTTCGTTAATGGTAATAGCTACTGCGATATTTAGAAATTAAATAATCCCATCACGCGAAATTAGAATATATTACAATGAAAAATAGGTTTGGTGTAAGTTATGTCATATATTGCTGCATATCAAATGTTGCAAACATACTGAATCTTTTTTTAACTTGGAAGAATATCTGCATCTATCTAGAACCTCAAGCAAAAAAGTGTAGGTGAAAGGTAGGAGACGAGATACTGGCAGAAGTAAAGCTGTGAGTACCGGCCGTGAGTCGTGCTTCGGTATCTCAGATGGTAGAGCACTTGCCCGCGAAAGGCAAAGGTCCCGAGTTCGAGTCTCGGTCTGGCACACAGCTTTAATCTGCCAGGAAGTTTCAGCACAAGTAATAACCATCACACAGAAAATGTAGTACGAAGGTGAACTAAAGACTGCGTTTCATTGGCAAAACATGTACAAAATGCAGCAACTCTGCTAAAGAGACTGAATCCACTACGCTTATCTGTCTTCTTCTGGAGTATTGCTGTGCAGTATGGGAGCCTTACCAATTAGGATTGCTGGAGAACATTGAAAAAGTTCAGAGAAGGGCAGCTCGTTATTTATTACCACGAAAAAGCGGAGACAGAGTTTCATGGATGTTGTTGTTGTTGTTGTGGTCTTAAGTCCTGAGACTGGTTAGATGCAGCTCTCCATGCTACCCCATCCTGTGCAAGCTTCTTCATCTCCCAGTACTTACTGCAACCTACATCCTGCTGAATCTGCTTAGTGTATTCATCTCTTGGTCTCCCTTTACGATTTTTACCCTCCACGCTGCCCTCCAACACTAAATTGGTGATCCCTTGATGCCTCGGAACATGTCCTACCAACCGATCCCTTCTTCTAGTCAAGTTGTGCCACAAGCTCCTCTTCTCCCCAATTCTATTCAATACCTCCTCATTAGTTATGCGATCTACCCAGCTAATCTTCAGCATTCTTCTGTAGCACCACATTTCGAAAGCTTCTATTCTCTTCATGGATATGATACGTTATTTGGGGTGAAAAATCATTAAAACAAAGGGATTTTTCGGAGCATCGAGATCTTTTGACGAAATTTAAATCGCCAGCTTTCTCCTCCGAATGCGAAAATATTTTATTCACTCCCATCTAGGTTGATGTCAAAATTAAAGCAACAAACGGAAATTTTGCAGGGCTGCGTTTATTCTGCCACTAAACAGTATAAACAAGTGACAGTAAAGTAGAAACAATGTAAAGAATACAAAACGTAAACAACCGCAACATGCATAATGACAGACAAAAACGTTCTTCGTTTTTCCCAACTTCACGGATTTTCACACTCATTCCGACAACTGGTTAATGCGCTCAGTGTGGTATGTGATCACCTCTGGTAGAAACGCAGGCCTGACAACGACAGGTCATGCTGTGAATGATACCATCAATCTCATGTTGAGGCAATAACGGCCATTCTTCGTGTAGAGCTGTTCGCTGGTATTGGTGAGTGGTTGGTGGATGCTGATGTGACGCAAGCCATCTCCCTAATGCATCCCAGACACGCTCTATGGGATTCAAATGCATGCTAAGCATGCAATATCTTCCGTTTCCAGGAAAACATCGACCACCTGTGCTATATGAGGTCGAGCATTATCGTCCATCAGTACGAAGTCTGGGCTCACAGCATCTCGCAACAACCGCACGTGAGGTCCCAAGATCTTGTCACGATACCTGAAAACATTTAAACCTTGACAATTCACCCGAACAGTTTCATGAAGAGGTGTTCTAGTGGTCAACATAATCGATGTCCACAACATCTCCTCGATGTCGGTTTCTTTCGACAATGTTTGGGTCCCGAAATCGTGCTCCACGTTCCCTCCAGAAGATAATCCGTTGAGAATCGCTCTCCAGACCAAATCGGGACTCGTCTGTGGAAAGAACATCGGCCCATTATTCGGCCGTGCAGGTGGTGTGTTGATGGCTCCAATCTAGACGTTCCCTTCTGATAAGATGGCCTCAGCGGTACACATATAGCAGGTCTCCAACGATAAAAGCCACTCTGGAGAAGCATTCTGTAGATCGTTTGCCTCGATACAACACGTCCAGTGGATGCTGTGAGGTCAGATGCCAGTTGCCGTTCAGTACTAAGGCGGTACCGTCGTGCCTTTACAGCCAAATAACAGTCCTCTCTTTCTGATGTCACACGTGGTCGGCCTTCCCTGGTCTTCGGGATACAGTTTCAGTCTCTATAAACTGTCGCCACATGCGAGAAACAACATAATGATTCACATTAAGCCATCGGACCACATCAGTTTGCGACTGTCCTGCTTCCATTCTTTCTATGGTTCTACACCGCAGAGAGTCTGTTAAGTGTCTTCTCTTTGCCATACTGCACCGTGTGTGGTTGTGCACACAGCGATTGTGGATGTGGGACTACTACGCGGCAAACACATCCTGTTTAATAGGCGCCCTCACGTCATCGTTTGCGTGGTTGCCCGTTCACCGGAATACCATCTTCCATGCAGGACTCGACCGTACAGGCATCTTCGGTCGACAGTTTGTATGACTGTATCGTGAATTAGACGTAGGATGGGAAAATAGCGGTTTGTTGGTTTAATTTTGGACACCAGTGTATGTAGGAAGAAATGATCATTGTAGTAAGATAAAAGAAATCAGAGAGGTAGGTGATCGTTTTACCAATGTGCTACTTGAGAGAGGAAGGGTTGAGAAATAGTTTGGAAGTGGTTCGATGAACCCAAGCAGAGTATTCAAGCAGATGTACGAGGGTGAGTCAAATGGAAACCTTAAATATGTAATAACAAATTGAAATTTCGCGCCGTTGTCGTGTAAGTTGGTAATCGTGCTACAAACAGCGTGCAGAATGGCCTGTAGGTGGCAGCATAGTGCAGATGCGCACATACAATCGTAGTATCAGTATGATGGCCGCCCCACTTGCGACTTGCACCAGGGAAGAACAGCTTTCTGTTATTCGGTTTTTTCCTAATGAAGGAATGAAACCTATTGAAATTCATCAACGAATGAAGGTTCAGTACGGCGACGCATGTTTGTCACATCAGCAAGTCTAAGAATGGAGTAGGAAGTTCGCAAATGGTGTGGATTCAGTGGAAGATGCTCCTCGTCCAGGTCAGGCACAACGAGTTGTGACTCCACAGAACATTGCAGCAGTTGAAGCCATTGTGAAGGAAAACCGCCGAGTGACACTGAATGACATTGCAGCATGTTTACAGATCAGTCATGGGTCAGCACAACACATTGTGCATGGTGTGCTCCAGTTTCACAAAGTGTCTGCAAGATGGGTGCCACGGCAGATGACTCCTGGAATGGGAGAACGACGTGTTGATGTTTGTGAAGAACTTCTTCGGCCCTTTGAACGAGAAGGTGATGACTTCCTTGCAAGAATCGTTACTGGAGACGAAACCTGGGTTCACTTCCACCAACAGGAAACGAAGAGAGCGAGCAAGGAATGGCGCCATTCCTCATCACCAAAACCAAAGAAGTTTCGATCAGAACCATCAGCAGGGAAGGTTATGCTGACTCTCTTTTGTGATGAAAAAGGCGTCATTTTGGAGCATTACATGCCTAGAGGGACCACTGTCACCAGTGCATCGTACACAGATCTTCTAAAAAATCATCTGCGGCCTGCAATCAAATCAAAGCGACGTGGATTGCTCTCAGCAGGTGTCCTTTTGTAACATGACAATGCAAGGCCCCACACTGCCCGTACAACAGTTGCAACAATCACAGACCTGCATTTTGAGCGTCTTCCTCATCCACCTTACTCACCAGGCCTTGCCCCAAGTGATTTCCATATGTTTGGACCACTCAAAGGTGCAATGGGAGGAAAGAAGCTCCGTTCTGATGAAGAGGTACGCCACGCGGTGCATGAGTGGTTGCGCGGACTAACAAAATAATTTTTTTCTAAAGGAATTTATGCACTTTGTAAGCGCTGGACGACTTGCATTGAGCGTGGGGGAGATTATGTTGAAAAGTGATACAGCTTTGTATCACTTCCGCACAATAAATAATATTTAAAAAAATATTTGAGGCTTTCATTTGACTCACCCTCGTAGATGCAGATGCACTCATTTCAACTTGCGCGCGCAAACGATACTGTCAGAATGAAATATTCGTAACGTCACCCATATCTCGTAAATGGTTCGAGACACTGAAATGCGTTTTTGGAAAATGGTAGCAGACAAACAAGAAAGTATTTTTCTGTATTGTTAATATAAGAAACTTTCTTGTCTACCACTGTATATGAGTAACAACACATTTTTTTCGATGAAATAATGAATTTTTTTAACTGATTAATCGTGAATTAGTACGTGTTTTCAACAACGTAAGTGAAGAAGCTACACGTCTATTTCTATACCCATAGAGAGCCCTTCATATGCTATTGACCTTATTTGTCCTCCGTTGATACTTTAATAATACCGGGTGTTTCAAAACGAATGTCGGGGTTTCAAGGATTTGTAGCATTTATTACGTTCAACCTACAACTATAAATCATACATAAAATGAACAAGCAACTCAGACACATTTTCTTCCAGGCGTTCAATGTGAGGACCATTCGTCACATAGCACACATAGAGTCGGTAGGAGAGTTCTCCTCAAGCTTTGATCAGTGTGTCTGAAGTCTGAAGTAATTGTTGGAACAACTGCTTCATCGTGTTTCTTAAGTTGGGTAAAGTCATCTGGTAGCGGAGGCAGATACTCATGATCTTTTGTGAATCCTCAAAGGTAAAAATCGCAGGGGGTCAGACCGGGTGAACGTGGAGTACATGTGAAACAAGCTCTGTCATGTGACCCTTTGCTGTCAGTCCAGAAGTCGGCTAGAATGTCATTTAACCAGTCGCCTTCTGAGTTATGCCAGTGAGGCGGCGCACCATAGTTCTGTGGTTCCGCTTCTTCCAATTGAGGAAAGAGCCATAGTTCTAGAGTATTACAATTGCTTCACCTAAAAAGGAAGGCCCATAAACTTTCCGACAGGATATGGCACAAAAAACACTCAATTTAGAGGAGTCTCGTGTGGATTTGCTGACCCCTAGATACCCACATAATGTGTGTTCACATCTCCACTTAGTTCAAATGTTGATTCTTCACTGAAGGCGATACGATAATGAATAACTTCATTTTCTCATTCAGCTACATTTTACTTGCAAAGCTGGCACGTAAACCGTAATCTGCAGGCTTTTGATGTTGTAATAACTGCATATGATACGGATGTAATCGTCAGCGTCTCGTTAAGTCTCCACACAGATGTCACTAGTGGAACTGATAATATACGACTTGTCTTCCCAGCTGGTTTCTTGGGGCTACGCGTGAAGGACACTCTCACTCGTTCAACACGTTTTTCAGTCTCTCTCCCTCGTTCCATGCTCTTCCCTTAGTGTACAGGTATACAAACAAAACTGTTTGAGTTGATCTTTCATTTGATGAATTATTTACGATTGTAAGTTAAATGTAATAAGTGCTACAAAGCCTTAAACCTCGATATTCATTTTGAAACACTCGGCACACTTTTAGAGATGTCTGTCCCAATCGCAACTTCACTTTCAATTTAATGAAGTGAAGTTGTGTAAGCCTCGCTGTGTTTTGGGAATAGAAACAAATTTCAGCATGGCAACAAAAGAAGTGTAGGCATTACTCAAAACTAGCGACTGAAAGACTTAATAAATGTTTCCAGGTCAGGCGAAAGTAAGTCGCCCCTTCCACTGCAATTTTGGTGCAATCTTGAAATCCAGTATGCTTTAAAAAAAGAAAAAAAGCTCTAATAATACTCTACGGATTTATTTTGCCTTTTGTTTTATTTAATGTTACATCGTTGATCTTCTGCAAATGTGTTTGATTGAATAGATAACGCAAAACTGTATACTCCTTTCTTTGTAAAAACTTTGATGTCATGATTTGATTCTATGCAATGTAGTGTATGTGTCATTAATTCTTTGTCCCAATTGGAGGGAGACAAAACTTACTGTACATATTTGGAATTTGTTTAAACAATTTGTTTAGAAATGTCAATATGTGAAAAGGTTATGTTTTATTTAAAATGTTTGTTCTCTGTTATATAAACTGCTGACCTTCACTTAGGGTTCTTAGTTATTTTGTATTTAAAGGTCTAGTGGTTCAGCTCGGGAACGGAACTGTGTAGCACGCGCAAATTGTGGTTGGCCTAGGTAGAAAGGTGGAACCGAGAGTCAATCGGGGACGAGCTACCGAACTGTCAATTGCTCATGCAAAAGCTGCATATTGTGCTGGTGCCGAGAGAGGCTTTCCGTGTCACTTTTCAATGTCTCGGATGGATGGATAAAGAACTGGAGCTATTCTGGAATTGATGTCTGTCATCGCCACCAAGAAATGACAGATTCCGGCAATTCTACCTGCAAATCCACCTACCAACATGCAATTGCCACCACATTGCGCAATCACTGTAATGGAACGCTATAGTAATGTGCAGTGAAGGATCAGCTCATTGGACCGAGCGAGGTGGCGCAGTGGTTAGCACACTGGACTCGCGATCGGAAGGACGACGGTTCAATCCCGTGTCCGGCCATACTGATTCAGGTTTTCCGTGATTTCGCTAAGTCGCACCAGGCAAATGCCGGGATGGTTCCTTTGAAAGGGAACGGCCGACTTCCTTCCCCAATCCGATGAGACCGATGACCTCGCTGTTTGGTCTCTTCCCCCAAACAACCCAACCCAACATCAGCTCATTGGATGTTTAGTGTACTGAAATACAAGGTAAATTTTAACTGAACTTTTGTACCTACCATGATTTATCCTCAGTCACATATCCACTTAGGGTCCCTCCCACGCTAAAGTGCTTACCGAGTGTCCTTTATTGAAAGAAAGTTAAAGTTAATGTGGCAAGAGAGTGAGCGAAAGTACGTGATGCTTGCTGAAAATAAATTTTTTATTAAAACTGCTTATTAATATATTGTTGCCAATTTCAAAATTAAAAGTTCTTAAAATGGTTCAAATGGCTCTGAGCACTATGGGACTCAACTGCTGAGGCCATTAGTCCCCCTAGAACTTAGAACTAGTTAAACCGAACTAACCTAAGGACATCACAAACATCCATGCCCGAGGCAGGATTCGAACCTGCGACCGTAGCGGTCTTGCGGTTCCAGGCTGCAGCGCCTTTAACCGCACGGCCACCTCGGCCGGCTAAAAGTTCTTAAAACTGAGGATGGTAAAGTTTTGCTTAGTAAATGATCACATTGCTGCTTGTTGCAAATCGCAAAAGGTGAGTCAGTTTTTTATAGATATGTCAAGTTGTGTTCTACTGCAGTAAGAGTTGAGAACTGATACCTTGTTTCTTTTGTGTACTGAAAGTGTGTTTAGTATTCTCTGCTACAGTGGTCAAGATTAAGGGCACCCCCCCCCCCCCCCCCCCGCTTTCACTAAAAGTGGTTCAAATGCACAAAGTTACTTAATTATAGCAAATTTCAATTACTCTTGGTACTCAAGTCAAATTCTGTACAATGTTGGGTTCCTCTTGTGTATTAAAAGTGCATATTAATGTTGTAACAGGATTCACAGTTTGCCTATGCTACATAACGGTTAATAGAGAGGCAACTATCTATGAAAACAATAACTCCTTTATTCAAAAGACAGTGAGAAGTAATATGTTAGTGAATTCCATTTAACTTTCATTCTAAATAGAATATTATTTAGCTGAGAGAGACTTAACCTGTGACCAGTTCATAATTTTGCAATGAACTGCATTTACAATTTGATGACAGCTACGAAAATGTTTGAAAAGTAATACCGAACCTATGTGCAATTTGTGATTCTACAGTGTATATTAATAGTAATGTTATAAAGACCATTCAGTTTGAATAAGCCCTGAAAGTAATAGTGTGTATTGTTATCTGTTATATTTACGCAAATAATTTGTTCTACTCTGTCAACTCCAGACTTAACGTTGACATATGCAGGTGTCAGAGTTCATTGCACTCGCGTGTGGCAAAATATAGGTTGTGTTTGTCCGTTAAAGTTACTCATACCTATTTTCTTGAACAAGTATGTCAATCATTCTGTCGCCTAATTAGGCTGGCGACCGTTTTCTTTATTCTTCGAACAGTGCGGATAGGTAAAACATTGTTTGTTACTGTTTGAAAATTTACACAATTATGTCTTTCACTGCCGATAAGCCACATCCATTAGGTACAACACGGTCAACATAACAAAATTCCTCTCAGAGGGCAGCACTGCTCTGTTGCTTTATACCATAATTGCTTTAACAAGAATAATTTCATTATACGAACTGCCTTCAGCTTTGAGGTTATGGTATAGCAGTAGCGGGCGGAAGTGTTAACAGGTTGACTTCTAGAATTACTAATCGTACTGGCATAACCTGTCAATACGGTGATTTGCAGACTTACTAACCGTTCTACTAGTCACTAGCCTTCAGCTGTTGAACTGTGCGCCCCACACCGCGCATAGCCGCTCGCAGCGGGATCCCCACCACTGTAGATGTCCCCTACCCCATCACAGCTTCTGCACTGATATAGGGTAAGTCATTTTTTCAGCACGCTACGCGCCAGGGTAGCCGAGAGCGCTAACTCGCTGCTTCCTGGACTCGGGTAGGCGCACCGGCCCCGGATCGAATCCGCCCGGCGGATTAATGACGAGGGCCGATGTCCCGGCCAGCCTGGATGTGGTTTTTAGGCGGTTTTCCACATCCCGCTAGGTGAATACCGGGCTGGTTCCCCTGTTTCGCCTCAGTCCCACGGCTCGCAGACATCTGAACACATTCGCAGTATTCCATGGATTACCCTCGACGCAGACAGTTGGGGTACACTAATTCCGTCCCGGGGGTACGGGGTGGCAGCAAAAAAAAATGGTTCAAATGGCTCTGAGCACTATGGGACTTAACTTCTGAGGTCATCAGTCCCCTAGAACTTAGAACTACTTCAACCTAACCAACCTAAGGACATCAGACACATCCATGCCTGAGGCAGGATTCGAACCTGCGACCGTAGCAGTCGCACGGTTCCAGACTGTAGCGCCTAGAACCGCTCGGCCCCTCTGGCCCGCGGTGGCAGCAGGAAGGGCATTCAGCCACCCTTTAAAAATTAACGTGCCAAATCCGACTAACGATGGCTGACCCTTCGTAACTGCGGGACGATGCGCAAGCGATAGATAGGTAGATAGATACAATTTTTTGAGCCCTCTAGAAAGCATCTGGACGCCTTACCTTACACCTGTTGAGCAGTGCCTCGACGTCGACGCGTCTGCGGCCGGGGAAGGCCCGGAGGAGCACGTCGACGGGTGAGCGCTGCGGCGGCGGCGGGGGTGGCGGAGGCGTGGGGGCGGGTTGGTGGGGGTGGAAGGGCGACTGGAAGGCGGCCGAGAAGTAGTGCGCGCCCGCGGTGGCCGAGTAGTGCAGGAAGGCGGCGGCGGCGGGCTGCGGGGGCGGCGGCGGCTGCGGGGGCGGCGGCGCGGGCGCCGGGCTGCCCGGCTCGTACTTCTTGGGCAGCGACAGGTTCTCGGGCGCGTCCACGCACGCTGCGGCAGCCAGAGGCGTGAGCGAGCGCGCGCGCCAGGGCCCTGCGGCTGCGGCTGCGGCCGCCCACGGCCAGCACGCTGAGTGGCAACACGCCCACCGTCTCAGGCCCGCACACGCCAACTCACTCTACAGCTACCTTAACGACTACCGTCATTGTGGGCTGAAGCCGTGTGCCGGACCGCTTCTCGAACTCTAATCCATTCTTCAGATTTGTACTGCTCAACCAATTGAGCTATCCTAAAACACATTACAGCAGGTACTTCCAGATCGAGTGCCCTACCACCACCGGCCAGGTGTCTGCGGGCAGGGGAGAGCAGGGGTGGGCAACACCTGATGTACGGACCGTCAGAGAGCCGCGCCACACAGCCTACGCGTTGCTGTAGTACGCCTCGGTGTAGCCTCCGATAAATGGCTGGCGCGTGCGCGGAACAGGGCGTAGCTAGTGCAGTACGTCTATTGGCGAGTAAGCTACCCAACCTGTTGTGTCTTCCCGCGGCCTGGCTGGCGGGCTACAGCGGGCACCCGTGCCCAATGGGGCAGCTTCGGAACAGTCTTTCCTACAGGGAGGTTCCAAGTTTCACCCGTCGCCCTTTGATCCTAGCAACCCTGAAGCTCTTTCCTCTAATAATGTAGTAGTGGCAACAAGAGAATACGCTAGATATTTTTAAACAATGGAGATAAACAGCAAGTGACAACCCGGAGGAGACAATGCACAAATAAGATCTAATGAACATCTCTCTCAAACGTATGCTGCCGTTGCTAGGACCTAGATCTACAAACATACTCTACAAACGACTGTGCAGTGTATGTGTACCTAACGTTGTGCGACATGTTGGTTTCTTCCTGTTCAATCTGTGTATGGACTGATAGAAGAATGTTTACTTAAATGGCTCTGGAATTAGTCGAATTACGTCTTTCCAGGCCCCAAGATAACAATACAGAGGTACGAGATGAATATCTCCACATTCAGCACTTAATACTGCTTCTTGCAACTTTATAATTACTGTTTTTCGTGATAACTTGTGTCTACGAATTCAGTTTTCGGCATCTCAGTGATGATCTCCCTTGAATCAAACGAACTTGTGACAATTAACGGGCCCATCTTTCTGTGCATTCAGCACCCGCTGTTAGTCGCTTTTTGTACAGAAGAGATTCACAAATGATTTGTAACACATCTCTGCTTTGTAGACTGACTGCATTTTCCCAGTATCCTCCCAAAGAACGTGTCTGCCACCCACCTGACGCTACGAGATCATTCCACTTGATATCGCAACAAACTGTTAAACCCAGGTATTTGTATGAGTTGACTGATTCCATTTGTGACTCACTGATCTTGAGGTCATAGGATACTACTTTTCTGCGTTTTGTGAACTTCACAAATTCACTTATCTGTACATTTAAAACAAGTTCTTAATTTTTGCAGCACTTTTAAATCTTTTCAAGACATAGTCCAATAGGATGGTGGTCAAGAACCATCAGTTTCAGTTGAGGGTCAATGTGTGGATGGCATTATCGGCGACCAAGTCACACAAGCCATCGTCCTTCCATGACGCCTCAAAGGGAGGCGTATCTGCATTTCTTGGAGGAAAGACTGCATCCCGTGCTGCAAGAAGCTTCATTTATGTTGCTGTTATGTGGCTGCAGCATGATAGTTCTCCACCCCACTTTTGCCTTACCATGCCAAAAATGTTTAATTGGAGACGGACCGGATAAGGTACTCCAGTTATGTGGCTGGGGAAGTCGTTTAAACTTGACCATTTTATACATCTACCTGCAAGAGCACAGAAAATCAGTGAGAAATTCTGAATAGGTACTGGACGATGTTTGTTTTACTAACTGTGGGGAAAGATATAGGTACCAGATGTATCACTGGGAAATGCTAAGATTCCAGACATTAAGTTCCCTCGTGGCTCAGCATAATGTAATTGGCGAACGTGACAAGGTACCTGCCGAATATGCCTTGCTGACATGTAGCTTGGAGAAGATACTGACATTGTGAGGCTCTAGGGGTTTACGCACGAACGGCAGCGAAGACTGGCCGCATTCATTCAGACCCATCAACAGTATCCTTATGGCGTCATTGGCAGCAGAAACTCGTTGTTCCGGTGCCTTTTCATCTCAGGTGGACTCCTAATACACACCCCATTTCACGTGACTGGTCATACAAGTGGAATACCTTATCATCTGATCTGTCGTCAAAGGTAACATTTTCGAGGCGTTTTGGCACCGTAAGGCAAAAGTGGTGTGAGTATTATCATGTTGAAACCACATAGCACTTATCAACATAAAATAAACTTCTTCCAGTAGGGGGGGGGGGGGGGGGCAGTCTTTTCTCGTAGAAGTTCAGATACGCTTCATCTGTAGGGCGTCATGGAAGGACGATGGCTTGTGTGAGGTGGTAGCCAATAATCCGATCCACACATTGACTCTCAACTGAAACTGATGGTTCTTGATCACCATGCTACTGGGTTATAGCTTGAAAAGATTTGAAAGGGGTGTAGACATTGGGAACTTGCTTTAAATGTACAATTAAGTAAATCTGCGAAGTTCACAGAAGGCAGAAAAGTAGTATCCTATGACCTCAGCATCAGTGAGTCACAATTGTAACCAGTGAACTTTAAATGATATCATTGAGGCTTTCGTCTGTTCGTCAACAGTGTGAAAATATACGTTTGTGGTAATTCTTTGAGCAAAGTGTATTTGTGGTTTCTCATGTGAAATATATTAAGCACTTGCAGGTTGTTTAGAAGAAGAAGATATTTGGTTGTAGCCGAGATCACACGTCGTCCTGGAAATGCTCGTTATACTATGGTCAAGCGGTTCTGTGTGACACAGCCTGTCTGTTAACAGCTCTACAATCACACTGCCAGGAAATCATTCTAACTGCGCAGTCTCCAGTTATCGCCTACATCAGCGTCTGCGCAGGCTCTGCAGGGCTGACGTCTAGACTGTTCCGGTTGAATCAGTTGGGTGAGCACTTGTCAGAGATACGAGATGATGTTACGGTCCGGCACACTGTTTTAACCCGTCAACATTGTTCAGCTAATCAACACTCCAATGGTGAGTGAGAAATTTGATTCTGAAAATTTATTTATCAGCTTAAGTACTATTTATGTTTATCAGACAAGCTACCACGATGAGTTTTGGCATATGCTAACAATATCAGGATACGCTGTGTTTGAAGACTGCTGCGTTATAATGCTCGCCGTTCAGTGGTCGCATATGCAACTAAATGTGGGTCACGCCCATTCTGCCGTGCACGCTGGTGTGAAATACAGATGTCTAGAAACGCAGGGGTAGGAGGGGTGTTTCCTTTCTTATCAAGCTGCCAGGTCCAGAATTCATCACTATAACTGTATGAATAAAATGTTCGGGCGGATTCCGAAACTAATACAGTTGCTCTGTATGTACAACAAAAGTATTGAGGTCCCTCAGCATTGCGAAATAAATCAGTTAAATGTGACTTCACAACATAGCCTGGTTCCTAGCAACATGCCTTTGTTTCTGGCTGCCGTGACACTTTCTGTTGCAGCACGCTTGAGTTGTTAGGGTAGTGTTCATAGATTTGTTTCCAGAATGTATCTAACAAACATTAACCACTATAGATGGATTTTTTTAATACGTTTCGCCTGCGGTTTCATTTAATGGATGTTATAATTTTCGAAATATTAATTACAGTGTCTTACACAAAAATACGGGGGTAGGGAAGGAAGGGGGAAGAGTACTAAAATTTAGATGCCATTTTCGTCCACAGATTCTCATTAAAATTATCAGTCAATAAATTATAAACGCTTCAGTGACTAACTGTATCGCTGGAATTGTGCTACTCAGAAAGTGGCACGCAGTTTCCAACCCCATGACTGTGTAATAATACAGTAACAAATAAACACCAGGAATCTTTAACATTACAGTGGAAACAGCACATGGCCTCTCTGGTTCTGAATGGTTTACAGCAGAACCGAGTATGCCCAGATAGCTGAGACATCGTAGTGGCCGTCGCTGTTAAGAAGAACTCTAAAATTCCGGTTTGTAATCAATATATAGTTACAATAACCATAATCGTCGTTTGTTCGTGTATACTACTATAGCTCCGAAACCGGTCCCTGCAGCCCTTTACGGGTTATACAAGAAATTATAAGTGCAGACATTGTGATCATTGGTATCTTAGTACTATGGTATCTTAGTACTATGTGCCCATTTCAGTGTGCTAGTTGTTTTTTTCTCTGCGTCTGCCTTCTCGCAAATAGGTCATATATTATGTTTTCTAGACGGCCGCTAACTGCACCAGTAAGTGGACTACGCATGTCGGTATAGGCTTACCGGTTTGCACCCACGCGTCCAAACTTAAACAGCTGACCTGCTGCTCAGAGGAAAATGAGCATTAATGGCTTGCTCTTGCCACATGTTCTTCGAAGTACTAACCAACCTAAAAAGATACTACTCCTAAAACCTGTAATTATTAGTCTTCAAATGAAGTAAATACTGATGTAATGTCGTTCAGTACACTGTCCTAAGTTCCCAATGAAAATATTTACACTTATAACCCTGATACCCCGTAAAGTACGGTAGCCCTTCACCCCTCAGTCATGAAGAAGGTTTCAGGTTACAACTGCAGACTTGGATTCGAAGACATGGGTGTCAAAAGCAGTGCACCAATGGACCTCTTATAGGAAGTCAGTGATGCTGCAGGGAATCGAGAACCGAAGTGGCTGAGTTCGGCCAGGACGTTCCTTCTAGAACGTTCTAGAATGTTTTAGAATGTTCCAGAATCACCCAGAATGTTGTAGAATGTTACCTAACGTTCCGGAATATTCTCGAGTGTTCCATTATCCTGCTGTGTGGGGATACGTTCCATCTCGGAAAGGTAAATATAGGCGATGGCGAGAGGCATGCGTCAGTATACTTTTGGAAATCGATTAAAGTGGATTGAGGAAAAGTGATAGTGATAGAAAGTTAAATAAATTTAAGTGAAAGTGAATTGGTGAAGATAGTGAGGAGTGTATTAAGTGGAATTTTAGTGTGTTAAGTAATATTAACATTTAAGAGGATGCCGGAGTCTAAATGAGGACATCTTTGCCAGTGGTGAGTTGAGAAGAAGGCAACAGAAAAAAAAACTAAGAAATGATACAGATGAGGAACGAGAAGTACGTTTAGCTTGACAACGGAAGAGAAAGAATGGACTTAGAACTTAATAGATATACAACGAGGTGAAAGTAGAGAAAATGATCAAGTGAGGCACTCAGCAAGCAGCCACAGAGAGACTGCTAAAAGAAACAAGCTTACGAAATGATCTAAGCAGAGCTACAGTTGAATACTTAAGTCAATTTAAGAGTACTTCAGAGTATTTTTCAGAATTCCAGAGCCTGAAATACTAACATTTTTAAGCTATTTTTAATGTTCATTTTTACAATGTTCTGGGTGGTTTTCTAGTGATCCGAAATGTTCTCAGAAAATAAATTAAAATAAAAACGAAGCGAAACGGATCTTTATCAGCTACGTGGACATAAGAATAGTTTCTTTTACTATGTCTGCACCTCACTGAATTTGCTGTTGCTAGGGACTAAAACTAGCATTTTGTTCTCTTATTGAAAGAATCAATCACATACCTCAGTCGCGAACCGAGTTGTTAAGGCTCTACATAAAGTCACACATTTTTACTTTTTCGGTGCAGTACATTGTTTAACGTCAGTCATCTGCCATTCGTTATATGAACTGGTATTCTTCTAAATCAGTTCCCAGACTGGCATTTGAAGAAATATGTTACTAGTTTGCAAGCTAATCATCGTGGGGGAGTAATTCGGAGAGAGAATGGACAATTTCGATGTATACCTTCCACAGAATTTCGTAGGGAAGGGCGTAGAAAATTTTTTTGGGAGAATGTCATGGGAGAAATAATAGAGAAGACCAGACTGTCACGATCGATTAATCACTTTCAGGAAGACCACCGAACTTTCCACGAAGATCATTTGAAACCTGTAGTCCATGTCAGCTAGTGGCACAGTTAGCATCAGTGGTGTGCTGTGGCTAATCAACCATCGCGTGGGTTTTTCATTCCATGTGCAAGACTGAAAAGTCCGATTTCTGGTACCGCATCGTTTAACTAGATTCCATAATAATCTGTGGTTGGTTATTTCCTATTTGATCACCGTGTGATAGCACAAGAAGAAGGTGGTTAATAGCGACGACGAACTAACTCTTACGTAATTGTTAAAGTAAGATAATAACAATGAATGAGGCAGTCATAATAAAAAGCAAGTCATCCGTCTACTTTTTCTTATTCCTGGCCTTTGTCCGTATCTTCACGGGATCGGCTGGATAATCTTTCGGTTTTGGCAGTGTTAGTGGTAAAGAGTCTTCCATCTTCTCCCCCTCCCCACCTCCATGTCACCTTCTGAACGGAATTTTATGTACCTGAATTGTCTGCGTCTAGTGTTATCACATGTTCCCATGTGAAAGAATGCTAACGTTTTCCAAATGTTCGCGAATACTGCAACAAGTGGGAAGTGGTTACCAGCCTGGTTTTCACTTAGTCGGATGTGGAAAAACGCCTAAAAACCACATCCAGGCTGGCCAGCACACCTGCCCTCATCGTTAAGCCGCCGGAAGGATTCGATCCGATGCCGGCGCTCCTCACTGAATCCCGAAAGTTGTGTGATAACGAGTGCGGCTATCCTGGCTGGACAAAAAGCAGTTCGTCCATATAAGAAGATAATACGCATTTGATGAGCTTTTGGTGATGAAACCTTTTTCACCGCCAGAATTCTAACCGATTCCCCTCTAGCCAAGCGCCATCGCACAAGTGTGCGTTAGTAACCACGGCTTTGGATGAGAGTTATATTGCTAAGATGATCCTTTGAGAAAAAAAGTGTTTCGAAATTGACTAGACGATTTGTCAACTTCTAATCAAAAGATTTGTTCAGCTGTGGAATCGTTAATTACCTTCAGAGCTGGGAGAATTCCTCGAGTATTGGAGAAGACTATACAACTAGTATATCTCCTTGTGCTATTTATGTTAAACGAAAAAAAAAACTTACATCCAAGAAGCACTACGAACTTTTTAATTAACAAACTACGGCGATCGGCAACTATTAAAATCTCACTTTTTTCAAATATAGATAAAAGAATAGAGTAGCGTAGCTCTAACAATGGACATAGTGTTGCAACAGATATTAAAAAACAGTCCCTGATAAAGTTATCACTCAAGCAACTTCATCGTGGCAGTACGTTAGCTAATTAAAATACATCACTCCAAAACTAATACATATTGCTTCAAGAACTATAAAGTAAGATGCATGTATTTTCATTGTTATGACGTAAACAATGAAATTACATAATGCAACTGCCTGTGCAGGTGTCAGGTCAGCTTCACGAAAATCTGAAAATGTAAAATTATTAGAGAAGTCACTATTAGCAACAACATGGAAATAGAATCATGTGTTTATTTTACCAAGCTAATGAATTACAAGAGTATAACGCTAAAATATTTTAGGGAGAAGTTGACAGTTTCGCTGCATTTTCATCACGTGCAATAAGGAAAACGTTTTTGAAAGAAATGACAGACTGTCATTAATATTCTTTTTATTTTTCACTTTTTTCACAACACAATCGTATAAGAAATTCGCAGTACCGTAACGGCTTCCTTGCTGGTCACAGCCAGTTATGGCACAATGAAATCCTCATGTGACTGTCGTGAAAAATGTAAGAAATACGTTATTAGTTGCTCTTCGTATCTATACTTTATAAAACTTTCATCCTTAGTGTATTTTGTTAAAGTTGACACATATTACGTAGGTAGCAAATGAAAACTTCGGTTCAGTATATTAACTTGATTATTTCTCTTAATTGTTTAAGACGGATAATGTGATACTTGAACCACGATTCACATTTTTGGAAGAAAATGCTTTATTTGCTAATGTAATAGTGAAATTGCATGCAATGGGCACATGAGTGAGAGAATTTTTGATGTTTACAATAGCAGCCAGAGGTCATTCGCCGTTACATTATTTCAGGGGATGCAATTCGTTCCTGCTACTCATAGTGTTAGCGCAGTAGTGGGTATATTAGCTTCAATTTCAGCGTTGTTCGTCCTGCGAACATTGCATAACAAGAAAAATAGGGGGCGAAATACATTTCTAAAATTTTTCATCCTTCTCGGAGTGTTTTTTTAACCAAGATTCTAACTTTCCAATAACCTTCTATATCATCTACACGTTTGCACTCCAGTCATCTATGATTAATTGCAATATGCGTTTTTTTACACTTCTGAAGACACGGTCAGTGTTTACTGCTAATATCTATTATCTAAATTTAAAAAAATAGAAAACTAATTACATATTTAAGGAAACTACACTATTAACCGAAGGGCAATGACGCTGACCTGAACTCCACTACAGGTTTCATTCATTGCGCTTCGTATAAGTCTACGGTATATAAAGAACTAGCAATAAACATACAATGATTACAGTCTATTTTTGGAGTACAGGAGAGTGAATTAAAAGGAGGTTCCCAAAAAAGAAATTACCACCTGTACAACCTCATGTCTGGTTCTTATACTCGAGTTTTCATGAAGACGTCTATCATGAAATATTTATGAGTCTCAACAACTAAGGGTTTTCTTCTTTAGTGATGGTATTAGTCCATAAAATCACGCTCGTGAAAGACATCTCCTGAATCAGTTTAATGTATCCTAGATAAATTTTTCACCTAATAGGAAAATATTTTGAAGCACTCATTGTAACTACTTGAGAAAATTGCATACAAAGTTGAAAGTTGACTGTGATTTGTGCTAACAGCCACCCTGCACTTGCGGGAGATCGGAATGCACAACAAGAAATAAATTTGTAATTCGATGAAGGAAAGCACAACAGAGTAAGTAAGCACACTGATCCTACACCTCGGTGTGTACTGGCATTCCACTGTTCTTCTCCTACGAAAGTTTGAAACCTTTAGCTGAATTTATCTTTGGCATTATGTCAAAATGCGCTGCTAAAACAATTAGGAGATCAAACGAGATATTACAGAATACTTTGAGATGAATTTTTAATCCAGTCTGAAAAATTGCGTAGACATTCTGTAAACGCCTGTGAATATCTGCAATGCTCTGGGTTTGCACCAAAAGAGACTCGGAGACAGGTCTATGCTTGGAACACACCTATACAGGGTGTTACAAAAAGGTACGGCCAAACTTTCAGGAAATATTCCTCACACACAAAGAAAGAAAATATGTTATGTGGACATGTGTCCGGAAACGCTTACTTTCCATGTTAGAGCTCATTTTATTACTTCTCTTCAAATCACATTAATCATGGAATGGAAACACACAGCAACAGAACGTACCAGCGTGACTTCAAACACTGTGTTACAGGAAATGTTCAAAATGTCCTCCGTTAGCGAGGATACATGCATCCACCCTCCGTCGCATGGAATCCCTGATGCGCTGATGCAGCCCTGGAGAATGGCGTATTGTATCACAGCCGTCCACAATACGAGCACGAAGAGTCTCTACATTTGGTACCGGGGTTGCGTAGACAAGAGCTTTCAAATGCCCCCATAAATGAAAGTCAAGAGGATTGAGGTCAGGAGTGTGTGGAGGCCATGGAATTGGTCCGCCTCTACCAATCCATCGGTCACCGAATCTGTTGTTGAGAAGCGAACGAACACTTCGACTGAAATGTGCAGGAGCTCCATCGTGCATGAACCACATGTTGTGTCGTACTTGTAAAGGCACGTGTTCTAGCAGCACAGGTAGAGTATCCTGCATGAAATCATGATAACGTGCTCCATTGAGCGTAGGTGGAAGAACAAACTAAAATGAGCTCTAACATGGAAATTAAGCGTTTCCGGACACATGTCCACATAACATCTTTTCTGCATTTGTGCGTGAGGAATGTTTCCGGGATTTTTTCTCTGCCTCGTGATGACTGGGTGTTGTGTGATGTCCTTAGGTTAGTTAGGTTTAAGTAGTTCTAAGTTCTAGGTGACTGATGACCATAGATGTTAAATCCCATAGTGCTCAGAGCCATTTTTGAATGTTTCCGGAAAGTTTGGCCGTACCTTTTTGTAACACCCTGTATAGGAAGCGTCATTTTGAAGATTGATAACAGCGGTGCCATTTACCATCAATTACTGGAAATATGTGAGATGAGGAGCGAATCATGATGTCGCAAATAAAGTTGCGATCCTTTTAGCCGAAACTGAATGCCCCTCGTAGTAGGTACGAAGAGGAACTGGATTGGACATGTGCTGAGAAAGCACAACGGAATTTTGAAAACTGTTTTAGAGGGTTGTGAGCAGGGGAAGAGAGGGAAAGGACAGAAGAGAACTCAGAAATTGTACGATCTGCTTAATGCGTGCGAGCGCACCAGTCTGAAGAAAGAAGCGATGGACCACAAAATGTGGTGACAAGAAGGTCCTGTTCATAGAGTAGACAACTGATGATGATGATGATGAGTACCGTGTACACCTGGAGATTATAAATATAATAGGTATTTACCGCTATGCTTATTCGACTACGGTTGTCCGTGGACAGGGACTACTCCATGCACATACAACTAGCATGCACTACCTGGTACGCTACGGGAGGGTCGTAGGGTCGGCACCCCGTGGCTCACCTGAGAGCGGCGGTTCCGGCGTGGAGCTGGCGGAGGCGGAGCGAGCAGGGCTGCCCGAGCTGGGGGCGGGCGACGCGGAGGCCGACCTGCTGCCGCCCCCGGCCCCGCCTCCGCCCCCGGCGCCGGCATCGCACGCCTCCTCCTCGGCCTCCGCCTCGGCGTCGGCGCCGCTGCTGCCCCCGCCGCCGCCTCTCTCTTCCGCCACGTCCGACGCGCTGTCGTCGTCCACGGAAATGCGGGCGCGTTTAGACCCTGCAACCATCAACCGGGTACGGCACAGTTTAGTCTCACGTACTTATGGTCATAACTATTACAAACTGTAAACGTTTGATTGGATATACAGGGTGTCCATAGTTAAAGTTCCGAGAAAAAAAACCACTCCTCAGAATGACGTCGAATTTGAGCAGTATACACTACTGGCTATTAAACTTGCTACACCACGAAGATGATGTGCTATAGACGAGAAATTTAACCGACAGGAAGAAGATGCTGTAATATGAAAATGATTAGCTTTTCAGAGCATTCAGACAAGGTTGGCGCCGGTGACGACACCTACAACGTGCTGACACGAGGAAAGTTTCCAACCGATTTCTCATACACAAATAGCAGTTGACCGGCGTTGCCTGGTGAAACGTTGTTGTGATGCCTCGTGTAAGGAGGAGAAATGCGTACCATCACGTTTCCGACTTTGAGAAAGGTCGGATTGTAGCCTATCGCGATTGCGGTTTATCGTATCGCGACATTGTTGAGATCCAATGAGTGTTAGCAGAATATGGAATCGGTGGGTTCAGGAGGGTAATACGGAACGCCGTCCTGGATCCCAACGGCCTCGTATCACTAGCAGTCGAGATGACAGGCATCTTATCCGCATGGCTGTAACGGATCGTGCAGCCACGTCTCTATCCCTGAGTCAACAGATGGGGACGTTTGCAAGACAACAACCACCTGCACGAACAGTTCGACGACGTTTGCAGCAGCATGGACTATCACCTTGGAGACCATGGCTGCGATTACCCTTCACGCTGCATCACAGACATTAGCGCCTGCGATGGTGTACTCAACAACGAACCTGGGTGCACGAATGGCAAAACGTCATTTTTTCGGATGAATCCAGGTTCTTTTTACAGCAACACGATGGTCGCATCCGTGTCTGGCGACATCGCGGTGAACACACATTGGAAGCGTGCGTTCGTCATCGCCATACTGGCGTATCACCCGGCGTGATGGTATGGAGTGCCATCGCTTACACGTTTCGGTCACCTCTTGTTGGCACTGACGACATTTTGAACAGTGGACGTTACATTTCAGATGTGTTACGACCAGTGGCTCTACCTTTCATTCGTTCCCTGCGAAACCCTACATTTCAGCGGGATAATGCACGACCGCATGTTGCAGGTCCTGTACGGGCCTTTCTGGATACAGAAAATGTTCGACTGCTGCCCTGGCCATCATATTCTCCAGATCTCTCACCAACTGAAAACGTCTGGTCAATGGTGGCCGAGCAACTGGCTCGTCACAATACGCCAGTCACTACTCTTGACGAACTATGGTATCGTGTTGAAACTGCATGGGCAGCTGTACCTGTACACGCCATCCAAGCTGTGTTTGACTCAATGCCCAGCGGTATCCATGCCGTTGTTACGGCCAGAGGTGGTTGTTACGATTTCTCAGGATCTATGCACCCAAATTGCGTGAAAATGTAATCACATGTGAGTCCTAGTATATATATTTGTCCAATGAATACCCGTTTATCATCTGCATTTCTTCTTGGTGTAGCAATTTTAATGGCCAGTAGTGTACATATGAAAGATGATGCCTATTAAGATTTCTCGCTATTCGCATAGCAGCGGCTCTAGCGACGCAATTATAAGGATCCAAGTCAGGTCTGAGACTGAACGTGTGGAGTTGACGTTGGTCAAGAACACCTTTAAGGCGACAAAGATGGCGCTATCAACACCTCACTGAGTTTACACTAGTTCGTCTAATAAAGCTACGAGAAGCTGGATACTCTTTATGCGACTGCAGGAAGATAGGGCAGGTATATAGGCACAGTATATGATAGGTGACAGCGATGGACACGGGAAGGTATGGTCGTAAGAAAAGCGGGCTCCGGCCGGCCACGTGGGACTAAGACTGAGATGACCGCCGTGTTCGGCGACTACCTCTGCCGCGTTGTACGGCGAATGCAGCAGAAATTTGAGCAGCAGTTGGTTCCACAGGAACACAACGAACTGTTACAAATCGGTTACTTGCAGGACAGCTCCGAGCCAGAAGTCCTGTAGCGTGCATTCCGCTGGCCCCAAACAATCAGCAATTGTGACTTCAGCGACGTCAAGCGAGAGCCCATTGGAAGAAGGTTGGAGGTCTGTTGTGTTTTCTGATTACAGCTGATTCTGCCTGGGTGCTACTGAGGCCGTGTGCTGGTTGAAGGAGGGCCTGTAACCAGTCAGCATGATAGACACACTGGACCTACACCAGATGGCCTGTGTGCGATTTCATATGACATCAGGAGCACTTTCATGGTTATTCCACGCACCCTGACTGCAAGTATAGTCTCCAGTCTGGTGATTCGACCTGTTGTGCTGCCATCTATAAACAGCATTGCAGGGGGTGTTTTGCAACAGGATGCCGCTCGCCCACATACCGCTGTTGTAACCCAATGTGCTCTAAAGGGTGTCAACGTGTTGCCTTGGCCTGCTCGATTAACAGATTCGTCTCCAATCGGACAACTCCAGCGTCACTCACAACCAGCATTAACAACCGTCTCTGTATTGACAGGGCACGGCAACGAGCATGGAATTCCATCCCACAAACTGAATTCCGCCACCTGTGTAACACGATGCATACTTGCATTCAACATTCTGGCGTTTACACTGGTTATTGATGTACCACCAGTTCACATTTGCAATGCATTACCTCGCGGTTCTATTAACCTGTCATCTTGCGATGTTAATCATTTACTTGTTAGAAGTACTACCTAGACAAACGTATTCCAGAAATTTCGTTACTCTACGTAATTATTTTTCGGTGCTGCTATTTTTTCCGTCAGTGTATTATACGGCACTTAAATATGTAGAACACGTAATATTTATAAACGCTGCGCAAAACACAACCTGACAACAACAAAAACAGTAAAAAATGTCAGAAACTGCTTTATTGGGCTCCTGATGCGCATTTATTCGTGTGCTTCTAATGTCCGTCACTAGACTGAAACACCGACCAGGAAACATCATGTGCTCCTATCTAGATTATCTTTTAGTATATGTTTAGCTGGCTTAACCAAATTGTGGCGCATATTACCCATATTTGAAAAGTAAAAGATAAAAAACGGTCTTCAGTCATGAGCAATATTACTCTTTCACTTCCAGTCTTTCTGCAACTGACCGATATAGGAAACCATTTGGTGGGAGAAATGGGGCGAAGTTTTCATTGGAACGTAGAATTTTTGAAATCCAGTTGTTTTTTTTTACAGCGACTTTGTCAGAATGCTAGAAATGTAAAATGTGTTACATGTCAGTACCAAAACACATTTATACTCGTGATGCCAGCCCGCATCTCGTGGTCGT
This sequence comes from Schistocerca serialis cubense, assembly GCF_023864345.2. Classification (NCBI taxonomy): domain Eukaryota; kingdom Metazoa; phylum Arthropoda; class Insecta; order Orthoptera; family Acrididae; genus Schistocerca; species Schistocerca serialis. Next base: position 105,766,540 of record NC_064643.1, on the reverse strand, counting down.
GCGGTAGCGTTCTCGCTTCCCACGCCTGGGTTCCCGGGTGTGATTCCCGGCGGGGTCAGGGATTTTCTCTGCCTCGTGATGGCTGGGTGTTGTGTGCTGTCCTTAGGTTAGTTAGGTTTAAGTAGTTCTAAGTTCTAGGGGACTGATGACCATAGATGTTAAGTCCCATAGTGCTCAGAGCCATTTGAACCATTTTACTCGTGATACCGGAAATCGTGACATATCACGAAGAAATTTTGAACATTAAATTTAAAAATGGCTTTACTTACAACATCAAATTACGGTCTCCAAAAGCTTTTTGCTAATGACAGCACCAAACAGATCTGTGACATGGACGTCCCAAAAAATATAAACACAACAAAACCTGTCTATTACTTTAGTGAGGCGATGTCCCCAATCAACGACAGAAACGTTGAGTAGGTCGCATACAAATTTTTTTCTTTGTTTACTTGGAGGAGTGTAACGCGTTGAAACGAAGGTACAGAATTAGACATTATGTGGTATCACATTGGGTCAGTTTAAAAATGAGACGAAAGGAAAGAGATAAAACCTTAATGTAAATGAAACCATTGCACATGACGGAGCAAGAATGATGAATAGGGGGGTGTCCAGGATAGTTGTGTAGCTGCGTAAATGAGAATCAAAATTAGCCCCTTGGTGTTTATGGACTTTTTGAGGCATAAAAATGGCGCACCTATGGAACCCGCCATTTGTTTGGAGAGACCGCTACGGACAAAGTTCCGGAGGGAACGCGGGAGAGGAGAGGGACGCGTTGGTGGATCGGAGGCCAGCAGCCAAGAAAGCGAAGCGTCTCTACCCCATCACTCAGCTGTCAGCGTACGAAGTCCCGCGTGATCCTTTCCTATACTCCTATTGGTAAAGGACTGCGACAGAGGATTTGCTGTCCACCAGCAGTCCTCACCGTAGGACCCTACTGAGACCAACATCACGCTCTGGGATCGAGAAAACGCTGTGAACGGGTTCTCAACAGCAGCTAACTTAATGGTACTCCTGTTGAGGTAGTCTTTACTTTTAATGTCAAAAAGACACGGCTTGATTTCATCTTGTTCATTTAAAACACGTATTCTTTGCGTCAAATTGCCATATTTTACCTTCTTTGTGTTCGAAATTACGTTGACAGGGCGCCACGGGAACTGCTAAGTGCACAGCTGAGGATGTTGCATCGTTTGAAGACACGCCTGTGAGTAAACGGTGCGGCTTCTAACGGCAACATTCGCTTAAGGTCGTATGCAGTTTCAGACTCGGATACAGACTTGCCTTCGGTTCCATGCAATTTGCAGTAGCAGCAGTAGCAGGGTGGTGGTAGCGAGCTTAGGCAATCCAAGCAACTCCGCGGACTCCTGTCGTGTAGTAAAAGGAGTTTAAACAAGCACTTACACGTTTTGTTTACGTACACTTTAACCGGAAAAATGATTAACACTCTTTATATGGCCGCCAAATGACACTAAAGTTTGAATTCCCTGCATCAGGCGTTGTCTCAACACTATCTCTCTCGCTCCCCCATTTTTTTAAAAGAAAAGTCAGCAGTCTTTCGATTGTATACTGAAGGTTTTCACAACCAGTTGCTCAACTGCTGGTTAATCTTCCAAGTTGTATAGTCGTAGTCCATAAAACCTTTCCTTCCATGAAGTTTCGTCCAGACCTACCCTGGACATCTTGAGAGGTATCCGTGGGTCCGCTGAATCTTGCCGAATGACGGGTCGGACGTCGAAGAGCAACATAAATACTTTGAAAAACGGGGCATGGTCGAGTTTGCACGTGATTGGCAAGAATAATCCTTATTCGTTATCAAAGATAAACCTTAACTATCGATTGTCGCCTGTCAAAGCAAAACTAATCTATCGTTTACGTAGAGCCACTGTCCATATATCATTAAGTTTCATAGCTTCTTTTTTTCTATAAAATTATCTTCATGTTTCATCTTTGACAAGGATTATCTGTGCCAATCACGTGCAAACATGACCACGCCCTTTTCGAAGTATTTATGTCTCTCTTCCTCGTCCGACCCGTCAGTCGGCAAGCCTCAGCGGAACCAGGAGCACCTCTGAAGATGTCGAGCGCAGCTCTGGACGAAACGTCAGGAACGGAAAGTTTCTTGGAGCACGGCCATAGATCCTGGAAGTAGTCTTTCACTGATTTTATACTCAACTTTCATTCCTACGTAACGATCACAGTCAGTATCCTCTGTAAACAGTTTACGTATTCTACGAGGATTGTTTAATAATTAAACCGAGAAATGTACATTATCCGATAAGTAACCAGATACCCGCATGCAATGCGGAATTGACACTAGATGTCACGAAAGCTGGCCCGCCAGTATTAAAAGTGGCGGGGAGTGTTGCGTTGTCAGCAGAGTTGAAGCAACAGCAGAATGGATTGATCAGCAGAGCTCAGTGACCTCTAACATAAACTACTGATTGGATATCACTTAACAAATCTATCAGGGGCATGACTGCGACGTGTAATGTAACAAACCAAAACCGGGCAGATCTCGTGTACTGACAGACAAAAACCGTCATGCTTTGAAGAGAGTGGGTGTAAAGAATCGCAACAAATCAGAGAAAGGAAAGATCCGATAGTTCCAAAATACTACCAGCAGTCCAGCTAGCACAATGGCTGTGCATAGTGAGTAAAAAGAAAATCGTCGTGCAGCCCCTCATAAGCTACACTATGCTTATCGGTGTTAAGAGCGACGCCAGTGGACAGTGGATGGCTGCAAACGGATCATTAGGAGTGATTAATCGAGGTATACACCGTGGCAATCCTATGGAAGGGTTTGGATTGGTGAAATTCCTGGAGAGCGTTACCTGCCATCATGTGAGATGGCAACAGTGAAGTATGGAGGTGATGCTGTTACTGTACGGAGATGTTTTTCGTGATTATGGTGCGGTCCCCTTATCGCTCTTAAGATAATGCTATATCCGGAAGTATATGAAGACATTTTACAGCATTGTACGCCGCCTACAGTAGAGGAATAGTTTGGGGTCGATGACAGTCTGTATGAGCATAACACTGCAGGCGCATCCGTGTGTGGTCAACAACATCCCTGAAGTGGGCTACTCTGACCAGAGCCTCGACCTGAACCCAGTGGAGCACCTTCGGAATGAGTTAGGATGTCTATTTCGCTGCAGACCTCACCGTCCAACATTATAAACTCCTCTACTTTCGGCTCTAGAGGAAGAATGGACAGCCGTTCCGCCACAGATATTCAGACACCTCATTGAAAATGTGACCAGCAGAGTTCAAGCCAGCAAAGAGACGAAGGATGGACAGGCACTATATAAGTATACGGGCCAACGGCCTTGCCGTTGTAGTGCTATCGGTTTCCGTCAGATCATCGAAGTTAAGCGCTGTCGGGCTTGGCTAGCACTTGGATGGGTGACCATCCGGGTCTGCCGAGGGCTGTGGCAAGCGGGGTGCAATCATCCCTTGTGAGGCCACTTGAGGATCTACTTGACTGAGAAGTAGAGTCTCCAGACACGAAAACCGAGAACGGCCGGGAGAGCTGTGTGCTGACCACATGCCAATCCATATATGCATCCAGCGCAGCCTATCGGCTGCTGATGACCTGGCGGCCGGTCGGTACCACTGGGCCTTCCGAGGCCTGTTCTGTCGAAGTTTTTAATAGATGTACATCCGTACACTTTTGACGCGATACTGTTTCCTTTGTCTGTTTAATTAGTTAATGATCTTTGTAGAATATGTAGAACGATGTTGAGGTAATAGTTATATAGAGATGAAAGCATGTGCAGAAAACAGGGAAGGATCGAGTAGTGCAAAAAATCACTCGAATGACTGCTGACATAATATAAAGGAGGAGAACGAATTTACGAAACCGTCGTCGTTTGCAGACTTTTAGAGTTTTGGAACAGACGCGTGAGTGCAGAAGGGATTGGTTGTGTGGCTAGCGCCCTGGGCAATATTCACGCGCTCGCCGGCTGCAGTAATGGCCCTAGCACTGCGCCTTTGCCTCCCCCTGACGCGCTATGACTGATACTCGCAGGAATGCCGCAATAAGGGCGCAGGCGCGGCGCCGCATAACAGTAGCGGATAGCGCGCCGCCCACGCGATATTGAGAGAGCGCGCCGCCGCCCTAATATACTGTTCCACCCGCCACCCACACGCCCACACCGCGGGGGTGTCGTCGGCGCCAGACCCCGCGCATTCCCGCTGTCCGCAGGCTGCCACCGCACGTTCACGTCACTGCACGTGTGTGTGTCTGGTGAAAAAGATGAACGAGAGAAAATACAGCCTGCCCTATATTCTGAGATGTCACAGGAACAGACACGCGATACTCAACAGGGTGTCCTATTTACCTTTTGCGTAATCTAAATACGAGGGTAATTTTTTTTCTTTCAATGTCGGATCAATCCCGAAGTGGAAACCGCAGTGAAAATAAAAAATTTTTTATTTGCGCCATTTACCTACACCTTCCATCTACTTCTCTACTTATGAGATACACCGAAATAAATATCGAGTGAAAAAATAAACACGGGCAGGAGCAGAACACGGACCAGTAGTTTGGTAGTATAATGCCTTGACTACTTTCTCAAGCAACGCTTTTTTTTTTACTTACACTAGGTCTTTAAGGGATCAGGTCGTGTCTTGGCGGAGACAGGGTTGCGAGTGGTCGTTACTCCAGGCCTGGTCACAATGTCTTCTCCCTCTTGTTTCTGAGGGTGAGGTGTAAGGCATCAAACGTATTTCTTTGGGGTGGGGGGGGGGGGGGGATTTTCAGGTGTAAAACACAACATAAACAACCCAAATATGGCATTCAACACAGGCGAAGATAAAATGATTTCCAACGCCGTCTACATTTAACGAATACACTAACAAAAAATAAAAAAATAACGGGACGTTACAACAGCCCGGTTGGCGTGTATTCAGGTATCCAGGTAGGACCTCTCGATTGCCGACCTCGCTCTGCTAGACACGCTGAAATACACAAGGTTATATTGTAAGATAGACATGTCATTTTGATTCGTGTATCTTTTCAATGTACAGTCGTGGACAAAACGAGCGAGACCCCTCACCTTTTCGTTATGCTGATCCGCATAGCTTTAAAGTCTGCTACACAGCATAACAGGCAAGGCGACGAAGTGCTACCAACATACTATGCACAGGCATGAAATTGAAGAACTATCCGAACTTTGTTAAACTGTTTTCAACCTTGTGTTAGACTATATTAATGCTGATTAGTGTGTTAAACATAACACGCAAATACAAGATATAAATAAAACAAGAAACGCTAATTAGTATGAACTGTACTAATAAAAATGAATTTCAGCTTATCGAGATAACGTAACTGTTTTAGTAAGACTAAGTACCCCAGATCGTTGCGAATAGGCAAATCGATTTTATTTGCATTCCTGTAAACGTGATTTGGATCTAAAGCGTAGCTATGATTAATATGCTGATGTATCGACTGTAACTAGAACATTTCGAATAAAGAGCAGGGGGAATTATTAATGCGGCCCTCATCTTCAGTAACTGTCGTAGCATTTTCGTTGCTAGGATTTCGTCACCTAAATTGGTAAAAATGGAAACCTACTAGTCTCACTTTCTTTACTGTCTATCTGTATACCCAAACCTTAAAACCCGTTTACCTCGAGTACGGGTAAGCGGAAATGTATCGCACTTCCTGCGGTATACGGACCCTTGGTTGTCTAAAAAAGTGAGCTTTCATGTCAACGCAATCTAAAGATATGGCCGTTTATGTGAAGAAAATTGACGCGAAAGGTCAAAAAATGGCTCTAAGAACTATGCGACCAAATGCTTAGGTCATCAGTCCCCTAGAACTTAGAACTACTTAAATCTACCTAACCTAAGGACATCACACACATCCATGCCCGGGGAAGGATTCGAACTGACGGCGCAAGCAGCCGCGTTGTCCGCGATATGACGCCGTTGAACTAAAATATATAAAAATATACTGAAATATATCTAAAATATATTTGATGTTACGGAAGAGGAAGGACGCCTAATTAATTTCCCCTCGTCTTTATTTATGATGTTAGATTCACAATCTGAGCATACGTACTATCCATAACTACACTTTAGCACTAAGTCATAGTCACAGATATGCAAATACAACACATTGGCTTATACTTGAGGTATTTCGTTTCCCACGAAGTGGTGTCAGACGATGTTGTGGCGTCTTTGAAGCGCGAGCTTCGCCAATGCCACCTATCTCAGCACATCAGCTGAGCAAACGTTTTCTTCCTGCTGCTAGTCTAGTGGACAATGGCAACACCGTAGAATATGTTTGACAACTATGTGACCATCGATTTATGTTCTTGACTGGTTCATAATTATGTTAGTAAATCCACTCGATATTTTATGACCATCAAATTACATTTGCTACATGATTCGCACTGAAGACGTAGGAAATGTATGTTATTTGGTCCAGGTAGCATGTTCCAACAGAAATTCCTGCTTACATTGACATTTATGTTGTGAATTAGCCGTCTTATCCATCACATGGACAACGAGGATGCTCTGTTTTGCTACAATTGTTTCATAGCTTTGTGTTATTGTTTTCTGTTCTAATCTCGATGGAGGCAGATAGACCATAAATAAGCAATTTTAAGAAATTCTAGTGCCCCCTCCCCCCCCCCCCCCCAATACGTTTTTCGCTACCTTTATTTTGTACCGGCGCCCTGTGGATGTCAATATGAAACTATTGTAGAATTTCGTACTTGTTACTGACTACTTTTTCCGCTTCTGTCAATAATTGAATTCACTTAAGTGTGGCACTGAATGATTTTTGACTGAATTTCGTTATGAATCTTCAAGCATTGCTAAATTTGCACACTTTAATGGAAGGCCAGCAACGGTAATCCAGTATGACTGGTCTGAACGTTGACACAGACCATTTCGCGGACGAATGCGCATAATATCATGCTAATTCGTAACGATCTGGGGTACTTTGTCTTACTAAAACAATTATGTTATCTCAATGAGTTGAAATTCATTTTTATTAGTAAGTTCATACTATTTAGCGTTTCTTCTTTCATTTATATTTTATGTTTACGTGTTGTGTTTAACACACTAATCAGCATTAGTACAGTCTTACACATGATTGAAAACAGTCTGACAAAGTTCGGATAGTTTTTCAATTTCACGCCTGTGTATTGTATGTCGCCTTGCCTGTTATGCTGCGCAGCAGACTTTAAAGCTGTGCGAATCTGCATAACGTAAAGGCGAGGGGTCTGGCTTGTTTTGTCCACGACTGTAAATGCCAGAGAGAGATCAAATTACGTTATTGTTGTGGGGACTGGTCCGTGAATACCAGGGGAAACCCTGAAAAAATTTTCAGTTTTCTAAACAGTGTAACTCAAAGAAAATGGTTTATAAGCCCATATGATGCTTACCATCTTTTAAGAATGTATGTACCCCAGCTTTAGCTCTCACACTTCTTTTAATTGTATTTTTTTGTTGCAAAGCCAAATAAACCATGTTAATTATTTATGTATATCATAGGTACACATTACTCAAGATACAGACAAAGTAGAAGGTTTATTTTTTCCTGCAACTTCTTTACACTATTATCTTTAAAGCAGACTACTGAAAATATGGTGCTGTCATAAACTGTGGAACGAAAAATGTTTAGTATGATTATCAAAAATTTTGGAAATGAATTCAGGGTTTTCTTTTAAAAAGCATTTTATTTTCAGAGTTAAGTCACAAGAGTAGTCTGCTTTCTAGTAAAGCATGTTTTAAGACAGTATACCCAATTTCAGCTCTCTATCTTTAATAGTTTTTAGCCAAAGTGTACCAGAACATGAAATAATTTAAATTTTGGCAAATTCAAGTAAAGTTAAAACTCGCTTTCTCTATTAAACTTGCAAGGCACCAATGCATCCCAGGTCCATATTCATCTTGTTTCCTGTGTTGTTCTTCCTCCGTTCTCTTTTCCCACTTCTTCTTATTCTTGTTTCTTTGGTGGCTTCCATCACTGATTTTTCTGCTTTGAAGAGTCTCCTTCAGTCAATGGCTATTAGATCTCTACGAAAATTTAGTCCATCGGGTCCATACCATTAAGCCTTGACTATGCACTGTCATTGAAACATAGAACAGCATCTAGCACACCTATTTTCCAAGTATTTAGTGCTACAAGAACAGTTTGGGTATCCGTTCCCATCTACAATTGTTGAAACTTTGAGTTGGATTTCGAGTCCTACCATGTAAACATTCTCTAATAATCTTGTGTTGCTAAGATCCCTATGTATAGGTTTTATTACTTCCATTCTAGCATGTTTATTGTTGTAGGCCTCACCTTGAGTAACGCCCTTCTCGTAGCCACACCATGAATCACTTCCAGGTGGGCAGAGTACATGACATAGGTTGTCATTTGTGGAGGATTTGTGAAAGAAGGTAGCCCATATTGCCTTTTTCATTCGATCAAGGTAATTTTTATTTTGTCTTATGGCTTGTCTGTAATAATACTGCAACCTGTCTATTTCTTCATAGTAAGCCGACCACGTCCACTAATGCTCTTACCATCAGCTAATTTCTTTCCCTCCAATTTTCTCTTCAAGTTCATCAGTCTTGCACCTAACCTTCTCTGGACGTGCCCAACACATTCCATTTTTTTTTCAATTTTTGAATTTGCAGAAGGTTTGGATTCACAAACTTTTTGGTACCCTTTTAAGTCTCCATCTCCTAAGTAAGATGTACGCATCACACGATATTTCTCCAAAAACCTGTGAAATATCTTCATAGAAGCTTCAGATTCCATCTCTCCACTATAACCACTAAAATTAATCAAACTTTTATGATTTTTCAGTTCCATTAGTAGAGCCATGACAGTACTTGGTAATACATTGCACATCAATTACTTTACCATTGTCCAAGGAGGTAGCTATCACTACACCATTTAGGGCTGCAGACATACATATATTCTTGTCATTGATGTCTACACTTTCCTGAACAGCATTTTTCGTACTGTCATTTTCTACTTCTTTTAAAGTCTGCAGAATAATTTTATTGCACCTGTCAAACCTTGTAGGTGGAGGGAAGTCAATAAGAGCACATAAAATTTCTGCACTTCTGTACCCTTTGTCAGTACAACTCAGAGCATAAGCAAGTTTAATATTGGTGTTATACACTCTCTGTTTAGTTACGCCACAAGTATAACCACATTCGCTTAAATCAAAAAAACTACAAATAATTCTTAATTTTGATACACAACCTTTTCTAGCACGTATCTCCTCAACTACCTTCACACCACTATTGCCACATTCCTTACACTGGAAAGCTTTATTTATTGGTTCAGATAGAGCAGAGAGTTCAACAATAACACAACCTGAATGAATAACAGGTGTCTCTATATTATCAGCATTAAAATTGTCAAGTTCATTGTCCAAATGTTTCTTTTAGCTTCGAAGCACTTGGAGTAGTTGAAGCTGATTCAAGTGTTGCATCAAGTTAATTTCAGTATTATCAGAGTTAATCCAATTGGTGAACCGATTTTCGTAAAATTTACGTTGTTTAGCACTGAACTTCTTAATTCTTCCCATTGTTTTCAAGTGGAATAAGAAACTCACGCACGGACCACAGGAGGCCGAACCGCACAATAACCCTGGGGTTCGGTGTGGGGCGACGGTGGGGTGGGTGGATTGCTGTGGCCTCTTGTGGGGTTGAGAACCATTGAGTGCTACGGCGGGACGAAGCCTCTCCGTCGTTTCTGGGTCCCCCGTTTAAAAACACAATACATTAAGACAGGAGTAATAAAATTTTACATAGTTGTTCATATGGATTGCATACATAGTGATGTTAACAACCGAGTTATCCGTCTATAAAAAAGGGCAAGGAAAAATTGCATCATGGTTTTACAATAATGAATTACAGAAGTAGCAGACAAGTAAATCATGTGAAACAATCTACTAATAGGCATGATATAAAACCATTATTATATGTGTTCACAGCGACTTACAGAAAATTCTAAACCTATTGGGATAAGTATGTGTCTATAAAATCCGTAAACATACACAAAAGTATATGGGGTGAGATAGAAAGAGACACATAATGATAGTAATCACACACAAGAAACAGACACATGAGGATATTGGTCACACACACACAGATACGGAGAACACAAATATGTAATTAGAAAAAAAATCATGGATTTGGGAGTAACCAAGGTTTACATCAAAGAATACTGTATGTCGATAAGGTTCGGCTTGTTTTCAGTTACAAGGTCTAAGACATTTCCAATGCGTGTGGCCTGCCGAACTAGCTGATAAAGACCATTTTCAGAAAACGTGTTCAAAAGTACCTCACACGACTGTCTGTCTGTACCCCCTGCAATGAATTCATAGACATCCCAGTCTATAGTCGGTAGGTTACAGTCGCCTCCAACTAGTACTGCATGATCTGGGTATTTACGTGCCGCTGATCGCAGTTTTTTCTTGAATGTCTCCAGAACTGTCACACCAGGATCGGATGGCCGGCAAAAACATCCAACAATTAATTTGGTTTCACCAAGACCTGTTACACGCGACCAAATAACTTCACTGTCAAACTCATCTTCCACCTCAATAGAGACAATATTTTTGTCAACTGCAATGAGAACTGTCCCTCCTATGGTCTCTAATCTGTATTTCCGATATGCGTTCCATGACTCGCTAAATATCTCAAAGCTTTCCAGTTTGGATTCCACCCAGACCTCGGTCCCGAGAATAATTTGAACGCGACAACTACCCCGGAGGGCAGTAAATTCGGGAACATTGGTAGGAATACTTCGACAATTTACTGACAAAATTTTGACGTCGAAGTCTCTTTACTCTGAGCGCGGTCTGACTTCCTTTGCTGCGTATCGACTGGCGAGTGTTCATCAGACTTTTTTTTTTTTTTTTTCATCGGTCTTGTGACTGTTTTGACGCGGCCCGTCTCGATTCCTCTCCTGTGCAAACTTCTTCATCTCAGAGTATCACTCGCAACCTACGTCTTCGATTATTTACTGGATGTATTCCAGTTCTACAGTTTTTGCCCTCTACAGTTCGCTCTAGTACCATGGAAGTCATTCCCTGATGTCTTAGCAGATGTTCTATCATCCTGTCCCTTCTCCTTGTCAGTGTTTTCCTCATATTCCTTTTCCCTTCGATTCTGCGCAGGACCTCCTCATTCCTTGCCTTATCAGTCGTCCTAATTTTCGACATTCGTCTACAACACCACACCTCAAATGCTTCGATTCTCTTCTGTTCCGGCGCCGGCCAGTGTGGACGAGCGGTACTAGACGCTTCAGTCTGGAACCGCGCGACCGCTACGGTCGCAGGTTCGAATCCTGCCTCGGTCATGGATGTGTGTGATGTCCCTAGGTTAGTTAGCTTTAAGTAGTTCTAAGTTCTAGGGGACTGATGACCTCAGATGTTAAGTCCCATAGTGCTCAGAGCCATTTTTCTGTTCCTGTCGAGCACATACGTGACTTCATCAGACGTCAACTCCAGCGTCATCGACAAACAGCATTAAGCGTCCCTGTATTGGCCGATCAAGTGCAACAGGCATGGGACTTCATCGCACAAACTGACATCTGGCACCGGTGCGACGCAATACATGCGCGTTTGTATTCAATATTCTGGCGGTTACACCGATTATTAATGTACCAGCATTGCACATTTTCAACGGCTTATCTCACGCTTACATTAACCCGTGATTTTGCAGTTTTAGTCACTTACATATGTTACCTACTCAAACGTATTCCCGAAATTTCATTACTCTAATTATTTTTTGGTGTTGCGATTTTTTGCCGTAAGTTTTTATCATTATATCATTACAGCAACTGACTATTTAATTGGAGAATTATGGATAGAGTTTGAGTTGTTATTGGTGTTGTTGTTGTTGTTATCCTCAGTCCGAAGACTGATTTGGTGCAGCTCACCACCCAAGTCCATCTCTGCCTTGACTACTGCAACCTACATGCTGCTTACTATGTTCAAGCCTTCGTCTCCCACTAAAATTTTTACGACGCACACTTCCCTCCATTGCCAAACTGAGAAATCCTTGATGACTGGATGTTTCGTCTCAACCGATTCCTTCTTTCATTCAAATTTTGCCGTAATGTTTTTCTCGCCAATACGGTTCAGTACCTCTCATCTACCAAACTTGTCTTTCACTTTCTTCTAGAGCACCGTTCTCTTCTCGTTCCTATTTATTGTCCACGTTTCGCTGCCGTAAAGAGTTGCCCTCAAGCCAAATATCTTCTGAAAGGACATCCTCATACTTAACTCGATATTAGATATTAACAAATTTTCTTTCCAGAAATAATTTTCTTGCAATTCTCAATGTGTATGTTATGTTCTCTCTACTTCCACTATCGTCAATTATTTTCAGCAAACTCAGCTGTTTCTTATAGTGTTTCATTTCCTAACCTAACTCCTTCTGCATTGTCTGATTTAATTCGAATACATTCCATTACTCTCCATATTAAACCCTCTTGTCAAGTCACTATCCATTCCGTTGAACTGCTCTTCGAAGTTATTATTTTGAGAAAATTTTCACGATCTCTGGAAGGAGTGTGGATGAGACTTTGATAACGTAAAATTTTTAGCTAACTGCTTTTTCAACGCACAGGTTATTTTCTTTCCTGGGCTACTTCAACTTATTTCCTCCAGAGCATTTCGGCACAATCAGTGGCAGGCTGGAATTGAGAGGAAGAGGCTGTTCACGGGAGGACTTAATTAAAGATAATCCCTGCTCGCTGCGAGATGTCGCCAAAGCCAGCCGGATTAATAAAGAAACAGGGGCGCGTTACGTGCGCCCGTGGGATATCGAACTCTGCACCAGAGTCAGCTTTCAAAGTGAATTCCGTTCGCATTGCACCAAAACACATCCACACGCATATTGCATTCGTCACTTACAGAAGGCTTCTGACCCCAGTGTTCCATCAAAGAGATACCTGCCCCTTCCCAAACGGAAGCTCACAATAGCGCTTAGTGTAGCTCATTAAATCACACGCACTCCGCCTCAATATATCGATGGTCGTGTCCCGCAATTGTTCCGAGAATTATCGGCCAGGAATCTCTGCAACTGCCGCCCCACTGGATATCAGAAATGGCGTCGCATAGAAGTTGGGTAGTTGATGTAACGTCAAATGAAGCGAAATCATCATAAAGGTTGGAAAGTAAAGGGAATCAGTAAGTAGAATTTGTCCGCCGGAGCAGTGTTCACCATTAATAGTAATAATACTGTATTGCCATATTGAGTCACCGAACATTACAATGATTACGTCACACAGTAACTGCCAGGTTATGCAAAGTATTTGGCGAAACTGTCATTTACGGTAATTAATGGTTATGTAAATCGTTTTAGCAAAACACACAAGACTGACTCTTAATAAAGGAAACTGAGGGCATTCGATTTTAATGTGTGCAAGATTAAGCGAATGATCACATCTGAACAAAAAAATGTAGGTGAGAAGAGAGCAAAAAAATGTAGGTGCGAAATAGATCATACTACATTAGATTGTTATGAAAAAACTGTCAGTGGCCTATTTAGAAGTGAATTCACACGTAGTACTCCGCGAATAAATGTCGGCGAAACACATCGTCGGGAGGACTTCTGTCGAACAAAGTATCAATCATCTTCCGATTGTTACTAGATGTTTAGGGCGTGACAAATTTCAGTTATAACAACACCAGAAAACACGTGTATTCCTGTCTCTCCCGCGCTTAGCACGTTCACGACGGCGTGCACAACCAGTGGCTCACGCTAGATCCTCCCTACAGGTCGGGCGTACTCGGCGGCTCGAGGTCGATCTACCAATCTTGCTACCAGCGGTACACTATCTGTCAGCAAGGTGCAACCAACAGCTGTGAATGTGAAACTTCCTGGCAGATTAAAACTGTGTGCCGGACCGAGACCCGAACTCGGGACCTTTGCCTTTCGCGGGCAAATGCTCTACCATCTGAGCTACCCAAGCACGACTCACGCCCCGTCCTCACAGCTTTACTTCTGCCAGTACCTCGTCTCCTACCTTCCAAACTTTACAGAAACTCTCCTGCGAACGTTGCAGAACTAGCACTCCTGAAAGAAAGGATATTGCGGAGACATGGTTTAGCCACAGCCTGGGGGATGTTCCCAGAATGAGATTTTCACTCTGCAGCGGAGTGATATGAAACTTCCTGGCAGATTAAAACTGTGTGCCGGACCAAGTAGAGCACTTGCCCGCGAAAGGCAAAGGTTCCGAGTTCGAGTCTCGGTCCGGCACACAGTTTTAATCTGCCAGGAAGTTTCATATCAGCGCACACTCCGCTGCAGAGTGAAAATCTCATTCTGGAGCTGTGAATGTAATTTTCAGTGACCCCTTTCTGAACAAATAAGACATCACAAAAATGTCCATATATTAAAATCGCAGCCTAAGGCGTTTGAATGCGACCCCTGGCGTGAACGTGTTAACCACGGCAATGCCTCTACTCTCACAATACCTGACCTCGTTTTTCTGGATGTTATTTACCCGACTGAAGACCTTACCAGGATGGCAGCACCGTCACGTTTATCTTCGAGAAACAGAGGAGGGATGTGGCAAAAGTGTACTCGTTAGGGGGGCGCTGTAACACGCCCCACGTCTACGCATGAATACCCTGCAGAGCAAAACAATTAACCAGAGACTGGCACTTTTCTTTGACAAAACTCCGCTTCCACTATTACTGTGGCGTTTATTCACAGTGCAAAAATATGCATCGGCGTTTAGACTGAATAAAAGATTTGGAAAATTTAATCCCGATGCTTCATGAAAAATTGTAAAGTAATATACATCGAGCGTACTGATAACTGGACGAGTGGAAACTGAGATCAAGAATTGCAGTTGAAAAACAAGCTCCCCAAAAAACCTTGTTAAGCAGCAACCTGGCGTTGGCGTTAAGGAGAAGGTTGGTCAAAAGCTTCTCTTGGCATGTTTTCCTAGGAATGTTTTCCTGTATAGCTTTGATAGATGGACAGTGAAGAAGAAAGAATGCCTGAAAACATGTCCTACCAACCGATCCCTTCTTCTAGTCAAGTTGTGCCACAAACTTCTCTTCTGCCCAATCCTATTCAATACCTCCTCATTAGTTTCGTGATCTACCCACCTTATCTTCAGCATTCTTCTGTAGCACCACATTTCGAAAGCTTCTATTCTCTTCTTGTCCAAACTATTTATCGTCCATGTTTCACTTCCATACATGGCTACACTCCATACAAATACTTTCAGAAACGGCTTCCTGACACTTAAATCTATACTCGATGTTAACAAATTTCTCTTCTTCAGAAACGCTTTCCTTACCATTGCCAGTCTACATTTTATATCTTCTCTACTTCGACCATCATCAGTTATTTTACTCCCCAAATAGCAAAACTCCTTTACTACTTTAAGTGTCTCATTTCCTAATATAATTCCCTCAGCATCACCCGATTTAATTTGACTACAACCCATTATCCTCGTTTTGCTTTTGTTGATGTTCATCATATATCCTCCTTTCAAGACACTGTCCATTCCATTCAACTGCTCTTCCAAGTCCTTTGCTGTCTCTCACAGAATTACAATGTCATCGGCGAACCTCAAAGTTTTTACGTCTTCTCCATGAATTTTAATACCTACTCCGAATTTTTCTTTTGTTTCCTTTACTGTTTGCTCAATATACAGATTGAATAACATCGGGGAGAGGCTACAACCCTGTCTCACTCCTTTCCCAACCACTGCTTCCCTTTCATGTCCCTCGACTCTTATAACTGCCATCTGATTTCTGTACAAATTGCAAATAGCCTTTCGCTCCCTGTATTTTATACCTGCCACCTTCAGAATTTGAAAGAGAGTATTCCAGTTAACATTGTCAAAAGCTTTTTCTAAGTCTACAAATGCTAGAAACGTAGGTTTGCCTTTTCTTAATCTTTCTTCTAAGATAAGTCGTAAGGTTAGTATTGCCTCACGTGTTCCAACATTTCTACGGAATCCAAACTGATCTTCCCCGAGGTCCGCTTCTACCAGTTTTTCCATTCGTCTGTAAAGAATTCGCGTTAGTATTTTGCAGCTGTGACTTATTAAACTGATAGTTCGGTAATTTTCACATCTGTCAACACCTGCTTTCTTTGGGATTGGAATTATTATATTCTTCTTGAAGTCTGAGGGTATTTCGCCTGTCTCATACATCTTGCTTACCAGATGGTAGAGTTTTGTCATGACTGGCTCTCCCAAGGCCATCAGTAGTTCTAATGGAATGTTGTCTACTCCCGGGGACTTGTTTCGACTCAGGTCTTTCAGTGCTCTGTCAAACTCTTCACGCAGTATCTTATCTCCCATTTCGTCTTCATCTACATCCTCTTCCATTTCCATAATATTGTCCTCAAGTACATCGCCCTTGTATAAACCCTCTATATACTCCTTCCACCTTTCTGCCTTCCCTTCTTTGCTTAGAACTGGGTTACCATCTGAGCTCTTGATATTCATACAAGTGGTTCTCTTATCTCCAAAGGTCTCTTTAATTTTCCTGTAGGCAGTATCTGTCTTACCCCTAGTGAGACAAGCCTCTACATCCTTACATTTGTCCTCTAGCCATCCCTGCTTAGCCATTTTGCACTTCCTGTCGATCTCATTTTTGAGACGTTTGTATTCCTTTTTGCCTGCTTCATTTACTGCATTTTTATATTTTCTCCTTTCATCAATTAAATTCAATATTTCTTCTGTTACCCAAGGATTTCTATTAGCCCTCGCCTTTTTACCTACTTGGTCGTCTGCTGCCTTCACTACTTCATCTCTCAGAGCTACCCATTCTTCTTCCTCTGTATTTATTTCCCCCATTCCTGTCAATTGTTCCCTTATGCTCTCCCTGAAACTCTCTACAACCTCTGGTTCTTTCAGTTTATCCAGGTCCCATCTCCTTAGTTTCCCACCTTTTTGCAGTTTCTTCAGTTTCAATCTGCAGTTCATAACCAATAGATTGTGGTCAGAATCCACATCTGCCCCTAGAAATGTCTTACAGTTTAAAACCTGGTTCCTAAATCTCTGTCTTACCATGCAGTATGAAATGAAAAAAGGAAGTTAGTAGACTACGAAGCAGTTGGTCTGGAAAAGGATGAGAAGGAGACAAGAATGGCATCAGGAACCGGCCAATAGGCATCTTATGATGATGATGATGATGATGATGCCTTTTTTGAAACTATGATGACTCTTTCGCAAATGATATCCCGTTTTTTGGCATATTTTAAAACCATTGGCATTCTCGGATCGCTAGACAACAAATGGTTCTGAGCACTATAGGACTTAACATCTGAGGTCATCAGTCCCCTAGAACTTAGAAGTACTTAAACCTAACTAACGTAAGGACATCACACACATCCACGCCCCAGGCAGGATTCGAACCTGCGACCGTAGCAGTCGGGCGGTTCCTGACTGATGCGCCTAGACCCGCTCGGCCACCGCGGCCGACCCCTGCGTCATCCACAAACAGCATTAACTGTGCATTGACCGACCAAGCGCAACAGGCATAGAACTCTAACCCAAAACGTGATATCCGGTACTTCAACACCACGTGCGTACACGTTGCACGCTAGTATTCAGCATTCTGGCTGTTACACCAGTTATTAATGTAACAGCATTTCATATTCGCAGTGGCTTATCTCGCGCTTATGTTAATCTGTGATCTTGCAATGTTAATCACTTAAATATGTTACCTAGACAAATGCATTCTAGAAATTTCATTATTCTATATATATTATTTTTTGATGTTACTATTTTTTTCCCGTCACAGTAGGTAGGGAGTGTCTGCTATCACGAATGGTCGCAGGTAGATTTTTTCGAGGTGACAAACTTGACGACTCCCATTCGTGAAATAATGAATCGCCTGTGAGTGCAGACAAAAGAGCTCGCCGCGTGACAGGTGGGCAGTCGGCTTCGCGCGGCCGCCGGTCTGAGTGGCGCTCGGGCAAGGAGGACCGGGCGGTGGCGGAGGCGGCGCGAGGGGGAGGAGGCAGAGCGCAACTCGAGGTCCGCCCCCGGCCGTGTATCCATTGTCCGCGGCGGGCCATTAAAAGACACAGCGCGCATGCGCGAACAATGCGGCGCGGTGTAAATCAGGCGAGCGTCAGGCGCACCGCGCCGCCTCGCGCTGTAATTAATTCGCCAGTTTATCACGCCGCCACAAAGCCGCGCCGCCCCGCCCCGCAACTGGGAACTGTTTTATGCCGGCGCGGCGTGGGCGGCTCGCGGCGGCGCGCTCGCAATTGTGCCCGCGCCCCGATTTATGCGTGTATGTGCGTGCGTGTGCGTGTGCGCGCGAAGCAGCGCGCTGCACAGGCGCGCCGCGCTCCAGACGCCGGCGCCGACGCCGACGCCGTCGCCGTCGCCTGTGAGGTCATTACGAGCCCGACGCGCCCCCGTCCAGTGTTGCCATTATTAGCGCCGTGTTGATCCCGGCCACTTGCAATTACGGCTGTACAAGAAATCACTTTCCTTTCCTTTTTGTGTCCAGAGAGCAGAGTTTTTCATTCCAATCTTGGGCTACGTCCAATGCCTCCTTGTTTCCCCGGCACAATTTATCGAGGGTGCATTTTCTGGAACAGTCAGATGAGTCAGGTGAGGTCAGGAGATGTTTCATATCCTGATACTCGCCACAGCAAAGGAGACCGCTTATAAAACACTAATACGACCTATTCTTGAGTACTGCTCGAGCGTATGGGATCCCTATCAGGTCAGATTGAGGAAGGGCATGGAATCAATTCAGAGGCGCGCTGCTAGATTTGTTACTGGTAGGTTTGATCATCACGCGAGTGTTACGGAAATGCTTCAGGAAGTCGGGTGGGAGTGTCTAGAGCAGGGCCTCCCAAGCTTTTCAGCTGGCGGACCCCTTCTTCAGTCGAAAATCCATGGCGGACCCCTAGTCAGTCAAGAGCACAGTAACTTTAAATTTCAGAGCGAAACCCATGGGAACTGAAAACTTCTTAATGCAACAAGTTCCCAATGACCCCCCTCCCCCCCCCCCTCCCCACAGGCCCTGAAGTATCAATAGTCTTTGGTTTAGAGATGAATGAAAACAACTTCAAATTAACGATCCAATTTGAATTCCCACTGTGTCCAGACACTTACTAGTGGATTTACTCCCTTTGTTCAACGCACTATAGCCTGATTAATATTACTTGGTAATTGACATTTCACACGTTGGAGCTGCCTTCCTCCAAGACCAATCGACGCCACGTCCAAACTGTTCTCTGTTGACAAGCTACCGCCTGTGGTCTGTTCACTTGCACTGTTGGGCAACTGTTGTGTAAGGAGCAGGCATATTTCGCAACAGTCGTGTGTGTGTATGTGTGTGTGTGTGTGTGTGTGTGTGTGTGTGTGTGTGTGTGTGTGTGGTCTTTCGTGAAATCTGAAGAAAATGTTCAAATGTATGTAAAGTC